>NC_138661.1:50504222-51153222 GCF_964273445.1 Streptopelia decaocto
AATTTGGGACCTTGGGGAAGGAAGCTCTTAAAATCAGTCTTGATATGTAAAGAGCCAAACACGTTAGTAAAAGCCACTTGCCCCCCATTCCAGGACTGAAACCAGAGACTCTTTTTGTGATCTGTCTCATCTTCCAGAGCTAAGTTCAACTTCTTCTTGGGCGCGCTGTGGGGAATTCTTTGTTCAGACTATTTAATCAAATATTGGTTTATATCGTCAAGACGCTTATTTTTTTAAAGCTTTTGTGAGGGAGGGAATCAGCTTCAGTTGTCATCATTTTTTTTGCACAGTATCAGCAATTTTCTTTTTTTAGATATACAACTGATTTTGCATTTCAACTATAGTATCTATATTCACTATGGATGTTTCTATAGCAACCAGCATTGTGCTATCTACCTACCTCTATGGATGGATTAAACATGCAACATAAAAATGTATTTCATTTTATTTTTCTGCAGACTGTGCCTGTTAGCACGTTTTAAAAAACTTTTTGAGTAATGTGAAATAGACCAGTTCTGTCATCTTTGTACTCCTTAAGAAACCTGTTTGTTTATCTTTCCTTTTCATATGACCCCTGTCATCTTACTATTTCACTACCTCTTTCTTATTCTAAATCCATCCAATGTCTCTAAGGGGGAGAAAAGCACTAAAGACACATAATAATCTGGATTTTATCCAATGCAAGAAATCTGTGGTAAACCAGGGAACTGAGCTATGGCCTCTGGAGTCATTATTTGATACTCATTATCTTCAGTTTCTCTAGCGTCTCACCAAATGGTCAACAATCTCCTTTACAGAAATCACTGGTTTTGTGTTGTGTAAAAGACCTAACTTTACCATTTTATTTGCTTCTATTGTTTTCAGTATTTAGTGGTACATATGTGACAACAGGTGACTAAAATTGCATCCAGACCTCCAGACTGGGTCTTTTGCCAGTTTATGCTACAAAGTAATTTTAAAAGTTGTATGTTATTTTATGGATGGGACAGAACAGGCACTTGAGAGTACACCCAATTTTCTTCCATTTCTGCTTCTTTTAAAAAATATTTAACTTCCATCTGATGGATTCCAATTCCAGACCTCATGCATGTATTTCGCTTAACAACTGCATCGATTTCATTACAGACATCCCAGGTGGATTTAGAAATTACATTTGAGGAGCAGATGAAAAAGCTTTTAGCACTTTCAATTTGACAGCAGTTAAAACTAGGACCTGAAAAGAGTCATATTCTTTTCACTGGCACATGTTTGTCCTTTTCCCTTTTGTAACTCATGCATTTGATCTGTGTTTCAGTGAGTTGTCATTAACTCAGTACTTTACTCATAATCCTTAATTTGAATTAGACTTTAGGCAAGTTTCCAAATTAGATGTTTGTGACACTAACAATCACCATTTTTTAATATTCTGTGATCATGTTTAATCTTTTATCAGCAATGCTGCCTTAATAGGTCATCCTCACCTGTTCTATTTCTGCAAGTTTTTGCATCCTCAGTGGTATGACTTTGCAGTATGGGGCAATTAAGTGCACTACAGAAGTGACTGATTAAAGTCAGTGGCAGTTAAGCACATGCTTTCAATGCTTTGCTGGATAAGGATGCAATTGAACACATGTTTAAGTGTTTCAATGAATTTTGAGCCTGTGAAAGGAAAACACTTTTACATTGGGTGTATTAACTCATAGATGTTGTAGTTCTGTTCTTTGTAACTGTAGTTGATAGATAACTATGATTTAGAGGAGCAAGCATGTAGTAGAATGCTACTCATAAAACAGCAGGAATTAACTGGATGTTTTTTTTTCACTTTTCCATTAGCGGGATGTCAGCATAATATTCTGTCTTTTGACATCTGCAATTGTCCCCAAATTTACTTTAGTTGTATGAGACTGTAATTTATTGGTGCAACTCAGCTGGGGAAGAATAATTAATTTCTTAAGGCTTAAGTTCTTGAAGCTCAAGCCTCTCCAGGATAACTGAAAAGCCAGCATTTTATACATTTCCATTACTGACACTATGAAAATGAATGCCTGTCTTGTGATGTTTCTTTACCAACACAGAGCTCCAAAGACCTGTTTGTAAACTTTCTAGGCTTGATAAAAATGCTCTTGGTATTCGTCAGGCTCACGCACTGGGTGGAATATTCTAAAACAAAGCCTATTTGTAGGAGAGGAGTGTCTAAAAGGAAGGAGAGCAACAACACAAGCTATTGAAGTGTGTTTCTTTGAATCTGTGACAAGTCTAGAGGGTGGCAGAGGGCAGTGAGGGTGTGAAGCCCTGGATGTCACGCTGGCAGGCAGAACACGGGTTAGGGTTGTAGCCCTCAGCCACCCATGTGTGTAACAGTTTCTTGCCTGTCACGGAGGATATCAAGTTCAGGCCCATCATGTCTACTTTGAAATAATGCAGAGTGCTGTACACTGACTGCATTGCACCACTGACAAGACAGTGGCTTGTAATGGAGAGACAGAGAGCAGGTTTATAGATTCATAAGAAAAAGTCTAGTATAACATTTAGGCTGGGTCCTGCTGATTGACACCAGAAGGGAGTGTAGGCCTACAACTCTTGGAGGCATTTGGCTGCTGCTAATGTACATTACAGCCCATATTGCAAGATGAGATTTTTGTATTTGAAACTGCTTTTTAAGTGAAATGAAAAGACTATGAAATGGCAAAGCTAAACAACTAGTTTCATGGAGCTTTTAATTTTTAACTGCTTATCTGCAGAGCTGAAAAGATTGGCATTTGAAATGCTTTATGCTTCACTCAGTTGCACTCTTTTAAAGCATCTTCCTGTAAGTCATACAGATATTGATGAAAGAATTCAAAAGAAGAATTAAATTACACCAGAACAAAATAAAATTTGGCTTGAGACAATATACCACAATGAGTAGAAGTTGTTCTGAAAGAAGACCTTGAGTCTGAGAGTAGAGCAGTATCTGTTATGCGTAAGTTATGTGGGATAATGTCTGTCTACTGGGTGGAGCTGGCACTCATTAGGAGTTGAGACTAGACGTGTCTGTCTGAGAAGCAATGCACATGAATTAGATGAGTAAAATATTTCCTGAGTTCTTCCCTTTTACAGAGGGATTTTTCAGACTGCGGCCTTTCTCTTTTTACTTTTTTTTTCCTCTTTTTCTTTTTTCTTTTTTTTAATTCTTTCTTCTTTTTTCCCTTCCCTCCTTTTCCTCTCTCTTTTCTCTGTTCCCTTTTTTCTTTTCCCTTTTCCCTCTTCTCCTCTCTTTTTTCTTTTATCTTTTTTTCTTCTGTACTAATCTCAATATGTGCCCTACTGTTGAAATCCCAAATCTCAACAGACTTTTGAGGTCTATCTTAATAATAAATTGGAGAATTTTCTGCCCTTATTTATGCTTCTCTGAAAAGACCTTTAGAGGTCTGTGCTGACTCAGCCAGCCTGACAATCAAGGTGCTTAAGATGTGTGGGTGTAGTATGGGGTGGAAAGGATATACTTGCATTCAGCCAAGCTTTAAAATGCTGCTTGGTCCCTCGAGTGAGAAATCAGGGAGACTTTTTACAATAACCTAGAGGATCCGTAAACACAGTTCTCACTAATTTTTTTGATGCAAATTCTGGGACAGCTCAAGTGCTCTGGAGTGATGACAGCTGAGAATTTGCTTATGACTGCCCAAATTCCATAAGCAATACTGAAAACGTGGGCCATGGCTGTAAGAGCAGACGGCAGCACTACAGAGAAGTGTGTGTGTACAAAGAGCTGCAGTAGAGGTATGCTTATTCTACCTGAGAAATGCAGTTGGATAATTTCATCCTTTTTTTTTTTTTAATGTACTGTAGCATAAACATTGTGTTGTTTGTAGTTTAGCTATTGATCGCACCAACACAATAATCTGTTACATGTGGGCATAAGTTCTAGGATTTCCCTGCAACTATTCTGTATCAAACTAAAAAAATCTAGTGGAATGGGTGCAGAGAGGTTAGCAGGTCTTACTCCAGATTTGCTAAGGCTGGGAGAGTCTGGATCGAATCCATTTGCCCCATGGAAAAGAAATACAGCTTTTTTAGGTCCAATGGATCTGAGGGAAAGAGAATTTGAATTTGTTTCTAAATTTGATGAATTTGATGAATGAACAGATTTCTAAATTTTGATTTAAAATAAGCTATGCTTTCATTGATACAAATCCAAGAGTATGATATGTATGTAAGGAGAAACGGGGGCTTAGCTCTTCAATTGTTTTCTGTATCTATAACTATAACCCTGTCTCTGAAAATAGGCTTATGCCAAGGAAAGCAAGAAAAAAAAAAAAAATTCAAACTGTAAGTGAAAACTAGGGAGGGGAAGAAGGTGAAGTAAGGTGAACACACAAATGCCCATAATGTTGACAAAGTTTCATCTAGCTGAGTATCCTATTCTTGATAATGGTCGCTCAGGGATGCTTAGAGAGAATATAAGAAAAAAGGAGAGATAACACAGGACATTTTCACCAGCTGCTCCAATTAGTGTTTTAAGGTCTTCCCCTGGAAGAGCTGCATGCAAAATATAATTTTTAATAAATGCTAGGATACTTTGCCCTCCTTTGATTTGTGTAATTCCTTTTTTTTTCAGCCTGCTTATATCTTATTGTCCACAAAACTCTGTGGCAATGAATTCCAGAATTTAATTAAATGTTTTATGAAAAAGTACTTGCTTTTATTGGTTTTCAACCTGCAGACCAAACAACCTCTAGCTTTTTTCATCTCAGCAAAAATGAATAATGATCCTCCTTTCACCTTTCCCAGTTTATGGACTGCTACTGTTTCAGTCTCTTCACTCTCAGGAATGTGGTCCCTACTATGTGATCTCTATTCAAGTATTTTTTCCTGGTTCTTTTTAAATTGTTGCTAAAAGGGCACAGTTCAGATCATGGCCACTTTGGATGAGGTTTGCACATATCCTTCAGTTCTGCACTCTAGAGCTCTAGAGCCTCTGTATGCTAAGGGCAGAAATCTGCTTCAGTTCCCCATTTACTACTCCATTTAAGTTTATAAAATTGGAGGCACAAAGGGATTAAATTTTATACCGTCCTTTATTTCTTAAATTCCTGTATACCATCCCATATTTGTTAAATTCCAGACCTCTGACTGGTGAAAGAAATGCAGCCTGTGCTGCACTGTGATGATATTACTCGTGTGTGTCACATGAACTCTGCCAAAGTGTCCATCCTTGTGGTGAGATGGCATCTGCAAATTCCATCATCCTGCATACTTGCAGTTGGTAGTGGTGGTGTGGTGCACATGGATGTCTACAAGGTCTTCAGTAGTCTAATGAACTGTCTGGCTTGAGGATGTTTTCCAGAGTGTCCACTTCTTCCTCCCAGATACGCAGCAGCTGCACCAACAGATTGTTTGCATGTGCTTGTATAGAGACCTGCAGTCTCTGAATTAGTACATACACTTCTGCTTTTTCTGTGTAACACTCCTGATTAATTTGATCCTGTCAGTGTATGTATGTATTCCATTTCCACCTCTTCTGTGTGTCTAGCTGAAAGGAACAGTAATTTAAGTATGCCTTACATTACAAGAACATTTGCTGGAGAATGTTCACATCACTACTATTAATACTTTGATGTTGATTTTTTCGTTGCACACTCTTACTCCATAGTTAGAGGGGGAAGCATATTCACACAAGTGTTACTGTGGGATTGAGAAAGCCCTTCTAGTTTAAATATATGTAGACTGGGGGAGAAAAATCCTCCAAGTGAGTTAGTTTAACTACAAAACAACAGGTTATACCTTCCATTTGGATTCTGTTGTGAGTGTGTTTTTTTAATATAAAAGGATTTTTTTGTATCTAAAAAAGGAAGTATGATGGGTAGATCCTAATCAGATACAATATAGGAAACCTCGATTAGATGCATTTTCTGTGTAATAAAACCAATAAAAAAACCACTTAAAGACACTAACACCATTATCATGAACAATGAGGCAATTTCTCCTGCAGTATTTTAAGTGTGTAGCTGTAACTTCAAAATAATTTTCTCTAAAAACGTGCATATATCCCGGGCTGTCTGGGATTACTTTGTTTACCATACTGTAAGATCAATTCTAAATGTATGCACTGAAGTCTGAATAATTTATTTTCTAGCCCATTAGTACAATTTGGAGGATCTCATTCCGTAGGCAGCTTTTCTGCCAAGAGAGCAAGTGCACACACGTCTGTTTATCTCTTGGGGAAGCAGAGACAGACTGAATCTTTGCTTTAAGAGTAAGCCACTCGCCTCACTGCTTGACTCTGCTGTATCAATGCCTATGAACAATTTGTTTTGAGCTTATTGTGCTCCTTTCATCGCCAATTGCAAAGTCCAGGGCTTGCAAAGAACCCGCTACCTGTATCTTTGTACTCAAGATTTTGCAACCCAGGCACAGACGTACTGAACAGCCTATTCAAGATTGACACTGAGGCCTGATGTGGAAGAGTCATTTTACTCAAATCTCCTAAGTCTTAGGGCTATGACACTGTCCCTCTGGTATCCCACTGTTTTGGCCTTAGAAGAAAAGATTTTACAAAAAATGCAATATTTATTGGAAAATAGAGGAAGTAACATTTTGTTTCAGATTTTGCCATGAGCTGCCTTGCTTGCAAGAGAGTGGATTGTTATGAACAATTAGGCAAATAATATGTTGAACATTTCACAAGGGAGTTAAAAAACCGCTGTTGTCAGTAGCCTGACCCGTATTTAGCTGCCAATAGATCAGGCTCAAGCTGTAGACTTCTTGCTAACCTTTTGTTTTAATGTTTTCTCTTAACCATGACAGCTTAACTGTTTGCATGAAAACCTCCAAATTGTTAAGAATAGCCCTGTTAATGGTTTCAGTTTTGTTTAATTTCACATTTTGGCAAGCCCTGAAAGCTGTCAAGATTTATCATCGCATCACTCTGCTCCTGACTGTTTAGCACAAAAAAGGACTGGGGGCTGGGGATGGAATAGGGAGAGAAAAAGTGGAGGAAAGAGAACATCTTAAATAACTAACCTGTAACTTAACAACTCCTTACATACCAAGATGAAGAAATCAAAACAGACAGGCAGCATAGAACCAACTACAACAGTTTTCTCTTGGCTCTGATCCAGAATAAATAAACGTGATCCCTCTGATCCCTGGATCTTAGACTAGGAATTAATCTGCTGTTCAGTTCCAAATGAGGGGGAGAGCAAGCTTTTTGAATGTTTGGGAACAGAAAATATTCTGCTATCATTGGAAAGGCTCCTGTGACTGTCTTGCTGGGTCTTGGTTCCCATAAGCATTTCCTTACCCAGGAGCTTGAGTGTTATAGTAATTGAATGGAGACTTACAGGTGTGCTTCACTCCTTAGTGGAAAGGGGGCTTTACAGAGCAGTTTAGACTAAAGTTAAAGGCCGCCTCTGTTTCCCAGGGCTTGGTGTAACAGTTTGGCAACTTTATTCAAGAACCGTGAGGGGACATTCTGATGTGGGAAAAGAATAGCACTGAACTAGGGTAGTGCAGCCTCAGTAGTGTGTGCTGACATTTTCTAAGCGGCACTTCACGAAATCCAGTTTGACCAAGATGTTTTAATGCTCAAACGATCCCTTTTTGCATTTCAGGGTTTGGTTAATCAACCTAAGGAAGATCTGTGCATTATCTGTTCAAAAAGATGAAGACAATGAGCTGCCAGAGAACCTGATGTATATTAGAGTATCTCCAAATCAAGGGCAATGTAGTGAGATACTCCTGCTGACCAACTGGTCTGAAATATTCAGCCCTGATCTAGATGGCTATAGCCATAGTCCTGACATTTTGCTTGAACTGTCTCCTGGGTTTGCGATGTTTTGTGCGACTGGTGAATTCCCAGTTTCCACAAGCAAGAATTACTTTGGAAGGTGAAGACACTGGAATCAAATGTTCTAATGGCAATGGTGGCTTAAGCATTATGCATAATACGTAAATTATTTACATATATAATATGTAAAGTATTTACATATATACGTATGCATAATTTACGTATAATACGTAAAGTATTACGTATATACGTGTGCATAATACGTAAAGTATTTAATGGGTGATGGAGGAGCAGGCAAGCCTTTACTGAACATGGCAGCATCCTCAGGAAGACCCACCTCCCATAATACCAATGGTAGTTGTAGGTGTCAATATCACTCAAAGCAGTGTAGCAACATGGGAGCATGAGAGGTGATAAAATAAGCTCCCTCTCATTGGTGCTGTTGAATTACTTCAGAATAAAGAACTGAAGATAATAGCTAAATCTGCTGCTGCTGCGCATCTGCTTTCTTTAGACTTAATTGGGCCATTTGTGCGGCCTTAAGGTGCTGGTGGCTCTGAGGTTGATTTCGAGGCAGAATGTTCACCAGGCTGCAGAGGCAGAAGTGCAGTTGTGCTTTCCATCCTGTTCCTTGGCCAGTTTAGTGCTATTCCTGACTATATTTCAGCACTCTGACCAGTTTGGTTTTAACTTGGGTGTCTGCCACCTCTCTTTCAATACTGTTCTGCAGTCAAGTAGACCTTCAAAGTTTTATTCCTGTTTTAGAGATTTATTTTTTCTTTTTTTCCTTGGGCCATGTTTGGGATTTTGTTTGTATCCCCTCAGTTACCCCAAATGATTTTCTCTGTGTTCCCTTCTTTAAGTGTTCCTCCTCTCCCTCTAGCCTGGTTATTCTTCAGTCATTTTAGACCATGTTAAAGATCCTGGTCTGTAAGTTGGCATAGAAAGGAGATATTTCCAGTGTATATGGCCGCAGCATAGACTGTCCCTCAGTGGTGCTTGTAGAGGGTACTTTGTGAAAGGGTGAATATGGTGATATGGGATGCCTGTATATGAAAAGGCTGCTGAATGAAATTATTTGAGTCCCTGTGTCCTGGATTCTGCCCTCTCTCAGTGGAGACACACAGGCTGATGCAGCTGAGGTACATTACAATCAGGTACAGCTTTGCTTCTTAGTTCTGAAAAAAAATGGACTGGTTTGCAAGAGGCGTGGGGAGTCATGCCTGAAGACCCAGGTGCCTTTATTGTCCCTTGTTGAGGGAAAATTCACTGGTGTGCAGAGACAACCTTAGTAATTGTTTTGGCTTTTGTATTTCTCTTCTGTGTTTCATTTCTGAGGCTTAGCCCTGCTCCAGGATTAGCTTTGTCTTTTTCCTTCCCTGGTTCATGAGCTGCCTCATGTTCATCCACTTTATGCAGACATTTAATTGATATGCTCCTGTGTCTGGCTTACTACTCTATGAACACAATTTCTTTCCTAGCTTTTAATTGATTTGGATAATAAAGTATAATTATAAAACTCAATAAAAATTGATTATTTTAAGGGGAGGGCAGGAAAGAAAGAAAGAAAGAAACCTAAGTAATGCTCTGCTGTGTGACTGTATAATAACGCAAAATCCCCTTTGGTTTAATTCTATTTAATTGCTTAGCTTTACTCAGATTGTTACAATTCTACAGGCTTTCTCACAATTATAAGCAGCATGCTTATAAATGTTAGAATTTTTTTAAAGTTTCTTGTGTCTATAATAAGTGTAAATTTTATGGTTTTGTGGTGGCTGCTGCATGCACTGGCATCCTCCCTTCTCCTTGCTCACATGCTTGGGGAGCCTGTACTGCTGCTCCCCTCTCAAGCTTTCCTAAACCAGAAGAGGACTTCTTCTGAGGATTGAATTACCAAAGCAGTGGCCATATTGGGAGTGAACATCAGTTTGCTTTCTGTTATGTTATGGGAGGATTTTCACTCCTTCTCTGGCCCTTTTGCACTCTAGTTCCACTTAAATATGAGAAGAAACTTCTTCGCAGTGAGGGTGACAGAACGCTGGAACAGGCTGCCCAGGGGGCTTGTGGAGTCTCCTTCTCTGGAGACATTCAAATCCCGCCTGGACACATTCCTATGTAACCTCATCTAAGTGTTCCTGCTCCGGCGGGGGGATTGGACTAGGTGGTCCCTTCCAATCCCCAACATTCTGTGATTCTGTGATTCTGTGTGTGTAAATGCTCTCTTGCTTCCAAAGAAGGCTAGACCTTGGACAGGAGCTAACTCAGAAGAGGTGTGAGGTGTTCTACCGGGGGATGCTCTGTCAAGATTTGTTTATGGCATTAGCCAGGGATGGCAGATGGTATATTGGGATGGGAAGAAGAGCGGATTGGAAGTGCTTCAGCCATTCTGGGCAGCTCTCTGAGGTACCTAATTAGGATATGGATTTTTTCAGTCCCTTTGAGATCTATATCTTTGGGGTTTTCTCCTTTACTTGTAGAGGAAGAGATCCAATATTTGAAGTTATATTGTGGATTTAGGAAAGCTGGGTTTCTTGAGTGTTACATCTTACCAATGAGTTCCCCCTCTATGAATTTTTTTCTTTCTCCTTTGTTATCCCTACTGAACATGTCATAGGAATAATTTCTTATTAGGTGTGACTGCTGGGTTTACCTCAGCAGAGCTGTTTTACTGCTGCCACATTGATATGGATTAATATCTGGTGTTGTCTGGGTACAATAACTGAGTTTCTTTGTTTCTCTCTATTTTTCCAGTTGGGAGGCTGTGGAATCCTTGGCGTAGGCATCTGGCTGGCTGTTACCCAAGGGAACTTTGCCACCCTCTCCTCTTCTTTCCCGTCCTTGTCAGCTGCCAACCTACTGATCGTTACAGGGACATTTGTCATGATCATTGGCTTCGTGGGCTGCATAGGTGCCATCAAAGAAAACAAGTGCCTCCTGCTGAGTGTGAGTATTAAGCTGCTATGCCATTGCAGCATTCGCTGTCTTAAGGTGCTGGTGCTATTCCAATGCATGTTACAGCATCCTTACTTCATTAAAGAAGTTGCTCACTTGACATGGATGAGATGCGAGTCATGTTTGAATCAGTCCTTGTTAGCTCTAAGGAGCTGCTAGATCATCCCTGACCAGGCTTTTAACCTGTGCCTCATGGATGAGACCTGTAGGAAGGGAAAGATTAGTGGTGATGTGGGTTTCCTTTAACTCTTCAGAGAAGGGAGAGGGGGTTGTGAAGACATCTTTTGCAGTGTACCCCTGAATTATTTTTTACTGAACTTTAGTAACTATCTGCTCCAAATGCCTACCCTGCTGGGACTGATGATCTGAAGTCCTGGGCAAAAAGATGAATGTAGGCAGGAAACATTTTAAGGAGGGTGATTTTGGTTTAAACTGGAAATTAAGTCCTTCAGATTTGGCAATGCTGTTCTTGCCAATCACTAACTCTCAAAAGGTTGAGATGTCAGGAAGCAAAGGTGCCAGCAGAAGGAGACTGCTGTGAAATTGAAGATTAATAAGGTACCAGCTGTACATGATTTAATAGAGGCTTGAGCCACATCCCTAGTGTATTTTATCAAAATGTAATTTTATGCCACTCAAAGCTGGATTTTAGAAGTAGAGTGCATGTTGTAGTTGGTGTTAGTGTATATGTTGTGTCCTGTTCAGCTGAGGACCAGGAAGTGAGGTCATCTTGCTGCTCAAGTCTAGAACTTCTCTGTGGGGTTCGGCAAACCTCAGAGTGAAGTGAAGCTGAGGTTTAGTTTGGTGAGCTCGTGATTCCTTTGTAAAAGGCTGTTCCTCAGTGTGCTTCACAAATTCATTTTGTTTCCCTGGGAACTATAGAATGAGTCAAGGCACACAGCCCTCCAAATTCACCCTGTAAAAGTCTTTATGTGACTGTGAGATTCCTAGCCTCAGTAGAGGATTCTTCACACACCTCTGTCTTAATCAGTTGTTTCTGCAGATTTTTTAACAGTAAAAGTCAGGGCTAGTCAGTCTAGACTACTAAGGGCTTTTTGTGTGGCAGGTAGGTGGTTTGAAATTGAAATGAACCACATACATCAAAATTAGGGCTGTTTTGTGAATGGAAATTCGCATTGGGAAGGCTGAAATCAGAATCTGAGGCTGAAAGTCCTTGACAATTTTAATAGTCTTATGAATACCCACTTCGTGAAGGAAGTGTCTGGCTAGCCAGATGTAATTACTGGATTACATCCTCAAAGCAAATGCAGCAGGAGTCCACAGGCTGCTTAGTCTAAAGTTATAGCTTATATGTGTAAAATTAATCACCTGTTTTGTGGTTTTTTGATTAAAGTCCTAGCTCAGGTGTGACCAGCAATGAGCAGTGTCATGTGTCAGGATCAGGTCAGGATCTGGCATTCAATCCTCAGTACTGGAAGAGTTTCAGCCCTCTGTCTCATATGGTTTGTTGACCCTCATTGCTCCTTTTGGCAAGGGCAAAATGTCCTTGATCAGCCATAATTCCTCTTAACACATGCTGAACAATACTCAGAATCTAATGCCCTTTAATGAACAATCTAATGACTAATCTCATGCCCTTCAGTGCATGATGTAAGGACTGTACTTGATGGACCATGTTAAGTAATGCAAAGGAATTCAAATTCATTTAGGAACTCCTTGCATGGAAAAAACTGAAATGCTTGATCTGGTTTGGTACCAGCATTTCACTCTATCTGCCTGTCCTTACCTTTGTGTACTGTATCTATTCAGTATGGCCTCTGAATTACTCAATTTTCTTCAAAACTGAGTTATGTTAGAGCTGATTACAGCTACTTTAATACTGAATAAGCCCAGCTATAGAGGGTTGAAATAGTTTCATAGTCTATCTTGGATTCACTTTTTGTTTAGTCTAGACTAACCTTCCACAGCCTGCATTGATACTTACTTACCCTCATTAAATACCAGTGAGATTTTTGAACTCTTGGGAGTTGTTCTGTTGAGTCTGTTTGGAAGGAAAATGAATGGTTATAGAAGCTTCTGTTTCTGGGAGCAAAGCCCCATCATGTAGGTTTGTACTTAGTCTTCCTTTCCCCAAATAGCTAATTCTATTTGAGTTTTGAAATAGTACTTTTAAATTCAGGGTGGGTGCATTTGGTTTTGGCCAACTCCCATTTTTATAGGGTAGCAAAATAAATGTGGGTAGCAAAATAAATGCTTGAATGAAAGAACTTGCTGGATATCAAACCAAGGTTGTTCTTATAGTGTGTGGTTGATACATCTCCTCATCCTTTTCTTATTTTATGGGTGTTCCCAACAGTGCATTCTGCCAAAATGAAAATAATCTCTTTCCCAAATATCTCTGTTTTTTGTTAAACATCCCTGAGAATGCATCTGCTCTACTGCTTTTTAAGAGCACTGTGAAATATACTGCTTTGAAATTGGGTCCATCTTTTTGAAACACCCTGTATTAAACAGTCACCACAGGATCAAGTCCTTACACTCCTTTTTATATCCCAGGCCACCACTTAACACCTGGCTTTGTTCCTGTGTATGGGAATTGTGCAAGAATGGCGAGGAGGCTAATTGTAAATACACTCAAGAGACTGCAGCTGGAGTGTAGAAGAAGCATATACATCACACTAGTTGTTTTACTGACAAGTAGAACCTCTGTTAGATAACATAGGCCTGTGAGAAACTCTAAGGCACCTTATCACTATGCCTGAAATTCCTGCTTTGTTGTGACAAAGAACGCAAGACTGCACCTGCTTGAAGCCTTGAAATACAGGAGAATGCAGTAGGCCCAGCGATCTTCTACAAGGGCTGAATTGTGCAGCACCGGCGTTTCTGCTTGTGTTACCTCTGGCCAGGAGCTTAGCTGCTGCTTCGGAAATCCCCCGGTAGTGATGTAACTAAAATAAAATTTGCTCTTTGCAATTGCATTTGTGGCCTCTGGTTGTTTCTTGCGATGAGCCTGTGTTGGTTCACACTTCTTGGTAGTAGCTAAGATTACTTTTTGAACTGAATTCTTGTAATTTATGTCTCCAGAAGATACTACCACAAATGTGACAGCAATTCATAGAATAAGTTGACTTGCTCATGTGTGCTGTCACTACCATATCCTTCTGTGCAGCACTGGGGTTAGCTAACTTTTCCTAACTTGTTCTATTTTGAAATAGGAGCTTTGATAGTGCACACACAAAGTGAAGTCTGGCCACACAGATATTTAAGGTGGGCTGATGGAGGCTTTGATTGTGTGGGTAGTATATCCTGTTGCACTGTTCACTGGATAATTTATTTTATTCTTGTAATTTGCCCTCACCTCCTGAGGTTGGGCTAGCCCCAGCACTAGACCAGTGAAGAGGCAAGTGCCAAACAAGCTTAGGGAACTGGGATGGGCAGAGTTAGACAAGGTCTGCAGGCAGTTGAAACAGGTTTGTACTAGGCTTAAAAATAATGAAAAGCTATTAACCGAATACTAAAATGAAAGCAGTAAGTAAAAGCTAGAATGTTGTGTTTCTTGCATGCTTCAATAGTCTGCATGCAATAGCCTGATGAAGTGAGGTTTGGAACAGACTAAAAGAAAAGGAAGTGGAATAAACCAAGCTGGTGGAGTACCCAGGGATGCTATCATGGTGGGATGGCACATACTCAAGTTACAACCTACATATGTGAGATCAAATATTGCTCCACTGAACTGAACATCGCTGTGTATCTCTGAGTGAGTAGCAGGTTTCACTAAGCTCTCCCTTTCCTCTGGTCAATACAGTGTGAGAGAAAGTCTGGGAGGTTAAGTATGACCATAGACAGTAATAAAGATGATGTGAATGTCATCTAGTTCTCCAGATGCTCTGCCTGTATTGTATTCGTGTCACCTTCTGCTCTGAAATCATGCCCTTTATAGATCTTGAAGACACTTATGGCATTATAAGCATACGGACCATGTGGACATGCCTGGTTTAATCGAGAACAATTTGAACCTCCACTTGCTGTTATCTCTTGTAGTGTACTCCAGCCTAATGTTAAGTTGGTGATAGCCTTTAGACCTGCAAGGACTAGAAAGCAAATTTCCCATGCAACATGAGCATCTCTTGTTCTGCTTCCTGAAAACAGAAGAAAGAGGAAACAATGTGGCAGTTATAAGTTGGGGAAGGATGTAGTTGGGAGGATGTGCTGCTGTTATGGGAATGGGTGGCTTGGAGGAAGACACTGGAAATATTGCAGGAGGCATGTAGCGCCACTGCGATCCTAAAATGGACTGGGTGGGAGCAGGGCAGGAAGAACTAGTAGTTCAACCCAGCTGCATTGGAGGACCAGAATTTTATGTGGTATTGGACACCGCAGGATGTTTGTGTATGGCCTGACTTACGAATAGTGCTACTTTTTGATGATGTGACAAAGGATGAGATTTCCTAAGGAGTCTGCTTGAGTGCATGAGATGAGCAGTATCAAAGAGACATTTCAATCTGTTTATATTTCATACACTAGGTTGCAGAGCAGATGAGACTCTAATCCTGTATCTTTGCATTCTCTACATATGACATTTGTATTGGGTTGTCAAAGCAAACCTGTAAGCTCTTTGGTATTAGGCTGCTGTGATGTTAGGTGTAAATGATAATAATTGCTTAACTTTGGCATTTGTGAACAGCTTTTGAAAGAAAGAAGGACAGACAAAGTGTTTTTAAGTAGGCAATGACACTTGGAGGAAAGAAGTCAAAAGCAGAAGTAAAGTTTAATTTGTAAGATTATTGCGTTGCTGTGTGCAATAGTCAGGAATGATCCACGTTAACCCTCTGAATAGGGTGTTTAGATAGCTTCACAGTTTTACTGACTTGAAAGGACTTACCTGACCTCTACCAACTAAGGAGCTGGCAGCTATTCTTTATTCAGTGGCAACGTATAGCCAGGGTAGTGCCTCATTAATCTCTTAAGAAACAGGCCCATTCCTAATTCTCTTCATTCGGAGTAACAGAATAATATGGAAATCTAAAATAGAAAAGGGAAAAAAAATAAAAGGAAACATCGAACATCCTGTGCATTCTGCAAAAATATGCTGATGGAGTGAGTTGTTGCAGCTCTCATTATAAGATCTCAGTGAACAAAGAATGGATATTTACAATGATTCTTATTTGTTTCAGGTACAGTGTGAAGGAAGATAAACTCTTCCATCATTAGATTTCCCTAAGGAAAAAAGAGCAACTAGCATTCCTTGAAATAAGTATACAACCTGGTGTATATAATCTTGCATCTGAATATAGGTGCAAATTGATGAGTGAAGCAGGTGAACAATACTTTCTTGCTTCAGTAAGATTCCTTTGACATTTCTGCTATTCTTGTTTCTCAAGATGATGTAACAGACATCCCTCTGCTAAAAGCTCAGCTGTAATTAGAAAATGGCAGCTTTCTTCTAATGGGTTGTGTCACTGTCCTGAACAGGTGACAGGTAATAATCTAAGAGTCTGACTTGAGAAGGTTAGTTTATGGGGTTCCATTGATTTTGTTTTCATAGGTATTTGATGGTGTGCTGCAGGATCACCTAGCTGTACAGCAAAACTGTAGGCTATCTTGAAACAAAATTAGAAATCTGTTTTTGCTCCCTTCCCCTTTGCAAATGTGTTATAGTTCTGATGTCCATCAGAGCTATTAGCCATATCCATCATCTCTGTGAATTTTAGCAAAACGTTTAGCTTGAGTGCTCTTAACCCCATTGCAGTGCGTGTGCTTTTCAGCTGAGGGCAGGTCCTTGCAGAAGATGAGGGACCAGCTTGCTGTACCACTCAAGCATGATCAATTATGATGGCCTGATCACAGTACTGACTGTAGGCAGGTGCTGTATATACGTGTGCACGTGCCATTTCTCTGTTAAAGAATTTTATGCCTGATTAACTACTTTTTTCTCTTTCTTGCTCAAACATTGACCTAGCTGATCCTTAACTGTTCGTGTAAACATTGTCTTTTAGGTTAATTGCTTAAGATGTATATATGAGGAGCTAAATTGCCTGAATTATCTGCTTTTCATACATGCTTAGCAGAGATCTATATTTGTATGCTTGCACTAAAAAAGGTAATTATTCCATGGGTAGTCCAGGTTAAAAATCTCAACTCTAGACATTAAATCATGATGGATTATGCTATTCATTATCTGCATTACAGTATCCCCTGCAGGCAGCCCATGAGATCAGGATGCTCATTCTGTATAAAACTCCTGGTAAGAGGAGGTCCCTGACCAGTAGAGCTTGCCATCTAAGTAGATAAGACAAATGGAAAGTATTATTATCCTCATTAAACAGATGGGGAGCTGCAGCACAGTAAAACTAAATGCCTTGCGTAGGCTGCACTGGGATGCTGTGGGAGAGCTATGAAGCAAACCCAAATTGTCTAAATCTCAACTCAGTGCCTTTGTCATCTTTCTCTGATTACAGCAGAATATGTCTAGCTGTCCTGTGTACTACAATGACCTTTAAGAAGTATTTAGTCCATGTTTCCATAATACTAATGACAGTTTTGAATTCTTTCATCATATGTAGTATGTCTAAATGTTAAATAAATATACCAAAGCAAAATTAATTTTCAATTTTTATCTTGTTGAAAGTGCCAAATTGGCACAATTAGCTGGTTTCCATGAGTTCCACTGCAGGCTATCAGCCAATCAGCCTAATTGCAATGTTACCTTCAGTTAAATGGGAAACAGGACACGCAGAGAAGCTGCTAGAAGGAGCATGTGAACATGGTGTAATGCAAAGTTTTTGCAAATAAGCACTTATTTTGGTCCAGGTAATCATAGTCACTGGTAAAACCCAGTATCAGGCCCTTTGTGATGGAAGGATTTTTGTCTATTTGGTTGTTACAGCACACATGTATAGACACTTGCAACTTAAATAACAACCTGTGTCCTGGAAGGAAATAAGATCCATAGGCAGTTCTTCTGTTTCAGCCTCTATTTCATGACACCTTTTTATTCACAGCCCCCTCCCCGACCATCTCCCTCCCCCATCTAGACTTGGTGCAAAGAACACGTTCTTCTCTTTCTGGTTGGGATGTGCAACGTGGCAAATAATCCAATCAAAAGAGGTAGAGGATGAGTCTTGCCTGTTTAGACCTTAAAACCTAAAAAGGTCTTAAGTTGACATAGGTCATGATGCAGGGCCATGATTCATGGCCCATACAGGAATATATTAGAAAGGGCTTGAAGTAGACAAAATGCTGATTCCTCCCTGCTTACCCAAAGCCAGCTGCCTTCTTATAAAGCATCAAGGTTGGGTACGCTCCAGCAGATCAAGGATTAGATAAGTAGGAAGGTGGCTTAGATATGCCCTCTTTGCCCTTATTCCTTATTTGTGGATAAGCCTGGTTTGTTGTTGTTGTTGTTGTTGTTGTTGTTTTTGTTTGGTTTGTTGTTGTTGTTGTTTGGTGTTTTTGTCTTTGGTTTTTTTTTGGGGGGGGAGGTTGTTTTTTGTTTAGTTTTGGGTTTTTTTGTAGAAAAGCTGAAATAACAGACAAATCTATGTGTTCAGCTTAATTTAAATGAGAACCTCATGTTAATCAGGGAGGAGTTCATCATAGTTGCTTGAATGAATAAGATCAGAATTAAACCTTGATATTGGGTCAGGACCAGCTGTGGAAAGAGCTGATACTATATGTGTATCTGAATGACTATCCAGACATCAAAAGGCTTTTTTATTTATGGAATAGTCCGAGGGGAAAATGAGTGCCCAGGATGTTTTGTACTGTGCTGTTCAGTTTTCTGAACTTCAGCCAGCTTGTCTCTAAGTGAAATATCAATAAGGCAAATGAGGAAAAACTTAATGAGTGGGAAGAAAAGGAGAATAAAAAAACCTACTGTTTTCAATAGTGTCACTGAATCCAATCAGAGAGCTGACATCTGAAATTCCATTGGTGACAGAGAATTTGTTTCAGATCAGCTAAATGCAAAAGAAATGGCTTGTGAATGACTTTATCTCAGTAATTTAATGCTGCAGACCAAACAGTAGATTTGCATTCCAGTTTAGCACATGCACGTGTCTTCTTTTAGCGATCTGAGTTGCAAAATCAGGAAGATTGTGGCTGCAGCCACAGCAGCAAGCAGTGCAAAGACCAGGAAGATACTGTACTCACAGCCTGAGACTACTATACATTATGTGTAACACTTCTCTGTGTGGTGCTGTGATCCTAACTTGCTACCTGTTTGGATTGTAAGTACTGAGCACCAAACTCCCCTTGTTTTGCTGCCTCTCCTTTATTATTAAGAATCTGCTCCTCATTGCCTTTCAGTTTTTAGCTCCTTCCACTTGGCTGATTCTGAAACTCCAGAGTGGATGGGACCTGTCTGAGTTCTTCTCTTTCTCCCTTCTTTTCTGCAGCTCTGGTAGTAGTTAGTCAAAGAACCTGGGAACAGAGGAGAGAAAGAATAAAGCTGTTTTACTTCCCTCCTGTGTTTTTTTTTTAAGACTTGAACCTAGGCTCAATGTGTAGGAAGGGCTTACCTTGTAGGGTAATATTTGTTTTTCTGATATAGACTGATGCAATACCACTAGTTCCTGGTATGCTTTTAATTATAGAACATCTGAAGTTGGTAGGGACCCATAAGGATCATTGAGTCCAACTCCCTGCTTCTCACAGGACTACCTAAAACTAAACCTTATGACTAAGAGTCTCATCCAGATGCTTCCTGAACTCTGATAGACTGGGTGCCCTGACCATTCCCTTGAAGAGCCTGTTCCAGTGACCAACCACCTCTCAGAGAAGAACCTTTTCCTAATGCCCTCATTACTTGTTGTTTGCTGCTTTCTGGGGGTCAAACAGTGTGACAGTGCCATGTGCAAGAGTCAGTGGAGCTATACTAATTTACATCAAGGTTTAATCTGTTTGTGTAAATCACTATCAGTGTTTCCAAGTTACTAACTCCTGATTGATTAATCTATTTACTCGTAGTTGTTAGCCATCGGCTTCTCTGACAGACTATACAGGCTCAAGATTCCCGATCACTTAGAAAGCCTCCCTCACCCCATCTTTTGTCTCAGAATTCAACCAACTTTCAAACAAAACAAAACAACTGGTTCTGAGCCATTTCAAAAGAAGACCCAGAAACCAAGCCTTATCCTGGCCTACTGCTGTCTGCAAGGATTTGAGGTGGATCACAGATACCTCACTGTACATCAAATTACTAGGAGAATTAAGTAATCCAATAAACCTTGCAGTGGAAGTGCAGAACGTAAGACTACCTGGTGGTTAGGAAAACACTCTCAAGGAAGCCTGTTTTCTGCCAGAGCTTCCAGTCTCCAGACACACATGTTCATTGCCTGATCTGTAAGACTGACCTCTGGGCTTTTGCTCCAGACCTAGGGTCACCTACAAGATCTGGTAGGCAACAGAATTAGTCCCATTTCAAAAGTAGAGGACAGGTAACCTGTGTGCTACTTATCAGCCAGGATATTCATGTCACTTCTGAGGATAACATTTGATTTTTTTTTCCTAACAATAAAATTATCTCCTCGGATGGAAAGCCATAGGCTTACCAAAACAGCATGTGTGCTTATATTCCCAACTATTCATTTGCTATTTTAGTCACCTTAACACTGCTTCTTAAAGAGCCACATTGTGTTTGTTTTTTTTTTTTTTTTTTAAGGATTAGAATTACCTGAACCTCAGAAAAATCTGACTCTGGAGGTAAAGAAATGAGGAGGTAGGGAAATGAAGACTAGTTTGTGTAATCAGTGATGCTTACACAAGGTGTAGCCACTGCTGATTTGATGCTATAGATCAGGGCTGTCAAACTCATTTTCACCAGTGACCACATCAGCCTGATGGTTGCCTTCATAGGGCTGAATGTAATTTTAGGACTGTATAAATATAACTACTCCTACATTTATACAGTCCTAAAGTTACATTCGGCCCTTTGAACGCTATCGTGAGGCTGATGTGGCCCCCAGTTAAAATGAGTTTGAGAACCCTGCTGTAGACATTTCAGTTCCCTAGTAGGGAGAATATTACCAGCTAAAAGGCAGAATTAGGTAAACCAAGCTAACATTTTTTAAGCTACTCCAAGATTGATCCATCTGCGTCTGATGTGGCAGCCTCTGTGTAGCGCATTTGGGAACAGCAAACTTGGGAGAAAACCAGCAGTAGAATTTAAATACAGACAAAATATTCTACATAGTTCTTTTTTCTCTTCTTGACCATCTGCTTCTCACCTTTTCATTCACTAACACATGCAGTGCAGCTTCTGTATGCTGGTTTGAGACTCCTAGAAACAGGACAAATTTTCTATTATTATAATTGCAGGTGAGGTCCCATTGCAAGCTTACCTCAGGGTTTATAAGTACATGTGAAGGGAGAACTGCAGAATTTCAGAGTAATTTCTTTTTCCCTTCATCTCATTGTAAGTCAGCTGAGCAGCACGGTCATGTCATTTGCCCTTATCATCTTGGGGGAGCCTCTGTCAGTTTGCCCAGCACTTGGGGTCAGCCAGATGTTCGGTGTGAACGTGAGTGTGAAGCCAGCCCTGCCAGCTCACTTGCTCCCCAAGCAGAGTGTGCAGGGACCGCTCGCTGCTGCTTTCCTCTGCTCAGAGCACCGAGCTGTCTGATCGCGTTTCATGCTGGAGCTCCAGATGACAAGAAATATCCTGGGGATGGTCAATTCAGGGAAGAAGCTCCATTTACTAAGTACACAGGTGATGCTGAAGTCTGAGTAAAAGATATAAGTTTTAGACCCTAATTAACTTCGCATGTCTTTGCCGTAGATGGAGAATACTGGATTAACCCCAAGCCAGAGCTTTTAAGTTGTATTTGCTTCTTCCATTAGCTATGGTCTCAAGCAACTACTTGATAAATGGAATGAAGCACGGACTTGTAAGAGCTACTCTAATGTTTTAGTTCTTCCTCAGCTGCATCGTACTTTGCAACTAGGATGAGTTTCTGTCTTGACTAAGATAAAGACTGACACCAGATCACGTCACACCTTTGCATTATGTTTACAGAAGAGATGAAACAACCCTCAAATAGAGTTAAAGACCAGTGAGAACTTTATTTGTGCTAAGGAATAATAATCTATGAACTGTTAAATGGGCCTATGCCCCCCACTGTTGTGATGTGAGAGTGATTCCTGGCTAATATTTGATGACACTTCATTGATTTTGAGTCAGTTTTTGTAGAAGATGGAAAATGATTAGTAATGCCACAAAATGCCAGTTAAAATCCTACAACACATAGTATGGGAAAGTGTAGTCTCTCAACTCTCCCTAATGCAGTAAGACTGAATGATTCCAACTGAAAGCAGTAATGAGACTAAAATGAAACACTGTTAATGTGTTAGAACTGCATATGTTGTATATCTTTCCAGAAATAATTACTGCAGATTTCTTTGAGCCTTATTAATCAGCAGGAGTTTTTACACATTCATAAAAAGTATAGTCCAAACATAAACAGAGCTGTGCTATATATCCAGCAGGCATAAAGCATGCATGACTTTGTCACAATCACAATGAATTAACTATTAAGGCTTTTAGAGGATAATAGGTGATGAACCAAATTTAGATACATGCCATTTTCATAATGGAGTTCCTGTTCATAAGTTTGCTCATATACATTACTGCCTTTTTACAGTTTATGAGCAAACTTATCATTTTTATGCTGAAAAAAAAAAAAAAAGACTAGGAGGCTAAAGAGATTTACTTCCAAGGAAGTATTAAAAGAGCTAAATATGCACAGCATGGCAGAGAGAGGGCTCAGATGGGATATAAGTCTACAAATATTCAAGGACTCTAGCTACTATGGGCAAAAAAGAAGCACGCATGGGGCTACAAAGCGTGGTAAGTAGGAGCAATGGTATGGAACTAACAAAACAAGAATTCAATCCAAGTGTCAGCAAAACTTTGGTACTGAGATGTAGAATCAGAATCCACTGTGATGGAAATTGATGGAAGCAAACTGCCCTTTCTCTTTTGTTGTGAAGTTCATGTGGTAGATCAGTACACTGAGATTTTATTGACTGTAATCCCAGTTATTGTTACTGTCTGGGCACTGTCCCATCATTTCTAATTTGTTGTTCAGTCTCCTTCTGTACAAGTCCAGCAGACTGCAAAAGAAGTAATTTCTGAGATGCAAGTACAATTCCCATTGCACTTTTTCTTCTGTTCTGCTCTCCTTGATCAGTTCCTTGGAAAAAAAAAATCAAAGAAAATTTTTAAAAACTGAGAAAGCCCTTTATAATGTTTCTACTCCCTATTAGTGTATCTGATCAAAATGCCTTTGGGGATTTTTGTGAAATCAAACTTCTTGTGATAAATAGTGATGTGTTAAACACTTTTATGTTCAAAAGTGGAGGAAAGTTTCTTTTTGTTTTTTTTTTTCTTTCCTTTTTTGAGTGCTGCTAAAATCTGTCATGTACTATGGGTAACCTTTATTGTACTTGGGGATGATCTTCGTATTGCTGTCCTTAGGAACCTAGAGCCAACATTGGCAAGCACTGATACCTGAAAGCAGGAACAGGACCCCTGTAAAGAACAGGTTGTTCTTCAGTACCCGCAGTTCTGTTTTCCAGTACCTTAGTGGGAATTCTTGCATTGATTTTGACTTTTCATAGGTGACTTGTATTTTTTCCAAAGTGTGGAATATGCATTAAATTTGGCAATACTTTATAGCATTCAGGGCCTCTGACTGTGTTACCCCCTTTGGTGCTCGAGTTCATGCATCTAAGTTTGTTGATGCATCTGTTTTCATTTGGTTAGGCATGGGGATGCTACACTTCTGCGGGGAAGACATAGGATTTTGACAGGGCCAACCATAGTAATGAGGCAGCTCCACTCAGTCTGGTAGATATTCTTTCAAAATAAATGGTATCATATATGATATGAGAAAAGGAAAATTACAAAGCAGGTTATATTAAAGGAAAGTTCTTAATTTTCAGGCAACTTGGTAAGGTGTGGCTACTATAAAATCCATTACGTTCTTTTGACTATTGGAACTATGATTTTGTAGGTAAAGGTTTGATTTCATGTATTCAAAAAAGAGAAATACTGTTTACACTTTCAGTATTAAAGATACTATCCCTGCAGAGAAGTTTATGTGCAGAATGTGATGTAATGTTTATAGTATTTCTCTTTATATCAAATTATAATCTAAAAATCAATTTAAAAAATTCTTTTTGGAAGATCGTGTAGGCCTAAAGCACAGTAGCACAATCTGATAATCCTCCTTTTAACTCAAAAATAAAGGACTGTCTCTTTTTTATCAGAACAGGCAAAGATCTTTCAGATGTGTGGAGACCCTGCACCTTAATGTGTGCCTTTGTTTTAAAACATGATAAAAGCATAAAAGTAATAAGTGGTTAGTTGTGGGCCATGCCAAGCCCCACATTCCCTTACATTCCTTCACACTGAGAAAGAACACCTTCCTCCAGAATAAGGCTATATTGGAGTGCTTAGCCCAATTTGGGGCTCCCCAGCAGAAGAGACATGTACATACCAGAGGAGGAATCCAATGGAGGGGCACTGTGGTGATTATGGAGCACAGGATGTGCAAGGACAGACCGAAAGAGCCTGGTTTGTTCTGTTTAAAGAAATTAAAGCAAGGAGGAGATTTTGTTCCTGTCTTCCAACTACTTTATGGTAAAGTATAAAGAAAATACAGCTTTTGGAAGGATTCACAGGGATCTGACAAGAGGTAACAGACAGAAGTTACAAGGGAAATTCCAATTAGAGATACGGAGTATTTTTGTTATTATGAAGAGGATCAAATATTGAAAAGAGGTGTTCAGTGAGGCTGTGGATGGCTGTCCATCTTCATCCTGGGAGACACTGTGACTGGATACAGCTCTGCACAGCTTCATCTAGTTGACTGTGCTGTTTGCAAGGGGTTGGACGGGATGATCTCCAAAGGTCACTGCCAACCTGTATCTTTCTGTGATAAGAGACTCTGTCTTGTAGCAGCCAGTACTGGACTATTGTTGAAGACCAAAGTTATATATGTACACATTAGGACCAGGCAGACAAATTAAAATCCCTCCCATGCTATGAGTTATCTTGGCAGACCAACAAGTTCAGCTCAATAAATTATCTGTAGTTTCTTCTGCCTGAGGTGCTTATTAATTAGGAAGTGAAATGTTTTACCGAAATTAATGCTGATCAGTGAGGATTTGGTAATCCAGCCTAACTGACAGGCAAAATGTATGTCTGTATCAAGCTTGCAGTTGATGTTACAGAGGTAAGATTGCCAGTAAATCTATTTTTTTTTCTGTTCATCATGGGAGCTGCTGCAGGTCAAGAGCAGATAGCTTGCTGGATCACTTTCAGAGGAGCAACCTACTTGCTCATGTGTTTTACCTCGTATTGTCTCTGTCAGAAAAGCAGCTAAGTGTCCCCCTTGCAGAAAGATTGACAGTGTAGGCACTACGTGATGGAACGCAGCATAGGCTGACTGTTGAATTTATTTGTCCAGTTTCTTAGATAGGTTATGCTAATTTGTAGGCTGTTTTGTCTAAACAAATTGTTTGCTAATCCATGAACTCCAAAACTGTTTTGGAATGTGTCACTATTCCAAAGAGACTGCTAGTTCTTGAGTCTTCCTACTACATTCTTGCTGTTTGTTGAAAAGGATTCAAATAATGCTTTGCAAGAAACTTCTGTCTACTGCCATTAGCAAAGTCGAGAAGAGGGTCTGGCACTATATCCTTCTGAGACAAACTCCCATCAAATTTAAAAGCATTACTTCAAGCATCAGTCTAAACACAGCATTCTCAGTTGCCATCGGCCCAATCCTGTGCATTAGGGTGTGATGCTCAGTTGTCATGCAGAGAAGCAAGTATCTATAACATGTGAGAAAACAAAGAATCTTGTTTCTTTGGGAAGGAAATATAATTAACTTGTGGCTCTCTGCCTTTGTGAGCTGTGATGGAGATGTGCTATAAATGATGGACAGAGGGAACAGTTCTGGATTATCCCACTGATATTAAGAGGCTGGATGAATGGAACTGGAACTACTGGGTCAGAAGCCTAGTGCAGGTCCAATGGAAATGGAGTTGCAAGTTGGGACCTCTTCCTCTCTAATAGATTTTTCTCTCTCTGACATCAGGAGGATGATGCATAACTATGAGGTAGGCTTGATAGCAATTGCATACTTCCTTTACTCCTTTCATGGGAACCTATGGGAAGGTCATGGGCTTTGTAGAATATGAAGGCAAGTGCTGAGAAACTGGCCTTAGTTTTCTTAAGGGTTGGAAATCAGCAGTGGTATCCAGATAGAAGGGTGTCACCATACCTCCCTTCTTATCAAAACTTCTGTGGGGTTATTTCAGGTGTAATTTATGAAAAGCTTTGCAGTAAGTACCTCTCCAGTGAACCTCTTCTAGATTGCATCCCACTGTTTGTCAAGTAGTGTGGTAAAGTATCTCTCAGTACAAAGTCAGATAATTTTTTTTTTTTTTAAATGGAGTTTTACACGAATGCCTTCCTTTGGATTGTCACTTCCTCATGCATAAATCTTCATTATACCAACAGCCTACCACCCCATGAAGGAAAGCAAAACTCATTTTTATTTTTCTCTGTATTTATCAGCACAGTGAGAGAACTAATTTGAAAAGGAGCTGTGAGAGCTTCCAGAAGGTGTGGTGGGAGTTTGGTTGCAGTGAGCTTTCAATGGTCTTATGTTTCTCCCTTTTAAATTTGAATGGGATGTGCCACATGGGCATCATTCCCTTTGGGATGATACTGAGGATGGAACTGAAAGTGAACTTTTATTGGAAGGTGCTACAGAAACAGAGGAGCAGGTTGTGCGTGCGTCTGTACATACACTTTAGTCTGGTGGGTCAGAAGATGCTCTGATGTGTGTAGGTTATGCCTTGTGGCCAGCTCAATCTGAAGCCTCAATTTTTACTTTCTGACATGTTGGTTTGGGTTCAGGTAGGGTTTTTCTTCAGAGGGGGATGATAAATATGCTGACATGTGCTTATAGCTTTTACCAGGGGGTGAATTTGAAGCCTCCACTTTGAGGTTGACCTCACCTAATTTACCTTTGCAATAAAAAATACAGTGCATGTCTCTACTGTCTGCACACAGTGGGATTACTAATATGTGTTAGTTATCTGTGATATATCTGTGATATAACTGTACTTTTTGTGAATGAATGCTAATAGTAAGAAAGGTAAAACTAGAGGTTTTATTTAAAAAGGAAAATATTTTGCTATGGAGAAAAAAATCATAATCCTATTTATCTAGGTTTTGACTTTCTGAACAGTGTACATTAATTTTGGTTCACTATGTGACTACCAAAAGCTGCAGTGCATGAAACCCACTTCCCACTAGTAACACTGCGGAGGAACCTCTAAGCCTGTGTAGGGAAAGATTTAGACATGGTACGTAATTATCACTGAGATAACATTTATTCTCAGATTTCCTAAATTTTGAGTGTTTGACTTCAGTTTTAGCATCTTCTATGATGGCAATACCATGCCTGTTTCTCTAGCGTGAATTGAAGAAGACAACAGCACCATCATGGTCTCACCAAAAGATCCAGCCCATGGGCTTCTGCTGCTCTGATCCCAAGATGGAGGGTTTTAGAAGGGTTGTTATATATGACTTGATGTTGCAGGGGACAACACTGTCGAATAATGAAATTATGCTTAATTTATTGCCAATTAAGATAAACTTTTAATTACTGGTTCTGGTATTAAGAAATAATGACAAACAATTACACACTTGAGAAAACACCTCAGCTTCCCTCCAGACACCTTTCTTCGCACCTTGCCAGTCTCCAGTCCACTCCCTGCACATTATACTTGTCATGGGCCTCAATATGGGATGCTTTCCTTTTTCTGCCACTCTTTGTTTCTTGCTAATTTTTTTCATGGCCCCAGCGTGGGGTCCTCACCAGGCCACCATCCTCTCAAAGGCGTAGCTCCTCCTGGGTATCCACGTGACAGGCATCTCCTGCCACTGCACAGGCCTTGCCTTTTCCTCTGGTGTGTCCTGCCCAGATCGGCTAGTGCCAGTAGGTCCAGTTTCTCTAAAACTGGCAGGCATATTGTATTCTGAACCAAACCATTCCCCATCTGCTCTTAAAAACATTCTTCCTCAGGTTCTTCTTTTTTCCTCGAAGTCATTCATTGGCTTTGTCTTTACTGCCTCTGTGCCTGGTGAGTGCAGAGAAGGGAGGAAAAGCTTTCTTCAGAGCACAGGTAAAAGAGGTCCCTGAATGTTTCTCTGATTCCCGGCAATAACCAGTATTCGAGGTGATATCGTGTAAAGTGGGACTGGAGGCTGTTGGCTCCGAAAGGACAGCAGAAAGGCATTGCCTGCGTGTGCGGATGCCACAGGAGAGGGGAAGATGCTCTGTGGAATGGTTTGTGAGTTTTCTGGTCATGCTGTGAGCTGTGGGAAGGATGTGGGATGTTTGAAATGCAGTTTTTTGAAGGCTAATAACTTCCCCACAAAAATCCACTCATAGTTGGGTAAGACAAAAGGCATGTGCCTGAAATGGTGGCGCACTTTGTTTCAGGTCCCTGCTCTAAATACTGGAGCATGAGAGGATTTTGAATTAAGCCACCAGAAACTTAACCTGGGCAGAGTAACATACTTTGTCCTGCTTCATTCTTAGAAGTAATTGAGGTGCCATTTTTGAAGTTCTTCCAAAAGCTTTTATCCTTTGGACAGAAATAAGCTCAGAATATATAAGCATAGACAATCAGGCTTTGGCAAAATTATTTGCTGACAAAATTGGAGTCCTGTGGTAGCAAATGATGATCACTGTTTGTAATGGGTACGAGTCCTTCCTTTGTTGTAGAAATTGCCTGATTTAATCCAGGGTATACCAGTGAATTTCACAGGAGACAGTGGTGTTTGCATGCACATTTTGGAAAAGCCATGTTTTATGGATGATCCAAAAAGTACCCCACAGCAAAATAAAATATAGCAAAGTGTCTGTGCATCTTTGCAAAGAGTGCTGTGCTTTGTTCTTTTTCAATTAATTCTATGTAAGCAAGCTAAAATCGTAAATGTAAAAAATAAGCAAGCTGCACCAAGGCTGGCTTGCAAAGCCATAGAGAAGGTCAGTGTTGGATGGTAATGATATGGAAATTAGCTTGGACCACAAGCATGAATGAGTTCTGTGAATCAAAACTGGACAGTAATATGATCCAGTATTAGGGTCAGGCAGGTGTGAAGATGCTAGTGATGAAGATTAGAAAATAAACTTTAAGACTTGCGGGTCAAAATGTAATGAGTTCTGTAGACAGTGTAATTGTACTAGTGGAGAAAGGTATTTCCCCTTCTTGACCTTTTGCCCTCCATTCAACCATAGAAAATCACAGGTTCAAAGGTTTGGTTTTGACTTACCAGGCAGTGAAGAAGCTCTGATAAGGCTTTGTAGCTATTAAACTTTCATAGGTTTGCAGCCTCGTGGTTGAAGCTAAAGAGACACTAACCATGTTTTTCTCTTGGGATAGGATTTCAATGAAGTCAATGTTGCTCAGTATTAGAATTCTAGCCTTGCAGGCTGCTAAGTGTATGGAGCTTGTGCTATAGGGAGCAGGACCTTTTCCTGAGCCTGAAATGTTTCCAAAATTGCTCTTTCCTTTACCAATCTTTGGAAAACTCAGTTTCATTTAATGTTCTGATAGTGCTTCTTCTAAAGTCTGTGCAACCACTGTGTTGATGCTGCTGCAGACCTGCGCTGCAGACCCTTCCAGCATCTTAACAAAAAGCAGAGGGTATGGTTTTTCAGAAGTGTTTGGCATTGCCAACAGCTCTTCTCACTGAAGTCAATCAGAGCTGAGGGTTTTAGAGAATCTACCTGAAATCCCTTTGTTAAAAATCTTTTATCCACTCCTTTGAGCTTTTGACTACTGGCCTTTAGACAGTTCTGTGGCTTTTGAGGAGAAAAAAAGATGAACTGACTTTGCTTTGATGTCTTCAGTACTAATCAGCCTCTTCTAGTTGAAACCCATGGGTGATTTGTGTAGCTACCCAAAATTGTCTATAAAGCTAATTTGGTATACAAGCTTTTTGGCGTGCATGTCACTTGTCTTGCAATTTCCCTTGAGAGGACTATGACACTATGGTTTCTGGGCCAGGGTACCTTCTCTTGCAATGGGAAGTCTAAGCTGTGGATTTTGCTGATGTCTTGTTAATTAGAAAGAGATGATGGGGTAAAAAATAAAGAAAACCTAGCCTGGAAAGTGTCCTCACTGGTTAGTGTCAAATAGTCCTGCTCGGGGGACAGATCTTTGTGGGATTTTATGCTGTTCTACTGAAATAAGTGCTACAAATGAGCCATACCTATGCCCAGATACTGTTGTGTTTCCCGACCAGTCTTTTATGGGCTTTTTCAGTTGTTGCATGTCGCGTGCCTTCTGTTTGCTGTAACACAGCAGCTTCACATCTTGCTGCCTGTATGACACCTGCTCCCCATTCTGCATGATCTGCTGAATGTACTTATTGTGCATCCAGAAAAAGCTGAAATAGATGTTGATGGGTTTTGCTTTTTGTTTTTTCTCCCTTCTTCTCTTGACAGTTTTTTATCATGCTGTTAATTATATTTCTGTTGGAGCTCACTGTTGTGATTCTGTTCTTCGTCTACACTGACAAGGTAAGTCAGATTCTTCATATTTCTTTCCCCTTGAGCAAATTTTTATGCCCCTTTTCCCTATAAATAAATCATGAAGCACTTGGCTTGGTATGCGCATCATGTTTCTGTCTTCCGTGAGACACCCCTCTCAGAAGGAGCTATCTCAGAATACATAAACAGCCTTGCAGGACTGGGCTCTCTTGCTTGCTCATGTGTACAACTCAAGGTCACAGATATTGCCAAGTGCATCTGCCATTTAGAAACAAAAGCAACACACATACTCCTCAACGAACAACAACAACAAAAACAAAACCAACAACAAAACAAAAACAAACAAATCTACAAACACAAAAACCCAGCCCAACCAACCAAAAAAAACACACACAAAAAATCCCCACACCAAACTCTAGAAGCTCCCCCCCAGAAAAATCAAAGAAGCCAACGAGCCTTACGAGGAACATGTAGGAAGAGACACCCACCAAAATGAATAGGATTTTTAAGAATTATGTTTACAATTTAAGAGCAACTTTTATGTTTTTACAAAGGAAGTGTCCTTAGCACAGTCAAAGGTACGCAATTAATTATCTTTCCAAGTTGCTTCTTGCAGCACATGTATACTTAGATTCTAGTCAAAAGCCTAGGTAAATGCATAGAAGTTTAATAAACAAAGCTTTTGTTTGTGGTTTCAAATTTTACTTATGTTTGACCTTTGTTCCTGTGCTTAATTTAGAGTCGTAGGGTCCTAGAATTGTTTTGGTCGGAAGAGACCCTCAGGATCATTGAGTCCAACCATAACTTAACTCTGGCACTAAACCATGTTCCTAACCTCGTCTAAACGCCTTTTAAAAACCTCCAGGGATGGTGACTCCACCAGTTCCCCAGGCAACCTGTTTCAATGCCTGACAACCCTTTCCATGAATTTTTTCTTAATATCCAGTCTAAACCTCTCCTGGCACAACTTGAGGCCATTTCCTCTTGTCCTGTCTCTTCCTACTTGGGAGAAGAGACCAACACCCTCCATGCTACAGCCTCCCTTCAGGTAGTTGTAGACAATGATAAGGTCTCTCCTCATCCTCCGTTTCTCCAGACTAAACAGCCCCAGTTCCCTCAGCTGCTCCTCATAAGACTTGTGCTCCAGGGCCCTCACCAACTTTGTCACCTCCTCTGCACTCTCTCTAGTATTTCAATGTCATTATTATGATGAGGGGCCCAAAACTGAACACAGTATTCAAGGTGGGGCCTCATCAGGGCCGAGTACAGTGGCACAATCACTTCTCTAGTCCTGCTGGCCACACTATTCCTGATACAAGCCAGGATGCTGGTGGCCTTTTTGGCCACCTGGGCACACTGCTGGCTCATATTCACCTGGCTGTCGATCACCACCCCCAGATTCTTTTCCACCAGGCAGCTTTCCAGCCACTCTCCCCTGAGCCTGTAGCGCTGCCTGGGCTTGTTGTGACTCAGGTGCAGGACCTGCACTTGGCCTTGTTGAACCTCACACAATTGACCTCAGCCCAATGGTCCAGCCAGTCCAGATCCCTCTGTGTGGCCTTCCTACCCTCCAGCAGATCAACATGCCCACCTAACTTGGTGTCATCTGCAAATTTACTAAGGGTGCACTCAATCCCCTTGTCCAGATCATTGATAAAGAGATTAAACAGAACTGGTCCAAATACTGAGCCCTGGGGAACACCACTCATGACCAGCTGCCAACTGGATTTGGCTCTGTTCACCACAACTATGTGGGCCCGGCCATCTGGCCAGTTGTTTATCCATCACAGATACACCCATCCAGGCCATGAGCTGCCAGCTTCTCCAGGAGGATGCTGTGGGATACTGTGTCAAAGGTTTTACTGGAGTCTAAGTACACAACATCCACAGCCTTTCCCTCATCTACTAGCTATTTGTATTTCTGTTGTAAGTGCAAGATTGCCTATCTGCATTATCTCTGTCCTTAAAGTAATTTTTCTAAAAAAATAATCTTATACGAATAACTCAAAATAAGGGCATAATTCTGTGTAACCGGCGTATTCAATTAAAATTGTCAGACAAAGTCTCTTCAACTGAAGACAAAGGGAGCTTGAAAATCACAGGGTAGGTGGCAAAATTTTGCCATGAATTAGCAGTCATCAGGTACATAACCTATAAACAGCTTCATCCAGAATGCAAAGACAAATGGCAAAAAATAATTAAAAATTAAAATAACTACAGAAAATATCAAAATAAAATTAACGGTAGACCTAGTTATATTTGGTATGTTTATCAATAACCCAAATGAGGATAAGATTCCAACATTACTTTCTAGAAAGTCTCCAAAATAATTAATGAACCCTGTGAGTGATTGTCAGGTGCACTTCTGAAGGACTGAGAAGAGCTAGGTTGCTGGCCAGCATGCTGTAGCTGGAACATGGAATTAACTTGCAAGATAATTAAAGTAGAAGGGGCAATTTAAAATTATTTGTATGAATTATTGGATTCTGAGTAACCTCTGTAACCTCTTGGGAGAAAGATCCACACGTCATACATGACAGCTTAATAAAGACATCTACTTAATATGCAATGGGCCTCCAAAACCTGCATACAACACTTAGAGTATATTTAGAAAGAGAATCACTTATAAAATATTATCATGTCATTGTATAAATTGATGGACTCACCTCACTGTGAATTTAAAATGGAGTTTTGGTTACTTCATTTGGGTGAAGGGTAACAGAAACTATTAGAAGTGCTAGAAAGGTGGGAGAGAGCAGTTATGAAGAGGGATTATGGTGACTACCTTGAGTCAGTTTGGAGAAAGAAAGAGATCTCCTGCTTAAGATATCTTAAGAAGAGAAATTATAGCAGTTCGTAAAATAATGACATACTAAAGACCTGTCCTGAACACAGAATAAATACTTAAAAATATGAAGGAGTAGGTTTAGAAGATAAATATTCCTTATGCTCCACATCATTGTCTTGTAGAATTTCCTGTTGTTGGCTGTTTTTGAGGTTGATAGTTCAATAAATATGTAGGTATAGAGGAAAGAAAAAAAAAAAAAGAAACATTTTTATTCATAAAGCAACCAGTGCTGTTATGTTGACAAGAGTGTCTCGGAGAATGTTGATCCTCACTCTTCAGAGGTAGGAATAGTGGAAAAAGTGTCAGGAAGGATTCCCTCCCTCCTTCAACCAGTTGATTTGTAGCGGGCTTTATTTGTTCTTAAAAAGAGATCAGGAAATGTAACATTTTCCTGAGTCGTGTAGTGTAGGTTGATGCAGGAGGTACACTGCAGTTGTCTGTAAGATCAAAATAGAGTCTAAAATATGGGCGCTAGTTCAAGTGCAGTTTTACTGAGTTAAGAAATTGCTGTAGTCTTGTATATTGTGCATGATCAAATTTAAGGCTTTTAATGTTCCTGTATTACTTTAAATCCATGGCCTTATACTGAGGAAATCAATAGGTTGTGTTACACTTACATTCCTGACTACAGAATAAATAAAAGAGCAGCAGCTGAAAACCAGTGGTTTTGTACAGCATGCTTAGAATTTGTGTGCTGACGTTCGTGATGTAAAGAACAGTATTGACACAGATACTGGTATGGAGAAGTAGCTAACCTCGACAAGTCCATCACAGTAGTTCAGTTTATGCAGTTCCTTTGAAAATCAGTGAAGGAACAATCTACATTAACACTTGCATATCAGAAGAAAGTAATATTGATTTTGGGTGTAAAAGCAGAAAAGCACTCTGCAAATTAAGACTCTGACGGTTCCTGTATCATTAATTCATATATATATATATATATATATATATGCATATAATCAGCAGTTCTTTCAAGTACCTGCCAGCCTTTTGTTAATTAGGAGTGTATGTATATGTAAAATTCTTCCTGGTATAAAATGGGGGCCAACCATTATTTTCTGTTTCTGGCTTGAGAAGAGGTTGAATAATGGATTCCCTGGCAGTGTTCACTTACTTGTACTTTGTCAAGTGGAAGGACTTTGGAGTGGATACTTCATTCCTTGTTACAGAGTTTAATCAATAGTCTCCTCCTTCCATGAAGCAGGGCAGTGTTATTACCCTATTCAGGTGGAGAGGCAGGAGCTGAGAGACTTGCCCAACCCTGCAGGCAGCTGGGGCCAATTCTAAATTTAGAGGTCCCTGTGTTTTGGCTGATAGCAAGGGATTTGAGAGATGGAGCTGTGCCAAGAGCAGGGCTGGGTCTTGCAGCTGACTTAATAGTGCTTATCTAGTAAATGATGTCCATTTTCTTCCTTTTTCTGTAGAATGGGCACAGTAACAAGCTGGTGCTTGCACCACAATATCAGCCACGAGGTGAGTCTGCATCCAGGTGCATGTGGACACAAGGCATGGGCTCCTGAACTGTGAAACAGTCTCTCTGTATCCATTGCTGGGAATGTTGCTGTAGTGGCACGTTAATTGTTAAAAAGCATCAAGACAAAAGTTTTTTACAGCCATTCACAGATAGGTTTTTGGCATAGCGCTTTTTATTCTTTTGCTGTGGAAGAGTGTGCAGCTGTGGAGGTGGACAAGACAGGATGCTAGGACTCAAAGCAGCCTAGACTAACCCATTCTAATTCATCAGCTTGGGAGAAGCCCCAAAATTGCCTCTGCCTCTCATTCTAGTGACTTGGCAGCAGCCTCTCTGAGCTTTTAAGCAGCCAACTTGCTCCCATGCCCTAGAATGTCATCTTCCCTTTTCTTGATGGAGAAATGGTTGTTTTTATCTCATGAGCTGCCCTGGACTTAACAACTCTTTGTTTGAACAGACTATGCAGTCTGATTTTGTAAAGAGAGAGGGGCTTGGAGAAAGCTCAGGAATACGTAGTATAGGAGGGACAAGGGGTAATGCCTTGCTTCTTGGAGCTGCACTGTGGATCTCTTTGGCAGGGCCTGAGCTCACTCCTTGTTCTTTATTCCTCCAACTGTCTTGGCTGGTGACATTGCAAAATATGAATCCCTTGAGTTCTGCCAAAGTGAAATATGGGATAGGCTGTGTAGGTATAGGATTAGGAAATGCATTCATACAGGATGGTTGTAAGCAAAAATATATAGCACTTTTATTTTGTCCTGGCTGTTCCCAAAGCAGCAGAATGACTGGTTCACAATCTGCCTTCAGCTCAAAGTGGACACCCAAAGGACTTGGAAGCTCCTGTTGATGTTTGTGAATGTTCATATGCAAGTTCCCAAAATGTAGCTTTTTTTTTTTTTCGAGGGCAGAAATCAGCCCACGAGATTTGGGTATTGAATGGAGTTTGTGTGATTATGAGAACTAAGGCATTTTGGTATTGCTCTGAGAGCACTATTTTTTCAGACTAAATTTATGCCCACATTTGAAGCAGTACAAACTCTAGCAACATTGCTAGAGTCATATGAAGGGTTATGTGAATGGCCACCCATCTATAGCTGGAATATTCTCTTTAATGTTTTATTTCAATTCCATTAGTACAGAGCAGCATTTGACATTTTTATAAGTTGATAGTTTCTATGTGAGGCTCTGTATTTATTTATAAGAGATCCATGGAGTACCGATAGGGTTAACCATAATTTTATTGTGATAAAGAGAAAGCAGCAAGGCCCTATCCTGTCAGAAGCTGGATACTCCTTGTATTTCTCAACACCAGATTGGACCCCATGAGAATATAAATTATGCTAATAAAATGCATAGTCATGTACCAGTTCTGACTTGTATAATCCTTCTGGTTTTAGCATCTGTATTTATTTTTACTGTGATGATTTTCCTGAAGGCACAGAAAAAAAAAGTCCATATTTATTTTTTTGCAGCTGCAATACATGATTTTTTCAGTAGGTTTGTTTGTTCAGATGTCTGGATTTTTTCTGATTTATGGACAGAGCTATTTAATGCCCACAAATGGAAGAACATAACTAAACCACTCTAACGCTAGGTTTGGCTTATTTTTTTTTTCCTTTCTGAAATTTCAAACTGAGGAACAAAAGCACGGAAGGATCACTGACTATGATATTTGATTATGAGACCAGAATTTTCAGTAAAGATCAGGCCATTAACTCACTTGGTATCCCTGTGAAAATTGCAGCTCAAATTCCATGCCTGCTTAACTGTGTTGAAAATGGCCCACAGAATGGTAGAGGATTGAAAAATAGTGACTACTTTTGTTTTTCATGAGATGTGTAAAAATGCTCTTGTTTTCCACGTCGCAATAAATTGTAATGAGTTCCTCTATAGCTTTTACTGCTAGCTTATAAAAGATACGGTCTGTAGATTGATCCATTTCTTGCTTTGTTTCTCAAAACATTTTAAAAATTATCGGAATTCCTGATTGGTATTTTGCCTGGTGCCATGCAGATCATAGACAGCAGACTGGAATGCAATGTGCGTGATTCCAAGTGTAGCTCATTCCTCACAATCTCACATTCAGGTTTAAAGACAAAGTGGCAAAACTGAATCTCTTCCACCTTTTGCACCCATGAGCAGTTGCTCACAGAAATGATCTGATGCTGCTGAGCCGCTCGCCAATATGAGGAAGGGGTTCACAATCAAACTGAATAAATTGTAAATACAGGAACTTTATTTCAAACCTACGGCAGAAACTGTTGTTCTCCTTGAGCTTCTGTCCAGAGAGCTTAAAAATTTTCCACGTTTGTCTTTGACAGAGCTTCAGCAGAGCAGGTTGTCTGCTCAGGGAACAAAATGCCTCGTGTTCCTAGTCAGCGGAGCACACAGAGCTGTACAAGGCGCACACAGAGATGATGTTAATCTTTTTGAAAATGGAGAAATGGAGGCTAGATTGAAGGGATAAGATCATCCAAATTGTATGTAGTTCACAGATGGTCTTAAGTTATTGAAAAACGAGTGATCACTCTGCACTGCTCTTCAGTCAGCTAACCTGCCTTTTCTACCAGTGTGTCTTCACCAGCATTTGACTTTGCCTACACCGTCCCATTTTCACAGGTTTTAAAACTTCTTACTCTTGAAAATTTTGAGTGGTGGTAGAAATATTGGGTCCCTGTATCCTCCTTTGCCACAGAGGACATAGCTGTTCCTGTTGCTGTGCAAGGCTGAGAGAATTTCAGAACAATATCTGCGTGGGTAGCGTCTGCTTTGGTTGACATGCAGAAGGCTCTCAAGAGGACTAGGCTATTTTTAACTCGAGGTGGTACTTCTGCTGGGATGGGCTGCATTAACATAAGATGTTTCAGAGAATGCAAGTCCTGGTGTCTGTATGCAATGATTTCTGAGCAGCCTGTGTGTTAATGCTTTATTTTTCAGTTAGGGCTTGTTTGTTTTGTTTTTAAAAGAGCTCTCCACACCATGAGCATGGAGGATCTCTCTGTCAGTGATCTGGAGTTAGGGTTTTGCGAAAGTGCTGACATAGCTAACAGCTGTTTCTCTGATAAACAGGAGCAGCATTGCAGGCGGATGGGTAGGCATCTATACATAGGCTTCTGGTTGAGATGCACTGCAATTATTGCTCTGTGAGGGTGATGTATTACCCCCTGTCAGGTATTTTATTTCTCTAGTGCAAAATAATGTTATATAAATGATGGTATAAAATAAGAAAAGACAGAAATGTCTCTGTGGTTTATTTTACTTGGTAATTAAGTAGTTTATTAGCATTTCAGTACTGGTGTCACACAATAGGGAGTTGCAGAAATTTCATCAAACGAATTTAATTACAACCAATTCGTTTTGGCTTCTTTTCAGCAAAGCATTCAGACATAGGTTTGAATCTGTCCCTATTCAGCAGATAACTTAAGTGCATGCTTACATCCATGTGACTGACTTAAACATATACTGAAGTCTTGTCAAAGTTGAAATGCACCTTTCAGGTCTTTCCTTTAAAAGAAATATTGCTAAGAAAATGCTAATGACAGTGAAAAATTCTGGAGATTGTAAAGATGGTCACATCTTTCACTCCATAGGGAATTTAGTGAAAAATAATGAATGTTTGCTTTAAAGCATTATTGGTTATCTTTTTCTATTTGTTCTGAGCAGCTTTTCATTTAGTATCTTGAACTCAAACACATCACTTTAACCTTTTTTTAGGCAGGAGGAGGTGAGGGGAATGGAATTTATTTGCCTGTGTGGCTGAAAAAAGCAAACACACCAAAGGAAATCCCAATAGTTTCACTAATTCATTTGTCAAAGGGGGATTTCATTGAAACTGCACATCCAAAATGCTATTAACAGGCTTGTTGAAGGATAGCAAAATATTGATGAAAAAAATTAAGTGCATGCTCAGAAATAGATGTTATTTAGAAACAGTAACTGCAGATAAAATGCATTATGGCTCCCCACGGGGGACTCTTGATCAATAATTGATCAAGGCCTAATTGATTCCTTGAATAAAATGTTAGCAGGGGAATGGATGTGGGGAAAGGAAAATCAAACTTTCCTAAATTAAGCACCATGCCTAACACAAATACTCTTTGTAAAGATTAGATAATGCAGTAGCCTGACAGCTCTTTGTGCTGCGTATCTTCCAAATTTGGCTGAGTTCAGAAATGAAGATGAATGTACGTGTCTCATCCTAGTCAGTACGGATTTTTGTTCATATCGCAATGAGTACAATATTTTCAGTTTGGCATAGTGCTTTTTCTCAGGAGAAATCCAGTTCCGACCTCCAACCTGGCTGACTGGGAGACCAATTCCCAGAGCTGTACAGATGAATCAAACACAGATGCTGCTGCCATTATGCCTGGCTTAAAGCCAGCCAGATCTATCTTTTATTTCCTGGCATTACTAAATTTGTCTGAAGATCTGGTAAATATTTGGCTATGGATCAGTTAGCCTGCAACAAAAAGAGATGTATCTGGGCTTCTTTCTTGCTGGTTTGTAATCCCTAATTAGAGGCTAACTCATAATCTCAGGAGCGCATCAGAATATGTCTTTGTTGTAGGAGCGCTTTTATGGTGATTTATTTCCCATGCCTGTGTTTCAGGTTTTGTGGTAGACAAAATATGAATGGTGCAGGTTCCTCACCCAGCCCCTCCGAAGGAAAACTCTAAAGTGCAGTATTGGTGGTTATTAAATACATTGCACAACTGTGTAATTTTTGGCCAGGCATCTTAAAGCATGTTACAAGTGGTGAGTAAGTAGTTCAGCTCTGCTTTTGCTGACTGGGAGAAGTGATGTTGAAGGTTAAATCCTGAAGGTGCAGTGTCCCTGGGAAATACTTAGTGCTCTCGTGTCTGAATTACTGTAATGGGACCTTACTGTTCCAGAGGATAAGTTTTTACACGTCTCATCTGTGGTAAACAAGAAGCCATTTCAACATCTAGGTTTATCAGGAATTGAATGTGTGCTGATATTCAATGCTGATAGATCTCAAGTGAACTGCACTGGTTTACATACAGCTAATAAGCACTGTTTTTTGTTGGTGACTGACCCACATTTTTGCATTTGTTTTAACTGCTGGTACATGTTTTATGTGATTTTATTTGAAGGGGAAAATAAAAAGGAAGAATAGCAGAATGATAAAAGAATGTTTTAAAAAGCTAATAAAATAAAAAATTAAGGCAGCTTTAGACATTTAAACACAGGCAACATCAAATGCAGAGGAATGACTGAGGTACTCTATTGAAACAGACAGCACATTTTTTATTCATTCTATGAACATTTTTGATGTGTCACAATGTATTTCAGACAACATTAGAAAATGACAGTAAACTAAATGTTTAACATTTTTTACATATACAAAATGAGAAGGGAAGATGACTGTGTTATCAGATTGTAAACAGGCCAGTAGCATACAGTCCTTGTTTTGGATTTGCCAGCTGTAATTGAAGATTAATGTGGTGAGCAGACCACTTTATTAGGTATAATTTGCAGCTTAAGTTCTTTCAGCTCCTTCCTTTTATTTAACTCAGCAATGTTATACAGGGAACGAATCCTGGTTGAAATGTGGCAAGACAGATCTGCTGATCAGCACCTCTAAACCATGACTAGTTCTGGGTTCCCTTAACATAGAATGTATTGACTTTAAGGCCACAAATCATGTTCAGATGCTTTATATTAACCAAACTCCATTATATGTATAGGGTATCCACTATATAGAGTGCTACTATGTAGTGTAGCTTCTCATTGGAAAACTGCTGCACTGTGAGATGGTGGTGTCTTTCTGGCGGATAATTGTGGGTTGAATCCTAGCTGTGAAGTTCAGGTGTAGGAATGAGGTTCAGCAAGTGTTCTGGGCACCAGCCATTGTACCTTTTGAAATATATTCCCAAACTTACAAAACCAACATAGTCAATAGTGATTAGCAATCAATGGTAATCAATACCTGCTTGCTGTTTTCCTGTCTATGCCAGTAAAACAGCAACCAAGTATATCTATAATAATCTTTAATAAAGACTAATTAGCTTTAATCATTTGGGATCTTGAACTCCCTGAATCTTCTTATAAATGAGCACCAAAATCAGTGATTGACTTGACAATAGGAAATGACTGAGCTGAAAGAGAGAGAAGTAGATTTTCTGTAAAGAGGGATTTATCTTTACAGGAAGCAGAGAGAGAACTCTGTTCTACAATTTTTGCATGCACACATTTCCTACTTGAAGGTTTCAGTGCCTCTGATAATTTGGATGATGGCAGTATAACACAATTTTGCTACAGTGTCCTGTCATTAGCAGTGAATGAGGCAGGTACAAAGATTGTTCTAACAATGGGACAATTTTAATACACTTTCTACTGCAGTTATTTTGTGTACCCTCTTTTATGCTTTTAAATTACAGGGGAGGCATCCTTGAGAGCTGAGAATTCTCATATAGGTTCAGTTTTTGCTGAAACCTATTCATCTACTTATACTCCCCCTCCTGCTACTGATTTTCTTTGAGACAATTTCTTTATGAGTTTTTCCTGTGATAGATTATTGAATTATTATACAACAATATATGTTTTGATTTTCTTGCTTGCTCCACTTTGCACGTTAGTGCCATAAGCCAAGGATGTTGTTGCTCTGCCAGACGTTTTTGTGATCTGCACCTTGCCACTCTGAACCACAGGAAAACAGGACAATACATGTCATCATCTTCAGCTGTGCTGATGTTGCCTCTGTTGACAAAGCCCTAACCTCAGCATTTAGGAAACCTTTTCGGAGGTGAACTTGAAAGGCATATTGAATTGCAAACTGAGTTGCATGATAAAAATTGGTAAATTATATAAATGAAGCAAAATGGAAAAGATTCAAAAGGTTATTTGAAGATATTTAAGAAAACAACTAAAAAGTCTCTCGAGAATAACGAAAGTGGAAAGTCATGAAGCGTGTAAGAGAAGAAGATTTTGATTCAAAACCAGATGTTTGTTAGATTCATCACGCAAGACATTTGGTTTTTCTTTTGAAAATTCAAGACCAAAGGAGTTGCAGTAAGATTTGAATTAATCAAAATTGTTAAACGGATATTTAATAGCTGTGAAGAGAATCAGCTTTACTCTCTATACAACACACATACACAAGAAAAAAAAATCCTGCAGATTCCTTTCAGGTCCACCCTTTTCTCGATGGATAGGGAATGCATTGTAGTTGGCAGGAGAGCAGTTGAATACATTCAAACAAAGAGAAGTGTTTTCAAGGTCAGGTAGCTTGGGAAAAAAAGAAATGTATTTTCTTTCGAGGACTGTGAAGGAAGCAGGAGGAGAATGTGTTGCATTACCTTGAAGTGTGTTGAGATCAGACTGGTATTTAAGTAAATGTCAGTGGGGTGACATTGCTATTACCACCACCACTGGTGGCCATTCAGTGGCCAGGTGTGGCTTCCCCTAGCTGGGTGTTCTCAATGGAAATCTGGTTCGTGCTGTCTTTGACACTGATTTATGTACAAATGGCAGAGGGAGCTCTTTCATAATGACTGTTGTTATCGCTGAAGAGCATTGAGCAATGAGGATTGCTTTTCCAATTGCCTATCATAAGTTTTCTCTCTTTTGACTCATGTAAATGTCAGTTTTCATGTAAGAGCGTCAGTGAGAGATGATTAGATGAGTAAGGCTAGGGCACTGGAATGACTCTCTGCTGCTGGATATCACAGTTCTGCCATATCCATTTTAAGCCATTTAGAGGTTTAGTTGCATGATCTGATATCGGGTGTCTGCACAGAATGAATACACAAGATACCACTTTCCATATGGTAAAATCCTCTCCCTAGTGAAGTCAGCAGGAACTGTGTGTAGTCTTCCATGGAGCCAAGCTATTGTTCTTAATTTTGCGATTTTTTAAATCTCCTTCACACTTCCCCACATGAAGACCCAAGTAATGCTCGCTTGAGTGTGTGAGGTGGTGTATTACAGTGCTATAGGAGATTCCATTGCATGGCAACTGCAACCATCAAGGAATTTTGTTCTCTAGCATAATGTCTTAATCTTGCAATGCAGAATATGCTGCCTGCTAAGAAAGTGGGTGAACTTTGGCTGCAGAAAAATCACACATTTCCAAGAGAAATGAAATTAATGAAATCTAGATTCCTGTGGATATTTGTTTCATAATCTCTGCTGTAGTAACTTGGCCTCACCATCTGTGTTCTCAATGACTGTCTAGCACCCTTGCTATGGTACAGAATCACAGAATTGCTTACGTTAGAAGGAACATATTGAGATCAGGTAGTGCAACCCTCCCACCACTCAAGTAGGAACTGCTAGAGCAGCCTGCCCAGGGCTGTGTCCAGTTGGGTTTTGAATATCTCCACAAATGGAGACTCCACTATCTCTCTGGGAAACCCGTTGCAGTATTTGACCACCCTCACAGTAAAAGCTTTTTCTTGTGTTCAGATTGAAGGTCCTGCTTTTTAATTTGTGCCCATTGCCTCTTGTGATCTCTGTGGGGCACTACTGAGGAGAGTCTGACCCCCTCTCCTTCATTCTTTCCCATCAGTTATTTATACACATTGATAAGAACCCCTCTGAATCTTTTCTCCAAGGCTGAGCAGTCCTATCTATCTATCTATCTATCTATCTATCTATCTATCTATCTATCTATCTATCCTCATATGAAAGATGGTCCAGTCAAATCATCTTTATTGCTCTGTGCAGGACTCCCCCAGTAAGTCGATTTCTTCCTTGTACTGGGGAACCCAGAACTGGACACAGATATGGCCTCACCAGTGCAGAGTAGAGAGGAAGGATCACGTCCTGTGACATGCTAGCAGTGCTTCTCCTAATGCAGTCCAGGATACTGTTGGCCTTCTGTGCTACAAGGGTGCATTTCTGGCTCATGGTCAACTTAATGTTCACCAAGACCCCGAAGTCATTCTCTGCAGAGCTACAGGTTTCAAATGCAGTAGTAAAGGCAAGGTAAACAACATCCACTGGTCTCCTCTCATCCACAGAGCTAGTTACCATATTGCAGAAAGGTGTCATGTTAGCATGATTTCCCCTTCATAAATCCATTCTGAATACTCCAGATCATTTTCTTGTCCTTCATATGTTTGGAAATGGTTGCCAGGATTAATTGCTCCATCAGCTTCCCAGGGACTGAGGTGAGAATGACAGGCCTGTAGATCCTGGATCTTCCTTATTGCCCATCTTGAAGGTAGTAATGGTATTTGCTCTCTTCCAGTGTTAAAGAACTTCTCACCATCCTCTAGTGGGACAGAGAGTCCTTTCTTGTATGGTATTTCCATTTCTTCTTCAGTACTTCCAGCCACTTCACTGGCAAAATAATAGCCCGAGTGCTAACTGGCACAGCACTATATATTCTAGAGCAGATGAAATGTGTATCTGTTACACTTCAATTTCAGCTTTTTTTTCTCATTCTGGGTACTAATTTTGGTTTTCTGCTGCAGCCAGTCACCAGTTTTCACAAAAATTATGGAAACTGACTGTATCTGAAATCTATGTGTCTACCAACCATTTGACTTAATTTTTTTGCTTTATAATAATTTGTTGAAGGCATATAATGGCAAGAACTTTTCAATGACAAAATACTTCCACTGGTGCATTCTGTAGGTTTGCAGTGATTAAACAGAAGGAGAATGTTTGCGTTAAAGGTGAATATGCGAGTTGAAGCTTTTTCTCAGTGATACTTATTGGAATGAGTGCTTTTCCAATGAAACTTTAACTATCATTTGTTTGAAATTACTTTTTGAATACTTACTTTGAATTCCTGGAATGTGCTTGATATCAAACTGCTAAGGGAGCAGCAGGGAGAGACCTCATACCACATTGAGCTGCACTTTTTGAGGGTTTAATATGTCCCTTTTCTACACACTCATTTATTAGATTTTGTGATTGGGTATGGTTATATTTTTTTATTAATCCCAAAGGGATTAACTAGTGCTACGTATGGAAAAATGGAGAATGTGGTTTTTTGCTTCCCCATCTTTGCTGGGGCTGTGCAAATTCCATAGGAATCGGATTCTGGATCCCTCAGGCTCCTCTCCAGGACTGATCGCCTCGATCCAGGGGCAGTTCCTACCACACTCCTTAGACACCACAAAACTGTCAACATTACTCTGTAGCTCTTTGAGGAGTTTAGGTGAGGCTCTGAGATGCAAGACTCCTCTCCTGCTTGATCTAGGAAATACAAAGGTACTTTTCTGATTGAAAGGCCTTCCTCTACGCCTTCCAGACATGCTTTGAGCAATGTTGCACTGGAACAGGCCATTTGGAATAGGCTTGTTTGCTGTGTGCCTGAAAGAGCTATAGTCTTCCCTGTGGAGCTGGGGTGGCACTGTAGACAGGCTCGTGGCATGTCCTGATTTGAATTTATCTGTATGTGGTCCATGCTATGTCATGTTTAGCAGATAGATGCTAACAGCCAGGTTTAGAGATGGACAAATGAACCCTTTCCATGTGCCTTTATGAAACAATTTCAATGCAAATGAGCAACATGATATTTTAAATCACTGTTTCACAAGCTGTGTGTGTTTGTTTCTGGTCTCAGTAGGATGCCATGCAGAGTTATAGCCTGGAAGGGTTACTCTCTATGTCTTTATCTATTGCACAGCTTTTATGTTTAAAGATGATAAATCTCATTAATATTTTATTTTTTATTAGCATATTAAATTAAAGGATTCCAATATCACTCTTTCTCACGATTTTTCCATGTGAACCTTTCTAAAGAAGATGAATTTATCAGAGAAGGGTTAAGGAGTCCTGTTCTATACAGAATTTTGTGAAAAGCTGCATGTTTGGGGACTGAGAAACAAAGCTGATGGGGGCATAAAATGTGCTACATGAAGTGTGTTTCTTCAGTCACACAAATATTATCTTTCTCCTCAAAGCCTCATTCAGCTTAACATCATGAATCCACAATTTAAATAACATGAACTAAGAGGATCAAGTTTCTGATCTCTGAAAGCTTGCAATACCCTGGTTAGTCTAACCTTCCAAGAGAAGAGGACATTGAGATGTCCCCATGTCTATTCTAACGTGCTGATCACTTCACCTTCTGTCACTCAACAAATTATCCAGTGGGAATTTTAGCTTGCATGCAGACAGCTTTTGTACTGATTGAACAGAGTTAAGTGGAGTTAAATAGGCAAGAATTTGACACTTGCTACAGAGATTGTTCTTATGCAACTTGTAGGTGCTCTTTTAAGTGGTGGTGGTGGAATCTTATAGAGAGAAAAACTAATGCTAAAGGAAAATGAGATTTAACAAGCAGTTACTTACATCCTGCGTAATAATGTGTTTTTAAGCTGAATATGATTTGGCTATCTCTCCCTGTTGACTCACTTCAAGATAATATAGAGAAGCTTGAATTTTGACACTTAATTAGAATTAGACCTGCTGGGATGTGAAGTGGGGTGCCCCAAATCCCTTCTTGTGTCATCTCCAAGGTAGTGTGGCACTGGACAGCAGTACAGTGGTGGGACATGGTTCAGTGCACAGCCTGCTGCAGCAACACACTTTGCAAGGGAAGAATTCTTTGGTTAAGAACAAGTCTTAACATTCCTTTTTTTGTGTCCTGTGGCAGCAATAGCCTCTCATATTCCCTTTGGAATATGGTTGTGCATGGAAGGTAAAGATGCATTCCTGTTAGTAAGCATACAGGTTTGGATCACTTCCTTTGGTTTATCAGGAACTAGCATTTCACCCGATCCTCCATTTCAAGCTGAAATGGCAGAATAAATTAAACAAGTATTTTATCTCAGCACATTTTTATAAAAGTAGGGAATGAATTGTGAATTGCTTTTTATAAAGTAGGAAATTAAATGGTCCTCCTGCCCTCTAACTCAAAAATCCAGGAGAAGTCAGGAGATGTTTCTTGCTTCCTGGATGTACCAATATCCCTCCCCAGGTCTGGGGTGTCTCAGAACAGGAAGGGCCTTAGGATTTGGGAAGGGTGGCTGGGTGGGTCTTTTCCTGCATATAAAGCTATTTCCTGTAAGAATGATGCATGGCACCTGAAAGTGAATTTGTTGATTTTCAACAAGAGAACCTAGACTGATCCTGCAGTGCTCTGTGGCTTCACCTCACCTACAGGGTCTCCCTTTTAGGTCCTTACCAGGGACGAGTTCCCTTTTCTGACCTCTACAGCTGGAAACTCTGGGCAGCAGGATTCAGTGGGGGGAAAGTGAAGGTTTTATGCTACTGCTTTTTTATCAGGGAGCAAAGGCTGCTTCACCTTCCCACGTCATGCCTGGATCGAAGACTGGAGTTGCAGATGAAGGAACTGAGTGGGGGGCTATACTTTTTGCCAGAGGTGAATACGAATATTATTGGTCCCCTAGCGGGGAGTAATATTTATTACTAAACATTATGCAAATTGTGACAGAAGTGGCTGTTCAGGATTCTCCTGACAGCATTTCTTCTCCGTCTGTCCCTCTGTCCTAAGGAATGCAGTCTGACGGCACGAGTAATTTAATGCGATTAAAAGCTAGCCTCCAGTGAAAGGAGTGATAAGGGAGATTCTTTACTTATTCCCCATTAGTCCTGAGCAGGCCTGCTCATGAATCCTGTAACCTTGGCAGCAAGACAACCTCCTTTTGCTTTGCTATCTGCAAGGAAATGAATTACACAAGCATAGAAATTCATGAATGCTGAATACTGCAATTAATTTTGTTAAAGTCTCTTTATATATTTAGTTTGGGAAGAGGAAGGAAGGAGAAGCTTATCACCAAATAAGAGTCTGAAGCCACAAATCTTGCACAGCTTTCACTTTGAGATAAAAATGAATCTATAAGGAATCCAAACCCCCTTTGTTTATTTTATATTTTGTAAGAATGAGAAATGATGAAGGCAGTAATGTAAGGTAGTGTTAACATCACAATCCCCACATGGAATTGATTAACATGAAGAAAACACATTAATAGCTTTTTATTACTAGACTGAAAACTTTATAATGACATTTATTGGAACAGAACTGAAATGTGAATGGAAGAACTTTATAAATCTCAGCTTGTACATGGAAGCCTAAACACTGTCTGAAAATGTGGGTTCTTTTAAAAAAAAGAGTCCAGAGTTTGAACCTTACTAGTTTTTCCCATTTAATCTTTCATTTGTACATATTAAGCAGTCAGTCATATTGCAGAGAAGTTGGATGTAAAGCTGAATGTATGTGCAAATTTTCTCTCTTTATGGCCAAAGCAGGTGCATGTAAATGTTTCATCAGCACACCCATTAAGTTCCCAATGGTAAATTTAGCCACAAGCATTTGAGAGGTGCTTACTTTGCATTTAATTTGGATCTAAAAAAAGAAGTAGGTTTATTTAAAATGCATTACATTCAGCTTATTTAATATTCTTATTCTCATATATTCTTATTCATTATGTATATATAAAAAATAAATGAGAAAATCACAGAAATACCCACACAGCTAGAAGTGATGAGGGTAGTTGTTCTAAAATAGGTAAAATCTGGCTTAGCAACCAACCAGTCATTTCATGAATTCTGAGTGAACTTAGAAATAACCTCACTGAAGTCAGAGAGCTTCTCCCAGACTGAACAACTCCTTTATCCTCTCTTTTTAAGTTGCACCAAATATTTCTAATTTTTTATGCTGCTGCATAGTGCTAGTACAGTAGGGAGTTGTGGTTCTTTTTCATCTTTTTTCTTCTTATGCTTTCTTGTGGGCAGTGTCAATCAACTTGCAAATTGCAGCATGCTCCTATCTGATTGCAGTGGAGGATTCTTTGCCACCTACTTTACAGTGTTAACTCTTGCTGTGGCACAGTCTCATTCTGCCATAGGTAAGAAGATGCAGGGACTTCTGCTTGTGCATCACCCACCTTTTCATGACAACAGTGCTTTGTACCACATTAGGAGTTGTGTTTTCTTTGGGAGTTGCATTGACGTCACTTAATAAGTGAGATGTATTTTTTAGCACTTCTGTTCAAAATGGGTGGCCAGAAATCATAATTACTGAATGAGGAGAATGACACTGTGATAAATTAAATAAAACATCTATCTGGAATTAAAAAGAAATATATTCCTGACTGGCAAGTTGCTCTTGAGGGAGATGGCTATTAATGCAAAGCAGGAAGGAGTTTTTTCTTGGCAGGATCAGATATATACAGGCCTCTGTGTATATAACATGGCTCCAAGAAGTGTACTTGAATACCATTTGTTTGAAAACTATTTTCATGGTAATATTTGGACTAACGGTATACTAAATCCTTAATATCAATCAGAATATTATAATAATCATTCTACTGCTTCAGCATGTCCTCAGCCAGAATCATGGGATTCAGCACGATGAGGGATTAAGTTAGTAACAAATATGTGAGCTTCTCTGTTGTATTTTATTTGCTTTGGAGTGCTTTTGTTTATTCCTTCTCTTTCAGAGGATGAAGTTTTACTGCACTCCATCCTTACAATATTTCTATAAATAAGAAGAAAGCAGAAAACTTATTACTTACAGTTGTTCTTGAGTTTAGCTTGTTCAACTTCCAAACCCCTTATTAAATTGCTCATTAGGGGATGGAGGGAAAGAAAAACTAATTTATTTTTTTTTTCCTGATTTTGTTTCCTGAAAAAAAAAATGGTATTTTGTGGCAGAATGGAGTGCGCTTTTCCATCCTCATCCCTTCCTATCTTGTTTCATCACAAGTCGCACTCCATTAGAGTCCTAATGTTTCTATCAATAAATGATGGATTTGCCAGTGGAGATTTAAGTTTAAAATTACTTGAGAAGAGTTAATGAAACGTGCCTATCATGAATTAGAATTCAAAGAAATGGTCTCTGACCATTAAAAACTACAGGGCCAAAGAAATTTCAAGGGTGGCATTTTTCCCCCTCTGTAAGTTATGCATCAGGTCAAAACAGAGGTGGTTCTGTAGGAATTACTGTTATCCTTTAAAGCAAATTGCAATTTGTCTCTTGCTGTGGTAGCTTTCACCTATTGGTGTGTAGCGGGGTGGGTGACTTGCTTCTGCAGAAAAAACCTCATCTACTGCAACTAGTTGAGAGTCCCAGTCTGCTTCTGATCTATATTTTCCATTGGTGTGAATGATGGTTTCTAATCCTGCTTTCCAGTTGTGTGCCCTCATTACTAGACTGCTCAGATTGCCTGTCTGCTATGGACAAAGATGATACTCCAAGGCCCTCAGCTATTGTATTTCTAAATGGAGTTATATTTTTATAACCCCAAGTGTTCTTTGCAGGTTTAAACTGTCCCTCTAGGCAACCACTTTGCCTGTGTAGGAGAAGACACCTGATGCTGGTTTGGAGTTTCACAAGGAAGAGAATCCCTTTATGCAGAAGTGCATGAGGGGAATTTGCTGTTGCTTGGAGCATATTCATTTAGTTAATTAGATTTGTGGAAGATAATGAGAAGTTGCCTGTCCTAAATTCAGGATATTTAATGCAATTTGGAAACGGTTGTAAATCTATGTAAAATAACCTGAAGAACTGTAGTTATTCTATTGATTCTCTCCTTTCTTTTCTTCCAAATCCCAGGAGATTTGAGTATTCAAAACTATTTCATCATGCCCTCTCCCCGCAAAGAGGGGGGTGGTGGGGCGTGGAGTGTACTTCTTATGCTTTAATAATTGTGCCAACAGACTTTATTTAGATTTGGTGATTTACTCTGAGCTGTGTGGTAGCAGTGGTAGTCAAAATATTTCTAAATTATGTCAGTCTCCCATTTGGTGGTGGGAGCTACAATTTTACAGGCTTAAAATAAAAAGCTTTCTAATACAACTAAGAAAGAAACAGGAGTGGTATGCTTTTTTGGGATGTGGCATAAATAGATAATACAAATCCTTCTCCTCTCTTAATTTTGTTTGAAGGTTTTTTTTTTTAGGCTGTCACATAGTTTTGGTGAAACAGTCATCCACTGAATACCCAGATATCACAGTTTTCCACTATTTTTTTCTAATTTGTTAAATGATTATATTTTTTTTCCCCAGTGTGTCTGTATAAGCTGTCTTGTTGGGAGGAAACTCAGCCCTGGCTGATTAATCTAAGCATTTTTGTTGTCCTGTTTTTTTTGTAGAAAGAGGTGAGCGCAATGGGTTTAGTAATTGAAACTTGTTTCAGTCCTCTCAGTTAAGGATGCCAGAACTCATTTACTCCATGTCTGCTGGGTGTCATTTTTCATCTGCAAAGCTGCTTTATGCAAACCCTGAATATCCGTTGCTTTTGATTTACTTCGTTTCTACTCTCTTTCCAAGATTAGATTGTCTGTGGCTCATTTATCTATCAACAAATTGTTTGTCTATGTGATGAGACATTCCCTTTTGCAAGATAAATACTGTTTTTTGTAGCTCATCCTCCGGCTTCCAGCACTTGTGATTCTTGACTGAATGCTTCCCCTACAGACTTCTGTGTGGGTTTGCTGCTACCACTAATGTGAGGTTAGCAAAAACATCATCCCTGCCCAGTGAAATCTGTTCATGGGGATGTGGCCTTTCCAGTTTCAGAATAATTGGAATCCAGTCCCTGTTTCAAAACTTTCTGTAGTGCTATTGTGATCCTCGTCATTTTAGCTGTGCAAATGTCTTGGTGGTGCTGATGATCTCTGAAGGACCCTCGTCAGTGTTGACAGCAGAGAGCACTGTCACATTTCTCCTTCAATGGAGCATTTTGTGTTTGCAGGGTTTGTAGGTGGTGGTCACATAGCCAGTTTCTCAAAGTCTTTTGTCCTTCAAGTACACCCTGACTCCTATGGTATTTATGTCCAGGTTCTGTCTCCTGAGTTTTACCTCCTTGTCAGAGTTGTTGCCACCTTGCTCTTTTGACATGACACAGTTTCAGAGTTGGGGCGTTGGTTTGTCTTCATTGTTAATATGCTGCAGTGCTTCCGGTGACACTGACTGTGCTACACCATTGTTAGATCTCTTGTTGACTTCCAAATCTTCCAAAATCTGGAGATATGGACTCTGACCACTGACGTGAGTAACACTCAGAAGAGTATTTTATATATTTATGTCCTAGAGCAATACTAGATCAGATGGGGTCTTCTGAAATTACATAGTCAACATGTTTTCTGTGTCAATTAGAAAGGTAAGTGAGCTTTCCTTTTTGCCCTATTTATCTTCACAGATGTGATGGCAGAATTTCAGCAATGCTATGTCAGGAAGTTTAGTAGTAGGGAAAAAAATGATACTGTAACTTTTTGTTTTGGAAAAGATACCACAGATAAAGAAACTTTATCACAGATAAAAAGACTAATAATTTTTTTTATTATTGCAATTTTCCAGCAGTCAAACCCAAGAAAGGTGAAAGTTGGCATAAAGACTTCTGCAGCCATTGTTGTCAGACTGTGTTGCGTAGTCAAATAGTTCTTGTGTGACCACTGGAGAGCTGCCTTGTGTTCATCACAGAGGTGCACAGCTAAGAGGCAGTGGCTAATGCTTCTTGTGCAAGGGGCCATGCTTTGTAGAAAATTGAGATTTAAATAGGATCCTATTCAGAAAAAAATGTCACAGGTGTATCATGAGAAATAAAGGGTCTTGTATAATTATTATAAGTGCCTTTTGATGCTCAGGTGAAGGCACTGTATGTCCATTACTGGTAATTCTGTTTTATTCTGAACTAGTATAATAGCCTAATAGCTACGGCATCTGTTAAATAGTCATATCATCACCCCTGTGGAGCTATGCCAGAGGTTTAACAGAGCTGAGAGGCTGCCAGCATTCAGCGTATGAAATTACACAAGAGAACATTGGTGGTGCGGCCCAATGACGAGTACATTTGTTTCTTCTAAGTTGTGGGGAAGAGGCGTTGCCTTTTCTTTTCGATCTTTTCAAACTTTTAACGTAAACCATGACGCCTCAAAATGTTATATTAAATCCTTTTTTCATAAAAGCCAAAATTTTCAACTATAGCTGCTGGATTCTGTAGCCGGATTATTATAGAACCCCCCATGCAAGTACTGTGTGACTTCTCAAAATGTCTGAAAAGCTGGCAATATTAGTAAAAGTATAAGGTTGCTCCTTTGCTTGGGTGATTGATGTGCAGACTAATCACAGCATGCAATTTCTTTAATGCTGCTGGTTTAGTTTGTGTTGGGTTCTGCCCCCCGCCCCCCTTTTTTTTTCCTTCTTTCCTTTTTTTTTTGTGTGTTTGTTTGTTAGCTTTGGTTTTGTTGCATTTTTTTCAAAAGGCATTCTCTTTGACTTTGCTATTTAATATTTAAGTTGTGCAGTCTGTCATCCTGGCCAAATAGTGCATTTTGAATAAACAGCAGAATAAGTCTCAGACAGTTTTTCATTCTTGCTGACAGTATTTTTTCCAGTGTTTGTAAACATTGTTGTGAACTCCTCACAGCCTTTCGGTACCTCAAAAAAACTTTGCAAGGCACAAAACCCTGCACTTTGCACTTCTGTGTGTATACATTTTATTTTCACTACAGTGACAGCTGAGAGCCTCCACTGTTGTTTTTAGTCCTAAAGAATCATGTAAGGAAAATTGTGGTCCCTGCTCCAAACATCTTTGAATCCCATAGGAGATTTATTGATCCAGGTCTAGATATGTATTAAGTTTTGAAATAGGTATGAAAGTGTCACACATCTGAGTGAATGTGAGCTTTTACTGTGTTTTGAGTCATGAATGGCAGGCAGTATGGCTGCTGCTAATCATGGTGCAATGTTTTCTGAAATGGTTACAGTTTAGACCATGGGAGTTTTTCAAGTAAGAAGTTAATGGGATTCTGAATAGCAGGGCTGCACACACAGGGTCTTTTTCTAGAAGAAAGATACTGCAAAACTAAAACACCCATTGTGAGTGACTGCAGCAAACAGCGCATTGTCTGTGGCTGTTAAGTGGCCCTTGCTGCTGCGTTCTGTGTTCAACACAGCCCTGTCTGTGTAGACTGGAATTCAACCAGATGCTCCGACTTTAGGAGTATTAATTGAGTGTAAACTGGAGATGGACCTGGTGATGCTGCACCCTGCCAAGCCTGTGCTGCGGTATCTCAGGGAAGGATTCAACTTTTCAGACTGACAATATAATCATGTGGCATTAATTACTGAAAATAATATTGAAAGCACTCGTTGCTTTTTATCTAGGAGTCCTGACTTCACATCAGAGGGACTAAAATGTGTTTGCCTGTACCACGGGAGTTAAGGCAGCACAATTTAGATCTTGCTGACCTGTGAATCCTTAGGCCTGTCCTTTCCAGCGCAGCCACAGTACTGGGTGATGGCTGCGTGCGGTTTCTCACACTGCACCATGTGAGGCCAGGGAAAAGCAGTCTCCAAGATGAATGCCGTGAATGTGCTGCAGGGCAAATGAGCTTCCTGTGAATGGTGACTGTGGAGCAGCTGGCCTCCGTAACTTGGATGACACGTTTCCCAGAGGAGCCCTGCTTTGTCACACAGTCAGCAGCAGCCAATGCAAGAGTCAGACCAGCACTTCTGAGTGTTGATGTGTGTGAGGATCTGTGGATTTGACAGATAGGGAGCTCATTCAGAGAACTTGGGCTCTGATCTAGGAGAATTTGTGCCCCTAAATCACCAGTGCCAGTTTAAAAGGAACAATGCCTGAGTCTCCAAGATGCAATGTGCTGAATAGACTGATACGTTTTCTGACAACTTTTCTTTCAGGATGGGTTTGAAGAAAAGCTCAAGGTGCAGGGCACAGGTGACATAATCTGGCATAAATAAAAAAGTCACTGTCCTTGGAAAACCTTGTAGCCTTCTGGAAAGATTTATAAATTTGAAGACCAGATGAAGCAGTTAAGGTCATCTGTGGTCCGTTGCATTTCAATCAGTATTCTTGTCATCAAACTAATTACATCTGAGTTATAACTTTGCAAAATTCTCAAGCCTTGATTTGAAGACATCATTGACTGCACCTCATTCCTCAGTAATTTGTTCTGAGAATATTTTTTTCTTCACAGTTAAAATTATGCCTTGTTGCTATCTTGTATTCATCTAGCTTACACTTCTAACCATTAACTCTCATTATGTCTTTTTCTGGTAGATTAAAATGCCGTCTACTGTTGAGAATTGCTTCTCCATGTAGGTACCTGAAGACTGCAATTAGGCTGCTTTTTAACTTTGTCACTCAATTTAGTTTATCCAAGAGTGTTAGTCATGTGAAGTAAAGGATGCTTTCTCAGTGATTGGCTTTTTCTTGTAGGTGTTATCTAAACTCTTCACATTTTCAGTAGATTTCTGAAAACATGGATATCAATTCTGCAGTGTGTTAGAATGATACAACTCAACCTTTATACAGCTGATGCTGAATATACCCATGACTCTGTTTCCTCTGTAAGTTGGAAGTGTTGCCCTTAGAGCATGCCCACCTCCATTTCCTCACTTCTTCCACAGATTTTCTGCTTTCCAGAATATGGTTTCCAGTATTGTGGTGCAACCTGTCTTCTTTGTTTCTAAACATCTGTTCTGGTATGTGTCTGGATAAGCCCTGAGTGTCTGCAACCAAGCAGGCCAAGTCATATCAGCAGATTATTTCATGCACAGCAAGTTGTGTATGTTATCTACAAAATTTCATTACCAGTGATTTTTATAGTTCCTTCCCTAGCAATCAGAAAAATACCAAATAACTTTGGGTCAAGAACCCACCAAAAACCCCACCGAATGAATCCTCTATTTTTAATTAAGTTACTTATTTGTAAATTTTAGTTTTTAAAATATATTCAGTGTAACTGCACTGATATTTCTTTCTCTTATGCCCTCAGCAGTTATTTGCCTAAGTCTGGATTGTTGTAGTCAGTTCTTTATATACTTAGAGATGTGACCCTGTTCAGTTCTTGTGAGGGAGGCAGCCTGAGAGGGACCAATTCTGCAAATCTCCATCCTTTTCCTAAACAGTGTGTCCTTTGGATTTGGAATGAGACTCATCTTCAGCATGATATTGGCATCCCCTTTCATTTGGGAGTTTGTTTTCCTCTAGTCCAGCTACACGTGGCATGTGATCTTCAAATACTTACTAGTATGTTGGTTTTTATAGGGTTAGGTGAGGGTGGCTCAAATAATAATCTCTGTTGGGTCCCTTGCTGCTCACATGAACAGTATGTGCATTTTTCATGCTGGCTTTTGTTGACTTTTTCAGTTGGCACCCCTGGGTGTCCTTTTGCTTCATTTGGGACCACCAGGTAGTTAAGGGACTGAGAGTTCTTGGTCTCCCCTGACTTCACCATCAATAGGGAGTGAATGGCCACTGATACTTAGATACAGGCTGTGCATCACTGTTGACATGATGATGCAATTACAAAAGAAGCTGGCATGTGCCCAGCTGGTTTGAAACACTTCATCTACCACAGAGCAGCGGAGCTGATGCTGTCTTCCACTGCTCACTCCAATGGGGTCTGGGAGGGGAGCCAAATCTCTTGCCAGTTTGCAGCTGGGATGTGCACGTATCACATTCTGGGATATAGGAGGACCCCTCCAAGTAGCAGCAGTTTGAGGTGAACCTTTCTTCAAGATTTCTGGTTTCTCCTTTCATCCAGCTTCGCTACCATTTAGCGGGTTGTCTGCTTTTCATTTGGTAAATGCCACTTTTTATGTGAAAAAGCCACATACGTAATTCTGTTCTGTATGGAAATTTCGCAGTCCTCCAGCACCTCACTCTGTGAAGATACTGTCACTTATCTTTCTTTTAACATATGGGGAAACAACCATGTTTCCTTCTTGACTGAACCTGTGTGGCTTCCAATGAGAAATGTGGCTTTTTTCTGACATTATTAGAAGTAGAGGGCCTGTTGGAAACTTGCATTTTCTGCCACATAAGTGTGACTGACAGTTTGTTGTTTTCTGTTATTATGGAAAGTAATCTCCATGTAGTTTATTCATTTTCAGTGAGTGAGTCTCAAATCATTCCATTCATGATAAAATCTGTTTTCAATGGAGTGCGATGAAGAGCTGCAATTGTTTATTTCACTAAAGCAAGGGAGGCATTTCATAGCATGTATTCACTTTGTTTACTTTTGTTATCGGTTAGCTTTCCAAGACATTTTATTTGCCAGTTTATAATATCTCCACTGAAAAGCTTACCTGAGGATTAAAAAAAGTAATTCCAGTCACTGAAGGTCAGGACTCCCATGGTGTCAGAGGTGTTGTTTTGGAGAGGGAATGGTTAGCAAGCTTGCATGTACCCTAAAAGAAACATGGTTTTGAGCCACTGGAGATACCATGTGATGATGCCAAGTTGTTAGAAATGTGAGCAACTCCATTGATTTTAGTGGACCGAGGCAGATTCTACTAGCTGGGGAGCTGGCATTTAGCATAACCTGTGAGTACTGCAAGTACACATCTATGTGATGGGAAGAAAAGAACATATTTTCAAGGAAGCATATATAGGTAAGGAGATAATTACCTTATCTGGTGCTTAGCCAGAAGGTTACTGAGATCCAGTTCTGTTTTCTTCAAAATAAAGGCAGGCAACTCTTCCAGTGGTCTTGCTGAGTTTCTGCAAAGTAGTCAGCTGTTCCTCCAAAGCCCTGTGGCTCTTCCCTGGATCTATGATTTGGTTGCTCTGTCTCTCTGGAGTGCCTTCTGCCCTTCTCCCACTTCCAGGCTGGGCAGAGATCACCCCACAGTGGGCATAAAGCTTGCTGTAGTGAGACTGACTTTGCCTGCTCATCTGTTCCCTCTAAGAACAATGATAGTTCTGCTCACAGCATTATTTATTTAAAATGAGTTAATTTCAGAGTAAGCATTTCTTAAAAATAATAACGTAGGATGTGTGTGAATCTTGCTTTCCTCTGAGGATTAACGTTCCCTGGATCTAGGAAGACACAGCTTATTCAATCTGTTTCCACAGAATCACCCTTTCCAGACAAGTTTCTCTAGGCAGAGTAAGAGGTTTTAACACTTCAGTGGTCTGGTTTGATTTTAATGGGTCATTTAGTTCCAGCACAGAGAAAGGTGGCTTATCAGCAGATATTTGTTACCCGTGTTCTAAGGAAACAGAAAAATTTCTTCCCCTGAAGAAATGGTTTAACCAGCCCTCTCCCCCAGTCGTTGTTATAAGTTGCCAGTGGAGCTGACAACATATGTGTTTAGTAGAGCAGCTCTGCCACCAAAAGATGGTAATGCCAATGCCCATGATTAACCGTGGGGAGCTTGTGTGCTTTTCCCATGGCCCCCAGCCTGATTCAGGTGCCACCAAAGGCCTGATCTATTTAGGGTGTCATTGTTTTGACTTTTTCAGAGATGTATTTACCTTACAGCAGTGGACAAATTCTGTATTTTGGCTGATATTTTCATACCAAAGTCATTAATTTAAGAGGAAATGAACCTAACAGCTGGACAGGGTGCTGGGCCATCTTGTCTAGACTGTGCTTTTGCCAAGAAAGGTTGGACCAGATGATCCTGTGGTGCCTTCCAATGTGGTATTCTGTGATTCTATGATTCTGTCATTTAAGTTTCTTGCATAAATGGATTTGCAGAGAGACCACACTTACATGGTTTGTGCTATTCATTCATCTTCGCTTACTACAGTGGGAGCATAAGGTATGGTTTGCCTTCTCTATCCCTCCTCCTCTGATATTTTAGTAGTACTCTGTCTTATTTGGAAGCCCTCTCATTCACCTTTAAACTAAGTAAATAGTATTGTAAATAATTGAAGCAAAGGTTCATCCCATGGGATGGCTGCAGAAAATGACTTAGTGGGCAAATGGCCAAGTCCTTCATCTCTGTGAGTCAACTGCTGGTGTCCCCTTTTGCAGCTCACAGCATCTGCAAAGGATTCTGTGTCCAATGTCACTGTTACGCCTAATATATGATCACAGAATGGTGGTCATTAGTTCCTACAAGGAAAGTGGCATGTCTCCCTGCTTTGATTTGCCTCTGCACATCCTGAAGCCTTTGTGGCAGCGAATTGGATCTCAGGCTCTATTGGCATGTGCATCCCTAGGTAGCTGTTTTGGTTTGGTTTGGGTTGGGTTTTTTTGGTCTGTATAGATGTAGATAACAGGTTGTTAGCACTTGAAACACAAATGCCACCCACCCTTCATGTCTCTTGGCAAACAAAGGCTTGACAGCGTGTATCATGTTAATTAGCATCCTTCTCAATTTACTTATCTGATGTTATACTGATGGTTGTTGAGGACAAATGACAGTGATTATCTTTAAAAAAAAATTAAAAAAAAAAGTAAAAAAAAGAAAAAGCAAAGAGGCTGAATACAGATATCCTGGGAATATTCTCAATGTAAGCATAGGTTTTGAAAGAAAGGTTATTTCCCTTTTCTGCTAGCCTGGGTTCAATGTACATGGGATTTCAATACATGAGCATAGGTCAGAGGAGTCTTCACACCCTGACACAGGTGTGGTCCTGTATCCACTGGAGATCAAGGCAAAATTACTGTTTACTGGGACATGCAGGAAAGGAATGACCCTTACAGGACCATGTCTGGGGAAAGATGACTCAAGTGAGTAGGAAAGGTGGCACAGGACAAAGACAAGGGCTTTGAGGATAGGTTGTCAAATGTGTGGGACAGAAGGCTGATGTGTCAAGACAGAGGAGCATTGCTGAGAGCAGCAGTTGGTGTAATGCGTAGCTGGAGAAAGGGGACAGGAGCTCTTTTGTGTCAGTCATCTTTGGAGCAAGTGTATGGAAAAAACCTACTACAAAGAGAGTTTCATTCTGGAAAAGAAATGGCAATGTTAGGTCATGATGGCAGCTAACTTTGCTGGTGTCACTGCTATTGAGGATGTTAGTGTCAATTCTTCCCAATTAGCTTAATAATCTGAAGAGCTTATTTATATGTAAACAAAAGGTTCCTTCTACAGAATCAGCATAAGATATATCCTGAATGCTATATAAGTAATTACGTATGTCACAAAAAAAATGCACTTCAGTGTTCACTTACCTGAAATTCCTCCAACATGCTGGTGATGCTTTTGTCACTCAAAATGCATAATGCCCAAGAAGAATTAATTTGCAGTGTCAGCCTTTTGTGTATGTAATTGATTTGATTTACCTGCCTAGTTTTACCCAGCCCTTTCTCCATGTTTGCTGCAGCATTCAAACTCCTTTGAAAGAAGAAGCAGCAAGCCAAGAATTTATGTTTAAATTTTTATTCCTAGGTTGACTAAAAACAAACAAGATTTGGGTTCTTATAAGGAGATCTAGGACTATGTGCCTTGGGAAGTACCTGTGCACAGAGTACCACAAAAGAGAGAGCTGGATGTATTCATCCTCTTGAACAGGAAGTCAGCTGTGCTATTGGCTTCATTCTGTGTGCAAGCAAAGAGTGTGAATAGCTGCACCTAAACATTTTGAGCCTGTATCTCTGATCTAGTTATGCTGTACTTTATTTAAACAAGCTTGGGGACTTGATGCACAAGTTATTCATCCGTTGCTGTGCATAAGGACAGATTAGATGGCAGGGGCCTCTCTGGCCACAGAAAAGCATACTTTCCCCTTATATCAGCAGTAATAGGAAGTTAAACACTCACTCTGTGTGGAACAATGATAAAATGCCTGTCTCTCCCTTGAGTTCCAAAGGAATCATTTGGACAAAATCAGGTTCAGTTTGCTGAAAACTTTTGAATTTGCTCTTGCATGAAAAATATTGAGTTGCAGAGCCTAGTGACTTGTCATACTTGTGATCTCTTGTTTAAAACAAAGTAGCACAAAAGCTGCTATTGGGATTAATTTTAATAGTATAAATAGCACAGGAATGTTTCAGTGGCTTCTTTCTTGCAGCCTCAGCTGTCTGCCACATCAGGTGCCTCAATGCCTCCTTTTCAGCACAAGCAGGTGCTTGTGGGTGGAAGACAATGACTCAAACTGCATTAATTGTATGCACAAACTGTGAACTCAGGAAAACATTATTTGAAAAATGCAAGTTCTTTGACTTTCTTATTAGCTTTTTGTTATAAATACTATTGCGACTTCTTGGTTCTTGTCAGAGAATGGTGGGAGACTGTAATAGTTTCACCAGCTGCCTGCTCCAGACCAATGCAAGATGTACTTGTCCTTCCTTTTGTTTCCCAACAAACCTCAGTTTTACCCTCTCAGGTTAGTAACTCCTCTCATTGTCTCAGATTCTGTACAGGGCTTCATGTCCCGGGTTGGTTTTGGTATTCAAATACCTGCTCCAAATTATATTATTAACTTTATGGCATGAGTAGAGTCAGGTTCTTCCTGTCTTACCAATAGTGAACAGAAACACAAGAGAAACAGTGGCTTTTTAAGACTATGTAGGAAGCTTATGGCACAGCTGAAAGGCCTCACCTCAGTTGACCCAAGCCAGCATGTTTCAGAAATGTTCATTCTTCTTCCCACTCCCAGACATTTCCTACGATCCTCTGTTCCTGTATTCTCCACTTTCCCTCTGAAGTTACACAGCCGGTACCAGTGCATCTCTCTTGGTATCAAACACAGCTACAGCCAACAAGCAGTTTAACTCACTTATTGAAGTTTGGAAGATCTGTAAAATGTTTGACTTTTTCAGTCAAACTAGGAAAAGAGAATTCACTAACCAAGTGGTATGCTGAGTTTAAGGAAACAGTTACAGTTTCATATTTGGGGAAGAAGTGAGGAAGAGGGAATCCCACAGAGCTGAGCAAAGTATCCTAGAGATGCTGTGTAACACTCATGACACTGACAAGAAATTAGAGTATTGTCCCTTAACTACCAAACATCAGCAAAATTCATGCCATGTCTCTTACTTAATAAAATCTTACAGGATTTGTATTTATAGGAAGATGGCATAAGGAAGATTTCAGTGCTGAGGAGACCACGTACCACTCTCAACTTCTTATAGACAGGCTTGGGGACATCTAATTTAAAACAAGCCTTACCTGTTGGTACGATCAATCTCATCTCTTCTTAGCAGGCAAGAGGGCTCCCACAAATGACCTTATAGATTAGGCACTTCTGTTTACATTCAATTTCCCACTTCCTGCTGTTTGTAGAGAGTGATTATCAAGGCATTAAATTAAAAGTTTTGCCTGGTGGGAAACTATTGGATATTTTGTCATTTCCTTACAGCCTCTCCTGTTCTGGCAGAGAGTCAGGGGAAACAATCACCAGAAAGTTCAGGAATATTTACTTACCGGTGTTGAAACGCTGCTGAGAGGTTTTGCCCAATTTAGGGGCTTGTTGGGTGGAATTTTTGTTCATGATGTGGTAGAGAATCATTGAGGCTTGAAATTAAAAGTCTCCAGTTACCTGCGGGTTAGAAAACTGGGGGTTCTGCTGGCATCCTCTGGCTCTTGCCTAAAATCTATGCCAGAATCTAGGTGACATCTCATGCTGTTGGCAAGTTGAAAAGGAGTTAATAAGGATCTGCCAAAGAGCCTTCTTTTGGCCTTTCTTCCAGAGAGGATTACGGGAAAGCAACCTTCCCTCTCAGTGTGCTGGGACAGTGAAAGGACTTTGGCACTTCAGTATTGGTATAGCTTCAGTTTAATCAAAGTCTTGCATCATATTAGCTGTAAATATTGATAACACCTATGTTCTACACAGATATAGCTTTCTTATTTGCCCAAGAGATTTTACTCCAAAGCATGTCCTCCTCCTTTTCAGCAGCAAAATACGTTATTTTGGACTGGGCTTCTCAGGGAGTAGTACTTCAGTTTCATGCCTTAACAGTAAGTAGCTAAACTCCAAAGCCTTTGATTTAGACTGAGAGTGGGAGATTTGTCAAACCATCCCCAGGAACTGAGAAGGCTACTGTAATGCCCCATCTGTAATACAGAGATGGAAATAATTATGAGCTTTGCTGGGTTTTTGCAGTGCAGAATGTTTATGTAGTACTTTCAGTGTGTCTGTGCCAAGCAGGGGTTTTGTAATTGCTGCTGTTACACAGTTTTTATCTTGGCCTCAATCATTCTAGGTTGTTTTTTTCAAGGAGGCAAGGTGGAGTCTGACAGCGCTTGGTCCTCATGAAGGATGCTGGCTTCTGCAGCTGGGCTCATCAGCCAGCCAGGATTCTGTTTGGAGGCTCTGGATTTCTGAAGTAATGAGGGACAAAGCTGACAGTAAAGCAAGCCTTACATGTAAATTGCTACAGCTTAAGTAACTGTCTTGAGGGAATACAGATTAAGAAGAAACCACTTTTTAATTTGGCCTGAATTAATATGCAGGCTTAAGTAAGACTTTTTAAGGGATATTTTGTCACAGTTGTAATTTAGATGAGGCTCAGATAGATCCCTGCTCATTCTCACTGCATTAGCTGCTTCCAGACACTTTTCCTGATGTCTGTGGCAGCTTCTCTCCAGTCCTGCTGCTTCTCTTGTAGCTTTCGCTTCTCTAGTTCAAATATTGAGTTTCCCTCATTGCCTGAAACTCTCTGCACGTGACTTGTCTGCTTTAGAATAGTATATGTTTTTTAGAAAGTTTTTAATAGGACAATGAAAGATTTAAGAGCCAAGTTAGGGCCACAGTGAGCAATAGGACACATTTAACTTATGTTAGTAGAAACACCACTGCAATCTGATGACACTGATAAGCATGAACAAGCTTTCAATGTGTTTGATGCCAGAAGTCATAGGAATCCCAAGGAGAAAAAGAATTTTTCTCTGGTTCACTTCCAGGTTGATAGAAGGTTCTTACTGCCTAACCTTTCAGAAACTCCTCTAAGAAAGTCTCTGGTATTCCACATGACTAAAAGTAGGCATCTCATTTAGAGTAACGGTTTGCCTGCTGAGAGTTATCCTTCATTTTACTTCTTCACCAGACAGAGTTGTGCTTTGTGAAGGGCCTGGCTTGTGTATGGGAGAATGCAGCAGGTTAAAATTGCAGAATATTTAATATAGTACTTGCAATCCCTGTTTTGCGATAGACATTTTGCCTGGCTGAGGACTGGTAGCACAGAGACAAACAAGAGAAGCTGACAGATTGGTGAATGCTGGGTGGGATCATTTGTCAGGAGATGTGATGAATCACTGTGGTGCAGCATCTCCTTTTCAGAAAGATCGTTTTCTGAAAAACTCAAATTGAAGTCAGAAGAGACAGCTGGGGGTGTTCCATGAGTTTTCATTTAATTCAAATATACAATTAGAATAAAGGCACAATAAAACGTTTCTGCTATTATAAAAATATTTTGAGGAAGAAACAAAGGTTAGTGGGAAACAGAATGACCTAGAGGAACATTTGCCAGCTATATTCCACAAATATGTGTTGAGTTTTACTTGCCCCTCTCTGGTCAAAGCCAGTAGGAATCATATGTCTAGAGCTTCAAGCAGTGCTTCAATTAGGGGAAAAAATATCCATCTTATGACCTTGTATGCAGGTTATTCAAGCAGAGGTCAACATGCTTTTAATAGAACTGCACTTAGACACTGAGCACCTCGCAGCCTGAATGAGAGAAGTGGTCCTGTTGAATATTATCTGTGCTCTTACAAGTCCACGGCTACTTCTGAGTCAAGACTGATTAATTCACGCAAGATAACACGTGAATAAAAAACACTCTAGGTAACTGGCATTAGCAAAGGCAGCCTGTGAGCCCCAGTAAAAGGGATTATCATGCTGAGCCACTGCATTTTTTTGCACAACAAAATTTGAGTGAGGAAGTGCAAACTTTGCATTTTGTGTCATTTTGGTAGCATGGCATTAGCCCTTCAGAAAAGCATCACCGTTTCATTTGAGCTTATCTCCCTTGTTCCAGATTAGTGGTGATATGAACCATAGGCTGATGCATAGCTCTCTCACTTTACAGGGCAGATTTTCTCAGGTGTGATAAATTAATTTTCCAAATTCACCTTTCTCTTTTATCTTCAAGGCAATAGATCTGCTAGATAGATTTCTGTCGCCACCTGCCCTATGCTGTTCCTCTTCACCTTTGTCCCTTTCTGAATAATAATTAATTTTTCAATAGCTAATTTACCTCATTACCTCTGTAGGACATTAACTACATTTCAAAGCTTCTCTCAGACTAGCAACACAACCATGCCCTTCCATCCTAATTGATGGCTCTGCTTGAGTCCACAGCAGGTCCAGCTGAGACACAGGGAGCTGAGGGTTAGTGAAGAGCTGAAACCCAGTTCAGTCCAATTATTAAATGAATGCTAGGAAATCCCACACACATATAAGTTTATCATTTATTGCCTGTTATTTTTTGAGCTAATTCCCAATTTAATGATAGCTTTCAGCTTTGATTTTGTTACCTAATTAACGTACCATTGACTATGTATTATCTCTACATAAAGTCGAAAGCCGCTTACATTATAATTACGGTGGGAGCACAACACCTACTGTTCAAGATAGTCATCCATGAGAAAGTGCTTGCATGACAGTTAAGGTGCTGAGAATAAGTTGTACATCTTTCTTGTACTGTCTCAAAGCTATTTGATTAGTGGCTGAGCTTGATGGTTGTAAACTTTTGGAAACAAAACAAGAGAACTGGAGACACCAAGCACAACCCTTTGCACATAGAGCAGAGATTTCTTGGACATGATGAACTTTTGAGGTTGTAGTTTTTCATGGAGTCATATTGTTGAGTAACTTTACATTTACCCCTTAGTGGTTATGATTTAGTGAACTGAAAATTCTTCTTTTACACTGTGGAATATGCTTTGCATACACCTTTTGTTTTCCAGGAGCACCTGACAACACTTCTGACTGAATGAAGCTAAAGTAAAATCTGAGTGTATGGTAGAAGCATAATGCCTTTGTTCCCTCTGTTAACTCAAAATTAGCATTAGTTACTTAATTTTGGAGCCTCCTCAGCTGGAATGACTAATGTTAGAGAGACAGTCACTAGAGAATATGCCACATCTGTCTGTTGTCCAATATGGAAGAGACTGTCCCTATGAAGCAAGTTTTGAATTTAATTTTGGTTTTCTTTTTGCCTGTTTCAGTGCAAAGATCTCAGAGTGGCACTGTATTTTGCAGTCAGATTTATAGCAGATTGATAGAGAAGAAAATGAGACAGGTCTTCTCACCCTTCTTGCTATACCTCTGATGTCAAGCAGACCACTAACATTGACAAGCACCCAGGCAAGCATTTATGAGTGCATTTGAGCAGCACTATTCAGTGCTTTTTATTTACAACGGAAAAAAAACATGAATATGCATGTATTATTTACTTCCTTTTTTGTGTTTGCTTGATTCTGTAGAAATGTGTATGTATGGTTAGACTGGGAAAGAGGCACTTGCAATTGTTTTGGATACTACCTGGTGGTGACCAGTGGATCCAACAATAGCCTGCTTTACCAGCAGAGCCTCTCAACAAGAAAGCACAATCTTCAATTGCAAAGGCCTGTAAAGCAGAACTTTGTACCTTCAATAAATCAACAAAAAAGTATTTATTTAAGAGCAGCTCCATTTAGTAAGCAAATTCTTAAATCCTGTCTGTCCTGAGTTTCCAGTTGCTTATTCCCTGCTGTGTCAATGTAACTATGTCCAGCCTTCTGTAAGAAGTGGGATACACTGGCCAATTCAGAGCATCAGTAGATTGTTAATGCTGCTGTTGATCTTCCAGGAAGCATATGGAAGTTGCTGAGGGGTATTTGGTCACAATTAAAGATATTAAACTAAAAGGAAATGCTGTGGGTAGATGAATGGTTTCATATATAGGCCTCATTTGCAAAAAATGAGTGATTAAACTGAATTTAACCTCTCTATAGTACTTCTGTGGTTAAGTGAGAAGGGAAAAGATGTTCTGGAGGTGTGTGATAGAAGACATGAACACTAGCTCAGAATAGAACTCCTCATGTTCTTTGCAAAATGGCGATACCTGCAATAGATACCAGCTCTACTGGAGAAAAGCTTTAGGAAATGTCATTTAACTTTATATGCATTTCAGTATAGGACCATTGTTCAACTTTGTTCAACATTGTTCCCTGCTACATGCACTTTCATTCTGAAATGTGGTACTCAGCAAATTTTTTAAGTTGTGTGTCTTTTGTTATTGGCTTTAGATTGACAAGTATGCTCAGCGGGATCTGAAGAAAGGGCTTCATTTGTATGGGACAGATGGAAATATTGGCCTAACTAATGCATGGAGCATCATTCAAACAGATGTAAGTCTGAGCTTTTTAATTTTTTCTTCTTCCTCTTTACCCTCTGGCTTATGTAACAGCATGTTCTGGGTGTGAAGCTAATTAAGCCTCCAGACCCCAAGTCAATCTCTTCTTTCCACCCAGTCAGCACTTTAGCCACTAAACTGTCTGGGTTTTGTAACAAATGGTAATTTTTATTTATTTCTCCTTTGACCAGGATGCCTAATTTCTTTTAAAAAATTATATTGTGTTGAGGCCTGAACATCATATAGGCCTGTGCTTTGTGGAGAGTGAAGGAGATGGTCAGACAGGAAACAAGCCGTAACTTCTCTTTAAAGTCAAAGGGAGAGCTTGTGTTGGAATGAAGAGCAGTAGTGTAATAACAAAGAACCCCTTCAACACTTTTTCATTTCTGTCCTGTCTCCTTTTGTTGCTGTTGTTGGTTTCCACTAGTGTAGTCAAAACAGAAACCATCCATGGTTTTTACAACCTCCCAGTACAGTCAGTACATTTTTCCCAGCAGAATTCAATCATCCTCCATCACAGATGGGCTGGCAATGCTTTTTGCTATGTTGCCACTGCTGCTGCATCCTTCTGATTCTCTGACAGCACTCTGCCACTGTCTCATCAGGACTGGTGAACACTACAGCTGGCTTCCTCCTTTTGTCCTTGTCTGGCTTGCTGAGGAAACACCATCACTCACAGTTCAGTTTATTAGCTGTGTCTTTCTCTTTTCATATTCAGTTCAATCAGTTCTCTTGGGGTTATCTCTCTGATAAGATTTTCTCTGCTTCTTGAATGAGGAAAACCGTTCCAACTTTTCCTCTGCTTTAGGAAGAAGCACTTGTACTGCCTTGGCTTCACTCAAAAAATCTTGGGTAGCTTTCTCAAATTCTCCTCCAGAGGTGCTAGCATGGTGCAGAGAGGCAGGGCTTTAGTCTTGCCTCAGCCAAAAACGTCTTAAATCGTCCAAAGATTATAACCTCTCCCAATGCTTCTAAGGTTATATGAATTATTCAAGAAGATGGATAGGCTACCTACCACATACTGATACAGTAAAACTGCTAATTTACCCTTTACTTCCTCTGTTGCTGTTTGGGCTGAAATCCTGAACATTTTTCGAGATTCACATATACTCTTCTGTACAATACAGGATAACAGGAGAGTCAGGCTGTTAAGAAAAGGTCTAAGAAATTAAAAATGTAGAGTCGCTAACAGAACAAAAGAACTGGTTGGCCAAACTCCAGTGTGCAGCCTGGGGGCTATGGGAGCTGTCTGGACTCGGAGTGCAGGAGGTTGACAGCAACAGTCCTGTGTGTGAAACACAAACAGCTCAGGTCCAGCAAACAAGTTAATAAGCTTTCCAGTCCTGCATCCTAACAACTGCATGTGGAAGGTTCTTTCAGTTGCCTTTAAAAGGCCTCAGCATCCTGCAATATTGTTAATATTTTTCTCTTCCAATACTGTAATTGAATATGAGAAAGCATCAATTACTGACAAGAGAAATGCTTTTTGTGGTGCTAGCCCAAGAATAAGCCACATGAAATGTAAATAATTTTTTTAATATCATTGCTTATATCAAACAGTATCGGAAGTTTTGCTCTTTTACACTAACTTAACTCTGCATTGTAAAAATTACTACTATTAAGATGTTTGCAGTAAATATTAATCTGGTTTCAGTGACACCCCAAGAACTTTTAAAAGCATATAACAAAGATGGGGGGAAAAGCATTATTTGGAGGATTTATGGGATGTAAACCCCATGCTTCTGCTCCTCTTCCTGTAAAATAGGTGTAACAATGTATATTATGTCTAGTTCACCTACTCACATTTTTTCAAGATGTTCACAAATTGCATTGTATTCAGAAAAGATGTAAACAAATAATGAGAACTTTGGAAATTTGCATTATGGTGAGAAATTTTAAAAGCTTTATATAACCAGGAGAAAGTGAAGTAGTGATGTGATTGCAGTCCTTAAAAAGAGAGCAGGAAGAGGAAAGGTTTTTGAAAGGAAAGGGCTCTGTAATTGGTCCAAGAGCTAAAAAATCAAGATATAGATAGCTGACAGTAGGATACCATTGCACAGCAGGATGGTGGATTCTTTTTCTCTAAAGTCAAGACAGGGTTTCTTGTCTAAAAGAAATGGTCCTGTTCAGTGACAAGCTTGGGTTTGAGGCAGGACTCAATAGTCTGTGGTCTGTGTAGTGCTACAGATGATGCTTGATTGTCATAATGATTCCTTTGGCTGTGAAACCTGTTACAGTTTAAAGAGCATCTTACAAGTTTCAGGTGAAACTCATGTTAGCAAGGTCTTAGGAGCCCAGAAGGATAATAGGGAAGAGCCATCTCACAAGCCATGTACTGTCACGTTACATGACTCTCTTTTCTAACATGGCAACTATGAAATTACCATACACTGTCTTGACAGCACCATAGTGTTAAGTTCTCCATTCTCCCTGTACTGGGCACCGAGAAGAAAAGCAAAAAGCCCCCACAGATCCATTTTTACTGCTCTGCATAATAGCTTTTCACACAGATCTTTCAAAACTATTTAGGAATAGAGTATTGCAGTGGTGCAGAGAAGGCAATCCCAGCATGGTTAATTATGTAAAACATTTTGCAGTTGAATAGCGCTATGTAAATGCCAAGTATTATTTTTTGTGTTTGGTAATAATCATTATCCCTTACATCCTTAATCAGTAGAGTGTAATCACCGATAGGAGGATTAGGGCAATATAAGAGACTTTCTGAAAGGAGTCCCAGCCCAGGCTTGCTGTTTGCATTCTGGCTTCCAAAAGACAGCTCTCAAAAAACCCCCACGTTAGAGCTAACCACATTGCTACATAGGACAATGTCTCAGTGCTGACTTTCCTAATGGGGCCAGCAGACATGAGTCATTGGTTGAGCTATGGGCCATGTCTGTACATGGATGGAAAACAGCAGCCTTAGAATAAAGCATGATGTGAAAAACATGACAGTAGCAGAAATCATAATGAGTCCTTCTCCCTTGTCCTCTCTGCATTGACATTCTCTCTTTGCAAAAGTATTTTTCAGAGCTTGAGCAGAAGGATGGCACCATGGTTAAAGTAGTTGGCTCTGGCATACTTTTTCATTTCTCCTACTGTTAGGTAAGATGGATACCATCCGTACCCTGAGTTCACCAAGTACAGCTGTGTATGGCAACTTTTGCTAAAAAAGGGGGGGGAAAATGTTTTTTCCATAAACAGAACCACATTTAGATGGCATTTCATTTCTGTGGGACTGGCTCATCACAAATCAGAGGGGAGTTTTGACTGGGAATGTGGATCCCAGTGGACACACCGTTACTTGTGTGTGGTGATTACTGTGTTTATTCTTTGAGCAAGAAGAGCCTGAGCACCTTTTTTTTTTTTGGGGGGGGGGTGGGGCTTTCTTCTCTGAAGCCTTTGTCCCTTGAGAAATGGTTTTCCTCCTTTTACAAGAAGCATACAATTCCTAAGTAAGTGGGAACAAGGAAGAAACAGGGTCCATCAGGCCCATCTTTAGGGAAGGAGTTGTAGTTTTGGCCCGTGACTGATCTGTTCAGATGATTACTGATAAAAGTTGGGTTGAGCTGCACATGCAATGCATGTTAGAGGAAAAGCACTAGACTCGTTTTGCAGTTGTATTTAGCCTCTAGGTCAGGTAGCCATTTCAAATTAGAACATTTTGTTGATTACTTTTTAATACCTTCATCTAACCAAACTTACAGCCTTTCTCAACCATGTTTAAAACCTTAAAAGGATCAGAAACACAAGCTGGTGACTTTGGCATATCATGACTGAAGGTTACAAAAGCGTACAGAGTGATTTTTAAACACTACTAAAATTCTAATAGTTTAGGATGTGATATATTCTGAACCGCATTACACTCCCTACTACCTAGGACTGGTTAAAGTTACAGGTGGAGATCGTTAGGAAGTGAGAAATAGGCATTAATTTTTAAAATGTTGCTTTATCCCCAACATCTTTGTGATCAATATTTGAACACTTCTCCTTTTAACTAACCAGGCGTGCAGAAAACACATTAGCTTCACTAAAGTGAGCAAATTCAGCTCACTTTTACTGCTGCGTAATGCCTTTCATGTCTATTTAGACCACTGTAACTGAGAACGAAATTTGACCCATCTGCCTCTACTCCAGTCATTAATTCTGTTAGATCAAACCATACTTTAGTATTACTGCTGAAGTAATCCAAACCACCCATTAAATGTGATTTTAGAATGAAACTATCTGATTCACCACTTTTTACAGTGATCGAGGAAAAAGGCATATAAAAGGCACCCTACCCTGTCCTTAGTTCCCTGTTACATTCACAAAACCAGAAATCCAGGAATTGCTAAAACCTGTCTGCAACAAGGACTGGGAGTCTGTTGGTTTTCATGAACCCTATCACAGCCTGGCTGATTTTGCAGGAATTTGGCAAAGAAAATAAGGCTTACTTAGCCTTCAGTTTGCCTGTAAAATACATACAAGTAGCCAACTCCTGACATTTCCGTTGCACTAAGATAGAAACTTTATGTTTAACATTAATTACCAGCCCTAGATACCCCATACTAGAGCAGCAATTACTTGTTAACACAGAAATAAAACTCTTTGCGTGCAGCAGTGCATTACATAAATACAGCAGAGAGCCCTCAGTGCTGTTTGGTGCTGCTTGGCTGTGAAAAGCGCTCCTCAGCAGCACCACCTCCAACTGCATCGTTGGAGCAGCCCCCGCGTGTCCTGGGCTCTCGGGAACTGACAAGCTGCTCCAGAACCCCATGGGTAATCAATAGGGAACTGACTGATGTCTGTTTAACAGAGGAGGGAAAATACGTGTTTTGACATCTTGGGAGACAGAGCCTCCGAAGTGAAACATGTTAACAAACAGTAGTGTATTGTCAGTATCCCTGGAAATGTTCAGCAGCGGGAGCTTAGTTACTCAGAGGCATTTGACAAGCTTTACTTGTTTGACAACTCTGCTACACACTGTAAGAGTGTCCCCAGAACTGCTACCCAGTTGTCACCTTATGCCATAAGTACCTGCATTTATGCCAGCCAGGCACAGTTGCATCTCATCATGCATGTTCCTTCACAGCTGCAAGCTCTAGAATTATGTGACCCAAGGTATCCAAGTCAAAGTGTCTTAAAGTTACCACTGTTCAAGACAGTAGTCAACATTTTCCACAGACTGCCCCCTTTTAAAGTGTGTTAGTCTGGGGTGTTAGTCTGGGTAACCCAAAATAAGCACTGTGAGTTTGTAATTGTTTCTGAAAAGCATAAGTGTATTCTTCCCTGTTTAAACTAGGAACATAACTAATCAATTAGGCAACGTTGTCTAATTTTATCACTTGACTAGTGAAGGGAGCAACACAGGACTGTAAATGTGACCTAAAAATTAATGTGGATGTAGTAAGAATCGTCTGCAATTGCTTCATGACACTCAGGCAGTTTAATTTTCTGGCATTGGCAGAACATCAGCCTTTTTGGAAGAGCGTGAAGTCTGGTATAACTGGCTACAATAAACTGCTGGTGACAGAAATTATCCTTCATATGACGTGAGCTTTTTCCATCCTCCAAGTGTCTCTAACAATCCTTGCTCAGAAACCTTGTAAATTTTAAAAAGAGTACTTTGCTCTCAAATCTAAGCCTAAAACATCCTCTTATTTTGCTCTTTGTCATCAATATTCCCCTTTCTTCCTGAACAATTCCCTTATCTTCCTCAACAATTTGGCTACCTATCATTCAGCTTCATACACACAGGATAAATCAGTCACTTGTCACATGATCCAAAAATCCCACTCTCTCTTCTCTACTTGGGCCTCCATAATGAGGTCTCTGAATTTACTGAGCTCTTGGCTTATCTGTCTTTTTGGCTTCTAGCTGGAACCCTTTGCTGAATCTATACTGGTGACCCATTCAGTCTCACAGTTGCTTGTTTCCCTGTTCTTGCCTCTTTGACCAGCTGCCATGGGTCAGTGCCTCTGCTCCCTAGAGATGCCGTTCACCTGACTTGGTCTTCATTGAATGCTGCTCACTCGTGTGCTTTCTGCTGGTGTTAGTACTCTTCTGTGTTCATTCCCTCCTCTGCTTTAGTATTGTGCATCATCAGCTGCTTAATTCCATAGCTCATTCTTCCTTTGTCTGCCAAAGATATAACATCTCTTCCAGCTATAGTCCCAGACATTATTTCTTCCAGTCCCAAGACTACTGATCTTCATGCTACTTCATTCTTTTTTACCCTCGATTTTTTCTTAGCCCTTTCTCCCATTTCTGGGACTGCATTGTCTGCCAGCAGTGGCAGGCAAGCATCAATATTTAATCCTCTGCTCTTGCACAATACACAGAGAATCTGCATGAGCAGGCAATGTGTGTCCAACTGAGCTTGTCTTTGCAACTGCATCCCTTCCTATTTCGACCTTCTGGCTTACCAGGCTTACCAGTCCCAACCCTAGATCATGGCCTAGCCACCGTCTGCTTCCCAGGCTCCACTGGAACAGCTGTCCTCCACACTGTCAGCCCTAACTACAAAACCTGTACTTCATCGTCATCTCCTTAGTCTGTCAGACTTGGACACCCTCAGCCACACAGTATTATGGGGACAAGGGGTCTAGTCACAGTTTATGCAAACTTGGGTCACTTGTGTTTGGCCAGAACATCACTCAAATCCCTCAGCCCATACTGTTGTACTCTTCACATCACAGATGAGCTACATTTTCAAGGCTTGCTATTTACAAGCTGTCACTTCTCACTGTCTATCAAGAGCTGTCTCCTGACTCTAATGATGACAGCTTCCAAGACCTTCTTGTCAGCTTTGTAGATAAACCAGCTTTCCTAAAATGCATGCCATGTGTTCCATGCTGCTCCTATCTGTTTTTGGGACCTGTTATGCATGGAGCTCTTGTCTTGTGTGCAGGAACATAGAAGGGGAAAAGTATAGTCACAAACTTTTTTTACTTTCAAGTCAGTTTGTCGCAAATGAAGCCTGTAAACTCACAAGTCAAACAGTTGCTAGCTAAGGATTGATTCCTGCCACAGACCAAATAAGAATTCTGAGCAGAACCTTCTGGGGATAGATGTTAGTCTGGGAAAGGTTTTTGACTTTTGCTTGGCAGAAGAAAAACTGTGCTGTGAACGCTGAAACATCTCTATCGTGGACTACTTTCTGTGAGTGCTTGAAGCAACAGCTGATGTGTGAGGCAGCATGTGACACCTCTGCCCTCTGTTGGTCTTGGATGGCAGATCCTGTGTGTGCAACAAGACCTGAACACTCAGCCCTCGATACCCACAGACTATACAATTGTTGTTTTTATATACATATACATATACATATACATATACATATACATATACATATACATATACATATACATATACATATACATATACATATACATATACATATACATATACATATACATATACATATACATATACATATACATATACATATACATATACATATACATATACATATACGGAACTGAATTAGGTCCTTGGTCCTGGGATGCAGATATCTGCATGATCCTGAGTCTGTCAGAAGCAAAAGAAATTATCTGTATAGGGATATGAAAAATACAGGCTTATATAAAATCACATTTAAAAAAAACCCCAAACATCTTGGCAAGTCATTTTGAGGCTAAGTAGGTGGCTGGCATAGCACAGAAAAGGCGTGAAGTACTGCCAATAGCAGAGAGCAGTTACACAGCCCGGTGTTATCTTGTTTTACTCATTAGTGGTAAAGTGTCTAAATACCAACAAATTCATACTATTGAGTTAGCATAGGAGTGACAGATGGTGTATACATCTATATGGTAATGAATCTGAGCTTATTTTGTATCACAGGAATATACTGGTTCTCAGAGGGGGAATATGGTCACAGAGCCATTCCCTGTACTGTTACATACATTTCCTATACCTTTCATCCCAGTACCAAAGTTAAACAACCCTGATTTAGCACTAACATAGTCATTATGCACTGTGTAGACACTTAAAGGACGGCATCAGATGATGACATTAAGGAACTGCACCAAAAGGAGGAAATATGTCTTTAACTGACTGACAAAGACTTTCAAAGGTGATTAGTAATTAACAGCTTAGAAAGAAATTTGCCTCATTAACTTCAATCATGATTTCAGTAGTGTGCTGTAGAGATCCCAGTATCTTCACCTCCTGAGTGCTATGTCTGTATCTTAAATAATTTTTTTTCCTGACAGCAAACGGTCTCTCTGGGTAAAGCTGAGGAAATGTTGTATTTCTTTAAAATTTCTTTAAAATTTCAAGCCTCTGCTGGTGTAATCAAAATGCACTGACTGTCCATCTCTGTGCAGAAGTCAGAATGTGCAGAAGTCAGTGACATATCATACTGAGGGTATCATCTTGGTTCTTCTTTATCCAGTTCAGATGCTGTGGAGTCTCCAACTACACTGACTGGTTTGAAGTATACAATACAACCCAGGTTCCAGACTCCTGCTGCTTAGAATTCAGCGAGAACTGTGGACTGCATTCCCCAGGGACCTGGTGGAAAGCGGTGAGTAGCTCCCCAGCAGCAGCTCCGCAGCTGCTTTGCAACCCGGGTAAATGGCAGGCAGCTTGCCATTTGCAGGGCTATACAGATGACAATGTGTGTTGTTCCCCTACTTAATCAGGTTTCATAAGGCACATGTCAAGCGGTGGCTTTTGACCTCCAGTGAAACCGCCGAGTTAATTATTTTTACAAGCTGAAGGCTTTTCTTTCAGTGGGCTGTGAGGCGTTGTTTCACATTGCAGACAAGTACCTGCCAACACTGATCTGGAGCACAGTCTAGGTAGATCTAGCTAGGTAATCACAGCATCGTCCTTTTTCGTGTCCCACGTACTGGTGTCAGGTAGAGACAAATGTCTAGTCCACGCATGTAGCACAAGCCCTGGAGCAGCAGCCACAGTGGCCCAGGCAGTGGTGAGGCAAGAGGACTGTGTGAGCCTGGAGTGCGCTGCTCCTGCCAGGAACTCATTCAGGGGTTTCCGCTGCACAGCAGGAGAGTGAGAACTGTTCTGCTGAATTGCCAGCAGCATTTTTTTTTGCAACGAGTTTCTGCACTTGGCTGTAATCAAATTCAAAACTCCATGGGATAATTTCTCTACAACATCTCCACAAGATCTTTCTAGAGCAGATAGTCAGAGCCTAATTTCTTATCTGAAATTAGCTCGCAATTCTTTGCGTTCATTACAGGTAGTACACTTACTCAGGAGGGGTATGGAGTAAGGCCAGCTGATGAAGTGGAATTATAAAGCAGTTTTGATGGTTCCAATGGTTTGTGAAGACAATGAGTAAAACTCTCTTGGCCACTTCCTAGTGAGATTTCATGCACATGGATTGGCACTGGCAGAGGCTGTTCCAACAAAACATGGCTCCCTTCTACCTCTCAAGCAGCTCAAAGTCAAATTTTGAATTCAAAGGACTTAAAAGTTCTACTTTATTCAGGGTACCAAGAAGATCAGTGCAGGGTGACACCATGCCTTCTGGTGGGCATTAATATTTTTCCTTGATATTAATACCTATGTGGAAGCCACTAACTGAAGGCTGAATGATTCTTGGTGATGTACATTTACAAGACAGAGGGCACAATTTTTGCACAATGTTCTCTTACAGACATTATTTATTACTTACACATTATTTAAAGAAAGGTTTTACTTAGGCCAGTTCCACCCTTCCCAAAACTGGGACAGGAACAGAAGGTTACAGCTACTGCAGAATTTAAAGCAGGAAAAAATAATGCAGGAGTGCCCATACTGCAATTTAAAATCATGGAAAATGGTATGAAATAGGCCCATGTGCACCAGAGTGGCTAAGGAGCTCTCACTGGAACTTTTGGGTTCAATATATATATATGATAATAAAAATTTTCCTGAAATTTGGAAAAAATGAAAGGCTCATCCTGACATTTTAACTGCTTCTAGTTGTTTTTGAGAGGCCAAAGAGGATGCAAATCCACTGCTTGTTTATTTTTAGTTACTGGCCCAATTTATATGGAGCAGTGCCCATGCAGCACTTTTGAAGTGCATTTTTTTTGTGTGTGTCATTACAATTAGTACTCTGTGTTCAAGTGTCAACCCAGAAACACACAGTAGTTGCTCCAATGCTGAAATAATGATAATCCAGGCTACCTAGCAGCTTAGTCTGAGCTGGCTCTTTTCTGTCCATCTATTCCCAGGGGAGTAGAGTTTTGTGTTTGTGGCTAATACAGTGTTCTGGGTTTTTCTTCCAGCCTTGCTATGAAACAGTGAAAATATGGCTCCAGGAAAACTTACTAGCAGTGGGAATCTTTGGATTGTGCACAGCTATGGTGCAGGTACAGTTCAATATTAATTTTCAAAACCTAATAACCCTAATGAAATAAGTAACCACAGATCCAGCTATACTCTGTCTAAGCCTTTTTTAATAATGCAACATTTTGCATCATGTTAGCATAACACTCTGCAAGATTTGAGTCTTTTATGTTTTTATAGTTAAAAATACTATGTACAAGGTACAGGGTTAGGAATACTGCACACATTTTTCTGGTTTACGGTGCACTGCACCTTAGTAAGTGGTTTTTCTAAGGCTTAGATTAGACTCAGGGAGAGGCAGTCCCTGACATCCAAAGCCAGAAGCCTGACCAAGGTAGGGTGAATTGCTTTTATGGTACCTGTATTTGTCCAGTAATTCCCCAGAAAGGACTATCCACTAAAAATACCTAACTTCAAGAGAGATTAAAGGTAGCTTAAGTCTTCAACCCCATCCTCAGTCCTAGGCTAAGTTACAAGTTGGAATGTTGTTACCAGTACTCCACCTTGCCAATAAAACCATGTTCCTTTTCTATTAATGCAGGAAAACTAGGTAGGCAAGACCAGCATGGACTTGCCTACTAGAGTTTGACCTGCAGTTATTTGCAGCCTGACTTTGACCAGAGAAGAATCTGTTGTCAGTGCAGTGTCTCTTGCATACCCGTGTCTTTCATCCCGCTTGCCATGGTTGTGGCCATAAGATAGCCCAAATGGCCCAAACCTTCAGGATGCACAGGTGAAAACTGGGCTGGAGCTCAGGCTCTTTCAGCCTTCAGTTTATGGCCGAAAGTCCTGTTCCTTAATGCAGTGAAGCCAGAACTTTAGTTGCCAGCTCCATCTCTCTTTCACATGCAACATAAGGAGGAAGGATGGCATCACTAAGCTAAATAATACCACGTAAATCCAGATTAACCTGTGTTTTGGTGGTTGCTCTTTTGTTGTGTGTGTGGTGGGGTTTTTTTTGTTTGTTTTTGCTTGTTTTTATTTTTGTGGTTTTGTGTTTTGTTTTGTTTGTTTATTTTAATTTTGCATGGCATACCACTGGCAGCAGCAAGAGAGAGCCTGGGATCAGAATTCCACTCATATTCCCACTTAATACATAACACAGGAGAAAGAGACATGCCATTCTGCCTAATTAACACATTAACACAAATGCCTGACACCTTGTAGGCCCAAATTCAGTAGAGTTTTTGTTTTCTAGTAGAATAAGCAGATATGCTTAGGAAAACAAGCACAACACAATCACATGGCAGAGAAACAACATAAGGCTGTTGTTAGTATATTATTACCATATTTTAAGAAACAGCTTTTGAGCATCTATTCAGCAGTTACAGAGTCTTTAAAAGATACAACAAAAACACAGAAGCCCATGTCAGTCCTTCTTGTAGACCCTGATTATATTTAGGGTATTTAAGAGACTAGTATCTTTCTGACAGAAAGAAATGCCTTATTCGCGTAGGAGAAAACACTTCAAACAATTCTAAAATGCTAATATTCCTAGAAAATGCTGTGAAATACAGAGAAAACCCTTCAGAACACAAAAGATTTTTAGTCTGTCTTGCAGCTGCTATGTGACTCAATCTAATTAAAGATGAAAGTTTTGATGCACTGTCACCTAAAATGAATTAGGCTCCCTCTATTGTTGCTGTTACAGTGTTGACTGGCCCTAAGCATGTCACAGCTTTTGTTTTTCATGTTAACAATCTTATAGTTGCATCCTGTAGGTGTTCTTCTGCTAGGAAGTAGAAGGCAGTATTCACGGAAACTTCCAAAGGGCATGTGCTTACTATAAAACAGCTCACTAAAGCCTAGTAATCTTATTTCACTGTGGAAGAATGGGAAATGAAGAAGATAACAGCTTTAAAACGTATTTTAAAATTTATTTTTAAAGTATTATATGTGTTATTCATGTACTCCTTCAAAATACTCATTAACAGGAACTACTCTTTCTATGAAGAGTAAATTTGAAGTGGTCAAATTAAGTGCTTAGAATAGAGTTCATACAAAAAAAATATCTACTTGGTAAACCTTTATTTCAATGACATTTTTACAATGGTGTTGCAAAGGAATAGTAACAACCACTTAGTACATTCATACAAGTACTACAACAAAAAGGAAAACAAGATTCTCTTCCCCTTCCCCTTTTCTGATGAGACAATCTACCAGAGGCAGCACAGCAGGTCCATAGTTGGGCTGGGGAAAGAACCACCACCTCCCTGCTGCTTCTCTTGAATAGGCTGAGTAGAAAGACACATACATTGTTGATGAGGCATTGATGGTTATGATTAATGCATGGACAGTCTCCAGTGATTCCCCCATAGGGAGCTGTGCACACATAGGCTTGGAAAAGTAAAGTACAGTAAAGTAAACTACAGCATCCTTCGGGTCATGGACCAACCCAATTGTCTTTCAAAGCAACAGCTACAGAGGTAACCACAGAGCCCCACAGCTGTGGCTTGCTACTATAAAATATTTCGAGCAAAAGACGTCCAAACATTTATTTTCAATATACCTCTTCCCAGTATCTGGTGGCCAGTTTCTGTGGAGAAATCAACTTTCCCGTGCTGTCATTTTTCATTCTGTAAAACAGCAATACAGATAGGACAAAAGGCAGACAAGACATGAGCCAGCAGGAAAAGCAGTGTGTGATGTGTCTTCCTGTGTGTGAACAAAACCAGTGTAAGCATGCTTTTCTCTCTTTTTTTTTTTTTTTGTTTTGTTTCAATAAATTGGAGTGGTTTTTTACTTACTGAAAAATGTTTGTTTGATTTCTTTTAGATTCTCGGACTCACCTTTGCAATGACCATGTATTGTCAGGTAGTCAAGGCAGACACCTATTGTGCATAGATACCATTCCCAGTCTTTCTGCTCCTCCTCCAAAGGACACAGGAGAAGTCTCCTTCATGCTCATTCGTCTGGCCTTTTTTTTTCACCCCCGCCCCCGGCCTTTGTACTATAAACTGTGTATAATGCTATCTTTCTGAAGATTTTTGTGAATCACCCCACTTTACTGAAGGAGGAAGAAAAGAAAAAGCCAGTACTTGAACTGGCAGAGGTAAGAAGCAGCCTTGTCTTTAAACAGAAGAAACCTCCAGAGAGCAATGGCTCCTTCCATGGCCTGTGGCAAGGCAGAGGAGGCTGCTTCTGAGGGGCTCATCTGCAAACCGATGGTAGGAAAAGATTGCGCTGAGGCAACCTCTGCAAAACCTGTGAGGTTGCCTTCTCACGTTTCACAGTCTGGAAGAGAGTGAGTAGAAAATGAGCGTTCTTCAGTGTGGAAAGAAGGTACAGAGCAGCTAGCACTGAATGCAATTGTAATTTTACTACAGTTTGCACACAGCTAAGATGTCAAGATCAAGCAGTCCTGCCTCCAAGTGTCTCAACATAATTTTGTAGCCAGGAGAGGATCATCTTCAGAAATGTTATTTTAAAGGAGTATTTTTGATCTGATGCACTGCAAAGTCAGGCTTTTAATCAGAATCTGTACAGTGAGATCTGGCTGTAAAGAGAAAACAACATTGGACATTGTCTCACTTATTAATTGCCAGTGGCATATAGATGGTTGACTGTTTATGTAATATATAGTACATTCATATACACATACTGTTCTGAAAGGAGGTGAAAATACCCAGCATCTAACCTCAGAAAGAGGGAACCTTTCTATCCCATTTTACATTCCAACTGAAATAACTGAGTATTATTTCTTGTAGGAAGCACTATCACTTATACCTCTGGGAAACAAGTAATTACTTTCAGCTGTATCTTCATTTCAGTAAACAACTTGTGAGTGGGCTCTCTCTGTCATTCGACTATGGCTTTATTTTTTTATCATCCCTGTTTCAAGTTAGTCTGCCAAAAAATATCACTCGTTTCCACACTTGAAAGTCCGTACAAAGCTGTCAGCTGCTCCTTCCCTGAATGTCACCATTTCATTAATTTACTTTGGGATATCATCATCTGCAGGCATGATAGAGTTTGCCTTGCTGAGGAAAAATCTTTTGCACAGTGTTCATTTTTCTGAGAGTTAACACTTAAATATGCTTTTATGCTTAGCTTTTTTTGTTTTTTCCAACTACATGCTTACAACAGCCAAGACACATCAGTCTGCTAGAACTGGAGTCACCTCTCAGTTCTGTTTTTCAGACCCATCTCCCTCTGCCTGGCTGTTGGCTAGAATATGCCCCACATTTTCTGGAATTTTCAGAAATCAAAGTCATAACTTTCCTGAACCAGAAACCAGTTGTCTGATTTCCTCACCCTGCATTGGTAACTGGAGTAATTTATGTAGTACCCATCTGTGCACACTTTCTAGTGATGGCACTAAGAATCAGATGTTTCCAGTTGTTCAAACAAACAATTCCCCATCAGCAAGCAGCCTCAAATAACGCGCACACGTGCCAGGGAGGAGCTGAAGCGCTCCAGGGAAAGGACACAGCAGGGAACAGGCAAACAGAGCAATGCAGCTGGCCTGCTCCCTGCAGCCCGCCCCTGAGACCTCCCAGCCATGGACAGTAGGCCAGTGAGAGCTGCAATGCCCTGTTTTCCCAGAAAGCTCAATGCAGCTGTTCCAGGCAGAAAAAAAGGTTACCTGGTACCTTTAGTGCTTACAACAGCAAGTCTCAGCTATGACATTTGTCACCATTTTGCTTACTTTGATTTAAAGGCAATTTCCAGCAGTAAAGCTGGACTCACAGACCCACAGCCTATTGAACAATCTCCTTAACACCTGTAAGTAACCATTTCTGAACCTGCACCATTGACAAATACTACTCTCACTGCTTAGGTTTTGGGTTTTTTTTCCATCTTTGCTGATTGCCTGCGGTCTTCTCACCCTCAGGCTACTCCATGTTTTGTGGGGAAGTGCTTAGAGCAGTCTGGTGTGTGAAAGAGTAAGTTTCTTTTAAAGTCTTACCCCCACCTTTATGCACCAACCACTGTAGCATGGGACATGTAGCTGTGCAGGCTAAGTTGAAAGTAATGTTATTACTTGTGTGCATTTTATGTGGCTTCCTAATCACTCACTATCACAGCGACCTCAGCACAACTTAAGGATTTTACTGCCATGCTGACAAGCTTTGACAAATGTTAACAGACCCCGACCCAAGAGAGAGGTTAAACTGAGTAGCCCACACATGGGCACACTGTACCCCAAGCAAGAGACCAACTCCTGGTGTTACAATCACCAGTCTCAATGCTCTCTGCTTCCTGAGCCCAGGCTGACCTGCCAATAGTCCTGCTCTTCAAAAGATGGTGTAAGTTCCTTCCCTCTCTCCTCTCTGTTACTTTCTTTCCTGCATAGATGCAATTACAGGTTAGATTCACCATTAGTTCCTGCCATGGTTTGTAGTTTGTACATACAGGTGCTCCTGCTGACAGCTCAGAGTTTCCACCGCTGAAAAGCAGCATAACAGAGTGATGAATACATTATAAAACATTGATTTTTAAGAAAGATAAAAGGTAGACAAGTCTATTTGTAGTGATTGCTGCCATTAAAAATTAATACAGAGACAGCAGACTGATGATGGCTCAGCTGATAAGAGCAAACCATTGTGCAACAGAGCTCCCGCAGATGGCAACTCTCATCAATTTCCCTGGTGGTGGTGTAGAGAGAAGAGAGATCGCAAACGTGTGAGCATCCCAAGAATATGCACTGAGCTCGTAGAGAAGACTGCTAGACTTCAGCTAAACACACAGAACAAATGAAATGAGAGACAGAGACTGAAGACAAGTCACACTTCAAGAGTTCCCTCTAATCATTTTCCACCATTTAGGTGTCTTTACAACAAGATAAACTGCCTCGGTTTTCAGAAACATGTATCTACAGGGAGTATAAGCAATACTCACTTTGTAAATCCCAGTCACTGCAACAGAAACATACGGCACTAACTGCTGAAAACAAAATTAAAAAACAACAAAAAAACCCACAACCACCAGACAACACATTGCTGCTAATAATTCTTCCTTTTAAACACTATCCTTACACTGCCAACTGAGATGCTACTGCAACTTGTTTATAATTTGAACTGGACTGTTTCCTATATTTGATGTTATTAACTCCCTTCACACAGGCCAGACAGATGTTACGGTGCTTAAAGCATTACCAGCACAATCCAATTTCAAACCTCTGAACACACTGCATATAACAAGCCTCAGACTTATCATATTTTCTTCTTGAAAGCATTGCATCCTTTCTCTGCTGACAAGGTTAGAAAATTTTGTGATACGTAACAGCAACCATCTTTTTTAAAAAAATCAAAAAAGATAGTTCCATATTATGGATAAAAATTCACATTGAACTGGTTGGTTATAACTACCCTGTAGTACATAATACACATGTAAAAGGCTGCTTATATCGTACATATGCAGAGCAACACAGAGTCATTCCAATTGCTTCCATTAGTGTTTTGTCACTTTTGGTAAAGTCTTTTATATTATTTTCACTTCTTATTTTTAAACATGAAGGAAGACTCTATACATTTAAATTAAAGACAGAACCAAAGGCAATTGAAGGAGAGCACTCCTAATTTATACTCATTGCTCTTTCTGCTTAATAACAAGATGTGAAAGCACAGAGCACGAGGCTTGACCTACTGAACTTCGCAACACCAGAATTTAGCTTTTAGATTGAGTCCAATATAGTTCTAGTTTTTCATCTTCACAATTATAACAATATATATACATATGTATACTTAATAGAATATGGTTATTTTCCTGTACAGTAACTGTCAGTAGCAGCCAAATCTTATTGCTTGTACAACAGAATTATTTAGCTCCACATTGTATAGCACACAATCACTGAAATACACTCCAGTTTCTGTTCTATGAATATTTCTTTTGCTCCTCCCCCTCAAATTATATAAACTTGTAAAGATTTATTCTTCCATTCAATAATTACCATTTGAATGCAGTATTGTATGTTTTACAATATGGAGAGGAAGGAACTGCACAATGGCTGTATTTTATCTTGCATCAGCAATATGGCTGCTATGTGAATCCTCCCATGCCCCTCATTCCTCACAAACTAATTAGGAACTTGGTTACGTCTTTCAGTGCGTGTGGCTCCCGGCTGCCTCTGCCCCCATTCGTAGATGGGGCAGAAGGTTGTTAGTGTGGAGAAGGTTGAAGCCATTCATTCACCCCTCAGCTTCATTGTTGTGCTATAAATGTGGCACCAGAGGTAAGCAACAGAAACCAGCAGCTGGCTGTGGCATTTCTTTTAAAACCAGATTCTTCATTAACTTTGTTTGCAAGGACTCGTGCTGAGCGTGAATGATCTTCACATATACAGAGTTAGACAATTCACAGTAAGAAAACAAGTCAGGACTTGCCATGGGAAATTTTGTTTGGATTCTTTGTGAATGCCAGATTGTCACTGGCATCTTACCACAGTAGGCAGGTCTCCTCAGTTCTTTGGATTTTTGTCGCTGCAACTACAATGATACATTTTTGTGCATTCATATAAGAACAAAATATAAAATATACATTTTTATTTTTAAAAAGTTATTAAATATTCTTTAAAGTTTACAACAGAATGTCTTTTGTATTCTTTATAGTCAACTACACTGCAAGCTATATAGTGAGTATATACATACCCAAAGATGTGTGTGCGCAAGTGCACACACAGTATACATAATAAAAAAGATACACAGAATACATATTTTTGGTAATTTCTCATTACCTATCTTTGATTTGACCTATCCTTCCTTTTATATATATATATATATATATATATATTATTTTGTTGTTGTTATTGTTAAGTGGCTAACCCATTCCCAAGTAAATTTATAACATTTTCTGTTTCCTTTTAAGGGCAACCTGAAATTATGAAATAGTGGATAACAATTAAGATAATACTGGGGGATGAGGTTTACAGCATAACAAAATACTCAGACCCAAACTCAATTATCTTCTGTTTAGAACTTGTCTGTTACTGATCATTTTGAAACAAATGGACCTCTCTTTTTCTGAGGTGGTTGCTTAAATTCAGAAATTACATAGAAAAACTTAGAAAATTAGCACCAGACTCTGTTAAACAGGAATGACTATGAACTAACACTGCCTTTTTCAATACAATTTATTGTACCCTCCAGGTCAAACAGCTTCACAAGTGAAACTGCTCTAAACTGGGTGCATTTTGAACAAAACCACAGGCATAGTATTGAAAGGGCAAGGGTAGATGTGGTGTGAAAGTGGAGACCCAGACGTTTTAGAGGTTGTTGCAGGAAACCTCACAAAGGATAACCCAAACCATTGGTGGAAGTTTCTTACAACTTCCTCGGTTCGGTAGGCACATTTTTATATTCCTTGAATTTTCTTCATCCTGTTAAGTGTACCACTAGCTGGTCTCATTAACCACATCTATCTTTAATCCCTTTCTGACTTTGTGAAACTTTCCACTTCAGTCTTACATTGTAGCAGCTAATGTCACAATTTCATCATGCCATGTACGTGTAAAAGAACCCTTCTTACATGGATTTTAATGCTGCTTTTCAATTTCCTTTATGCACCATTGAATCAATACTTCAGGAATGCTAACAATGATTCGTACAGAAATACATGGGCACAGAGCGGCTGTATTACCTTTACGGCCCAATTTGTCTTTCCACTAAAGCTTAAACCTGGGTAATAGAGTACACTATTGATTTTCAACATCCCATTGTTTTAAAAAACTAAACTCAGTATGCCTTCCCCCAGTAGCTATCCTTGTTCAGTTTTCTTTGCTTTCTGAACTACATGTTGGCATATACAGAGGTGTTTCTATTTTAATTAACAACTACCCTAGTATTTTAGCTGACGTCCTGCATTTTTGTCAAATGTACTTAACACAACCTGAGAGTATCAGGCTTAGGTGATTATACTAGCTGTGTGATACAAAGTATTTTCTGCCTGCATGGCATTTATTTTCAAAGAGAGTTAAGGGTAGCCTATAGAACTTCATCCAAAGCTTTGTCTTGACACGTCAGAAGTGCAAAATACAGAGCCAAATCTTTCTTACCTTCCCATGTTAAAAACCCCAAACAGATAATCATTAACAACTCACCTAGTGAGTGCAATTTGAAAGGCCGTTCTTCTGAAATCCCCCCAGTTGCCTGTGTAGGTCATTTGACCCTAGGCCTTGCTTTCCTGCCCTTCCCCCAATAAAAGTTTCCCCATAGAAATACTGTATGTTATTCTGTTCACTAGAAATCGTGGGGTTTGTTGACCTGTAAGAACAGCTTAGTTTACATTCCTCCCTGCAACAGCCAGAAAGCATTCACTACCAAACCCACACCAGTGCATGTTAATATACAGAGGGCCTATAAGTCATCTTGCAATGTGCAGTTTTTTTAATAAAGAAATGGCTGATCAGTTAAACTGGTTTCTCAAACAACTCCCTGGTACCTTTTATGCAGAAGTTGTTTAGGCAGAATATTTTGTTACTACAGAATAACTTAACAGAGACTTCCCAGTAATTGTGGTTATGAGAATAACTTGAAAGTATGGGGTCCTTATCCACTGTAAACCTCCCCTTACATTCCCATGGCACTGCTATTACAGAATGTGGTTCAAATCACAGCCAAGACAATAAAATATAACTGTATAGAACTAAATCTATATAAAACAAAGTACAGCATAAAAACCCAGCTGTTAATGTGTATTATGTGTTTATTTTTCCATATGGACAGTGACAAGAGTTTCAGGTATAAAGCATTCATACTGAAGACATGACAAACTACTGTAGTAATAAAGGGATTTCAGGATCTGGTTTGTGAAAGTCTACTCAGATGAACCTCATCATCTCCCACCTCCACAAACACATTTCCTTTGCTGTAAGGCTTAAGCTCATCAATGCTCCAGCCCTTCCACCTTTGCCGTACCATTTACATTTGCTGTTCTGCACACAGGGATACCTGGTTAATCAAGGTCCCCGTCTGCCAAATGCAGAGGGGATTCAGCTATTTGTATCGTGTAACTCAAGGATAGGCATCCTACATGGCTTTACAAAGTTCAGTTTTGACATCGAGTTAGGAGACCATAGTCCCTACATAGCAGAGAAAAGGGAGTACTGTAACCAGGTGGTTCATGTCAGCCTAGTTATGGACCTAACTAGTGACTAAACCAGAATTGCTCTCAGTGTCCTCAGTTCCCCAATGCAAACCGGCAAATGGCTGGATGAGCACGGGTACCCCAGTGTTCCCCAGAGAAACAAAGGCTGTGAGGATAATTTTTTTTCTTTTAACCCAGTCTACCTTGGAAACTCAGTGTTATTGCATCATCCACAGATGCCATCAACCGATTCTGACACTATATCTCAGCTTGGATAGTAAGCACCCAGAATATTGAGCTGAAAAATGCTTCAGCTTAGAAATGTTGCCATGCTATTCTTTTGAAATGCTCACATGCATCCATACACTAGTGAGGTCACCAGAGCAGCATATGCATCCCTCACATTTTGTGCTGTGGCAGCCTGTCCAAGACATCTTCTACAAAAAAAAAAAAGGGGGGGGAGTGGAGGAGTGGGGGCCAATTCTCAAGGAATTGAACCCTCCCCCACCCAGGGAGTTAAAGCTGTTCACAGACTCAATTCTCAATGCACAAGTATGCCAGGAGAAGAGCACTTCACCATGGTGCTGCTTGAGTGCTTAGTTGGAACACCTTGTCTCACTCTATCACCCTATACCAGATAAAGTCACTAACAGCTTCTTTATAATCCTCAGAGCACCACACAGATCTCCTTCCCCAGCAATGACCACTGTCTTTGCGCCCATATTAACTTCATTTGAAAGTCATGTTGGAATTCATTGAATAAGGAAGCTGCATTGAGCTACAAGAGAAACTATTTGGGAAAAATGTTCACGCTGTGAGCTCAGCTGCAGGAACTGGACACAAAAGAATGTTAGAAAAAGAAACAGGAATATTTCCTCCTAGAAGCAAGAGGTGGTTTTGAGTATTCTTCTGGTGAGTAGCTAAGTTATATTACTTGGTCTCTCAAAATAAAGATGCCTTGAAATCTCATGGTTGAAAATACTCCTACTTTTGGGGAAATAACAGAAATTGTGAACTCAGACCCGTGCAAAACTTAAGGAATTATGGATTTGCAAATGCAAGAAAGTACCTAGACTGAAGTAATGTGTCATATAATTATCAACTCACTTTCCCTAAACAAAAAAAAAAAACAACTCACCAGCTTGGAAGTACAGCTTGTTGTCATGGAACTTGCTTGATATTTGGTGCTAATAAAAATTGAAGTTTTAAATCTCCTTCCTGTGAAGTCCGTGCATTAGAGTTCTTCCCTATTGAACACCTTATTCCTAACTGTGCACCACAGCTAGGTACCCTGACACAATACAATCTTCATTAGCAAAAGGTCATTTGAATTAAGCGCTCACAGGTTTAAAAGAATTATCATACGGAAAACTGGCACAATTAAAAGCCTGCTGCAAATCACTCTCTTGATGGAATGAAGTGTTAATGTATGCTCAAAAATCCAGGTACAAAGGTCCTTTGAAGAACTAGCATACACCAATGCAAGCAATCTTTGCTGCGGATGACACAGTACTCCAATTTATCCAAAATTCTGCACCAGGATAGGCAAGGAAGGGAAACCAAAAGTGACAGGTATGGAAAAACATAGATGAAAAGTATGGGAGAAGGTTGGAAACAGACACTAGACCTGGGCAGACAGCACTTGGCACCTGAGCAGTATCCCTTGAAATACATGGTCAGCTCATTCACAAGAGACACAGTGCAGTGTGTATAAAGCCTCTCGGGTCCTCCTAGTCCCTGTGATTTAGCAGATTTGGAGGTTTTGAGTCTTGTGTAGATAGTGGTTCTCTCAGTTCTGGGACTGAAGTAGTCCTTCTCTGTAGCACACTGTGATTCAGACCTGTATGACAAAAGCTGTGATGCTCTACTGGTACTGCAGCCAGGGGCAATCAGTCCATCCTTCTGATAGTCTTCATCTTACCACCCCCCACAGTCATATAGGTAACTTCCTAGCTGGAGCACTGCACCCAATACCGTCACCAGGAGCAGTGTACCAGCACTCATGTACCCCATACAGCATATACAAGGTCAAAGGTATGGATATCAATGTTTAGTGCAATTGTTTACCTTTTTTTTTCATTGATGCTGCTTTCATCCTTTTCCAACTGTTTTCCTGTCCTCTTTAGACTGAACAATCTACTCCCTCCTAGGTGCTGCAGGTTCACAGAGCTACTGAAGGACACTGGAATACTAAGATGATGAAAACACTTACAAGGGATACAGACATTGATTCCTCTTAAATCCTCCAACATTTGGTACTTCCAGCCTCACAGGAAATCAATCCAGGGAGCAGCAGGGGAAAATTTATATGTAATTTAAACATTGCTGAAAACTGCTGAGATCCATGACATTTAAAAGAACTCAGCATGTCACAGCTGATGTGTCAGGGGTCACATGGAGCACAGCGTCCTGCAAGTTAAAAAGCTGTCTTCAGGGCAATTACACAGAACGTAAGGGTGTTCGGCTGCCCAATTGGATCTAGTACCAAACAACCAAGTGTCCTGTCGCATTATTTGCAGCTCTCGTGCAGTATAAACAGAAATTCAGGACAACACTGCCATTCTCAGTGCTGCCAATTTCATTTTAATTTAGTGAGCTCTCACTGAAAATTAGAGAGTCCCTGAGAGCTTTACAGCATGAAGTGGCAAATTAAATTGAAATTGAGATAATCCCCAGAAACGTGTACACAGGTAAAGCAAATCTAAGTTCAGACACCTTTCAGACTGCTAAGTTCTTACATAAATAAGAAAAAGCTATTTCCTACAATGAAAATATTCTCAAGACTTTCGTCTGAAGACATCTCAGAATGCATCACATTGTGTCTATACTCTCATAGCAGTGTGATGACTCAGATATCTATCAGAGAATGAAGTACTATTGAAATGGGTTACATGATCTAGAAGCACCACAGAATTTCACAGACGGGAGTTTCAAAAAAAATTAAAAAGTCAGGCAGCCAGCCAAGCCAGTCTTTTTCAAATTTCCTCTGGCTGCCTTATTGAGAGCACATATCACAAGCCTCAACATAATATTCACTTCAGTATTTCCAAATAGCATCATTTGCTTATTTGAAAGCCTAAGCAAGATCTCTGTTCAGATAGGAAAGTTGCTCAGCTCTGCTCTGCACCTCTTGTTTTTAAGGTCTGGGTAAAATTGTTCCTGTGGCAACAATATAATAAGAAGCGAAAACCCACAAGGAATGACACTCCTAGTGTACAGATGTGCACAGAGGAATTTAAGCCCCAGGAATGAAAGCAGATTTGCCAGTAGGCAAGGTTGTGCTATAGTTTCAGTTATGTCCTCAGTGTAATTTTTGAAGCAGAGAATATGATGATTCCCCAGGGAAACTGCACAACCACAATGCCTAAGCATATTTAAAGATTATTATTCAGGGCTTTTAAATCCAACTCCATGTTTCCATTAATCCACTGAGCTGCCAACCCAATCTCACATTGGCAGGCTTGCTTGCTCTCTAACAATAGAGAGCTTCTTCAATATTAAGGTCTTAATCTTAAGTACTTCTGTATGACTGAGAAATCCTAAACAGTGCACAGAAGATAAACATTTTCCCACTACACACACATATGTATATATACACAATGGTATTAGATAAAGGCAGATGTTCCCACACTAGCAGGAGAAATGTGTAATACATCCATTCATTTTAAATCAGCCCATGTGTCCCTGCAGTCACATTGTCCCCCGCTTGTCTAGACCCAGGGTTCAAGGGCTTATCTCTGAAGGACAAAAGCTGTTTTTTCTCCTGCCTTGAAATGCCAGCTTAGCAGTTAGAAAGATGTTCATGGCAGGATTCACAGTACTCTGATAATGTTGATGGGAAGCACAGCAGCTAAAGAGACAGACAGACAAGCAGATGGTTAAAGTTAGCAGGACCAGCAGCATTTCTGATATTGGATCTCTGCTACTTTCCACCATATTATTTTTTAAAAGCATTCAGCCAAGACAGATTTTGCCTAAAATTTAGGTTAACTAGAACGCATAAGCTGGATATGTATCCAAATCAAGATTTTCTGAAAAATCATTTTCTACCTAATAGGGAAGGTGGGGCATCTAGCCAGATGGATTACTTTCCTCTTGTATTTCAGCTGTTGGGGTAGGGGAAACCAGGAAGGCTTTTAGCTGAGATTTTTAGCTTTTCCTACTGTTAAGGCATTCCACTGGACCCAACAGTAAGACAGATGGTCACAAGGAAAACAGCAGCAAATGGGTGTTCTGTTTGGGAGCTCTCCTGTGGGCAGGGGTCAGGGAGTACCCACAAGACTGCTAAAATCCCGCTGGCCTCTTTGACATCTCAGCAGAGATCTGTAGTGCAAGCAGTCCTGCTGCCCCCTGAAGCAGCCCTGTGAGCTCATGAGGACTGTGTCTCGTTGTATCTGAGGCACTAAGACCTTCCCTGATTAGATAATTCTTTTGCCTTCTTACTTGGTGCCCTTCCCTCCAACCCAAGCTTTCTACCGCAGCCAGGTCCGTTCCTCTCTGCACAGCATCACTGTTCCCCTGTGAGCGGGCGTGCTGAAACTCCTCTGCCAGGAATCAGAGGTGCAGCAGCTTCTCTGCGAACAGAAATACAAACTTTAATTTCCCTTTCTAGACTCCAGAGAGGCTCAGATGTCAAACAATGGCCAGACAGGCATTAACACCCCCACTGGTAAACCTGGATATTGCCAAAAGATGAAAGAAATAAGGAGCTTAGAGTCTGTGTGTACACATGCAAACCCAGGGAATAATCAAAACCGGACTATTGGATTTAGTGCTGACGTAAAACATGACACAGCAAAATACCAGACAGTTGTCCAAGGTTCTTCCACCATGCCTGTACCAGGGACCACCTCAGCACAGACTGGTAGAGACACACTGCCCTCCTCCGTGCTAGGTGACAGCACTGTGACATGTGTAGCACGTGGGTGCTGCCATTCCCATTACACTTCTTACATGTGGACTCAAGAGAGCAGCTGCAAAACCAATACACTCCCAAAAATTTTCCATAATGTTGTCACATCTCAAAATGCAAAGTTACCCTTTGGATGCATTTTGCTAGAGGTTTAGCTGAGGTTCTGCCTTGTGTTTCCCCTGACTCATGTCATGTATAGACCCATCAGTATGGAACAAAGTACTTCATTATTTGTGTTTGAGGACCATGATTAACATTTCATAAAAAACAAGTTCTTCAGGTACTTCAATAGAGTAAGGGGGTACTGAGGGCTAGAAAACACATAAGGCTTCAAAACCCTTGGAAGGGATAATACAGCACGCAGAATTATGTAAGTCATTTTGTACTGCAAGTCAATCCCTTTATTAAAAGGGGATTACAACAATCACAGCATTTAGTATCATTCACGCACACATAACCCATGCTTTAACGCCTATATTTTCAAAACTCAATTCAGTGATATACACCTTCAGTGTACTCTTCTCCTTCCCCAAGCTTTTTACTTATAAGAATGTCAGTACCTCAGATTTAAATTTCTAAAACTGTCCTGGATTACTGCAAAGCATGGCCCTTCACAAGAGCCCAGAGGAATATGGCTTCTAAATTTACCAGAAACTGAGCAATCTTTGTCTTTTTTCCCCTAACGACCCACATGACCATACCAGGAAATGATAAGTCTGCAAAGTGACTAGTTTGAAATAAACAAACAATATTCAAATTATGTTGTAAGACATACAGGGCAGTCCTTGAAACAACTGCAGATTTGGTAATAAAACTGATCTCCCACTTATCAATTACTTTTGTGTGTGAACTAGCTTAGTTCGTTCATGCTTTATTCCATACTTGAACACCTATTTTATTAGAACAGTCTTTAGAAATATACACTATATACACTATACATGTTTACAAATGCTTCCTTATGCAGAATTAACAAAAACAAACCAGACTCATTTTAATGGATTAAACACTTGAGGTGCAAAATAGTTTAAAGAAAAATAATGTGTTCCTTATGTAAGCACAGGAAGTAATTATTCTGATAATGTGCAGAACAATCCATCAGACATTAAATAAAAATAAGCATTTCATCTTCTTTCTAAATAAATTAATTTATAATCTCCTGTCTTGATAGGTAAGCCAAGTTTGTCTTGCCATAAATTCTGTGTGCCCTAGAATAAAGCTTGGCAGACCTATCTCATAATAATTTAATTTCTATCCTTATCGTTCTTCATTCTTAAAGTTCAATTTAACATCAATAGAAATGAGATAGAATAGTTCAAATTAAGTACAGAATAGCCATTATTTTGAATGCACATTTTACCAGCCAGTTCCAAATACTGGAAATAAAGGGATTTATTCTCCAAAGCATTACCAGTCCTCAGACCAAGATCCTGCACACAGATGCACTGGCACCTAATTGACATTTTAAGATAGACCATATATGGGACACAGGCCATGATGGGGACTCAAAAACAGGTGTACTTTTAAATGCAATTCAACACAGCACTGTAGGGATCTTTAATTTTGTACAAATAATTAACCTCAGCTTCACTTTCCTAGATAACTTCTGATGCGCGTCTTCAATAGTGATCAGGCAGTTGGACTAGATGATCATTGAATGTCTCTTCCAACTGGAACCATTCTATGCCAGTAGTAACGGAAAAAGGACAAGACACTTGTCAGGACACAGATAATTTTGAAACTAAACTACACATCTTTCTTCAGGGTGATTCACATTCAAGGGGCTACTTATGAATTCCTGCCTTTCAGCTGAGCATCACTATTTTTACTGTATGACAGAAAGCAAAGCTTTACAGTGAAAGAAAAGCACTGGATGGAGAGATGCCATTAGAGAACTCAGAGGACTTAATGGGTGCTGCTCACCTTCAGTGCTGCATTTCCAGACCACTCCAATACTATCAGAAATTCAAAAACATTCACACGTGCAGTGACTCACACTGTTATCCTTCTGCTTTGTCAGTGGCTGCAGTCAGTCTGGGTGACATCTCTCCATCATCACGAAAAAGCTGCCCAAATTTAAGTGCCTGACACCTGCACTGTACAATGCTGCTGACTAAGCGAAGCTTTCAATATTTTGGGTTTGCTCTGAAATTAGAATTCTTTCAGATGCAACCTTTTACTTCCAGAAAAGCCCCAAGTGAGTTATTTGATGCTGCCAGTGGAAAAACCTTAAAAAACAAAGGGGTATTATTACAAAAGTAGCATTATTAGTAAAAACTGTCTGAGCTATACAACTTCACAGCATAGCTCTGTTCTCAGAAGTGTTCTCCTTTTCATCATTCAGAACCATCTACTCTGCCCTTCCAAATAATCGTTCTAAATTTTCTGCAGGATGGGGAAAAGGCATTACTGCTGCTTTTGATTCCTCTCATTCTCACTGAGTCAACACAACTGCAGGAGATGAAGCATGATTATGTTTTCATTTGAGATTCATTAAGAAAGCTGCAATCAAGCTGCAGCTGCACTGCTAAATTCTGTTTTAATTATAAACAACAAAAGTCCCTAGAAAACAAGTGGGATCCCAGACATGCAAGTCAGTGGCAAAATGGGCCTGTGGAATCTTTAAGCAGTGATGGTGCCTGAACACCAACAGCACTTGAATGCCAGGAAAAGAAATACTTTCACTTACAAAGAAAACAGCTTGGAAATGAAAGCTGAGCAGCAGTTTGACTCAGACATCACAGACAGAGACCACACAGGCCCTGTCAAAGGAGAGAAGAATGCCCCCTGCAATGCATGTGCAAGCATTATTAAAAAGCACAAGATCAGCCATGCAAACATGATCCACTGCAGATCCTTTTTTTTGTTTGTTTGTTTGTCTTCCAACTTATCCTGGTAACATGCAGAAAATGACAAAAGTAACGAGGTGTTGTGAAAAATGTTCAAATATTGGGGGGGTTGAGTTGGAGAGAAGCTGCCCTATAGAAGTAACCATTTAGCTAATGGCAGGAGGACTAAAACACTACTATTCTTCCTTTCAAGTGTATAATCAGTGATATCATGACTAGGAAAATATTCAGGCCTTTTAAAGGTCCAGCTACTGTTTGTAGCTTTTAGACTTACTGCAGTAGTTAATTCCTCCACTTGATTGCATGCTGTGCAATTACTATTTACCTTATGCTTTGTAGAGCTACTTGTCTCCATATCTAGAAGAAAAGTAATTTTTCCGCTGAGCTGTGTTGGAGAGAGAAGGGACGGACTTGTGATTCCTCATGCTATCGCTCAGAACCGCGGTGTGCTCTGTTCACTTTGGCAGGCACACAACCCCAACTTGTCGTCAAGAGACTGTTCTGCAACAAATGATTTTGAGAAGATGTGCACAGTGTCAGGAGGAAGGCACCCTGCTTTGCTGTGGCCTGTTCTGGTTTCTGATGACTCAGCAGCAGGGTCTGGCCAGCAGTTGATGGGAGAGTCAGAAACCTTGGCTCCAAACTGACTTTGCGACAGACTTACTACCCAACACTGAAAAAGTAATTTTCTCTTTTGTTTCCCATTCATCCTTTCTCTTCCAGGTCTAAGGCTGTGTGCCCTTTGGAACACTGTCCTCTTCTAACTCTGTACTCTGGGAAGCCTACCTGTTTTTTAAAATGCAGTTATTGTCCCTAACAACCAAGGGCTTCTAAGAGGGAGAGAGAAAAAGCTTCTTGTAAATATGATAAATGAGTTTAAATACTGCACAGAATTGAAATTCAAATTATACACCAATATGCATACCTGGGAAGGCAATGAGTATTTACAATATTCATATTGTTATTTCCAAAATTCACTCAATAACTTGATTCTCTTCCAAAAAGCACAGGGAGAAGCCACCAGAACAGTAACCTTAGTTTTTACAAATGTATATGCCAAGGATACAGCACCGACTCTGCCAAAATATTTCATATTCCTTGGCTCCAAGACAGACAAGGCTCAAAGATGCACAGGGATGATCTCAAGAACACAAGGGTCTGGGGGTTGTTTTGTTAAGTCTAGTTCTCAACTGCTCCTACAAGAGGAAGAAAATGAGAAAGTACATTTTTCTGAATACAGTTCCTTTGTTGAGGTGAAATCTGAACACAAAACTGGGACATTACCCATGCCAAGGTTTAAGCACTCCATATTATAGAGAACAAGAAAGTGTTCACTCTGGGGATGACAAATACTCTCCCTGACACTTATTTATATGTTTTTAAATTCTCTTATTAAAACAACTGAAAAAAATGGTTCCGTAAAAACTAGAACTCTTAAAAAATTACTGCCCATCTGCTCTTGTATCAAAGGCAGTAATCTCAAATCCTAAAGCAAATACTAAACGTATAATTTAAGCCTCAGTGCTTTAACACAGTCAATGAACTTCTAAACTGGGCTTTCAAGACATGAGCTCAGCCACATGCAACTGCATCCTTATGTCAACCACAATTTCAGGGTTGGTGTGAATGAAGAAAGGTGGAGTTAGATGGAATTTAAAATTCTGGCCAGTGTTTGACAGAGAAAGTCAATCTAAAACAATTCCAAGCTAACAGCAAAAGCAATTTAATTTTGACTTAAAAGATAGGAGGTAAAAATCAGAAGCAGCATGCAAGGGCCTGATACAGCAGACAACCACTTAGTGCTGTGATTCTAAAGGCATAATTGAATACAACATTTTCTTATGTTAATTTCAGGTAATGACAGCAGCAAGGTATCTAGATCAAAAAAAAAAAAAAAAAGGACTGATTTTAAGTTGTATCTACAGTTGCAACATGAGACAATATATTATATTTGCAAAGAAGGGTGTTTGCCATTTATGAGGAAACTTTGTCTACTTGCATCAGCAGAACAGGTCTGCATTCATTATTCCAAATGCCTCCACCGGGTTCATCACTAGCTCCAGCTCTAGTGCAAAGCAAAGGCACTTTGGATTTCACTTATCCAGATTTATCAGTTGTTTTAATGAGAGCAAAATGAAAAAGATTATTAGCACAGAGGTTTTTCACATAAGAACATGAAATAGCAGAGCAAAAATAACACAACTACTTTCTTTACACAAAGGGACCCATCACAATAACCGAAACACCACTTACATACAAGGGGGAAATCAGCCCAGAGGTTGCTGCTCGAAGCAGAGCTTTGCCACCCTACCATAATATCAGTGTAGTAACTATAGGGAGAGCCAGCTTCACAAATAACATAAATTACTCTCTCTGTGTGGTCACACAATACTCGCATGCATCTTACCTGTGACCTCCACAGCACAAGAACGCTGATGCTGCTACTGCTGGGCCTTCATCTACTCATGGTACACAAGCGTGTCTGCTCAGAGCGTTTATTTTGTTCAGCCCGAAAAGGAATAAAGGCAAACACAAAAAGGCTGTTAAAATCTGCAATCACAGCCAAATAATCTACAGCAACATAACTTTTCTGGCCCACATGAGTTCACCTGAAAAATCAGAGACGAAACATTCAAGATTGGATGAAAATGGATATACATGGTCCTAAATAACTTCCCACAGGCAGTAACTGCCTGCTGGCTGTTTTTAATCACAGTCCCAGCCTCTACAACTGCAAGCAAAGAAAGCATATAGTGAAGTATATGCTCTGCACTGGTGCACTGGAAGAAAACTCAGCAAAATATATCAAAAGGCCTACCTAGACTATTCCTAAATGCAGATCATAAGGAAGAACAGAAGAATAATGTTTAGTGAAAAATAGTTATGTCTGTAAGGTTTTTCTCAGTTGCTTTAACACTTGCAAATGTATGCAATAAACAAAGAAAAACTAAATTCACCCTTAACTTTTGAGTAGAATGACCATCCATAATGTACAGACTTTACATATTGGAGGAAAATAGTGAAACACCATAATTTCTGACTTCTATTCCATGCACACTGACCTTTGAGAAAGGTGCAGTACATCACCCAGGCAATCCCTGCTGCAGCCAAATGCATAACAGGAACAGCAGAGCTGGGACATTAGATAGCCCTGCTCCAAGAAACTGTGCCTGGATCGGCAGAAGAATGCAACAATCCTGCTAGTCACTTATGCTAAAAACACATGGCATGCAATCTAGAAATGGAAGGGTCTGTGCTCTTCTGACACAACAGGTATATCTGTTATGATTAGCAGTTTGTGGTAAATGAAATCAGGACAGTTAGGAAGTCTTTAGAAAGTCAATATGCTTCTTATCTACACTGAATGTTTACATATGAGCTTCATTACCCTTCAAAAAAACAGGTGGGCAAGGTGATTAAGTTCTACTCCCATCTGGGCAGCCAGCTGAGAATTCATACACAGAGGGGCAGCTTTTTAGTTTATTTTATGTTTTGCCTTCCCACACTAGAAAATTGCTAAATTTTACCTTATATAAACTCCACACAATGGGTAGATTAAAATATTATAATCTATGTGCTGCATGAAGACAAGTCAAAAGTGTCCCTCTGCTTTGCTCTCAGCAGTTGAGTGGAGAATTAGTTATAATGTGTTGGAAGTCAGAATAAGAGCTTATTTCATTAAGAGCTTGTAAGAAACATACCATATAGGTTTTTCTACAGTATTTTTTCTAAAATATTTTAAGTTACATTGTAACAAAATAAACATTAAAATGTATCCAGAAAAGGTAACTGATATTAGTAGGTATGTAAAATGACTAATTGGTTCCAATTTTGAGTCTTAGATTCCATTCATCCACTTTTTTTTGTTTTTTGCAAAACAACATTTTTATAATGTTCTTGTTCCAACAGAATACTTATAAAGGCATATTTCAGTTTTTAATCTCAAATGCTAATAAGCGTTGTTTATTTTTGCAACTTTTTGAATAAGCAGTGTTAATCAAATTCTATTCCAGTTACTTTTCAGATTAAAGATTTTTTTTTTCTAAAGAGAAGATACATTTTTCCCCAAGACAGAGCATCAAAGTGATTGCCTGGTAGTCTACAAAACACCAATTCAGGCTTAGTTAATTTGCACTTACTACATGAAAAAAGAGACCACTGAGGGAATGGGATTTTCAGGAAATAGCTACATACAAGTTCTTCAAGCTGCTGAGGTAGAATCCATCTGCTTTGTGCTGCCATTTGTTTAACTGATGTCAAGCAGTTGCATTGTGTATTAATCAAAACAGTAAACTTCAAAAGACATGCCCCAAATTCAGGAGAGACTGTAATTACAGTTCCTATGAAGTATGCACAAAACACCACACCCACTCTTTAAAATAATTATTGCTAGTAGCTCACAGTAGAAACATAAAAGTTTATCTTTTCACCCAAGCCCTTAAACACCACTAAATTGTTACAACTCACTCAACAATTCTTTATATCTAAGAAGCAGTTAAAGAAGCTGTTTTCCTATTGTCATCCTTTGGTCTACCTTACTTCTTCACTTTCATTCCCAACTTTCTTACCTGGAAGTTACAGTTAATTCTGGAGTTTAACACCTACATATGATAACAAAAAGGAACTATAAAACAAGGTACCAAAACAATTTTCCTTAAAGAAGTAGCATCTCGCAATGAGACAAGCTAAACAATTTATTTTCCACAGTTCTCTGTTAAAACTGTTTATGATTACAAAGCCTCCATCACAGCTCTGGTTTTGAAGAGAGATACACTTACCACAAGAGACACATTTCCTGAGATAAGATGCGATGGTGTTATCCCCAGGAGCATGGCCCATATGATCCTGCAAGTAGTCAGATAAGTCCTCTTTTTTGTCTTGATAAGATACTTTCTTGTATATAGATGCAAAAACCCCTTTGCTAACTATTAAAATGATGTATGGAACAATAACTGATGATAAAAATATTAGCTTCGTATCAAAGGCCAGCTGCAACAGAATCAACTGCTATTTCTTTTTCTCGGTGAGTGCATAAAAAGAAAAATGTATTTATCTTAACACTGCATGAGTCTAACACCCAAAAAGTAAAAACATGGGGAAACACAAGAACAAAGATCAGTTGGAAAAAATTCCACTTAGCATCAGGTACCTAAAAGATACCTTTACATTAACAGCACCTGGGATCTTACCTTAATACACAGAAAATTTTCTTGCAACAGAACTAGATTACAGAGCACACATGCTGGGGTTTTGTTTGTTGTTTTTGTTTGTTTGTTTGGCTTTTCATTTCTTTGCATTATAAGAAACAGCATTTTCTGTTCTTTTTGAAATGATAGAACGAATGTCACCTGCCATGGTCCTTACAAGAGTGCCACTCCAGCACTCCCACCCACCTTCTGTCTTTCACTCAGTTCTCCCCATTTGTCTGAGGGAAAGTCATAAAAACAGATGCTCTGTAAAACCCACTTTCATACCAGCATCTCCCTCCTGTGTCATCTTTTCATATTCACAGTGAGGTGCAGATTTCAAAAGAAACCTGTTTTCCTGGTGGCTCGTTGATGGCACACCGCTTTGTGGATTCTGAGATATCTAATAAAACACAACCTGACATTCATGCACCGAAAAAATAAACACAAGACCAATCCATTAGAAGCCAAACTTAATTCATCCTGGAACTCTCATACCTTCTGCTGCTCATTTTTTTTAAACAGAAAATTTAACAATAAAGAATTACGGCAACTTTGTTTGGTTTGGAGTATTATTTCTAAAGCAACCCACATGTTTTGCCTTTAGAGACAAATGGCAACATCCTTGGCCTCAAGCACCTATATACCATAGATAGCTCAAAATCACAAGGTACTTCTCATCTGGTATTTATTTTTAATGATACAGCAAGGCTTAGTTTGATCTTTTTGACACACAGAGGTATTCATTCTGTCTCTAAGAATGGAAAAGACACATAGGTGGACTCGCAAACAGGAATCTTGAACTTCATAGAGAAGAATCATCACAGAATATAAAAAAAACACGAAAACCATGATAACCATGATAAAATACATGTATCAGGAAACAAAAAGCTAAAATGCAATATTCTTTTGTTCTCCACACCCAGTTTTGAAAGCTACCTATGGATGCCATTTCAGATCACAACCCCTTCCATTTCTTACAGACTATTTTTTTCTGAGACATTCTGGTTCAGTAGTGCCACTGAAAGTAGAAAATCAGTGCAACATAATTTAATTCTTGTGCTATTCTAGATACCGTTGCCAGAGTGACTTTAAATTGCTTTTGAACAAACTAGAAAGTTCAAGTTAATTGAACACAAGGATTCACGCAGCAAATTGTCTTACTACTAATAGTATGGAAGAAAGAAGCCTGATTAGTAAACCCTGCTGGATACCTGCAATGTGAGAAGTCAAGAGATGCCAGAACTAAATCACAGAGGTGAAGATCAATAGTTCTTTAATCAGTGGTGGATTACAGTGGGATTTATTCTGCTGGAAACAGCAGGGGCAGATAAATTCCCCACTGAGATTAATTACTAGGAAGAGTGGATGCAAACAGAGGAATGCAGTTGTCTTTGTGACAACTCTAAGTGGCAAGAACACCAGTGGGAGTACAGAGTTATTGCCTGAGTCTCTGCTGGTGACCAATGACAACCTCATCAAATTCCCAGCACCCCTTAGTTCCTTAGAAGAAACTGCACTGAAGCTTGTGCATTTCTACAGACAAAAATATTGTAAGCCAAAAAGCAGAGACACAATTTTTTGGGTTTCTTTGGGTTGTTGCAGCGTTCGGGTTCAATAAAGATTCCGTATTCTGGATACGAAAGCAACCATGTGTATGGCTAAAGAATGACAGCTTCCTGCACAAAGATGCCGATCACATTCACAGCACCTGCTTAAGTCAAGCAGTTGTCAGCTTTGCTCTGGGGCTCTGTCTGTTGGGGCTATCCATGTAATCAATCATTACCATTATAGCCTTTGGCACTAAACATTATAGTTCCCACAAACTAATCACTAATGCATCATGCACTAGTGCTAAATACTGTAAACTGAGACACTAACCAGGCTAAGCAGAAGACAGAAATCACAGAGCCTCTCCTGGAACAAAATCAATTTAGAAACAAGGCATAAATTGAAATTACTGAGACTTTAAACCACTGCAGGAATTTACTAACACAAAAAAAAAATAAACAGAGCTAAAGCTTAGCTTGTCAATGCTTGATTTTCAACCAGTTTGAGGGAAAGATATTTAATTGGTCTCCCCCCTTACATTTTGTGTTGACTCACCTTATCAGAAGAGAGCAAGATGCAGAGAGTCCAGCAGATATTAAATTTGCTGGACATAATCTGATGGATTTATTTGTTCATTTACTTTGGTTATTACCAGCAACTGTTTGAGAGGTCTCTGTCTTAAACTCTGATCAGATGGCATCAATTTGTACATTTTATTTCTTGTAGAAAACATTTCAGAAAATACGTCCAACTCTGATGCCATCCCAGCTATGTTTGTCTGTGTTCAATGATGCTGAATTAAGGAGCTTAAACAGAAATTTCTGTTTTGGTTTGGTTTTTTTCCTGCTGAATTTTATCAGATACCAACAATCACATCTGTGCAGTAAATCAGACAAGGTTCTTTATTGGAAAAATGCAAGTTTATTACAGATACGGTATAAATTACAGAAAATGTTTTAAAAATCACCTCTCCAGGATAACCAGGTTAATTGAAGGTGGAGTCTCAGTAAAGCAAATAAAGTCTTTCCCAGATCACCTCTTATTTTAAAGCAGGTCATAAAAATAGTCCAGGCCTTGTCCCAGTTCCCAGATGGATATTCCAGTGCCCAATTCTTTTGCAAGCTCTAAGCGCAACTGGATGGACTAAAACAAAGACACATAAAGCAATCACTTTTTAGTCAGAGACACTGGACACTCCATGCTGCCGTCTCTTCATGCCATATCAGATTTTTTAAAACATCTATCCTTGAATCAGATATTGAAAAAACTAGTCTGTATTTCAATTACTCTCTGGTTAGCAAGCAATCATTCAGTAAGGGACAGTTAATTGCACCAGTTAATTCAATGGCCTAATAAAACATAACCAGCTAAACAGACAAAATGCCACAGAAATAAATCAGATTTATGAACTATGCAAAGGACTATTCTAATTTAGGCTATCATTTCACAATGTATAGGAATTCTAACTCTTCCCAGAAATGTCTCAGGGGTAAAATAAAACTTTATCAGTGAAGACAATTAGAACAACTTAGCAAATGCCATGAAGATCTCTTACCTACCCTTGCCTTCTTCCAGGACAGAATCACAATTTTCATTAACAATTCTATTTTAAAGAGAGTTTGGGAGACTAATATTTAAAAGTATTCCTATTTAAGCTGCAGTCCCTGATTTAGAGTTAGTTTAGCCATTGGTTTACAAGAAAGAAGTGCAGAATGTGAACTGTGACATTGCTTCAATGCCACAGTTCACATTCTGCACTTCTTTTGGTTCAGACAATAAAAATAATTATTTTTCAATCTGTTACTTTCAGGTTTTCTTACTTTAAAGTGCAGTATTGCAATGTTTAAACTGCTTACACTAAGGATGTGTTTAAAACTAATTTTCATGGAAAACAGAATGAAGTACCAAAGCAATATTAACAGATCCACTGGGTGTGACATTCATGACTGCTTTGAACTAATGAACAAACCAATTTTGAGCAACCTGGCAGTGATTATAACATTAAAAACGGGAAGAAACACAGTTATCATGGTGTAATAAAATTAAGTGTTCCCTGAACATCTTGATCACCACTATGTGAACAACTCTTTGATTTGCCCCAGCATAAAAATCTCAAAATATTTCATTACAAGCTTATTGAAATTGGAAAGAAAACCTGTTTCCACAAATTTACCAACCACCACGGTTGAGTAGCTGTTAGAGAAGAAGCAATGAAAGAAATGTACAGGAGTGAGTGTTCTTAACCCGGTTAGTACTGACAACAGCAGGGTGAAATCCTTCTAGAAGGTCAAAGAGAACGTAGCATAACAACACTCAGCACAATCTATCTTTTCTCTGCAAGGTTTGCACTGAAACTTTCTAACACTCAAAGAGGGATACTACTAGCAAGAAGATAATTAGACATGGTAATTAATATCCCATATATGCTAGTACTTCCACAAATATTAGATTAACAAAGGGAACAATCCTTGTACTAACGGAGCTTAAGATAACAATGCTGTTCAGAAAAACAGAGCCTTGGATCAATTCACACAAGTTTAACCATATAAAATGTCTCTGTTCTCTGTAAACATGAAGTACTTTCACTACAGAAGCAATTCCATTCCAATATTAAAAGCCAGCAGAGGCTTAAAATATTACCTGTAGCTTAATTTGAGAAAATCTAAAGACAGCTCCGTAGGAACTAAGGCTGCAGGTAACCATTTTATTCTGTATTCTGGTGTGTTGCAGACTATTGTGTAGACAGAAACTGTATGTCCTGCCAAATGACTTTAGTAAGGCCAAATGCTTAAGTTTTCAAAACACTAAATTATGTTCCAGGGAAACAGAACTGAAGAAAATAGGGTGATGCAGGCCAACAGGGAGAATCAGGACCCCATTAAAGAGGCAGGCAAAAGTTCCAGCCAACCTGACCAGAGGGAAAATTTCTTCCACCTCTTGTCTGACAATCTGCATGTCTGTTAGCACATGAACTATGCACTTAAACAGATCCTCTCAAAGGACTGGTTTGCCCTGATGTGTTTTATCTCTAGACATGGCTAATCTTCAAAGATCCCAAAACCCCATTATGCATGAAATAGAAAAAACAATCTTCTTGTACAGGCAGCTGAAGCTTTGAATCATAACAACTACACAAAAGTAAACTTATTTCACAAAAGCCTAAAGCTAGTTCAACATTTTCTGAAGTGGTTTAATAATGCAACAACTCGAGTAAACATCTCCTTCCTCTTGCAGCTCTCTGACATGAAAACGTGGTACCTACCTTCAGTGTTGGGTAGAAGACAGCATGTTTTCCTCCTTTATTTCTGCAAAACAGGAAAACCAAATAGTTACAATAGCTTTGACAGATTCCCACAGGATTTCTAGCTGAGGTTAGAATTCAAAACCAGTTTTATTCCTTCCCACTAAGAGAAAACAAAGTCAGTAAGAAAACTGCTGATTTTATTTTGAAGAAGTTATTTCTATAAAAAATAAGATAAGCTAGTATGTTCAGCACATGAGCATTAATACACCCATATGAAAGATGGGGACTACTTGCCATTTAGTAGCTCATATCTTTGAGATTTCTTACCTAGTGTTCATTTTTCTCTGGAAGCTGAGGCACTTGGTCTCTGAAATCAGACACTTTTGCTATCAACTTCCACTGATTCCATACTTGCACTCTGGCTACTTTATCTACTGAGGGCAGGGCAGGGCCAAAATCTTCTCTACTTCTCTTCCTTTTCCCCTGAAGATAAGAACTTCTACTCCTGCTTCTTTTCTACTATAAGCACATAAATCCAAAGTGGTGCGAAAAGAAAAGGCATTAAGAAAAGGTACTCAACATATCTAAAAGTCAAGTACTTAACCGTGTTACTGTCCTGCAGGTATCAGTTATAGGAATATTTGTCAGAAAGGTCCTCCCGACAAAATCACCCTACTTCAAATAGGCTTTGACAATGATAGCAGCTGGAAAGTTAGAAAGTTCAAAACATGACAGTATAGAGTCCAAGACCTGCTAGGGGAGTCTTTGCATAGCAAAAGTCCCAAACTTCTTTGGGACTAACACTTCATCCAAGAACAGGTTACAATGAAATACAATACAGGCAGAGTCAGACAAGATACTTATTTACCCACAAAAGTGGCCTTTAAGGAGGACAACTCTTAAGAGAGGTGAAAAGGTTGACAGTGAAAATAGAGGATCAAATAAGAGCTCTCACAACAGAGATGGTTTGATACTAGCTGTAAGTAAACACATTGAGATATCTTGTTGCAACTGGATTATAAAACTGCCAGACAGTAAAAGACAATTGCATCTGCTAAATACGCATCTGAAAATGATGAAGACATTTGTTTGTCGAAAGCAACTGTGAAAGACTTTCCCCCATTACCCAAATTACTGTCTTTTGGGTTAAATTAAATGCTAGTAGTATAAAATATACAGCCAGGGCAAGCTACACTGAGCACAAATGCCAAGGCTGCATTTTAAATCCCTAATAATGAGAAGGATGAGTTACAAGTGGTCTCACAGCACCACTTTACCAGTTAGGCTAGGAGGAAATGCAGAGTACATGGACAGACCTATTAGGCACTGCTCCTAAAATCTCCCAAATTATGTAAATGCGTACTACCCGTAAAATGCACTGGGACAAGCACTTGGAGACAACTGATTTCTGTAACTGTTTCTGCCAGCTACATGAAAGTTATTAGCTGTGTTTTGCTTAAAGATTCATGATTTGATTTCTTAGCAACTGTAGACGTGAGATTTCCAGGTGAGATGCTTTACCAGTGAAGCCTATTTTAGGCCTGGCTGCCATCCCCATCCAATGTAACTGAACCTTTGCAAAGCAAAGTGGTAACTGAAAAAGAGTTCCCTTAAATAACCCACCCCTGCAGCCAGCTGAACCACAGCAGACACGCTGAGCCGCACGGCAGCCTGCCAAGCACAGCACAGCAGGTGACGTTTAGAGTGATTTTCAGATCCAGTGTGCTTTATGCATCAAAAGGTCTTCCAGGAAGCCCACAAATAAGAATCTTCAAACACTGGCTTTCAAAGGCAAATGATATAGTACTAGGGACAAGCTATCCCTTTCCCACATGTTCAGCTTGCAAGGAGACATCTAGGAAATGAGTCTCAGAAATGAATCCCAGAAGCATGCCATTCAAACAGAGCCCTCAGATTTACTTTTCTGAGAGCAAGTTTTCATCCAGCGGTTATTGTGTCTCCAACTGGATTGTGCATTAAGAGGAGTAAAACAAAGATTCTGATTTTGCCTCTTTAATTAACATGAAAAACTTCGTAATTGTTTAGCACAAAGTAATTTTGCAACAGGATACCAAAGAATTAATTATAAAGGAAAACATATCCCAGTCTTTTCATTTAAACAGAGAAAAGATATTAAAACACTGTTGACCAACAGGTAAATAATTTTTTTCTGATAAAGAGATGTTGCTGAGAAGTCAGGAGAAAATTACAGGCTGAGAGAAATCTTGAAAATTAAACTGAAAATATAAAAGTAGGACACTTTTGGCTTTGGGTTAATTTTGTTTTCGTGTTGTTTTTTGGGTATTTTCCTTTGTTTTGTGTGTGTGTGTTTCCTTTGTTTGATTGGTTTGGGTTTTGTTTGTTTCAACATTTAAAATTACAAAAACCAATACGGTATTTTGGAAATGACAAAATAATTCTGTTTTGTTGTTTTGTTTTTTTCTTAAAGCACTCTAAAATGTGTTCTACTCTTATTTTCAGTGGTATCTCATGCATTAATATACAACACATAGTTTTGTAGAAGTAATAAGATTTTGTTTGTATAATTTTACCATATTTTTGTATATTTGCACAAAACTCAGCAAATTATCACTGAGGCTTAATAAGATGTTATTTTTTTTTAAATCTGTTTCAAATGGATTTTTCCTAGCGTCAGGAATCCTTTTATCATTTCTTGATAAAAAGGGAGGACAATCACCCCTTCCCTTCATGCTCATAGTCCTTTTAAAAACTTTATCTGGAAGTCACTTGATATGATTCTCATTACAGTTCTCTACATTCTTTAGTGGAAGTCTGTTGATTGACCAGTCTTGTCACTAGGACTTTTATACCACAGATTTTTCCAAGAACTGTTTTTGGCCAAGTCATTGGTAATCACCCAACAGCTCACAGTACTAATCTCTGAATGTCTGATTAACTGACACTCAGGAAATAATTTTGATGGATAATTCTAAAGATACGACTCACCAGACTTCTCTCCTAAAGATTGTTTTAGCTTATGTTATTTCATTAATCCTTCTCTGATTTACTTCTCTTGCCTGAAGCATTCTTTTATGCTGCAATTCAGTGTTGATATATGGATCACAAACAGCAAAAATTCCATTTGCTGAATCCAGTTGCATACAACAGTTAACTGATAATTCATTGTGTACTGGGCCATGGCGAAAAATATTTGCAGAATGGTAAGCTAATAAATGTAACTCACTTTTTGTATTCAAAGTAGTGTTCAGCAATTTGTTCATCCCACACAATTTTCGGTTTGTGCTCCTTCAACGTTTCAATGTACCTACAAATTAAAAACAGAGATATGGAATTAGCTTTTCTAAAAAGCGCTTAGGAAATTACATTGCAGAAGGTTCTGAAAATGCGGTTTTACCATGTTTAGATTGAACACTGTATCAAAAACATCTTCTTGCTGACAATTAATTTCCTCAGCCACATTACAATTCACCGTGCTTGCATTTTTTGACACTTCTTTTTTAAAGCAATGAATTAATTAATTTTCATCAAATGACAAATCCATAAAAGCACGTGAAGGCAACGCTTCAATATTTCTACAGCCTAATTCCAATATGCCAAAGCACAGGAACTCAAGTCATCCCTTGCCTGTACCTAATTGTGTCCTCCAAGGCCAACCAATGCAATTCTTAATTATAAGCCATTATTATGTGATGAGAAAAGTTCTTCTATTAAAGGGGCTTAACTAATCTTCTAAAAATGAAATTAAAAACCAGCTTGTTTTCAAGGAAAAGTTACTGCCAAGTAACTCTGTATATTTATTTTCTCCACCACTACTTCCTTGCCATTATTCATGGAAATTTTGAATGTGGGATGACCTCATACATACTTGACACAAAGTGAGCACAGAATATTACTTGTACCCAAAAAACTGCACAGTCAGATGGTGTGGAATAGTTAGTAAGCTGTAAGTTCATGTTCTTGGTTATCTCACAGCATTGTCCCTATTTAGAGACAGTGTCTCCTTGTGTCTGCATTTCTGACTGCACAATGGAAACAAAGCTGCTTGCTGCCTCATGTAAGAAGACCAGAAGATGGCAAGCTACTCCCAATGATAGGGGCCACATGAGTGTCACAGAAATAAGAGAAGTCTCTATCACATGTTCCTCTGTCTCTTCTGCATCTTTTTAACCTGCATCTTTGGCCTGCAAGAACTCAACTCTGCTGATGACTTTCCTGACTAGACATAAGGGGGCTAATCTAGCTCATATAGAACATGGTACTGAGATGTTGCAGCCCAGAAAACAAGAATTACCAGCCAAGACATCCTGATACGTGGTTTTATTCCTGAATCATAGAATCGTTTCAGTTGGAAGAGACCCTCAGGATCATTGAGTCCAACCATAACCTAACTTTAGCACTGAACATTGTCCCTAAAAACTATGACTTTAGATGGGAAACCTAATTTCACTTGTTAAAAATCTCAACACAGTTAAACATACATATGAAAAAGCTTTAAAATTAGAAATGCAACTTGAAGCAATTACTATAGCCTATTATTAATAAGGTATATTATTATTTTAAAGCTGTTCAAGGATGCACCACATTTAATGAGAACCCATCATGACCAGGCACAGAGAATTTATTTCCCTTTCTCCCACCTCTAGGCATTTATTACCATGTTATATAAGTGCAAAACCAAACAAGTTCATCTTCAAATCACATCTACGGTGATGAGACTAGCTCCAAGCTTCAGTTGGGGAAAAAAAAAAAAAAAATAGGCCCTAAATTGTCACTGCTATCCCTTAATTTTAGGGGACCTACTTGAAATGTATTAACTTGGTTTTTACATTGTCTCTAGTAAGTACAACAAAAGTTCCAAGTACAATGTTCAAAACAATAAGCTCCCATTTACTTCGGTTGCAACTGTGTACTCAGTTCTTTTGAAAGTCAAGTTCTATATTTCTCAACCAGACAACAATGTTGCTGTGAAGAGTCTGGAAGAGGTGCAGCAACAAACCAGAGCTGTTTCACATAGGCTTTCTATTATCGCCCTAACCTGGGAACAATCTGTGCCCTTCCTGTAGTCATCTGCCCCAGTCACTAGTCATTTTCTTACAATAAAACACAGGGGCTTTACAGGCAATATCTCCCAGCTACACCATACTTCCTGTTATCTCTATGCTATCCTATGATGTGCATTGTAAGCAGAAAAGGTCCTGTGTAAAACTGCAGCACCTGTATCACAACATACTTGCTTGACTCAAACTAGCTGAGGCAGTACTTGAATCAAAAATATTTGAATGCAGTTATTAAAAAAAAAAAAAAAAAAGAAAAGAAAAAAAGAAAAGAAAAAAAAAAAAGAAAAGATACATTTTCCATCACACTGAACCAGATAAGCATGTTTGGGGTACAAAAGATCTAGATTCATTTCCAGGTTCTCAAAGAGGAAAAGGGATGGGCAGGGAGCTTAGCACAGCCAGCCTTCCTCCTTCTTTCCACCTCTCACTTCACTCTTCTCCTGTTGATTCATATTTATTGCTGTTTTCCTCTCCTCCCTTTCTAATTTATTCTTCTTTCTACCCCTATTGTCCCAGTACACATCTGCTTTTATACTCCTATTAAGACTAATTTATTTGCTTCCTCATCCATCAGCACGTAACTTACTAGCTTTCTTCTTTTACCAAGTGGCCTCAGCAGTTAAGAGTACGATAAACACTGAAAACTCAGCCTCACTGCCTTGCATTCCGTATCTCCTGGGAAGTTTGTGACCATTTGCAGAGAGTCATGCTATTTCTCTGGTCCCAGCCTGAAATGATGTCAGCACAATGAAGTATCTGGAGCGTTGATGATAATATGCGGCACATATTATATAAATGATAAATTTGCATGGACTATCAGGAATAGTAACAAAAGGCAGATATCACCTCCATGTCTACCTTGCACATACTTGTTCTCAGAGAACTGCCATTCTGGCTCTTTTAAACAGGTTTTGGTTTAACTTAGCCAAAACAATGTTTTTGTTCCCCAAAACATTCTTTCTTGAATGAGAAAGCAGCTAAGATATCAATTCAGTTGTCACAACTGGGCTTTGAAAGTTTAGAAGTTATAATCTAGTAAAAAACATGTCCACATAACACAAAAGTGTTTGGAAACAATTTTAAGTCTGCCTGCCACCTTTCATACAAGACTTCAAATCTGCAGTACTTTACTGCAGTTTATTGCCATACCTCCGTTAAAAAGGTCACTTCTTGGTCTACAGACACTGACTGTTATGACAGACAGTCCTGGTTACAGAACCACTGGGCAGGGTTGGACTACCCAGACATAGATTTTTTAATGAATAAGACAGTGGACTTTCATTAGTAAGAGCAGTTTTTTCCTCTCCAAAATCATCCTGTGGTCCCACAACTTTGTCTCTAAATTGGAGAGATATGGATTTGATGAGTGGACTGTTGGGCAGATGAGCAACTGGCTGGATGGTTGCATCCAAAGAGTTGTGGTCAATGGCTCAATGTCTGGATGGACACCAGTAACAAGTGGTATCTCTCAGGGGTCCGTGTTGGGACCAGTACTGTTAAATATCCCCATCAATGACACAGACAGAGGGGTTGAGTGCACCCTCAGCAAGTCTGCAGATGACACCAAGCTGAGTGGTGCAGTTGACATGCCTGAGGGATAGATGCCTGGGTAGGGGCAACCCGTGGAATCAATACAGGCTGGGGGATGAAGGGATTGAGAGCAGCCCTGCCAAGGACTTTGGGAGACTGGTGGATAAAAGATTGGACATGAGCCAGCAATGTGCACTTGCAGCCCAGATGACCAATCACATCTTTTGTTGCAACAAAAGGAGCATGGCCAGCAAGTCGGAGGAGGTGATTCTGCCCCTCTACTCTGCTTTGGTGAAGCCCCACCTGCAGTACAGCATCCAGCTCTGGAGAAAGACATGGACTTGTTGGAGAGGGGCCAGAGGAGGCCACCAAGATGATCAGAGGAGTGCAACAGTTCTGCTGTGAGGACAGGCTGAGAGAGCTGGAGTTATTCAGCCTGGAGGAGAGAAGGCTTCAGGAAGACCTTATTGTGGCCTTTCAGTACTTAAAAGGGGCCTGTAAGAAAGATAGGGACAGACTTTTTAGCAGGCTCTCTTGTGATAGGACAAGGGGTAATGGTTTTAAACTAAAGGAGGGGAGATTCAGGCTAGACATGAGGAAGAAATTTTTTACAATGAGGTTGGTGAAACACTGGCCCAGGTTGCCCAGAGAGGTGTTAGATGCCCCATCTCTGGAGACATTCAAGGCCAGACTGGACAGCGCTCTGAGCAACCTGATCTAGCTGAAGACGTCCCTCTCACTGCAGGGACTTGGATTAGGTGACCTCTGAAGGTCCCTTCCAACCCAAACTATTCTGTGATACTATAAAACAAGCATTCCCTTCCACAGAATAAATGAGAAGCTAAAACATACACATGATGGAGTACCTGTAAAGTCAGTCCTGCCAAAGATGTGTATCTATGAACAACACTAATATGGCTACTTCTACACACTATTGCACTTTGCTGCCCATAAAGGATCCAGAAGAAATGTTCTCAGGATTTATAGCTGGCGTTTCTTTTCTAAGACACTTTTGTTCCAAAATATTAAAAAGTAATATGGCACTAGAATATGTTAAGGTAAAAACCATGATCTATGGTCCCCCTGAAGAAGGCATTTACTTTCATGTGTAATGCTTTTTCACCAAGAATATAAAGAAACAAGTCTCTAGTATATATTTTGCAACAAGAATATACATTCTAGGAAAATACATAGCTGCATATATTATTTTTAGACTAGGAATTATTTATGAAGGTTAACTTTTTCAATCCTCAGGTGCTTTTCTTTACTAGTTCTGAGTTGCTCTTCAACAAAAAAAAAAGCTTTAGTGAAAAGGAAACCACTACTGTGCATACATCCCATTTTGATGCTCTTCTCTAACACTTTAAATTTTCTCCTCAGTTCTCACATAAACAAAACTCTGATTAGAAGTAGCACAATCATTTGCTCCTTCTGCAGCAAACTGAGCTTATCTTACACTATAGCAACTCAGTCAAAGGATAAAAAATGCTGTTCAGCTTGAAAATCTATACCACACACTTCCTGTTCAGTTAGCTTCAGTTACAATAGACTTAACTTAGTTATTAAACCCTGAACCTACCAGGAATTGCACCTTCATAACTGACATTCAGCAGTGCCTGTGCAAGGCAATGGATGTTTTAGACTCAACTAAATAGGGCCCCTCCCCTTCTCAGAGAGCTGTAGCTTGTAATAAAAGAGAAGTCACATAAAAGGCCATATTCTAAACCTGAAGAGTTTATATTTCTGATGTAATAGACAGAAATACCTACAAACCAGCTTTTACGGTACTGCTCCTAAGAACATTACCTGTCTTGGTACATATCTTCCATACAGTACTGGTCAGTATCCCCACTGCTCAGCATACATCAGAACACCCTGTGAAAGGGCAAATACCCATTTTCAAAACAAGATTTTTCAGAGGGGTTATATATAAAACCCATAAGTCAAACCACCTTCTATTTCATGTTTAATTTCAACTACCCTGACGCTATCACGTTTCAGATGTTTATGCTTTTCTTAAAGCCTAGAGTTCAGATACACTAATACATCTGCTGTTCAGCTTCAGCTGTAAATAAGAAAAACTATGCTAGTTCTGTTGTATGTAAAGTTGAACTTGCTGGGTTTTTTTTTGCACACACCAAAAAAGCTTTCCAGACTTACCTCTTGCTCAAAATATACAAATCAGCTATATTCATACAGTGCTACACACATTAGCTATGAAAACTGCTATACTAGATTTTAAGACTGGTCAGATTTAGATGATCTTAATTCAGTGTATAAGAGATGAAATTTGATCCACTCCAAGGTTCAGTGTACAGTCACCTACTTTGACATTCTTAATTATTCCATACCTACTTCATTAAAAAAGATGGATATAAAAAAAATGCTCTTCTTTTCCATCCTTGCTTAAAAAGTCAGATGACCTTTATGCCAGTGATCACTACTAAGTCTTCCAGTTGCTTATTACATCTCTCTTCAACCATTCCTGAATTAAAACCATCTGAACACAAACACAAAGTCAATAGAGGCGTCACCCACCAGATTTAACAACCACAAAATCCAGCAGGAATATACTTTCCTCACCTTGTGTCAGTAAAGGAGCAGTGCAACCTTTGGGGTTGCCGGGAGGCCTGTGCCAGGTACGTGCTCAAGCCCACTGTTTCCACAAGATTGCTAAGAGGCCCTGGCTGAGACATATGGGCAGAGGCCAAGCCCCATGCAGGACATGGTTACAGAAAGATTGCACTTGGTAGCAACGAAGAATGAAAGGGAACATTAGATATAAGCAGCAGAAGGCATCAAGGATGGGACAAGGAAGCTGTGATTGAAGTAGAAGATCTGATAGCAGCTTAGCTCCCAGATCACCTTCTTAGTCAGACAGAGCACAAAACTTGCAGGCTGCAGGACTCTGGGTATGTAAAACTGACCCAGGTCAGCAACAGCTTTGGGAGAGAAATGCTAGGTCTTTTCTCTCTCCAGGATTAGGATAAATAGTTTAGGCCAGACAGAAGCAGTGTTGTCTGCAAAGAACCAGAACTTCAGGTAATGAACAAAACTAACTACAGTAGGAGACTGTAGCCTGATAAAGCTGACTGCTATTTGGATTCCATCTACTTCACAAGGTGCTGAAAATGAGATACAGATTAGAATCTCCACTTCCAAGTAGCCTCAGAGGGTGTGCAGATTGCTTAGCTGACACTCATGTCAGGCCTACAATTTCCATTACCAGTATCTCTGCCTGCTCCTCCCTGGCCTCATGACTAGTGGGCTTTCAGTAAAACGTGACATGTGAAAGCAAAGTTAATACAAAACGCTAAACCATAAAAGTCATCCAGTGGTTGAACAGCCCACTCCCTTCAAAGCAGTGAGAATATCCATATTCTTCAAATCTCTTGGAGGCAGTCTCTGCTACCATGGCCCTTCACTTTAGCATAAAAGATATGCTTCATTCTTAAACTATAGGAAAAACAGTCCAAGAAGCAAAAACACAGCATTTACCACTGCCTTGTGCAGGCCTGCTTCAGATCCTTGAGATCCCAAGCAACCTGCTGAATGTATCAAATCAAATGCCTTTGAGAATGGTCTTAATGTCAGCCCAACAAACAAATTCATAGTATCATTTCCTCCACTGGGGACACTGCCAAACTCTCAGCTATCAGAGCCCTGGGACTGTAATTTTCAATGCTTCTATGACAAAAAAGGATAAAACACTTGTATCTATTTCTGTTCACTTGAAAAGTATGTAGTAAATGCCTTCAAAATGCAAGAATACTTACTAGTATTTAAGTGATTCCTTACCAAAAAAGTGATAAACTATGTAAAAGAAGCTATGAAATTAGGGAGTTGCTCAAGCTTTATGTGTCTTACTGTGCTGCTCTAGTTTGCTGATAAAGGTTGCCCATGGTCTCTTAAAACTAATGCATTCAAAATCTATTTCAGGTTATGTTCTTAAAAGGAAGCATATTGTGGTATTCTGACTTTTAGAAGTAGCAAATACCAAAATCCAGCAAGCTTTTCTCTTACACCTGAGAATAATCTGCCAAACTCCTACTGCTGATAAATCTAAAAGAGGACTTCCAGGTTATCACATACAGAGTTTTTTTAAATTTTCTGTGTTCTTTTGTTCCAGTTTTTACTTTACTTAGCTGGCATGTGAATTATATTTTGGTATTTCAACCTAGCTCTCACAAAGCAGACAAACGTTTCAAAGCTACTCCATGCCTTCTAATTATCAACTGTTGTGACTCAAGTTCAACCTTTGAATACCCGAACACCAAACACTGTCTATAAGGTAAAAGAAGCATAATTCAGGGGTAGTTTTTTGGCATGAAGTAGTTTTAGATGTGCAGCAATGAATTGAAATGATCAAGCGCAATAGAGCAGATAGTTTTGCCTTCATGTGAAAAAAATCATAAATTCAATCCCTCACTGGGAGGATTGTAACCAAAGAGGCAACTACACTCAGAGAAAATCTATGGCAGATCAGTAAACTCTGCAAACCTCCAGTGTCCTATGAAATCATGATTATATACTCTTTTCCATCTTTTGGGATCAGGCTAAGTGAAGAACGAAGAATATTTCTGCTGACTTTCAAGTTCATTTTTTATTCTTGGCAGAGGGATTTTTCTCACAACTGACCATGTTTTAGTCACTGTGATATGGATTTATTCTGGACTTACATAAATAGAACTAACATAAGACTTTCAACATTTGTTTTTGAAAAGATAGAATGATGACAAATTCATGCAAATGACTATTAATATTAATGCAAATCTCAGAGGGTTAGTACATTTTTAACACACCTTAGAATAATCTGGATGGCATAAAATTCCTCCGTTATTGGCATGACTTGAAGATGGGCTACGAAGTAATAAACTATATTTTACCCCATGAGAGTGGAGATTTATGCCCTTTAAAGAAACTATCTTCATTAGGGCAGTTAAGTAAATACTCGAGAACGCGGATTTTAAATCTCTTGATATTTAGTTAATCTAATACATATTCACGTGGCAGTGTTCAGTTTTAAAGAAAAGCTCATCACTTTTCATCATGAAAAAGCAGGAGAAAGTCTTCCATATCCTTGCTGTAACTCTGACAAATATTTGTATATTTTTATCTGTTTAATTTCTGCTGAACAAACATATCTGTGCTGGCTGCTAAGATTTGTAAGGTTGAGACTAAATTTTAAAGCAAAAAACAATATGCAAATATTTATTTGAAATTATTTTCAAATTAACAAACTGGTATTAGACCAAATGGCAACAATTGGAGTGCAAATCAAGGGATGGAAGGATGGCCATATTATTTCTTGCTCATTAAATTAACTGGAAGTTTCAAAATGTAATAGTATTTTACCTCTAACAGGTATGTATATAATTTTTTTTTTAATCCTTAAATAAAACAGCACTACTTTTCCAATTAACCATAACTACAGCCCTCTACTAGGTATACAGCACTCTGTACACAAACTATCTTTGGTTTGCTGAAGAAATTGTTGATTTAGAGGAGCAGTGTAAGAGGGAATTATAGTCACAGCATACATGGGATCTGTGTACATTCTCAAATTTTGTTAACATCTGGGAAAGTTAGAAAATAAATACTTTTTGCCATGTTTGAACGATAAAAATTTGCATTTTGCAATTATTCGAGCAAATTCAGACAGTAAGTGTTCATGATTTATCCTAGTACACTGCCAAAGGTAAAAACAGCAGGGCATTTATGTATCTGAAATGGTTCCACTTGCAAATATATAAACTGCAACAACAATTTCAAAATACTATCATTTTGCATTCCCTTCACGTCATCCAAAACAGAGTAATCACCAGTACAGCTGTGTAATTAATAGAAGAATAGTGTTCTTTAAAAACTTACTAATTGTAAATCTAAACAAGTTAATTATTAACACTATGATATCATGTAACAGAAGGTAAATCCAGAAATCCTGAAGCAAAATTAAAAAGCAAAAATTCCTGCAAGGCATCAATTACTGAAAACATAGTGGAAGAGAGACTGATACAATGTGGAAAGAAGAAAAAAATGTGGGTTTTGTTTTTGTTTGTTTTGTTTTGTTTTTTTAATCACAATTTGGAAACAACTGTTGGGGGAAAATGTTATTATTTTCCTTTTTTTTCTTCTGATTTCATGAGTGAACATTGCTTTTTTCAAAGGCTCAATAAAAGTATTTGATTGTTTTAATTAAAAAAAATGGATTCAATTTAATTAAGTCTGGCAAGATACTGAATAGGTTCCTGGCCACAAATAAGTCAACTTTTCTACCTTAAGGCAGGCGTAAGGGGAGAAGGAAAGCTTTATTTTACATTGCAAAGAGTCATTTCAAAACCATATGGCAGAGATGCCACCTGGGAATAACTCCCTGTGCCCCACATCTCTAATTATCACAAGCTCCTGTTACAGCCCTATGCAGAGAGATGAGCTATGAATGACCTTGTTAAGTAAAGAAAACATAAAAAGAGGACAATAGCAAAGCTAGAAGATGAAGAGAAACAGATGGGACAGTCAACTGTAAAACTGCAAAGCCCTACAATGCAAGAACATGAATAACAGGGAGAACAGTGCTTGGATTAGATGAAAAAGTTCCAGCTGCAGTCACTGAAAGACTTACTGACTGATACTTGGGACTGGTAGGGCTTTTGCTGGGCATTATTTTAATTGTTCTTACTTTTACAAAAGGTGGAGGAGTATACTCTGGTTCTCTTTCACTTTCCATTGCAGCTGTTGCAATAAACCTCAGTACTGCTTTACAAACGTTCTAGTCTACAATATAGCTATTGCATGACTTAGAAGCCCTTTTATTCCAATCCCCTCCACCTTCAGGATGGCAGTCTTCTCTTTAAGCAAAGAACTGTTACTGTCAGATGACAGATTCTGTACTTAGTATCAGAAAATGGCCGGTGAACCAAATCCAGAAGTTCTGAAGAGAAGTAAAAATTACCTCCTCAGACTATGAAAAAAATGCAGGTTCTTGAGTTTTCAATAAGCTCTGATTCCAGAACTGGGATTGGCTGAACTAGTTTTTCTGACCGATTTTGGCACTTGCTGACTTGAAATCCCAAATATTATGTTGTGAGTAACCTTTTTTACTCCCAAAGCTCTACATTTGTGGATTATGACAAGTGCTGTCTTTGACCAAATGCTTAGAAAGTTTCCATGCAGAGGACCACACTAGGAGACACACACGTCTAAGAGCCAAAATACAGAGAAACACACTGAAAAGGCAAACCCAGATTTTATTGGGTCACTTGTCTATGTGGATATCACATCAGGGAAGGTCTAAATACATCATACAATGTTATAGGTTTCTTAAGCTGACAAGAAGAGACAAAGGAAAAAAAAAAAAAGAGTGGGGCCAACGGTTAATTTTTATCCATTAATGTTTCTGAGCAAACAACAGCAATTCAAATATGCTGGATATTTTCTTGGATCCTGTAGAATGAAGAGACAGTTAAGATTATGAGACCTATTAATTCATATCCACAAAATATATTCCAATTACAAGTAGTTTCTGGCCCTTTCTGGCCCCACAGCCATTGCAAGAACCTCTTTAATTACTTACCTCTTTTGCAATAAGATACAATTAAGCAGTACTAATTATTTGACACAAGATATTCTAAGTCTGAGAGAGGCTAAGCAGTTGCTATAACAACATAAATTATTGAAAATGACTGGCAAGTATTACAGATTCTCATCCCATGGCAAAACATTTCTGAACTACGCCCTCACTTTCAAACCTATCATCTTCGTTGCAATTTGCTATTTTGTACCTACAATAACTTAAGAATATTTTGAATACAAGAGTACTGAAAGAATTCATAAAACTGTCAGATTGTCACAGCACTTCACACTTTGGGATGATGCATAAACATTAAGCAATTAAGACAGAGGTGGGAAGGCTACTGTTGAAAATAAAGAATCTATTTGGAAATCCATTTCTTCCTCTGAAAGACAGAAGTCTGGTATAACAAACTAGACGAAAGCAATACCAATTCAGTTAGTAATTGAGAGGATTTTGTATAATAAAACAGTGACTTCTCCCAGCAACTAAATATGCCACAATATATCAATATTTCTTCAGAAATATTGCAACAGCATTAGCAGATACCTAGAAAAAAGAATTTAAGACTGATATCAGAAAATTATTAAAACTCTTGAAATTTCTTTATACAACTCCAGATAATCATCGTGATGTCCCCTAAAAGGATGCTTGGTCACAGAGGGAAAGTGAAACCTAAGCAGTTATCAATATAATACAAGAACAGTTTTAGGGAAGTATATTATATGATAAGATTGTATCACTTCAGGAGCACTTTGCGCTAGCTTATAGCTGAACAAATTATACTGTTTGCCATTTGAATTTGGTCAGTCACCCAGATTCAAATTTTATTTTTAACAGAATGAAAGGATGAGTAATTCAAAAGGAATTCAGAAACAGGGTCAATTTTTACAAGCACAGAAACATCATTTCATAAAGAAATGGTTCTATAATTGAATGCAGAATGACAATACACAAGCTTCACAGACTGAGAGGTACTGTTTAATTCCAGCAAATAGATCTCTGTTGTTTATTAGAAAATACAAGTAACATATCCAAGTTTTCTTGAGTTACTGGATACTCAAAATTAAATTTAAAGCTAACACAGAGTATTCATGCTTGGTTTTACTCAGTGGCTAAATAATTTCTTGAAAAGTTTCAGCTCTAATAATTAAAACGGACAGAAAATGCTAGAATTTTATAACTCTATTATTTGTAAGTAACTAGAATCTCAAACATAACAAAAGAAAAAAATTCTTGACTGATGTTTGATATTCACCTGCACCACCAAACCTTCCTTCTTGACCTTATGACTTCTTTAGCAAGCCAAACCAACTTGTGAGTCAAACCAAGACTCAAAAGTGCTTTAGAAAGCCACACATAATTACTGTTCTGCCAGTATCAAATAAATAATCTCTCCCCTTCCTTGAACAAATAGGCAAAATCTACCTCTGTTAGTCATTGTTAGCAGAACACAAATATTTGCATTTTGTTCCACAAATATTTCCAAAATAATTTAGATAAATAATAATTTAAGAAACTACTCAAAACATTAAGATATTTTAGTAACATTTAAGGAAACATAAAAATATAGAAATAAACCCAAAATGTTTATTTAGTAGTCTAAATTAGTTAACTTCCGTTGTATAAACAGCAACAGCTTTTTTTGGCTGTTGAATTTGACTTTCAAATGCATATCAAGGAATTTACAAGTAAAATTGTGTGTCTACTATTACGCATAACATTCTGATTATATAACAAAAAAAAAAATCCGTTCAAGGTTTTGCTTTGTTTTCAGAAGATTCTAATGAAATCTTACATAAATTTAAGGTTATTTTGTTCCTAAAACGTATACAGAGTTTTAAAGATTCCTACCTTAAAGTCTATGAAATATTTCAGTATAACATACTTGAATGTTTTCATATGAAAGCTCTTGGGTGGACGTATTGTATGGACTTCTGGGGGTAAAAATTAGGCATGTTCATATTCAAATTCATATACACGTATCATACTTCAAGAAAGGAAAATGAATGAAAAGGATCAGAAGTGTTTTAAAGGGACAGAAATATATTAGGGATAAAAACAACTTACACACAAACCAGATTTTGCTAGAAACAGATGCATAAGAGACACTACATTTTACCTCCAATGTTACTACTATTCAACAGAAGAGTAAGACAGCTACACATAATACAAACATCCTCCACTTTTCCACACAGTACTGAAGTCTACTGGTTTAGGATTTCCACAACTATTTAAAAAAGCATTGACTACTATTTGACTTGCCTCTTAAAGTGTTTTCAAAGGAGCATAGAAGACTATGTGATCTGCTGTTTAGTTTGATTTGCACAGTCACTAAGAAAACAATACAACCATCAGTCATCTGAGAGGTGATATCGGTTAGACTGCAGGATGCTATTATTGATGGTACTCCACTCCACCCTCACCTGCATTGCATAATATAGTCCTTCTGTATGGAGAGAGTCTTTCTGCATGGGCCAGTACTAAAAAATTGAAACTAGAGCTCTACATTTTTTTTTTAAATAGCTAAGATGACAATTTTCATTTACACAAGCAAACACAGAACAATTTAACTTCAGCACATCTTAAACTTGACTAATTGACCACTTAACTTTGAGTGCACTGAAAGTGTATTTTAATATAACTATGCGATCACTGTATGCAAAACACACTAATAACTTCCATAATTTATGTATTTCAAAGCATTATGGAGGCTAATGAACTTTGCTGCCTTATCAAGCAAGATAATCTGGTTAGATATTTAGTCATTAAGAAACTGCTTTCTCATAACACAAAATAGAAGTCATATTCACTCATAGAGAAAATACTATAAAATACATCATACAGGTACATAAAGACTACTTCACCCATTTCCAGAATTCTCCTCAGATTTTTTCAAGGACAAGTTGAATAATTCTTATTTTTACAATGCTCTGGCATCTTCTAAATGCCTCACTGGCATTATCCATTTAACCTTCTGAGCATCTCACCTTCCACATGGAGGAAAAGGAAGAGATGGTAACTTATGTTACCAGCAAGAGCTATGTATTCAAAATCATCACAGGAACAGAAGTCCGGCATTGTAAAAAAAGGTGGGTCTGTACTGGTAAAGGACAGATTAATATAAAAATAGTTTACTGAAGAAGATTTAAACTACTATTTTAATACAATTATTAAAAAATAATGGCCCACATGATTAACATTTTTCTTCCTCAATATTTACAAGAAGGACAACTCTTGATTAATCCCCAGTTTGCTCCTCAGTTTGAGCATCACATTAGAAGTCAAGGCTGTAACTAGATTCCAACTTAAAAAACAAGTTTATTTCCTTCTGTTGAAACTAAATGCAGATGAAATTTATTAGGTGCCATGGAAATTTCACGAGTCTGTACTTCGGCTGACATGTTCTATAGCTAAACTTACAGGTGGATTTCAATTTAAACAACAAAGTTGCTTAGTCTTTGGGTAAGTTTGAGAGATTTGAGAATAGCTTGTAAATAAATTTAGTAAAAATAAACAGATGTAGTAAACTGAATTTGCCGCAGAAGCCAAAACTAAAAAGCATTTGGAGTTCTGGCTTTATAGGTACAATGAGCTGCAAACTTGAAGTCAGTTATTCGAGCCATACTTCCCTCTTCTTTGGAATCCTGTTTTAAGAGGAGTGGGGGGAAGAAGACATATGAACCTTTAAATTACTTTGAATCTGTGAACCTTAAAGGGCTAACTTGCTTTGATATATGTAGAAGAATACTGTGAAGTAATATAGTATTTTATCTACCATGTTCCAGAGCTGAGATATTGAAAGATGCCAAGTGCCTTCTCACCTTGTTCTTGTAACGATTTCAGAGGCAAAGACCAAAGCTCTTGCCTTTCTTGGGTCTCCATACACATGCCCAGAAAAAGATTTCTTTATGAGGATTGTCACCAACACATCAACATGACGCACAGTTACTTCAATAAAAAATAGGCTCAACCTACCTCTGTGTGCATTTGCACAGTGAAACAATTGGTTTTCTGTTCACACGGTGTGTTTCACAAAGAGTTAGTTTGGACTAGCCCTAACCTGGTTACCCAGAATGAAGGTTCATGAGAAGAGCAAACTATATGCACTCGTGCAGCTCAGCTTCCATTCAGTGTTGTCCAAAAGGAATTAATTTTGTATATTCCAAGACTGCTCTGCATTGTGAATTTAAGTAACAGAAATGGGAGATGATATGGAAGACTTCAAAAGTGTATTCCAGAACCAAACTAAAACACACCACACTATTTTTAAATGTTTGTCAATAAAAGAATGATCAATGCAGGGAGTTAGTTGGTTGGGTTTTTTTTTACAGTCTATATGCAGTGTATCTTCATCTTACCACATTTTTAAAAGTCTATTATGAACAGCCACACTATGTGTCAAGTCTGAGTTATAACTGTTACACAGAATTATTACCTGAATAATAACTTGTACCCCAGCTGATAAGTATCCTTAATAAGCACACGTAAGATCTTGATTCTATTGCTAAATGGTGTTAGAATTCAAGGTATCTTCAAAACAAAGCTGTAAAGTCAGATTTATCTGCGTTAGAGGAAAGTGAGAAAAATGTTCACCTTTGGAAACATGATGCACACAACAACGGTGACACAGTAGTATATCTGAACTACTTGCTTTTGGCACTCCACTAAGTTCTATTTAATTCATAAATAAGAGGGACATTTTCAGTAGCTCATAACACTTCCAGATTCTACAAATTTCAGAATTTTTATAGAAAATGCATGTACTGACACACAATCCTGAATACAAAAATACATATTTCATTTTTTTCACAAAAAAAAGTAGCTCCTGAGCACATTTGCTTGTTTTGTTTATTTCAGAGGGATGCAAACTTTCTAATTCAGAAAAAGAGGTTCACAGAAAGGGTCAAAGAGTAATTTCCAACAGTAGTTTTGTACTTACAAGAAAGCAATCTGATTTCTAGGAAACTTAAAACATCCAGGGCAAGGCTGGATGGATATATTTTCGATATACGCTATTGTGAAATAATAAATGAATATGTACCCCACTGATTTAAAAATCAAGTTTATTCATTTTTTGATAGAAATAATTTGGTCTAAATTTATTAGTTACTAACTTAATTCTGCAAATTAACTTAATTTGATAAGGACCTTAACACATGCTTGCTTTCATGCATTTTTCCTTAATTTATCCTGAGGTCTTAAGATTCCTGCAGTTTTCAGTCACCAGTTCTATCTTTGTGATGGTTAAATATTTTTGCTCAATGTAGAACTCCTGTTTATTTCTGCAAATCCACAAATCTAATGGTTATTTATGTGAGTCACTATTTGTTGGTGCTTAGTCTGAGTCTTCTGAAAAAAAAAAAAAAGCCCAAATGAAACATGGCAGGATACAGAAGTAGTTGTAATGGCACACTCCTCTATCTCTTCTGTCCGTTTTTAAAAAAATCAAGTTTGATTCTCACAACCCCAGCTACAGTCTAAATTATTCTGTAAAATTTTATCTTTTTACCAGAAGAATTTTGCTAAATCTCTTAAGGATTTTCGTAAAGTGTTCTAAGAAAATACACTTTCTAGTTCCAATAATGTATGTGACATTTCAACCTTATGCTTAAAATGATCATATTTTTATGCTAAAAATCACAGATCACTAAGCATGTCTTGGGAAATCTCTGAAAGAACCTCCAAATTGAGATCATTAGTAAACCAAGCATGTATTAGAAAACAGTCTGACAGAATTATCTTAAGTTAAAATTTGCACATAGTTAATTTTGAAAAAAATGTACACTATTTAAACACCACCACCCCTCCCACCCCTGCCACACACACACACACACACACACACACACACACACACACAGAGAAAAGCATAGTACAAACCCAGGGTCATTACATTTGTAATACTAGCCTGTAATCAAGGAGAGACAAGGGAGATTGTGTATATCAGAAGAAGGAGGAAAAGCGATCAAGACATTAAATAAATAACCAACTAGAGAATCTCTAAAATGACGATGTAAGAAAAAGCTACCAGTTGTTGATCAAACCTTTCACAGCTGGAGTTGAACAGTACAGGGGTCTGGTTCAGCACACTTTCATGGACAAGGGAATGAAATCTGATCATCAGCAAGCCTCCCAGATGAAGCAAAATAGAACAGGAAAACAAGAGTCTCATTACAGAGCCTCAAAGTGTCCCCCAAGACATTCATTATGCACTAAATGTCAAACTCAGCTTTAAATCACTAACAGAACATTAAGTACATAAAAGAAAATGCTGATGAGTGATATTCTGGCACTGGCCATCCCAGTGAGGCATGTGAGCAAAGAGAATTAAGTAATTTGTGGAATTCTCCCTGTCTGAAGCAGGTTAAATGCAGAAGAGGGCCTTGAAAAAGTGTGTGGTCTGTTAAGACTGATGTGTCAGACAGCACTGTGGTTGAATTTAAATATGATTTCAGGGGAAATAATAAACTACTTGGGAGGGCACACTGCAGTCTAGTGGTTACACTGTGTTAAATACTTACTCTGTGACACCATTAATTGTTGTATTTGAACTATCTGTATATCAAAATACTGGGCAGCTCCCTTTCTACCATGACAGTACATTGAGTGAGGAGCATTACTAATTAAAAAAAAAAAAAAAGAAAAAAAGAAAATAGTTTTGTTTTATATTTCTTTATGTCATCAAATCAGCTGTCTAGGAATAAGTGAGCAAAGAAATCTACAACTGTCTAGGGTCTCGAAGCCCAGAGAGCAGTCCAATGCAGGAGAGGAGGAGCACAAGCAGGCTCCAAGAATCTTGCTAACTTCAAAAGTGCAGTTTGCAACTTTGAATCAGAAAGCAATATAACTTTGTTAAAGTAACAAAGTAACAAAGTTAAAGTACAGTCTTATGCCCCTAAATCCAGCAAAATGTCTTGCTAAGTTATTTCAGGCAAATAACCGTAATCATCATGCATAAGTCTCAAACGAGTGGTTGTTAAAGTGCATGCATAGTCAAGCCCATTCATTTTAGGAAAAAGAGCAGTGCCAGGCTGCTGCAGGGACAGCTCAGCAAGCTGAAAGAACTGTATCCTTTGGTTTGCAACTGAGTGTTTCAAAACCAGTGTGCACAGCCTCCGAAGAACTGACCATCAAAATTATCAAGTATTTTAAATTGAAACATTTAGATAACAGTGTCTGAAAGACAAACTTGAAGGATTTATCTCTGGGAAAACCTGAAGCCAAATTAAAAGCAACGTACATGCCTCCATTTCACTTTCTGATTACTCAAAATGGTAGTCAGTACAGATTTTCTCCAAGTGTCCTGTATAGAATGTCATCAACAAATATAACTTCTAAAGCATATAAATTGTACAAAACAAATGTATAGGACCCAGAGCTGAGTTCATACAGGAGACCTGAAAGAAAGCTGGAAGCAGTATGTAGCTATTCTTGTTTATCATTCGGATGTAACAATCCAGATCTGATAAAACATGATTTATTACTGGTTTCTCCTAAATCTACATTTGTGTTCCTCCATATCAATTACCAAGATAAATGTTCTTTTTGAAAAATCCTCATCATCGAAGTACACAAATAAAATACTGACTATAAAGGTGTATATATACAAGAATGAAAAATACAAATGCTTCTAACTGATTTGCACATGACACAGCAACAAAAAACTTGCATGCTAGGTCTGATCCTCTAACATTGTGCACTGCTTTTTAGGAGGTGAAGCATAGATCTTCAAACATTTTTAAAGGTTTCACTTCTGTTAAGATCCTTCATTATAGAAGACTTCAGTAAGAATTAAATGCCCAAATGCTTTGTGCAACCAGGCTTGCAGACTCTAGAGCTTGTATGTGATGTGTCTGGGAAAAGAGAAGGCTTAGGCCTTAAGAGTTCCAAATCTCCCATATTTTATTTCAAGGGTTGGTAAGGGATAGGGTGGCCATCTATCCTGTCATTTAAATATACCTAAAAACTTAAAAAACCCCATTGAAATGAATAATTAAGACGATCATAAATTTTGCACTACCCACAAAATGAATGTACTTTCCATTTTTCAAATAGAAAAGGAATGCATATTTCATTACAAAACAACATGGATTGTTGCTGGCAGTAAGAGCTGGGTTTATGCATTATTCACTCATGAAAAAATTCATTAATTCAAAGATTGCCTGATGGTCTTCATGCCCTTCTGCAATCCTAAGCCTGAGAAGGAGTGAAGGTGTTTCAAGTTCAAAACTTGTGTCACCTGCTTTTGCTGGCAGTGGAATGCCTGGGAAGCACCTGCACGCTGTCCAGTCACCGCCAGTTACACGTTGGTGGGCAGTCTACAGAGGGATCAACAGAAAGAGTATGGCAAAGCTACACCTGGTGGGCAGTGTTTCTGCAAGGTTCTCAGCCTGGCCCACACACAGGAAAGAGCTGCATAAGCATTTTGCAAGATCTGAGCACCCAAGTGGATATGTGCTGTCACTTATAATGCGTGGGCCCATCAGACTACATTTTTCTGCTATTCATTTTCTGTCAGCAAGTAAATGAGAGCAGAGGATGGAATGCAGATTTAATTGTGAGCACGTGAAATTATAGAACTGAAAGGCAAAAGCTACTTTTGCATGAGGAGAGTAATCTGTGTGACCGAAGGATGTAGGCATGTATCTCCTACCGGCAGCAGAAAGGCAGGCTGCAAGTCATAATTGGGCATACTAATACATCACTAAAAGAGAGAAGAGCTGACGTCTCAGAAGCCTGGCTTTTTCTGACTTCAAACTCTCTCGAAATGGAAAGAAGATAACAGGAATCCACAGTTCTGCGCCGAATAAGGTTTTTTCATCAAATTAGTAAACATGGACTTTTTATCTGGCATTAGTAAGTGGCTGGTTTTACAAGAGAAGCAAGTAAGCTACTGCATTTCACAAATATCTGTGTTGTGACCTTTGCTATTCAATCTATATACATAAAAATACGAAAAAGGAGCAAAAAAAGGACGATGCAAAATTTGCTGATTATATGAAAATATTCAGAGCCAATTAAAACCAAACTTGACTGAAATGAGCTGCAGAAGTTCACACTAATGAATTACATGGCCATAAAATAGCAACCAAAATCTGATGCAAATAAACACAAAATAATAACTATGAGGAAAGTGAAGTATTGGTTCTGAATAAGCTGTTATCACCCAGAAAAATGACCTTGCTACACATCCCCTTGAACTGAGAAATAAATATCGAAGCAGAAATAATTTGTATTACTTTTGAACGTAAAACCTGTCTTAGTCTGAACACCTATTTCAATTTAGTTTTTCCATGGGGCAAATAGGTTCCATTGCAGTAGATGAGGAAGACACGCAGGAAATGAAAAAGTGTGGGGCACAGTTCCATTATTCATGGTTTTATCTCCATGGGGGAACATAACAGAATCTGCCAATCACCAGAAAAGTTTGTAGGGTGGGGAGTAATTAGAAAAGAGGAGATGAGATACTGCATTGTATTCCAACAAGTGCTGATTCGGTCCATAACCCTCGCCAGGAGACATACCAAACTCAAAAGTAGGCATACTAATTTTACAGTATTTAGAAAAGCATTGGAACTAGAACCAGGCTTTTAATTTTAGTTGCAGCAGACCTGGCATCTTAATGATATCATCTGTCAACTCAATTGTACAATATATTTAAAGGATCAAGGGTTTTGAAATTGGGTAGAACATTTTCTTTTTAGAAACATACACTATACAAATATGCTGAGAAACACCTTAAAAAGATTTGTCATTTATGTATGAGTTCTGTAACACTAACTGGTCATTAAACACGGAAATATCTTTCTTTTTCCAAATTAAAGTCTTTTAACAGATAGAGATGAGCTACATTTTCTAAGTGTTTGCTATTTTTTTTAACTTCTCTCACTGTGAGCACTATGAACTTTCAATACAGACCAGTTACCACCAAAAACTGACTCTAAAAAAGTCAGTGCCAGTGTAATGTCTGTTAATATATAAATAGGTTTGTTACAAAGATTTTAACTTCTTTACTAAAAAGAAACAGTAACATCAAAATTATTTTCCAATTGGTGTGATAAGGCAGCAACAAACAAATTATTTGCAAAACTCCAAACATCTTCCTCCAGGATCAGCTGTTTTGAATAACATAATTGTAACATACTAGAATTTTATTTCAGCAACCCAGTATCACAACTGTTGGCAGTAGTAGGATGCTACTATGGTGGAACATCATGGTTGTAACTTCATTGCAATATGCTCCAGAGATTTCACAAGTGCAAGATCATGAGTGTGAGTGATCACCCTTAAGATGATGCTGTGAAATCTGAGGATTCAAAAAAGACATGTAGAGTGACCCAAATTCTGGAAACTTGCAAGAGAGACTGAAAGATGAGTAATCTTTACTTTTGAAATGAAAATAATAAAAAATCCATAAATAACAAACACTTCAGAGATCAAGCACAAATATCTCTTGCCACTCTAGCCACTTTGGGGATACAGCATAGAATAATCCTGGCCTTCCTGTAAATGTACAATCCCACAAAGTTCCAGCTTACTCCAACTGCTAATGCCAGCCACATTTCTGGATGAGACATAAAACCATAAAATATTAGAAGTGTTTTCCCTGTCAAGAAGACCAGGGTAATCTGGCAAGTGGTACACATTTAAATGCTCAAAGTAACCAGCTTGTCACGATTTAATCCCACTTGGTCATCCCTACAAAATGAAAACACACCTTCAGGACTGACACAGTTTTTATTGGCAGTGCCTAAATAATTTGCTCAATTAGAATAAGTAAAATAGGCAAAAAGAAACTGCAGTAGGGTGTGCTGGTTTGACTGAAAGCAACTTAATTTTCTTCATGCAGTTAAAAACTTTTCTTTTTCTTTAGATAATGTGGTTGTTGTTTGGATTCAGTTTGAGAACAAGAAGATAACACCCTGGACAGAGTTAATGTTTTTCTTCAAGTGACTTTCCTCTGTCTTTGAGTTGGAACAAAGAGAATATAAGAACTTACTGTTATCTTAGTTGTTGTCTGAGAGGCAAGGTCTTTCTGAGATCGCTGCCTCCAGGTGTGAGGCAGCTGGGAAGGGGGCATAGGTGGGGCAGACCTTGACTTACATCCAGAATGATCAATAAGAATACTCCATGCCATTATCTTCATATTTAAGGAGAGTAGTTTTTCCAGCTAGGGGGTGGAGACCTGTTCTGGTTCTGCTCCATTTCGGTGGAGTTCTGTTCAGGAGTTCTTTTAGTTCGGCATTTTGCCATCCTGCTGTTTTGCAGAGGCCTCTGGGCCTTTCTGCCTTTTTCCGTCTTCCTCCAGGATCAGCTGTTCTGGACCAGCGTTCTCTCTTCCTGGGACTGGCTGCTTGGTGTGGATGGAGTTTGTGAGGAATTGCACTGAGTATCTTTTACTTTAGATTCTATTTTCCATTTTATGTATCTTATTAGTAGTAGTGGTATATTACCATTATTTTATTAAACTGTGTTTATCTCAAACCACAAATTTCTCCCTTTGCTTTTGTCTCCCCTATTTGGGGCTGGGTGGGTGGGAGTGAATGAGCAGCTATTACAGTTTTGATTGCTAGCTCAGGTTAAACCATAACATAGGGTTTTATCAGTATAAAGCTTTGCTAGTTAAAAGCATAATTTTCATCACTTCTCCTCCTAATATTTTCGGTAAATACCATTCTAAACATTCTACATCTTAAACATCCCCTAGAGTAACAATTTTTGCATCAGTCCTATCTAACTTGTGCAGATTGTGCAATGCAGACAGAATAGGAAAAAGAATAGTTTATCTGTTAAAACCCCACAGTTTATCTGTAAAACTGAAATATTTCAATGCAACCAATTTTCTCCATTTCTCTACAGAAATGTAAAAAAAACTCCATGTGTTTTGAAGTCACTTGTCATTTTATGCAAGTAAAAAGAATAATAAAATAGTTAACTATGTAAACATAGAAAATGAAGATTTCCAAAGTAGAGAAAAGGTATTTACAAATGTAATCCAAATGAAAACCAGAAGCTGGACAATCCAGCTTTTTTTTTTGCCTTTGTAAGCACATTTTTGCTGTTTAATAACATGTAAAGCTATGATGCATGGAGTCTCACTGCTCATAATGAAGTGCAATATTCATAGACTTAAATAGAAATATATTCCAGAATCCTTGCATTGACAAACTTCATTTTGTGAAAGTAATAAAGACATGTCTTCACGTGTTTCTTTCACTTCCATCCCTTTCCAAATGAAACATTGCTTTCACTGGTGTTAACAAGCCTTTACATTGCCATTCTGTCCACGTTCTATCCAAAAGCAACATCACAAGAAGGTTTTCAGAACATTTTCTCATAACTTCTGCAGTACCGGTCATAGAACATACCCCTCAATAAATCTTTCAAATTTCATTTTTTCAAGATGCATTTCTATCAACTACCTCTGACAACTAAGAGTATGTCACTAAGTTATGAATTTTTCTTAAGGTTATGAAAATGTCGCCTCAGGGCGCACACACTCTGCAGTTCTCCATCAGAGTGACATCTGGTCTCACAGGTCAGATGCAATAAAGCATCATATACTGACCAGCTATTCAGAGGGAGCAACCTTGGAGAGGGCTTGCTACACAAGACAGAACTCAGTTCATGTTTAAATTCTAACAGGCTCTAAATAGGCAAATGAACTTTGATCCTTAGACAAGGCTGCCTGAGAAAGAGATATGAAAAGAGACAAGGGATTACAAAAGGAGCAGTTACATAATGGCTCTTTGGGGAGAAAATAGCAAAGCAACATTTTTTTTTTCTAAGCAGAAGAATAAAAACTATGTGCAGGAGGGGAATAATGAACTCTTAGAGACTCTGATGTTTACTTCAAATAACACTTAATGAGGAAAGTAAAACCATAAGAAATAAGAAGGCATTTTTTATTTTGCCCTCTGTATGTTTCTTTTTCTAGCTAAAGAGAAGATTGTTTGTTTTCTTGGACCCATTAGCAAGTCCCAGTGTGTCTTGACTTGTTTGTTTTTCCTGTAAGTAACACAAACATCTGATAAGACAAATGGCAAAATGAAACTGTACAACAGGAGCTCAGGGACAGTGTGTGTTAACAGTGAATTCGCAGAATCCACGCTCATCTGGGAATTTTAAGAAGCCAGTTGCAAGGTACAGTTCATTACTGGGGAACAAACAAGGATTTGCCCCAAAGAAAACTATCAGGAAGGCAAGGGGAATGACATCCCTATAACTAACCAAGCGAGACCCAGCAAAGGTATGGGCACAAGTATGACAATGAACTTCAAAACCAGCATTTGCAGCAACAGAACCAAGTGGTACTTGTGCCACCACTGCCATTGCTTCCCCAGACCTTTTGTTTCCAGTTCCTGCAAGAGTTTCCTAGGTAAGTCCCCACTGTAGAAACACATTTTTCCTCTGAAATCCCTGCGGAAATCTCACTGCATTAAAAGCATTAATTACATTAACTAGAATGGCTGCAAGTGGAAAATAAACATCTAAACTTACTTCAAAGAGTTGGGTGAGCTCTTCTGGAGAACTTATCTGTGTATTTATTCTATTTCATAGGAACAGGCTATTACAGATGTATATTTCTTTTACTACATCTAGCCACTAATTCCAGTATTACTTGGAACACACGCACCAGATAAAAGATTTAGTTACGGCTCACACAAAAAAGTTTGTGTATTTGATTGCACAGTAGAAGGAACCATAATTATCACCAAGTATAATTTTACATACTTCACTGTTTTGAATTTAGGCTGTGTTTAGAGTGACTCCAGAATAAGAAAGAGCCACTGAAGTAAACAGAAGCCAATACTTAATTGGTTTACTTACAATCTCTGTATTGATTCTATTAATCCTGCAGGTAAGTCTTAAGTTGTTGTAGTAACAGCTTTCACCCCAAACTTTTACTAATAGAGTGGCTTTTATTTATTATTTATATATTTAATTAACTCACTGCCAAGAAATCAGATGTAATTTCTAGCAACAGCTCTAGCCTAAGTGAAGTTTTTGCTGGAACAGTCATGATGGTGTGATTCTTTTCTTGTAGCAGTGTTTCTTATCTAGTGAGGTGTTTTATATGTAACAGTGTCTTTCACATACTTTAACCCGGAGTGTTTCCTCTGGTAGCTATACCTACAAATATTTTTAGTGCCAAATCTAAACATTTGCAGACTGTAACAAATATTTGTAAAGTCTTGAAGCAAACATTTACAAAAATACTCAGAGACTGTCAGTTACTCTAAGTGCAGAAAATTTTCATTAGAATGCTGCACCAATGAGGAAGATAAAGAAAAATCCTCCAGGACATGAAAAATGTCTGTATTAGAGGCATCATACATTACATACGAAGCCTACATTTTTGTGCAAGAATCTAATGTTTGAACTATTAATGTATGGGGTTTATGTTACCTTCGGTCAAGTGCTTTTCATGCATAGGGCTAAAAAGAGGACATAAATTATGAAAAGTTATTTTCCACCCTTAAGCACATAAGTGGATGTACATATATGCACACACATGGATCATGGCAACTGCCCTGAAAAACAACCTGATTTTTAGCTGAACTGACATTTCAGTAATGGTATCACTGAAGTAACAGTGCTGCACTAACCACGAGTAAATGTGACATCAGAAATTTTAAAAATGTAAATTATTAATTTTGAGACTGTTTGGAAATTAGGCAAGAACTTCTCAAGAATTCACAGTTACACTTTGTATCAGTCACCCATATGGAATTCTAGGGATCCCTGTGAATTTAGCCTATAAAAGTAAGACTGATTAAATACTTTTTGAGTTCTTTACTACATATGGTATTTTTAAACTTTAAGCAGTATCTTATCTGTCAACATTTTACTTCCTACAACTTCCTAATTCTTAAATATCTCTCTATAAGTCTTTTATTTATCCTAAAAAAACAACCAACCAACTAAAACAAAACAAAAAACCAAACCCAACAAACCAACCAAACCCCACCAGCCAGTGTGTAATATTAAATAATCATTTTGGTTCAGAAAAATAACATTAAGCCAATCGGAAATAGTACCAGACAAGTAGTTACCAAAGTTACTTAAGCCTTGTGTTTTTGAATGGTGTTTCCCCTAAAGATGGTTTTGTGTCATACGGAATTATAGATAACGCCTCCCAATCCCCTCAAACCTTCTTGGTTTTCTTCATCGACTTTTCTGTGATTGTGCTATGACTCCACAGCTGGAAGTCCCATCCTTGGTTTACTGACATGGAAAGCTAAAAAGATGACCCCAAGCCCTGATTTTCAAACTGATTGCTTTATCTGCTAAAGTAAATTAGAAATATTCCCTAAACTACCAGGATTTATTTGGAATGATGTCTCCACTCTTACATTTGGCACACAGTCCACTCAGTCCTTCCATTTCCAAACAATAATGTTAGTTGGAATTAATAAGTACTGGTTATGATCCAGCCTTTTAATAACAAGATTGATCCATGGGGTGTTTTATAGCTTGTTAAAAGTTTATTAGCTATCACAGATCATCAATAAAAACTGTTTAATTGGCTAACTGCTACAGCTGCTGCTGTCAGTGAGCTTGCGATTCTTCCTGTGTATATAGTAGCATCTACTGAGCACCACCTGTCTGATATTCCTTTTACAGGAGACTCTTATTGCCATTTTTTACTCTCTGATAATACAGCAGTTTTTACTTCTTAACAGGTGCCATAAGAAAAACTAGATTAGGTTACAGCTGGAGTCAGAAGAATGTTCAAAACATATGGAAAATTAAAAAATTAAAAGCCTTTCAAGTGTCTTGTTTTGATAAGTAGTGAACTTAGAAAGCCAGTGACTAGGGATTACTACAGTATCTTTGTTTGAGCCTTTGTTGCAGCTGTTTCACAATCTCACATGGCTCAGCAAGTATTTGCACTGAAAAATATCGAGAAACCACACATTTGGCCAGCTGGAATTAAAATAATGATGATATTTCACAATTATTATTAGATATTATGTCGCTTTATTTGAGTTTCATTCCAAGAGACAAAATTATCATGTTTGATGTGCAGAAACTTTTTGTTTTCTCCATAAATTACTCTAATTGCTTTTAATATGAAAATTGTGTTCAAATACATCAAGAGCGTATCTTTTGCTCACAAAACAGATCTTATCTATTGCATATGAGCAGCTGACTGCCATGCTGTACTGCAGATGTCTATATGAGAGTATCAATTCCTCCACTGTTCTCAGAGCAACCCAGAAAGTCAATACACATAAGGAATATGATCAAGATTTTGCTTGTTAGAATCTGTTGAATACTGCATATATTTTGAGGTTTCAAACCTACACTAACCAAGTACCAAGTACAGCTACCTTCTCAATATGTATTCTGGATGGCAGTGTCTTTCAGCAGTGAAGAGCCAGCCCTTGAGCTGAAAGACAGGGACAGGGAGGAGAACGAAGCCATAATTATCCAAGGGGAAAAGGCTGGTGATCTGCTACACCACTTAGACACACACAAGTCTATGAGGCCAGATGCGATCCATCCAAGGAGACGAAGAAGCTGGTGGAAGTGCTCATCAAGCCATTTTCTGTCATTTATCAGCAATCTTGGCTAACTGGAGAGGTCTCAGTTGACTAGAGGTTAGCAAATGTGAAACCCATCTACAAGAAGGGCCAGAAGGAGGATCTGCGGAATTACAGGCCTGTCAGTCTGACCTCAGTGCCAGTGAAGATCATGAGGCAGATCATCCTGCGTGACATCACATGGCACTTTACAGGATAACCAGGTGAACGATCCCCATCAGTATGGGTTTATGAAAATGCAGGTCCTGCTTGACTAACCTGATCTCTTTCTATTACAAGGTGACCTACTTAGTCCATGAGGGAAAGACTGTGGATGCTGTCTACCTGGACTTCTGTGAAGTCTTTGACACCATTTCCCACAGCAATCTCCTGGAGAAACTGGCAGCTCATGGCTTGGACAGACATACTCTTCACTGGGTAAAGAACTGGCTGGATGGCCGGGCCCAAAGAGTTGTGGTGAACCGAGCCAAATCCAGTTGGCAGCCGGTCACAAGTCACGTTCCCTAGGGCTCAGTACTGGGGCCAGTTCTGTTCAATATGATCTGGACTAAGGGACTGAGTGCACTCTTAGTAAGTTTGCAGATGATACAGAGTCAGGTGGGAGTGTTGATCTGCTGGAGGGTAGGAAGGCCATATAGAGGGATCTGGACCAGCTGGATGGTTGGGCTGAGGCACACTGCATGAGGTTTAACAAGGCCTAGTGCCGGGTCCTGCACTTGGGTCACAACAACCCCAGGCAGTGTGACAGGCTTGGGGAAGAGTGGCTGGAAAGCTGCCTGGCAGAAAAGGATCTGGGGGTGTTGACTGACAGCCAGCTGAATATGAGCCAGCAGTGTGCCCAGGTTGCCAAAAAGGCCACCAGCATCCTGGCTTGTACCAAGAATAGCGTGGCCAGCAGGACAAGAGAAACAATCATCCTCTTGTACTCGGCACTGGTGAGGTCCCACCTTGAATACTGTGTTCAGTTTTGGGCCCCTCACTACAGGAAAGACATTGAGGTGCTGAAGAGAGTTCTGAGAAGAGCAATGAAGCTGGTGAGGGGTCTGGAGCACAAGTCTTATGAGGAGCAGCTGAGGGAACTGGGGCTGTTTAGCCTGGAGAAAAGGAGGCTCAGGGAAGACCTTATCGCTGTCTACAACTGCCTGAAAGGAGGTTGTAGCATGGAGGGTGTTGGTTTCTTTTCCCAAGTAATGAGTATTAGGATGAGCGGAAATGGCTCAAGTTGTTCCATGGGAGCTTTAAATTGGGTATTAGGAAAAAATACTTCACCAAAAGGATTCTCAAACATTGGAACAGGCTGCCGAAGGAAGTGGTGGAATTGCCATCCCTGGAGGTGTTTAAAAGATGCATAAATGAGGCCCTTAGGGTCATGGTTTAGTGGTGGACTTGGCAGCGTTAGGTTAATAGTTGGAGTCAATGATCTTACAGGTCTTTTCCAACATATATGATTCTAAGCGCACAGGCCAAGTATTCTTCTGAAACAGGGTTATACTTGCAGAAATTCCTAAGAAGTAAATGAATAGAATATTTATTTATTCATTCATCTATTCCTTCTGTAGATACTAAAACACTACATGCCTGAATAGATTAAGCCCTCAGCACTGCTCTGAAGTAGGTATTTCTACAATACTCCTCTTTAAATGTTCTGAGTAAAGAGCAGCAGCACAACAGCTGAGAACACTTTGTTATGCCTGTGAATTTATTTATAAATATACAAAAGCTGGATAAAAGGACAGGGGATGTTCTAGCAACAAGTCTCTCCAGACTTTCCAATTTTCCTGCTGCTGAAGGGTATTGTAAAAGAGCTAAATAGAGACACACATAAAAGAGGGTTCTAATTTCAGTTATTTCTATAGATCATCTAAGGTTCATTTTACAACTGTATGTCCCTTATGTAGCACAGCTCCACATTCCTGGCATTCAAATTCTAAAGCCAGTGTTATATATACCATATTCTGTTTTACTTTGCCTTCCAATACCAACTTGATATTGATATGATGCACAAATATTCTACCCTGAAATCCAGCAACACATTATCTTTACTTGTTGAACAACAGTGCAGATATGACAATCTTTCTCTTGTGGCTTCCTTCTGCCCTGGATTTTGTGAGATATGAGCACAATAGTTACGCAATGGGAAGTATTGTCCTAGCAGATTGTTAAATCTGCTTGCTAATTACACATTAAGCATTGACCGGTGCTGAAAGTGAATTAATGCATTACAAGTACATGACACGTATCTTAAGCTACTTAAGTCTACAGTCTTCTGAATAATGAATGAAGTAACAAAGAATTTTAACAAGAGTTTAACAGGGTAATCACACAGAACAATAGTTTATGGTATGCAAGCTTGAGTGCTTTCAAAGCCAGTATGAGCTTATCAGGTCATAAAAACCTACGTCAACTGCAATTCATATTACTGTTTTAGAGTCTTACACATAATACTTTAGATCATCTCTACAAATAAATATAAGTATTCAATTTTTAGTAGTATTCCAGTACTTCTTACCCTTCAAAAAGGCATTTTTGAGCCAACTTAGATAGAAAGGCAAGAGAAGAAAATATCTAATAATTAGAAATATGATTAGCACTGTCAGTTGTAGACAAAAAGAAAGATTCATTTCTCAGTGCTGAGCTGCTGCTTCTACTCCAGACCCTCTTACACTCTCACTTATTTTCTCATCATTTCACAGAATTCCATCAGTACTGTGGACAAATTTACAAAGATCGTTACCATACTCATTCTGCATGGATGCAATGTATCAGAAGCTAGAAACAGAATAGTCTCTATAGTTCTGCCTCTCTGAGATTTGAGTGAATTCACATGCCTAGATCTCAGTTCCATATTTAGATAAACAGAAACTCTTGAAGCTCCTAGGAGCTGTGACAATGGCTATATCTAATTCCTTCCATGAATAACACCAATGTCATGGGCCACTTTTTGACAGCTTTTGGGTTATTCTAGACAACCAATATCTTCCAGCCAAAATAACTAAAAATAAATACGTTGCACAAGAGAATTTAAATCAGTATACACAATAAATATTAAGATCAAACATATATAAAAGCTACTGGAGAGTGTCCAGAAGAGGGCTACAAAGTTGGTGAAGGGTTTGGAGGAGAAGCCATATGAGTCACTTCATTTGTCCAGCCTGGAGAAAAGGAGAATGAGGGGAGACCCCATTGTGGCCTAAAACTTCCTCACAAGGGGACGAGGAAAGGTAAGGTGCCGATCTCTTTTCTCTGGCGACCAATGACAGAACCCAAGGGAATGGCAGGAAGATGTGCCAGGAGAGGTTTAGGTTGGACATCAAGAAAAGGTTCTTCACTCAGAGGGGAGTGGAGCACTGGAACAGGCTCCCCAGGGAGATGTTACGGCCCCAAGCCTGGCAGTATTCATGAAGCAATTGAACAATGCCTTCAGACACATGGTGTGAACTGAGGGGTTGTCATGTGCATGGACAGGAGCAGGACTCAGTGATCTTTGTGGGTCCCTTTCAACTCAGGACTTTCTATGATTCTGTATCTTGAAATTTGTTTCCTCCTTGTGCTGTGTTTCCATGCCTTATAAGTGTTCTGGATATTCACAGATATGCAAAGCTTTAAAATAAAAATTGAGTCTCAGCTCATCAGTACTAAGATGCAAATAATAAATTCTTAAGCAATATGATGGTCAACAGAGCATTCATTAAGCCAAAGAAAAGGTCACAGAAGATGAACAGCTATACGACAAGGCCATATTCAGAAAATATCTATTTGCTTTGTGGGAAAATCTGAAAGAGAACAAAAAATTAAGAAAAATACATAAATTCCACTGAAATATTTTTATTCTAAGACAGAGTAAAGAGGATATGCCTGCAATGCAACCAAAGCTATGGATAAGATCAGAGCAGAGCATGCAGCCACCGACTCTGTGGGTTACAATGCAGTCTATCACCTATGCTTTTAGGGGAAAAACTCTTAGAGCTTTGTGATTTCCAATATCATCTATCAGGAAACAGAAACCTAAAAACAAGGATCCTCACAAATGGCATCTTGAGACAGAACAGCCAGCCTTATGATATGCTTCAGAATCATGGTTTTGTCAAACTTCAACTTTTAAGTCAAATTTCTTAAGAGCAAGTTTTGCCAAATAGGAAATTAAGCAGACAAAATTTTATTCTAAAGTAGCAGTCAGCAAGTCTTACAAAAAAAACCATACTGAACTTCTTCTAATACTATCTGTTAATACCAGATGAAGATGTGAGTACTGGGTTTATGCTTTATGTTTTCAGCTGTACTTCAATAAACCCCACATGTTGGTTAATGACAGACTGTCTGCAGAGTACTGAGTAAGTCCAGCTGGGCTGATTAAAAAAACTTTTCATACCACTGTAGGTTTTAAAAGGCTACCATTTTCCTTTAATGCAAAGAACTGAAAGGTGTAACAGGATTCATAGGATCACAGAATCATTTCGATTGGAAGAGACCCTCAGGATCATCAAGTCCAACCATGAGCAAAATCACAAGCCAGTATGAATATGCAATCAAATGCATCAAGATTTTCTTGTGACTGACTGATAGTTCTCACCTAAAAATATATAGCTGTTTCACACACAAACTGGCTGTTCATACAGTCTTTTATCAAGAACTCGACCCATTATAAGCAGCTCTTCCCAGTGACTATCTGAAACTGGAAATAGTATGTCTCAAATTTAATGCATATAGCACTGTTGGCTGGTACAAAAAGTAACCCTGCATTCAATACAACTAGGCAAGAGGAAGAATCCATGTGTTTTGGAATAGCTTTTTTTGCTCCTAGCTCCTGATACAAGAAATTACTTAATAGTATCAATCTTCATCTAGTGAAGAATAAATTAAGTGCTACACACTGCGGGACTGACAATGTTCTTCCTATAAAATGCTTATCATGCTACTTAAGATAATCATTAACCTCACCAGCACCTTTACAACTTCTCAACATCATGACAAATTGAGCCCAGGAAATAGAATTCATTCAACCCCTTGTGAAGAGTCCTTTTAGTCATGATCGTAGATTTCAGATCTATTTAGTTAGAAACTTTAATGAAATCAAAAAACTGAATACAGAGACAATGAATAGCGATTTTGTCAGCATGTTACAGAAAATTCTCCATGTATCAGTCTAGTAGCACCTAGAAAGAAAGTTTAAGGTATGATATTTGGGTGCTAAATAGTAACTAATTATAAAAGATTACAGTGTGAGAAAGATCACTGTTATGGCTATCAACATAAAATGTGTATATGTTTTAAAAAGTTAATTCAGTCACTGTATAAACCTCCAGATTACCCAGAAGTTTATTATACAGCCTCACAAATCATTTAATCACCTTGATCTAAAAGGCAGATAAACTCGCATGATCTGTTCATGAAATCAGCCAACCTCACATGAATCAACAAGTCTGAATCACTATTTTTTAGTCTGTAGCACTACAACAGTTTGGGGGTTTTTGTTTGCTTGTTTGCTTTTTTAAATGCAAAACTACACTTTCATTTAACTGAAAACAGTCAGGCTGGTATTTTTCAATTTATCAATCAAAGAGGCTCAGTACACTTGGTAAGAGATGAAGTTACATTATACCAGTTATTAGCCGTGCCCCAAATACTTTTATTTGTCAGGCACTTAACTTTGGCATTACTGAAATCCCTTTCCACTTTAGAAAGCCTTGATGTGCTACTTATTAGGACAGCACCATCACCACTGAATGATCTTTGTGCAACATCGCTGCCACCAGCTTTGCAATACCCTTGCATGCTATTAGGTTGGTGCAAAAATAATTGCGGTTTTGGACCATGAATTTTAAATCATTGTAACTAGGCTTAAACACATATTTATTAATCAAAATAGGAACCATTACAATCAACATGTTTTTGTCAGCAAGAATTAAGTTTGTTTATTCCTGTAGTGTGAAAATCCATGCTTTGGGATTTGATGAACTCTTGGAAAGCATTTTCTGCATCCTGCTGGTTGTGGAAGCATTTTCCCCGCAAAAAGTTGTCGAGATGCTTGAAGAAGTGGTAGTCGGTTGCCAAGAGGTCAGGTGAATAAGGTGGATGAGACAAAACTTCGTAGCCCAATTCGTTCAACCTTTGAAGCGTTGGTTGTGCGACATGCGGTTGGGTGCTGCTGTGGAGAAGAATTGGGCCCTTTCTGTTGACCAACGCTGACTGCAGGTGTTGCAATTTTTGGTGCATCTCATCAATCTGCTGAGCAGACTTCTCAGATGTAAAGCTTTCTCCAGGATTCAGAAAGCTGGAGTGGATCAGACCAGCAGCAGACCACCAAAATAGTGACCGTAACCTTTTTTTGGTGTAAGTTTGGCTTTGTGAAATGCTTTGGAGGTTCTTCTTGGTACAACCATTGAGTTGGTCGTCACTGGTTGTCATATAAAATCCACTTTTTGTTGCACGTCACAATCCAAAAAAGAAATAGTTCATTGTTGCTCTGTAGTATAAGAGAAGATGACACTTCAAAATGACAATTTTTTTTCATTTTCAGTCAGCTCGTGAGACACTCACTTTTTTTTTCCAATTTGCTTGAAATGCAAAATGACCACAGAATGGCTGACGTTGAGTTCTTCATCAACTTCTCGCGTAGCTGTAAGAGGATCAGCTTCAATGATTACTCTCAACTGGTTGCTGTGAACTTCTGATGGCTGCCACTACACTCCTCATCTCCAAGGCTCTTGTCTCCTTTGTGAAATTTCTTGAACCACCACTGACTGTATATTCATCAGCAGTTCCTGGGCCAAATGCATTGTTGATGTTGCGAGTTGTCTCTGCTGCTTTATGACCCATTGTGAACTTGAATAAGAAAATCGCTTGAATTTGCTTTTTGTCTAACCGATAGTCTAAAATAAATATAAAATAAACAGCGAGTAATGAGCCAGTAGTAAAAAAAAAACGAAGTGAGAAAAAGGCATTAAGTATAACATAACCGCATTTATTTAAGTATGTATTCCAATATCAAACAGCAAATTTCAACAACGCAAAAACCAAAATTCCTTTTGCACCAACCTAACAATGTCGAAGTCTTCACATCTAAACCATTTCAGGGCATTGGGTGTTTTTGCACTGAGGGAAGGACGGGGAACCCAACTTCAAGCTCAGATGTCAAGTTCATAGCTGGAGCATGAATTTCACAAATTAAAGTAATTTCTGTTGGTTACAATTCCCTGTGAAAGCATAAAATTAATAAAATGGGAATAAACCTTGCTGTACAATTTGTGCCAGCACTTGCTCTAATTTCCCAGACAGCCATAGCCTCATTACCTTCAGATTTGTGCATCTCATTATGATGCTGACACTTACACTTGTGCGATTAGTGCTGAAATTACAGATTCATCCTGATTTAGTGTGGCCTTTATTGCTGTTAATTAGGCAACAAAATGTGAAAACTGTTACGGCATTTTAATTATCTGAATGGAATGAGATTTGTATACTGAAAAAAAAAAAAGGAGAGAGAATGCAATCTTTTCTTTGAAACACTTGCTAGTTTGGATGGAAACGGCTGACTGAGAGAAATTTGACAATTTATTTTGATGCTAGTTGAGGTGACCCCTTCTGTCTGTATCTGCCATGTACAGTTTTATTTTTTGCAAAAGGATAGATAAAAAATGCATCAAAAAGGGCATCAAAATGTGCACTAACAAAAACCTGAATGAAATACAGATCAATTGCTTAACCTAGGTAATATTTTTGTACTATTTCGGCCGAGATCCTGGAGGAACACCTACCAGTAGGCACAACTATGCAGAAACACAGCCTCAAAGCAGACAGCATCAAAACCCCAAGGGAATAAGCAATAAAGTCTCACCCTTGTTGCTGGACCTAGGTTGAAGTAATTTTATAAGCTGAGTGGTCAGCATGATGCCCATCCTCATCAGTTATCTCAGCCAAGTCCTCCTGCAGTCAGTTGCCACGGAATGTGCATGAGAGTAAAACTTAGCTGGTGTAGCATGGGCTATACACAGCATGTAACTGCAATGTCATGTGCGAGTGAGGTATGTGTCTGTGTCTCCTACTATTTGATCTTCTTGATGTTTAAATGTTTAATTGAGCATTATTGCTTTGCTTCACTAGTTTTAGTTATTACTGGTTTATTAATTTTTACTAACATACAGTAACAGATCAATTGTCATAGCACACTGTGGAGGACTTTGGTTTGTGGGCAGAAGGAGGCTCTAAGGAAATGGAGAGCCACATAACCTTACATGCTGGCACCATGGCTGCCTTATGACAGCTTGCTGGAGAAGTCAGGCAGCAGGAGGATGCCCCTCAGAGAGACAACTCCTGATGTCACTAGTAGTTCTCCAGTGGTTGTGTACTTCTAGGCTTCGCTTACTAAAATGGTATTTGAGGCACACAGATCACAGATGGGCACTTATATGTACACATGAACATACAGGTCTGAATCCCGAACTGCACCACACCTGTGTTCGTATTTCTGCAAATAGTTATGTCAGAGCCTGTCTTTACAACCACTCATAAGAATGCAGAGCCTGGCAAGCCTGCTGATAAAACACATGCAATCTGTAGAAAAGCACTGTCATCCCACACTTTCTATGACAGACTCACATCTGTAGGACATTATCCTCACTATAGCCATTTAAAACAATCTTCAATACTAAACTGTTACTTTATTTTATTATAAATAACTTTTTATACATAAAACTTTCATTTTGATACTTCTGATTAAGCTCTCTTAAACCTATCTACTTCTTTCATCATATATTGGATAGAATTTTGTGCATTTTCTTCTACAACATCACACACACGCAAATTAGTATTATGCTTATTTGCAAAAAGGAAATTGAACTGGTGTCATAGTTTTTCAACAGGTATGAGATTTCAAATAGATTTTAAACAGACAAGCGTCAGGAAGGCTCTCAAAATGTCAAATTTAATAGATGTTATGCATATAGATATATATACACACACATATATATATCTCATACATATGCATCCATCAGTAGTCCATAACATTAAAATATAATTGGCATGGTGCTGCATCGGGAACTTCTCTGATCTCTCATTTATATTGTCAATTTATGTACATTTCTGGATTTGTAATTTTTTAATGAAATAGCTAACGAAAATATTCTCAAGTAATGTCCTGTCCCAACTCAGCGGGGGTGAGGGCAAAGGTTAACTCTTGAAATACTCTGCACAGTAACACAAAATGACAACAACCACCTGAGAGGTTCAATTAAATCACAAAATTACTAAAAACCCTCAGTGGAATTACAGCAAATAGTGGCTTGGCAAAAGTTTGTAACTGTATCATTAAAACTTAACAAGACTTTAACAACAAAACTTGCAAGGTATTACTCTCATGTGCCCAGAATAAAGTTAGAAAGAGAGAAAGAGAGAGAAAAAGGAGAGAGACAGGTTGAGATATCAGAAGAAAAGGTAAGATCTCACCACTCCATTGTTCTCTGTCGCTGTCTTGGTGGTGAGTGCAAAACTTTGTAAATGCCACACAGGACACACACACACAAAACCACAAAACATCCCCCAGTGTCCCAGGTGAGGAAGTTTTGTAACTTCCTCCATTTGCATGCGAGATAGGAGAGGGGTGGCTCGTTTCCTCCTTCTGCTTGCTCTTCATGCTAATTAAGAAGATTGTTCCAGAAATGAGTTGATGGTCGAAAAATTAGAGGAATGTATGTGTTTGTTCTGCAGGGCCTTGAGGTGAAAAAATGAAGTGTCTGCCTTCACAGCACCTATCTTTTCCTACCCAAAGTTGCAAAAAACAGCTGTTAAGGACACTATACTGTTTAATGGGGGTGAGTCCTTCAAGGCTGTCACAAGTAAGACTATTTTTTACTGTTCTCTATATCTCTAGTGAAACCAAATTCAAAATACTATGGTGAAAATATTGAAGTGCTTGCATTATTGCTACTACAGACCAAGTAACTTTCATGATGTAAAAACCCAGCATGCCATTATGTCTTCAGAAAGCATGGAAAACTGAGTGTTTCAGATATCCATTGTTTCTCTCATGTAAATAAAATGATTAGTATATTTTCTGGCAAAGAAGTCAGTAGCTTTCCATGAATGTCGATTAGGCACGAGGCTAATTTTACTCCAATTAAAATCAAGGCCATTACTTTAATATTTGGTTTAAAATCCTCCTTGAAAACACTGTTCTCTTAATTTCAAGACAACATATTTATGGGTGTGTTTCTGGAGTCAAAACTCATCACATTTTCCTTCCACTGTGACATGCCTGTCTGGACATTCTGCTTAAAAATGGAAGTACCACTGTATTTGGAGCTAAACCCTGCTCTGCTGGGGGTCAAAGCTTGAGTATATGGAAAAAAAACCCATGTGATTCCCTGCCTTCTACCTCCTCTGTACTTTCAATACCACCATCAGCCCCCTGAAAATAATTTTGGGAACTGTACAAGAAAGAAGATACCATTGATTTGAACATCTGCCTGAACTTTATGAGGAAGAAAACCTAGACTGATGGGCTTAATATATAGAAATAAACATGAATGTATCCAGCAACTTTTCACTCTAAAGCCAGCTTCCCCCAGAAGTATTATTCAAGAATAAGTACCAACATTTTTCAAATACTAGAAATGCAAATATCAGTCAATTTGCCAAAGGCTACACAAGTCAATAAGAGAAACATGAGCACAGTCCAGTTCCTCGCTGAATTCATTACACTGCTAATCAGTAAAGTCCTTAAATTCAGGGCAAGCAATGCATATTTCTAATATAAGTACAGAAATGATGTTGACAGAATATACATAAATATGTGCACACAGTGTGACAGTATTGCAGCCCTTTAAGCTTCCTGAAAAAGCAGACATCAAAATCTATAAAAATAGAGTGATCTTTATCTTATTTTCTACTCAAAGATACTGCAAAGTTTTCTGTTCCATTTAAAATGCTCAAGTTCACCCACTCCTTTATGCATTGTTCCATAGGATTTATCTTCTAAATCCCATAAAATAGATTAACTTGCTGCCTACATTCTTAATAAATATCCCTTTCCCCTTGTCCCTTAAGCACTACTACCTTGGAATTATTGTTCTTGCCAGCCAACCTTTCACTTTTTGACCATTCATTTGCACACAAATAATGAAAAATCTCCAGTTGGATAGACACTTTAAGGAAAATTTTACAGCTCTCACGGAATGGTAGAAAGGATAGTACTGGCTCCACTAGGCCAGCTGGCTGTCCCAGCTCGGTGCACATGTTCCCAGTGAAATGGATACATCTTCCTATGAATATGATATTTCTGGAGCACAAGGATGAGTGCAGCCAGTTAATGTAAAGCAGTACGACAGACTCCAATATGTGAAGTCAAATGTATTAGAAGGTACACAGACCAGTTTCATTAAAACAGATCAGAATAATGGACATCTTTAAACTGAAAGCTGAATTAATCCCAAGTAACTAATGAAGTATATTTTACCCATAACTTCATACAGTCTTTTTCAATGGCAACTAAGGAGAAAAACAATGAAGTTATTCCTGCCCAACCCCTCATTTTTTGGCTCTGTGTGGAGAATAAGACAGTGAACTGTTATTTCTCCAGCTGAAAATCAGAAGGTTTATGTGTTACACTGAAGTCTAGAAGATGCTTCCCTCAATAACTTTGCAAGTTAATGACTCACATTTTAATAATTCAGCAGACTGCTATACAAGGATATTTTCCATACAATAGTATCTAATTAGTACAAGATGGGTAATTTCATTAAATATTTTTAAGTGATAGAAGAATACAGGCACTCACATGAATTCTAAAATAAGCACACTGAAATATCATACAACAGTTGAAAAAAAACCCTACTGTACTACCTGGCAAAATGACACAGATTATCATAAAACCATATTCAGCACCTGAAATGTCCCAGTCATACCTGAAAGAGACATTTGCTATTACAGTATTCAACTTACCTCTTTTACAAATTCTGTCTTTGGACTAATAGTATCCAATATTTCAGACAGAGAATATACACAAAGTTCTTATCTCATACATACATAATAAACAATTCAAGAATATCTTTTGCCAAGGAAGTCCATCATTTTATGAAGCAATTTTCCATTATGAATTTAAAAAAACAAACAAAACAACAACTAAACTTTGCCATCAGCAGTGTAGACTGCAAAACCACTCCATTATAGGGCAATATAATACAATACATAAGGCAATTAATGAACAATTACTAAGTGTTCACAACAGCCAGCTTGGATTAATAATATAAGAGCAGATTGTCACTCATGAAACACTCACTCCCTGAGCCTGTATTTTTACACCAGATATTAGATCTCCTTTTCCATATTCTTTGCTTGTTGAGACTCACTGATTACGACAGTATTTGATACAAAGGAAGATGGACAAGAGAGATGTTGTACGGGAAACCTGTATGATAGAAAAAGTAAACGTCAGAAAGAATTTAACTAGTCTTCGGCTTAGTAAGAGGGACTGTGTCTGTCTCTTGCAAAGCACACAGAACTAGAGACAGTGGAACACTAATTTGACCTGAGATTACAAAAAGCTCTGCACATAGCTTAAACACAAGAACATCATAGCACTCCAACAGAAGCATTAAAAAAAGAAGGAAGCTGCACCAATACTGCAAATGAACACTGAAACAATTAAAATTAAGTGTAGAGCAGTCCACTTTCAAGAATGGCTGTAAACGATGGTGTATACCTCTGTTCCATTCCTCGGTCCTTCAACATTATGCTTCAGCATCATCAGTACAGCACACTCATGCATGGTTGATAAAGTACACATCATTTCATCATCCAGCATCCCTGTACTCAGCTTTTATTTCCTCAGAGAGGAAGGCTGATTAAGAACCTATTTTAAATCCTAGGCATGCATGTTCTGCCACTTGTCCTCAGCCCCAAGATGAGTACTACATCTTTCACTATATCTATGAAACTTGAAAGAAAAAAATAAAAGGCATTTAAAGCCTGTAATTCAAAAAGAAAACACCCAGGAGCAGAAGAGATGGGGATGCTGGTGAAAAGTAGTCAAGCATCAGTGCATTGTAAAATCATTGTCAAGGCAGCCAAGAGGGCACTGAGAATACTGATAGACCACAGCAACTACAGGGATAGAGTACACATGAATTCTTTGTAGGTGGTAAGCATCATCCTTAGATCATAAAGCAATAGGTAATTGTCTCCTGAATCTTTTTATGAACACATTAAGTTACAACGGTTGACTAAACATAAAAAACTGTGTGACTTTGTAAAACACTTTGAACAAGCAACTTAGACACATGAACTATGAAAGTCAAAATGTCCTAACACACATAAAGTTTACATAAAATTCTGTGGCCAGTGTTATTCAAGACAGTGATTCAGATACAAGAATTTGCTGTCTTCTGTAAACCACTTATTACCTGAAGGCAAGCTAATTCCCTTTTTACAGAAGTCAAAGTATTATGTCTTAACAATACCTCTTGGATCTTGAAATACTGTCTTAATGTGAGACAACTGCGCTTCTGTTGGTCCATCACAAGGATTACACCCTTCCATCAAGTACTGGCTCTTATGCACCACTCAAGGACAATCTGCTTAATGTCATTCAAGAAGTGCTGACCCACCTTTTCTTGGATATCATTTCCAAAATTGCATCATCTTGAAAGAATACATAAAATGCCAAGTATACTCTCTACTAATAGCCATTATTAAAAGAAGTATGCTTATTATCCAGTGTAATATGCTACAAGCTTCTGAATGTCAATTGACCACACAGGGCTGAAAAACAGGAGGGGAACAGTCAGTTTGATCACAGAGGTCTTTCTGAATTGCAGACATTAGCAAATCTCAGTAAGAAAATGCCCTGAAGTGCATATTTGCAATTTCACTGCTATTAGAGAGTATTAGAAGTTATTCATATACCAGAGCTAGAATGAGATGAAAATAGAAAGCTTACATAAGCTTCTATTATGTAGAATGAGTATTGAATGTAAAGGTAATTGAAAATGATATTTTAGGCAGCCACTGGAAGGCTAGACTTGCCTTAGCTCTAAAAATACACAATAATGTATTTGCTAGTTAGTGGCTGTAAAGGACATACAGCTGATCTGCATCAGCTTTCAAACACTGCATGTGACCTGGTTACTGAGCTAGTTACTGCATGTATATATGAATCTGGCTTAGTAAAAGAGCTGTTCAGAAGCTATACAGAAGCATTTGATTAGCAACAACTGCCAGGTTACGAATCAATTACCCAGTAAACATCACTGATTGGCTCCAAAGTCCAAGAACAATTTTGCTAAAGTTGGAAAAGCAAAGATCTAAAGGATAGTAAACAACCAGGAAGTAGTTTTCAACTTTCAGCTCTGCAAAAAACATTGCAGGGGCTTGCTAAGCAATCACAGTTTGTACACATGTAGATCACCCAGCACTTAATTTAAAAGCAAATCCTCCTGTGGGTGTGTCCTGGTTTTGGATAGGATAGAATGATTTTTTTTTTTCCTAGCACCTGGTATAGTGCTGTGTTTTGGATTTTGTATGAAAATAATGTTGATAACACATTGATGTTTTAGTTGTTGCTAAGTAGTGCTTATACTAAGTCAAGGACTTTTCAGCTTCCCATGCTCTGCCTGCGAGGAGGTGCACAAGAAGCTGGAAGGGATATTCCATATCATATGACGTCATGCTCAGTATTTGAGGACTATATGGGGGCAGTTTGCTGAGGGACTGCTTGGGGACATTGGTCAACAGTTGGTAAGTAACTGCGTTATGCATCACTGTTTTGTATATTCTATTATTATTATTTTCTCTTCCCTCACTGTCCTATTAAACTGACTTTATCTCAATCCACAAGTTTTACTTTTTTTTTTTCATTCTCCTCCCCATCCCACTGGGGCAGGGAGGAGCGAGCAAGCGGCTGCGTGGTGCTTAGTTGCCAGCTGGGGTTAAACCATGACAAGGTAAAAGTCAAGAATCCTTTAGTTTTCCTCAGGAAACCTCTTTTCTCTAATATAGGAGTTTCCAATGTTCAATATAATATATGGATTCACTACCATGTATCAATCACACAGTGATTTAAAGTGTTCTGGTGCAACTAACTTAAATGCCATGCTTGTTAACACCAATATGTTCTAGCCTTCCCTAATACTTATGAGAGTATGTATGGGAAAAAAAAAAAAAACCACATTAAGTGATTCAAAAGCATTATTTCATGCTTCCTATAAAAAACACACAAAATGGAAATTTCTGGTTTTGCTCACAGTAGCAGATGAATACATACAAAAAGTATTGCTAGTAAAGGGTTGTTTGCTCCTTGTTTTATGGATTTTAACTGGTATTTGCATCAAGCTTGAGCAGAAGCTATATAATACAACTGATGCAGAATGAATTTCATCTTACTAAAATTATTTTGAAGAGCTTATTCTCATTAGAGGACAAAGCTTCTTAGGTCAAAAGGCAATGGAAAAGTTGTTTCATTCCACCTCACACTCTGGACTCTACCTGGAGTTAAGCAGAGTGCTTTAATATCTGGATGCATTTGGATCTGCTCATATCAGATTTAATATCCTTCTATAAACAGCAAGTTCTGTCTAAGTTAAGATACCACTGGTACAGGGATAACTCCTGCAAGTGTTAGTATATTTATAGGTAAAATATATACCATATTCTTTATGTGCAATATTCTCCATACGCATATGTAGAAAATGTAATAATGAAATAAACATCTTTATACTGCAAGTGCTTGTATTCCCACTATGATAAAACCAGTTCTGTGTGGATTAGTAAAATTTCTGCTAATTCTAAAGGAAAAAGCACCTACCAAGTTCCCATATCAATTAAATGGAACAGAGACAAATGAGGAATCTACTATTAACTTCTGGAATAAGAAATGTTAATTCTTTTACGTTAACTGGCCTTCTGGGATTTCTAATAGGCTGAATCTAGCATACTGTGGGATTTTAGCATTGACATGTTTCTAATGAGAGGTTAATGAATCTAATCTCTCATACCACGGTAAAACACAAGACTGGGACTCAGGGAGCCAGTTCTGACAGTGTTTGGCTGTGTTCCAGTTGAGTTAACTTATTGATGAAGAAGTTTTCATCAGATGCTCCACTTCTTACTGGAACGTGAAGTGAGTTGGAAAAGAAAGGTCCCTGTGGTGTAGAAGGAACTGTCAGCAACCCAAGGAAAAGGCCAAATTAAAATTAAAATTAATTAACCTCCACATCTGTCAGTTTTGAAAGGAAGAAGGAAAAAAAGAAGGGTGAATACAGTAACCTAAGACAAACAGATTTACCACTTACTACGTTTCCCAGAAAACTACCTACTACATCAACAGCTTTATTTCTCTAAGAACAGTATCTTTTTTAAAGAGAAATAATGTAACCTAAGTAAGATTCTTCACTGACAACTCCCTTAATCTATCTGGCATTTCACAGAATCACAGAATGTTAGGGATTGGAAGGGACCTCTAAAGATCATCTAGTCCAATCCCCCTGCCGGAACAGGAACACTTAGATGAGGCTACACAGGAAGGTGTCCAGGTGGGTTTTAAATGTCTCCGGAATAGGAGACTCCACAATCTCCCTGGGCAGCCTGTTTCAGTATTCTGTCACCCTTACTGAGAAGAAGTTTCTTCTCAAATTTAAGTGGAACCTCTCGTGTTCCAGTTTGAACCCACTACCATTGGTTGTCACCGAGAAGAGCCTGGCTCCATCCTCGTGACACTCACCCTTTATACATCTGTAAACATTAATGAGGTCACTCCACAGTCTCCCATTTGAATGTGATGGGATTGAATGTGACTTTTCCAGTCTTCCTGTTATTTTGTTTCCCAAAAACCCCTCTACTTTTTCCAAATTCTTTCCTTAAGGAATGTAAAATCCAGTAACAGTTTGCAGTCATGTAAGGCAGAGATCTTGTGGGGAAAAAAAATAAAAGAAAAAAAAGGTTGAAAGATTACTTAAGGCTAATGAAGCGTCTATACAGGACCAAAATCACTACCAGTGAGACACAGCATTTTTAATTTGTACTGTGCTCATGGAGTCCGTATCTGGGTTTCCTACCTGCTACTGTAGTGCAAATAACGTATAAGAGAAGTCTGGCAAAAAAAAAAATCTTTTGCTCTATTCACAATTTTTTTTTTAACATTTTTGGTGGGATTTGAAGATGAACGATCACAAGAAGAAAAGCAAGACCTAACATGAAATAAGACTAGCACTACTAATGCAAGAGAAAAACAAAAAGAAGGCATAAACTTATAATGTTTCATCTGAAATATACTGATTATTAGATATATACGTTGTATCACATCTGTATCTACCAAATACACCGGTGTCTATCAAATAAGCCATTTTAAAGACCTAGCTCTGACATGTGAGAGTGATAGTACATTAACAACACTCTTTATAATTTAAAAAGAGCTTTGCAAAATAACTTGGCTTGTTTTCAGCAGAATTGTTAACACTGAATAAAATTTTATTTTTATTCACTTTTGAAACTTTCATGGTGATAAACTAATACTGCTCAGCTTTAGTACCAGGTAGAGCCAACAAAAGTAACATATGAGAACTCTCTTCTTCAGGAGACAGAACAAGTTAGTGATAGCCATTGAAAGATGAAGTCTTATCGCTGTTTAACCTGAGCTAGTAATCACGACTACGATCGCTGCTCACTCCCCTGCCCCCAAACAGGGGAGAGAATTGAAAGGGAAGGGAGAACCTCATGGATTGAGATAAACACAGTTCAATAAAATAACAAAATAATAGTAACATTTATCAAATGGAAAACAAAGAAAATACAAGTTTACATACCTCGCTCGCAGCAGAATATTGCTTGCTGGGCAAACCGACAGCAAATACATTTTTATCATCTTTTGAGCCTTAGATCAGTGTAAAGCAAATAAGGTTCTATTCCTCAGATGTATGTAAGGTCAAGCAGAAAGCATCCTACCATCCAAGACTGCCCATCAAAAAGCTGTTGCAATATTCCATGCAATCCCCATCCAAAGAATCACAGTGAGAAACTCACAGACATAACTTACTCTAGCTCAACTACATACACAGCTCACAGCAGACAGGAGACCCTAAGTACTAAAAACAGTGAAGTCTCCTGCAAATTTTCTCCCTCAAAAAACATCAAGGTCTAGAGTTATAGCAAGCAATTGCATGTGCAGCACGACTCACAAAATCTGATTTGCTGTCTTAAGCTAAATTTCACTCTATTTAATCAAATGCAAACTTCCCAGTTGAGCTTTACACAGATTCTCTGGCAACCAGCAACCAGCTTATAGTAGGGAGGCTTAATCACTTCACAACAATAACTTTTAATTTACCGCTCTGCTAAGCCATTTATATTCAGAAAAGTTTTCATATCTTTGAGAATATTGGTCTTTGTCAAACTTGGTTTAAAGTACTTCATAGAACCAAAGGGCACTGCAGAGAACCACTGCATGAACAAGCTGACCAGTAGAGACAACACAAGTCATAAAACTTATTTTCTTAAGAAATTAAGAATAAAAGTAAATATCTGGATGACTGAGTGTAGAATATTCAAGATAGGAAATTTATCAAAGTAAATCAAACAATGTATTTGAACACTAATATATATGAAACATGGAATAGAATCTAGTGAAACTTAAAGCAGTTCGTAAAGAGATATTATTTTTCACTGCTACTTCAAAAAACGCTCCTTTGCATCTCAATACATAATCTACTTCAGCTGTCCTCAAAACAGCCTTTTTTGCAGACTATGCTAACGAATACTTTGAATTTGTTTTCATACATTTTACATTTCTTAGCAGCTGGGAGCACAATGCTGTACTTTAACATTGCCATAACATGGATAAATAAATAAATAAACTTTACGCAAGTTATTCAGCCAGTCTTATTGCTTTTCAAATGTTGATATATTTCTACTATGCAGCTGTGAATGATCAGCATTCCATCTTCATCCCTCTCTGCTGAGCTTCCTTTTAAGTTTGCTCTTGCCTAAAATAAAACTCTTTTTTTAATACAAGTGGGTCAAGGTGATCAAAAGTCCTATAATACCTCAAATATGTGACTTATATCCCCAATTTATTTTAAGAGAACACACTCTTCTGCTTCCCTCACCATATTTTGAGATGAATTTCAGATGTTAATCTAATTCATTTTCTTTGAAACTCTGGTTCCTTATTTGGCTTAGGTAAAATCCATCTCCAGCACCAGGAATGTCCCTTTTTGGTGATGCAACACTGGGAGAAGGTTGAAGCCACAGTGAAAGCAACACACTCAATATCAGCTTGAAGCATTCTTATTTGAGAGCTTTTTATTATGTGTCAAAGTTGGAAAAATTTGTGGAATCTGGAATAATAAAGATAATCACTTTTAAAAACTATGTTTTAGCATGGTGTAGGATAAGAGATCATGAGTGGGTACGGTGAACGTTCCATGAAGGAACTGCAAAAATTAAAAATATGTAGTAGAAATATTAAAGATTCTGAATAAATAGCTGAAAAAAAATCACACATCAAATAACAAACACCAGGAATGTCCCTTTTTGGTGATGCAACACTGGGAGAAGGTTGAAGCCACAGTGAAAGGAACACACTCAATATCAGCTTGAAGCATTCTTATTTGAGAGCTTTTTATTATGTGTCAAAGTTGGAAAAATTTGTGGAATCTGGAATAATAAAGATAATCACTTTTTAAAACTATGCTTTAGCATGGTGTAGGATAAGAGATCATGAGTGGGTACGGTGAATGTTCCATGAAGGAACTGCAAAAATTAAAAATATGTAGTAGAAATATTAAAGATTCTGAATAAATAGCTGAAAAAAAATCACACATCAAATAACAAGCCTAAATATAACAACATGGTAAGTATAACAAGATTTACAGCACTCGTAATGTTATTAGACCATTATTTGTTTCCAGCATAGAAGAAATCCATTACAATGGGCCTTTGGTACTGCTACAAGACAGTATCATGTATCCTTCTCTGACAAGGAATAATCTTTCTTGAATGGACAACATTCAAAACATTTACTCTGTGCACAGAGTAAAAACCCCACAATAAAGCAACTCACTTGCCAAAATCTAAACCTATTTCATTCCTTCAAAGGCTGTAAAAAATGGTCAAAAAAGCTCCCCTTCGTCAAGCTATCAAATAAGGCAGAATATTCAATGACTTCCCCTTATTCTCTCCCAGTAGCTCTGACAACCATGAAGAGAAGAGAACAGAGGTCAGAATTGTTATGCACTGGAGGGCTGGATAAAGGTTGAGTTCTCTGGCTCATTTCATGAGATGATTCTCACACTGTCACTTGCATGATAAAAATTATTTACCTGAACTGCTGTTAGTATGAAACACATTTAAGAAGCAAAAGTTCAGTTTATTTGCCATGAGAGTGAATTATTTTTCCCCCTGACTTTACAACAATCATGGGGGAGATTTTGCTAGTTTAATAGACTTGACATTCGTCATTTTTCTCCCTGTCAAAAACCTATCCTCCAGACAAATCGTCTGGAGAGAAAACACAAAGTGACTCCATTCATGAAGGAATAATAAACTAAGACAAACAATTACTAAGAGTCTGAAGGTGCAGGACACAAGGCAGTAAGTGAGGGTAATAGGCCTTTAAGAGAAATCAGAGAAATTGGGAATCAAGTAGAACAAGAGATAATGCCTAGGACTCATTAAGTAACTGATTAAATCTACATGATTAAAGTAATTTAAGAAACTGGAATATACGAAAATCCAGTATTGGGTAAAGCAAAACACATCTTTGCTTTCAGTGAAAATATCGAATGTTCTTCTAGCGTTGCAAAAAAACTCAGAACAAAATACAAGCATAGCCCAGTTAAGGTCTCTAGATGACACCCAAATACTCATTATACTATTACAGTTCAGTGTTATTTAAATTTGCATTACTATATCCACCATTTCTCTGAACAACATATCATGGATTTTAAGTTGTGGTAACTTTCCAATTTTAGATACAGAATTGCTACAAAAGCACAAACTGCACATCAAAATTAATTCTAAGCTGTTTCATCTGTAACAAAAATCTCAACATTTGCCAAAGTTCAAATGTACCTACTTGTTGGTGGGGTGGTGTGAGAAGCAGAACAGGCCTTGACTCTGTGTGAGCAACTGCTTAGCAATAACAAAAACATCCCTGTAATATCAACACTGTTTTCAGCACAAATCCAAAACATAACCCCATACTAGCTACTACAAAAAATATGTACTCTATCATAGCCAAAAACAGCACAGAAAGGAAAACATTTACTACATTTCGGTACAGGAAAGACATGGACCTGTTGGAGAGGGTCAAGAGAAGGGCCACCAAGATGATCAGAGGGCTGGAACATCACACTTGTGAGGGCAGGCTGAGAGAGTTGGGGTTGTTCAGCCTGCAGAAGGCTCAAGGGAGACCTTACTGTGGCCTTTCAGTATTTAAAAGGGGCCTGTAAGAAGGACAAGGACACACCCTTTTGAGAAGGGCATGTTATGACAGGACAAGGGGTAATGGTTTTAAACTCAAGGAGGGGAGACTCAGATTAGACATGAGGAAGAAATTCTTTGCAATGAGGGTGGTAAAATACTGGAACAGGTTGCCCAGAGAAGTGGTAGATGCCCTATCCCTGGAGACATTCAAGGCCAGGCTGGATGGGGCTCTGAGCAACCTAATCTAGTTGAAGATGTCCCTGCTCATTGCAGGGGGTTGGACTCAATGACCTTTGTAGGTCCCTTACAACCCAAACTGCCACAGTTCTGTGACTTACACAGCACTATTCTCAGATAGCATGTTGGCAAGTAGCCATTAGTGAAAGATGGAGAGGCTCAGTATGATAGTCCTAGCAAAAAAACCCAACATTCTGAAGGTGAAAAGTCCTATGTCACAAGGTCAGGTTGTTTAAAGGATGGCTCCAACTTAGAACAATAAAAGCTGTATTTAAACATAAACAGAAACTGTTCAATGGTGGTGCAAAAGGCAAGGCTGGTCATCTAGTCTAGCTTCAGGCAATGGGATTGGAAAGATGTGGTCAAGGGTCACAAAAATGCATTGTTCAAATTAGATGTCTACTTTAGGACAAACTGACTATTTAAAGCTGTTCATTTTTGTTGAAATAGTGGAAAAGTAAGTCCATATAAAGATTCCATTGATCAATGATTGCTTTATTATTCTATTAAACTTGAAAAAAAGGCTACAGAAAAGTAGTCACTATATTACGATAACAAAATGGCAAAATACTGAAGGAAAGAGAACAGGGGAAACTGAAGACATATTTTGTGCCATTGCACTAGAGCACTATAACATGGTCATCCACAGTGTATGTTACACCTAATACCCTAATGTTAAAACTACTTGGGCAATCATATTAAATGGCAAGACACTCCAACCTTTAACAGCTATGAAAGAGATTACATAAAGGGAATCACTGTTCCACATACTGAAACAAGATACTTTACAAAGAAGTTAAATTCAGAATTTGAGCATTTTGCAGTAAATAAGTATATAATCTATCAGCTACGCCACAATTTCATGGTTTTTTATTTCTTTCTTCAGGGTCTGGCACCTGTGTAGAAACAGTCAACCTTTTTTTTTTTTTTTTTAATATGACTCAGGGTTATTTCTGCAATGATTTTTTCCCCATATTTCTATAAATATTGCTAGTTCAACTTATCTATTACTGGATAGCAGGGAATACAATTAGACCGTGCAAAGTAAAATCAGCTTTAAAATTGACATAATAGTACTGAATAAATAAATACACCAGCATTTTTCACATTATGCATTTATATAAATGAGGGAATGTTAATTTCAAAAGCCTTCTCTATCCCATTACTCTTCTTGCCTTTATGTCTGATTTTGTGCCAGCTGAGGACTCATTTTCATGAACCAGTAGTTTTTCAATGGATGTGGATTATCTGAGCTGCAGGCTTTATGTGCAAAATATGCAAAAACAGATAAATGTTAAAATGTGTTTCTCATTCCTAATAACAATCAAATAAAAGATTTCAAGCTGAATATTTAATGTGAAAATAAGCTCTGAAAATAAATTAATTACCCTGTGAACAAAAAGCTTCCATTGTATAAATCAGGGCAAGAAACATCCTATTACTAAAATTCAGATACCAAAGAAATTAAAGCTGCCAAAAATATTTTAATTGCAGAGATTTCCAAACTCATGCAAGGAGGAACAGAGACACTTAAACAGCAGATTAAAAAAATGTCAGAATCCAAGAATGATTCAGAACAGTGGTCAAAATATAAACAATCAAGCAGAAAATATGATCCAGATCAGCTAATACTACTCTAGTGGTCTGTGACCATATTTTGGAATATAGGATACTAGGGAGGTAGAAAAAAAAAAATCGGAAATAACACATTCTTAAAATTTTAAACCCTCTTTAGGTATCAGAATTACACGACATTGCTTCAGTGGGTTTTCTACAAAGAATGAAAGATCCTATTTCAAATGAGAACTTGTTAACATGTGCCAGAGCAGAGAGGGTGATCTTAAATTATGTCCGTGGCCAAAACAGGAATCCCAGTAACTAACTGCAGTCAACTTGGAGAAAGTAAATGGAAAAGAAATGATTTAGAATGCAATTCTGAACAGCAGGTCAATATATGCATTTTACTGTCTTTTGAAACAAATGGCTCCATGTCAAGTCTACAAAACACTTTTTTTCCATGCTCCAAAACTATTAATACTGCTATTTTTGAATACATTTACCTTTCCTTACTTCAGCTAAAAGATCACTTCTTTTCTTATTCACGTACAAGATTACTGAGTAGTCCTTCAGAAAAAATTGTTTCACCTGTTGCCACAGACTCCCTGCTGCTGAAATCTATCTACTAATGCACTTAAAGATTTTAAGTTTATGTTCCTAATACACTCCCATTTATATGTCTCTTTCTCACAGTACCATAAACCAGATTCTAACAAAATATTACTTGCTCTGTAAGATCTTACTGTACATAGTATTGCATGCCATCACTCCTTTACTATGCAGCTTGATAGTCACCATTTCACAAAAGACTAATGGCAAATGGTTTATTTGCAAATTATTAATATCAGTGTTTTACTTCAGGCAAGCTCACAATTCAGTATTATTAATAGATTTCTGCTTTAAAAACCCACAGATTTTCACTTATTCTTAATACAGTTGCTAAATAAATGATGCCAGTCAACTATGGGGTTCCAGGCATATCTTATGTTAAATATTCCCTTTATGGACTTTCTCAAATAAAACTCTAGGGGTAAGGAGAAGGAAGAAAACTCTTCATTTTTGAAAGGGTTTTCAGATCTGATTGAAATTTATTGGTGGGTCTCTCTGTGAGCTTGACATACTACCATCAGTGGTATGGGGCTTTTTTTTATCTGAGGAGAGACTAAACTTACTTTACACTCATCAAGTATCTTAGTTTTTCCTGACTTAAATTTTAATTGATGTTCTTAAGACAAAACTGGTTTTGGCTGACAGGTTCCATCACTAGACTGATCATTTTTCTTTCCTGATTAGATTTGCATTGAAGAATAAAGAGAACGGCTAAAATATCCTTGAGTATAATTGTTTCTAAGTCAGAATAATTATCACACATGTACTGCTATACTTGGCCATGCATTTAAATGGAAGCACTGTGTCTGCTGCCCTTACCAACTCATAATTCTAATATCCTTATAATTGGCATATTCAGGTAAGCTTTACAGAGACACTGACACAAGATTTGAAACTTCACAACATGATATCCACTTTACACATACAGATGCTAATAGTATTGGTTTCTAGGGTCAAACATAAGAGCAATTACAAATGACAAACAATTTACCATTCCTCTTTATCTACTCAACCTATTTCCCTGTCTTCTAATTCATTTTCCCAAGGATACACACATCAGCAAAAAGAAAATTGTTCACGAATTGTTCAATATGCAAACTCAAATACAGAAACAAAACCAGGGTGAACTAAACACTTCAGAATGCTTTGACTCAGCTAAGACATAATGTTAAAAAAAAAAAAAAAAAAGGTGCAATCTCAATACAGAAGAAACTAGATCTTTAATTTATAAGTAGCAATCAAGGTGATATGAGACACCAATACCATATTTATAACTCAAAATTTCAGTGTTAACTGCAAGAGACACTATGCTCCCCATGATGTTTTCATTGTGTGTTCATTGGTTAATGAGGGCTCAGCAGTGCCAGTCTGCAATAATCACACCAGTTTCTCAGGTTTGGTACATAGAGGTCTCCGTAAGAATGCGTGTCTCATTGATTTCTCTCCACATGCTCTTAACTCACAAATGCTAAAATCTAGGACCAATTCTATAGATTATTATTCCCAATAGGAATCATAACTTCCCTCACACTGTCAATACTAAAATATATTCCACTTGTATATTGAGTTTACTCAAACTGTCTAGTGCCTCATTACTATAAAATGTACTATAAAATATATAACTTCCCTCACACTGTCAATACTGAAATATATTCCACTTGTATATTGAGTTTACTCAAACTGTCTAGTGCCTCATTACTATAAAATGTAGAATCCAGTGAAATGTAACTATATCTAAATCCATTAAAACTGATTCAAAGCAGTGCAAGGATATGGAAAGTAACAGCTTCATTGACTTTTACCTTTCCAGGTTGATGGCTCCAAGTAATAAGCATCTTAAGCAGAGACCTCTAACCCGCAACTACTTTTCAGTTGGAAACACCTTAAGAGAATAAGTTACTTGCACTCAAAGCCCAGAACTCATGGAAATTTTGCTTTCAGTCAAACAGCAAAAAAATGTAAAACACTCATGTCTCTAGATGTTGGTAAATACAAAGGAACTCTAACGATAGATCTCTGCTGGGTTTTAACCATTGCAACAGATAATTTTATAAAGATCAGAAACACCATCTGCCATCTAAACCAGCAAACTGTATTTGAGGTTGGCAGTAGGACTACCCCCAGTCTTAAGGAAACTGGCTCACAGAACTCAGAGACTCCATTTTAACCCTCTCACCTGATCATCGTCCTTACTCATAAACAGGGAGGTCCACGTATCTGCTCTAAGCTTGGAAATACAGCTACTGTGAACTTTACATGAAATACCACTTTAGAGGAATTTTCTTTCCCTTCCTCAACTGTAAGGGCGGGTAAATAACAAAAGGAAGAAGCTATTTGCAAAAGGTTTACAAAGATGTGGTATATGGAGAGATTTTTAGTTTTTTCAAAGACGGTTTCTTTCTAAAATAGGGTAACAAACCCAACATTTGATTTAAACATGAAAATGACACACATAATACTGTCAGAGATAACTATTTAGGACATACTGACTAATTTGGGGGCATAATCTTGTAAATTTCATTGAGTTTCCAAATAACACATTTGTAATAATTTTCATAAGCCTGTATTTTTTTCCTAAAAGTAGATTAAGTATCAGAGTCTGCCTTGATTTCCATTTTAGCCATGAACAACACTATATTTCAGTAACATTCTGAAATGCAACTCTTCTGTTTTTAGAGCACAAAATCAAAACACTATTTTAGCTAAAAGTTATTCCTCAACTTTTCTAGATCCATTTTCCTAAATTAGGCATGGACTAATTTAGGCTGGAAAAACCTCCCCTCCCTCTACTTCCTAGTGTTGATAATATATTGAAATATTTCATAAAAATAGAAAGAAAAAATTTATTGGACTTTATACTGCTACTGAATGTTATTAGCAGAAACCTCATTCAATCATCCACTATGTAACTCCAAGTGTAAACAAGCTGTTTGCACAAAGCAAAAGCTGTTAATATTGTGGAACATACCTGCACGTCTTTCAAAGACTGTGTAGCTATATGCTCTATTACTGTTTTCTGTGAGTATTATTTCAAGGTTTCAAGCCTATTCTTAGTCTTACATATTTCCACACTGGCTCTTGACTCAGTTACCAAGTCCTTCCATCAGGAATTAGATCACTCTGCATACTGTGTTGTTGCAATCGCTACTTTTCTCTAGAATTGTAATAAGTACCCACAATTATTTTTGCCCTCTGAAAGGACTGTGCACAAAAAACTGCCTTGAGAGATATTAAAATATTTTTACAGATTTTTTCCCACTGCCTTATGCAAAGAATAATCCATTTTTTTTACCTTTTTTTTTTTTTGTACTGTTTAAAAGCAGGCATTTCAGTTTAAAAGGAGGCATTTAGATCAGATGATTCTGCTTACATCAAACTTGGAGTTCACATCAGGATTGAGCTTTTACAAGAAAAACTAACACCATACTTTGGGCTGCATCATGGAGCAGTCTCAGAGTGCATGAAATAGATGCTTTTTTTGGATGAAACAATGGCAGAAGAGGCACTCTAACTGCTGAGTTTCAGTCCACAGGACCAGACTAGAGTAAAAGTATAAAGCCTCAAAGACTCATTGTATAAGCAAAGGGTCCTCAGCACCAATTTTGTGCCAGCTTGCTTGACAGCATAGACGTTTCCTGAAAATAGGCCCTAGCATGATTTTTCAGGATGCTAAAATATAAGCCCTACTCACAGTTCATTTAAAAAGTCAATTTAAATAGGGTCCAGGCAGTTATACATGAAAAAAAAGTAAGCACCTTTTAGAGCAAAAATTAATACTGACCCTGTCTTATTTTCAGGGAATAGGGTAATGAATACATGATTTCAGCAAATCAGGAAAATATAAAGCAAATAATTGTGCTTTATCAGGATCTACCCTAAGTATCAGAGCTTGCTAAATCATAGAATCATTTGGGTTGGAAAAGACCTTTAAGATCATCCAGTCCAACCATTAACCTAACACTGCTAAGTCCACCACTAAACCATGTCCCTAACCACCATATCTACACATCTTTTAAATACCTCCAGGGATGGTGACTCAACCACTTCCCAGGGCAGCCTGTTCCAGCATTTGAGAACCCTTTTGGTGAAGAATTTTTTCCTAATACCCAATTTAAAGCTCCCATGGAACAACTTGAGGCCATTTCTGCTTGTCCTAACACTCATTACTTGGGAAAAGAAACCAATGCACTCCTTGCTACAACCTCCTTTCAGGTAGTTGTAGACAGCGATAAGGTCTCCCCTGAGCCTCCTTTTCTCCAGGCTAAACAGCCCCAGTTCCCTCAACTGCTCCTCTTTGAACTCTCTTTGGCACCTCAATGTCTTTCCTGTAGTGAGGGGCCCAAAACTGAACACAGTATTCAAGGTGCAGCCTAAAGAAATAAAGCTTTGAAAGTGGTGCTCTTTAGAAAATGAAGGAGTATGTAATTGTCTTCCTATAAAGTCAACCAACTGAAATTATATTTGTGTTCCCAAGAAAGTTAATTCCAACTTTTAAATCTATACCGATGATATTCAGATTAGTTTCAACAGGCATATAGGAAGTTCTATCTTGGTTTTAATTCTGACTGCTTCTCCAATAATCATGGCAATTCAATTCACTGAACGGTTTAATGTTAAAATTAGGTAATGAGGATTGAAAAATCAGTTTAGAATTAGAAAAACTCCAAGTTGCTCTCTTAAAAGAAAGACTTAAAAGAAAAGCCTGTCTGTTAAAAAAAAGCAAAACAAGCACACGCCACATATCAAACAATGCCTCTCCTTCAACAAAATACAAATGATCTCATTACCGTCAATTTTATAGGGAATGGAACAGATTCAGACTCTGGGTCTATTTAAGTTCCAAGATAAACAAGCCCCGTCTTACAGTATCTGTATTCAGAAACATGTATTCCATTATTTTTCAAGCCAGCCCAATTTTTCAGTCATCAGATACCAACAGGAAAAGTAACTTAGACATAAACCAGTTGAGGGGTGGGCAGGGAACCAGGAAAAATAGAACAAAACATAAACACAAAGAAACAAACCAAAACCCCAGGATGTATTCTTTTTCTCAGGAAAGGTCAAAAACTCTCCCAGGTTAGAAATAAGGGAAAAAGATCCAGCTGCTTGGAGCCAAGACTTTTAGTCTTTAGGGTGGGGCAATAGCAGCTAAACAGTTGATACCAGGGGAATCTGGATACACACATACTGTTACCTGTTCCATGTTAATCACCATATATTTGAAGAAATTCAGTCAGGGCTAGTAGTGGGTTTAGCGTCACCACTAGTGATCTCACAAGCCTAATCCCAAAGCAATGAGTTTCTTTCACTTTACACTTGGTGCAGACACCCACATGCAAATCTATGGACATAAGTAAATGTAACTTACAGTAAAGGTTTCTTTTTCCTCCCTTTGTTTTAAACCATGGAAGTATTTTTTTCCCAATTCCATCATGCTGTCTTCTAATGGTTAGAGTATAACAATGAGACAGTAAAGAACTATATAATTATTTTGTCAACATTTGACTGGGTAAATATTGCCTATAGCAAATTTAGTATCAAAAAAGATCCTGAGAGACAGAGAAGAGCACATTTCACAGCAATATGCCCACCATTTAAAATGTGCATCACAATGACTAATTTTTTTAAAACAGATGTCCTGAGATATACACACTCACCCACAACCAGTATGCCATTGTACAAATGAATTTCAGAACCAATCATGTGCCTAATAAACACAAACCACCTTTCAGTTATTTCAAATATAAAACCCAGTTATAACAGCTTTTGTATTTAATATTGGGCAAGCTGAGATATGATAAAAATTTTACTTCATAAGATGTTCTATCTACTTTATAAGAATTAACTAGTCTGTCACTTTCAGCTAACAGCTCACATTCACCACCATTCCTGAAGGGAAGGAGACACAAATATACCATGGAAGCCACACATAATAGAATAACCCAGAGGGATTTTAATAGAAGAAACCTCTTGAAACACTCCTGAATTATTTAGGTATTTGTAATACAGAAATGACTTCTTTCCAATTGCAGGCCCAATTGTAACTTCCTCCTATCACTGCCATGATTTTACCATCTGATCCAGCTGTACAATTTAAGAAGAAGGAGCTTAACACTTTCTCCAATGAAGCAGAGAGGTGAACAACAGATCAAGAGGATGTTCAGTCCTACAGAGCTAATTGGTCCGTTGGTTTATTTGAAATATTAGTATCTCCCCAATGTTACATAAAGTATGAGCAAAATGGATTAAATCAGGAGACAGAATCCTGCTATGCAGAGAAGTAATGCAAATTCCGAATTCCAGCATGAAGAGAAACATTGTAAAAGCTTGAAGAGTAAAAGCGTCTCTTGCACAAGTTTTTTGTTACCTTCTGTAAGACAAAATAATGAGTCACGCTTGACCCAAGTCTTCTTAAATTGCTGCTAATAAAGGCACTGCCCTCGTAACTCAGGGAAAATGCTCACCTCTAATTGTTTCTAAGCACCACTTCTTATTATCTGCTATTTACAGAATGGCGGGCTGCCAATAAAATTCTCAGTAGAACTCTGCATCCTCAGATAGCTTGCAAGTAATCTTATTTTCTATCTCTGAGCTGTACAATGCATTTTCAAATTAGTTTCTCCCTTTTTTTCAACTAGCAATTTATTATATCAGCCTTCTTAATTAAAAAAATTAACATAAAAATCCCTATTTGGATTCCTTTAAATAAAAGGTAAGCACATATAGCATTGTCTCACAGCAATGGAGTTATTCACATATCGATTTTCAACAGTTATATTTGGAACAAAAGCATCTTGGATGCAGATTGTATTCCAAAGTTATATACAGCTAGGTGGAATATCAGAGATGTATCTTCCCTCTATCAACACTATACGCAAAAAAAAAAAAAAAAAAAAAAGGAGGACAGAATGTCTAACATATTAAACTTAGCAGGGATGTGCTCAATAAAGAAGGCTGAATAAACCTAAGTGGCACCATTAGCATTAGCCTTTGATTTACATTGTTTTTAATTCACAGCCAGCAATGAAGTTTCTCAGGTCCCTTTTTGGCCCAGGTCATAAAGACTACAGATATTAGATGGCATGAAACAAAAACCATCACTGCACTGCTGTCTAACCTCCCATGAGAAGGCAAAAGAAAACAATGGGTATTAATGGGTATTACCACAACTGAAATATAATGTCCCAATGATTAAAACAGATTCTTAAGAGTAGATTGCTAAAGGTGAAAAAAGTACATTGGAAGTAAGAAGCTTGTGCGATAGAGGGGCTTGCTGACCTGCTAAAGGCCTCAAAAAGGACTCTAAGGTAAAAATTCTGCAGAAAGGCTAAACAATTTCTTAAGCTTCAGGGTATACTGAATAATTATTTACCCACGACACACTCTTTTAAGGTGAAGAAGAAATGCTGTCAGGTTGTGGTATCAATAAAGGACACACTGTAACAGACTGATCATTAGAGCAGCAAGTCAGAAACACCAGATGGTTATGTTCTGACAGGATTTTAATACAGTGGTAAGTTTTAATGACTGCATCTTAGCAGTTCAGATACCTGATTCTTCACAGTCAGAGGGCAGAAAACAACTCCTATTGTAACATCACTCAAGTACAAACTACATTGTGCTGTAAAAGAAAAACTGTTTTCATTTCATTTAATCCTGATATATATGTGTACACAAGCACACACACACATATATATTACTTTTTATGGCGCCTACAAAGGAAAAAGGATATTACATGGAAAGGTTGTATATTTTTTCAGCAAAATGGTAACCAGGTACACTTCTACCTTTAGATTATATTCTGCAATAAAAAAAAAAAAACAACACTGCAACATAATATTTTATGCAAATAGGAATTCTATTGGAAGTTATTTTATGAACTTCTGGACTAAAAAAACATTCAGTGAACGAAAGCTACCTATGTTCAGAGCTTCTTTGCATCACATAATTTTTATCCTAAAGAAAAACTCAAACATTAGATCAGCAAAGGTTTCTGCACTCTGCATGTAATCCTATATATGTGCTATATTAATACTCACTTTAAATGCATGCTACCTTTACATCAACAAACTCGAGAATATATATTTTGCCACCGAAGCTTAAAATTCTCCAGCTGTCTTATTAGATATGATCAGATTCTTCCAATGAATATGTTTCAACAAGACAGTGTGCACTTCACAGTGTGCCAAGGAGCACTGGCATGTTGGAGACCTGTACATGAAATCAATTTCAGATGCAAAAACCTCAAGAGGAACCTGCAACAAAAAAAGTTGATACCCACCATACTGCACTTAACTGATTAGATTTAAAATTCATTTTAATACCAGTACTTTAGCTTAACTTCACTATCGCTACAACATATGGAGGGTGCCTTAAAGGAGCCATGACTCAATCCATCACTTTTTTACAGGTCATTACTAACACTGGACTACAGTCATCAAGAAACCAGAAGCTCAAATTCACGAAGGAGCCAAGGTGAAAAAAAAAATATTCAAGCCATCCACTTCTACACTGGACACAGCTTCAGAGCAGCCTTTTAATGTAGCATGAAGCAAATACAAAAGTGAGAAGGAATAGCATCAGCCTCAGCCATGTTTCTTATGAGAGAATGAAAAAGTCTTATGTAGCCAGAATATTAATAACGAAAATGGGAGGGAGGGAGGGAGGGAGAGAGGGAGGGAGAAAGAGCATCTCTGAACAAGCTGTACATATTCTGGGATTCAATTGGATGTGATAGCTATAGTTTTCAAAGACTCATAGATGCTAGAAACTAGGACTTTTTTACAAACAGCCGATTACCAAATAAGTGGCAGAAAGATTATTTTACACTAATAACCTTTTCTCTGTTTTCCTCATGTCAGAAGCTCGGCCTAATGTGGAATTTGGTTTACCTTCAACCTATTTCACTATTAAAATACTATACATGACATATACAGCAAATACTAATACATAACTGTGCATGCTCAAAAATATATTTCTGGAAAAATAACCATTGACAACATTTAGCAGGTAAGGCAGCAAACGGAAAACTAATGTGTTTTATGTATAATCTCAAAGTCTCTTAAAGACTTTGTCCAGAACCTTGCTGCTCCTAGATATCCACAAAACGACAACATCATGGTCTGTCAATGAAGAATATTTTAACAGGACCATTCTCTGTATAAAACACACTGTCCCATACCATGTGCCAGTGCCCTACATACAGGTAAACATAGCCTTTTTTGGTAAAAGTTAGATTAATTGTACATTACTCTTTTTTTGCCATTAATTAAAAAGCAACATGAACTTACACTATAATATAGGCCAGAAGAATCTATAAAAAGTAAAGGCAGATGCCATCCTAGTGTGAAGTATGTTTTCAAGTGGAAACTTCATTCCTAATGTTGCAGTTCAGGAAAAAGGCGAGATCCTTTTATTCTGCTAGATAGTGCTACACTCCTACCTGCAAAAGGTACTGTAACGATTACAGTGAAGCTCCACTAATTGTACTGAGCTTGTAAAAACAGGCCTGTAAATCAACAATGTTTTGGCTGTTGAGTGTTTTTCCTGCCTATCCACTACAACTAACTTTACAGAAGCCACTCTGATATACTCATTATATATCTTTCACTGTAGACAATGGTTTTATTTTCCCCACCCTGTAGTAATTTTTTGTTATTCAGCCGGATTCAGACATAATTCAGCACTGGGAAAAAACTCTGCCTACAGTATCATACCCCTTCAAACAGCCGAGGTGAAGCAAGAAGATAGCTGAGGCAAGTGCAAGGATGACAAAGTGTTTGTGTAATTGAAGGCATGGACATAAAAAATTCAGGTCCTTACCTTATACAATCCAGCTCAGACAGTATTTCAATGCCCAACAAGCAATCTGTTACCACATTGAAACATCCTGGTGTAATAAACTTAGTAACCTGTGAAGTGAGTACAGTCACCTCTTGTGCTTCAGCTTTGTTTCTACTTGGCTTCATTCTATTTTGTAAATTAATAACCAATTTCTGAACAAATCTGATTGTCCTCACAGATTCAGACTGTTTTTCCTGCTTTTTCTTCTGGCTTGATGTTACTGTACCCTGACTGTATTTCTACAAAGCTCAACGTTAGTATAGGTGGTTATTACACAAAACTAAAACAACCGTTTTCCTCTGAGAATCAATACAAAATTTCAGGCTGGCTTTGGAATACTTCCCTTTATCTGGTTAAAGATTTTTGTCTCCAGGTAAGATTATTGCAGTTTTTTTCTACCCAAAAGAAAACTGGTGGCATATTGCTGGTTGAAACCAATATCAAATTTCAAAGTAACAGGTAACAACTTCAGGAGCCGAGAGAAACAATCTTTAGGTCAACTACATCAACTCCCCCAATGATACAGAGCATAAGAGAATACTGCAGGCCATTTTAACACAAAGATGGCAAACTGCAGGTACAAACATGGACAGAAGAAAGAGGGAAAACTATACAAATCATTTTTCCATAGGAGTTCTGACAGGATAACTGTGCCATCTATCTGCATTTCTGTGAGAACATATCATACATAACTACTTACTACCCAGAGAAGTCTTACCTGCTACCAAGGATTGGCTGCCCAGAGGCTCCCAAAGCAGAATAGTCCATGCCATAGAAATTCAGACCTAGAAGTATTTTATTTCTCCATTTTGAATCAGGATCCAGTACTTGAACACAGGCTCGTACCCAGGGAAGAGGGGAATTTGGACCAGGTCTGTCAAGTTAGTAATTATGAAACAGCTTGTCAGAAACAGAACATATTCATTCTCAGCTTTCTCTTTTTGACTAGTGTAATTGACAAGAGCAAACTATGCTACACAAAAATCAGTGAACGTTAACCTACAATCCTATGAAGTTTAAATGCACCTTTCTTCAGTGGCTTGAAGTACTAATGCACAAAACTTGTTTGCCCCACTCTTGACTTTGTGATTAATTTCTAAGGTGAAGGGACACAAAACTTCTTACAGTGGGTAAGAAAATGTTTCCAGCTAGCATATTTTCGCTGCCACTGGATCTGGCAGAACGTCCACAGGATAAATCAAAACTCTGTACAAACTCCGTTGTTTTCCAATACCATCCTCAATGTTTTAGCACAACATAATGGGTCAAAATCCACTATTTACTTACAGAAAAAACTGTAAAATCAGTTACCGCTAATCAAGACAGGTTTCAATGATTGTTTAACCCTTACTTATGGATAAAACCCTTAACAGGCAATTATCTAACAAAAAGCTACGTTAGGAAGAAGGTAGAGCCTTAATACACAGAGTAATTAAATTGTCATATGTTTAGTATCAGAATATCATGCTCATTCTATTCACATCTCATCAGAGAGGAGAGCAGCCACAAACACTCACTAACATGATAAAAGGAAAAGCATATTTTAGTCTTACAAATATCAACATATTCTACTTCCTCCTAATTACTTGCCTCAAAGCCTTTGGGATATCTGTACCATTAAAACTCAATGTGCTAACACAGTATAGGAATGTTGCTGGAAATTGTGTCCATATTTAAAAGCAAAAAAATTGTGAAAACATATATTTATTATTCTGTATTTCATATACTCAAAGCAAATGCAAGCAAAAAAGATTTGAACTCTTTTTACTAAATATTTTCTCAGATTAAAAGCACTACATCTCAAAAACTAAGTTTCTTCCAAATACTATAGGTGTGAATTCAAGAATACTTCCTTCCTCCTTTCAAGTAAAAAAGATTGGCAGTTCTCCAAGTGAGGTCTAAGTAACTGAAAGTGCCAATGAAAGCATAAAGATGTGACTGCACCATAACAGAACCTGTGATTTTAACATGGCACGAAGCATGGTGCAGCTTCGCCACATTGTAAAGATGCAGCCTATAGCACAGTCTTTAAAGATGCATTCAGGGTTCCAGATGGGTTTGTATAACCTGTACAAAAGCCCTTGGCACTTCACCCTCATAGATGTCCTATTTACCTAGAGGAAAGCTAAAGTGGATACATCTATGGTACATTATTCCAGCAAAAGAGTAACAAAAAAACCCTGTTATAACTTCAGTAAACATTACTGTCTATGTTCTCCCTTAGGCTGCAAGGCTTGAAGATGTAGAGAGAGGCCTGGGGAGAGATAGGAAGGAGGTATATAAATTCTTTTCAGAAGAGATAAAAGTTCCTTTCTGTTAAACCCATCTAGACATTATCAGAATGCTAATATATTACAAGTGATAAAGGTTTTAGTGAGGTAATAAACACAAAAGGATGGTATTTCTAAATCTGCTGGTCTACCACAAATATGAACTCTGGACAGCCATGTTGAAGCAAGATATACAGAATCTCCCAGGAATTCCAAAAGCATATCCCTACCTGTACTTCGGAGGTGAAATGAACATGCTTTTGCAGAACAGTAACATAAAGAGCCTCTTTAGAGTTTAAGGACCTCTCAACTACACTGAAGTTCCACAATCACACAGCTAAAAATGTTAAGTTCCTAAAAATGAATATTCATGTGTAGGTTTTTGTGTTAGTTTTCAGTCAGATCAGCTCCCTGCATGAGCAGCTCTATCAGTACAAGGAAGGGAGCAGTGGAAGAACTGAAAAACATATTAAAGCGTGTACACATTACCAGTGCCGCCAAAAGGCAGTCTGTTGCCTCAGGATGAAACAAATGAGTCGTCAATTATGCTCTAAAGCTATTTTTTTCAACAATGACATGTAGTAGATTATTCATGTACAGAATTGTGCTAAGTAACTAAAACCAAAAGAACCTGGCCTAGAAACGATAAAGTGTCAGGGAACTATTAAAAGGATAATTTTCTAGCTTGAGTGAAAAGCCTTTCACAATATTAGGGTGTCAAATATATACTGCTGTTAAAAATGTTCTGAGGTATTGGCTTGTTCAAAAATCACCTATCCTAAATACTAATCCAGAACTTCAGTATCTGATACAGTTAACACGCACTATCCACTTCACTAAAAAAATGAGCTCATACTGTAGATTTAATAGTGACTTAACTGGGAATCAGTTTCATCAGCAATTTTTTTTGAATTTTAGATAGACTCTTACCGTTGTGGTGTCGAATAGTCGTATGTCATGAGACTGAAGCTGTCTATTGCAGAGGCCAACTGATCAAATTCTTTCTTTGTGAACATTCCTGGCTGGTTAGTCCTTTTAAAACAAACACAATGGGAAGAGATAAATTACAACAATAACCTGTCTCATTCTCTCCTTCAGGTTTCATACCATTTGATCAGGTAAGAAAAATCTTTCATTCTGAGGTGACCAAAAAAAGACACTTCAGTACCATTCTTATAATAAATGTGTAAGAAAAAAAAATATTTGAAGAATATCCACAGCATACTTACCAAATAAGCATTTCCAGCATGGCTACAGTAGTGACTAAAAAGGCTGTGGACTAATCAAATCGCCTTATGTAGCAATCAACTGAATTCAAAGCTTTTACAAAACCCTTAATTGTTTGGCCTGGTTTTGATACTTATAAAACTAAGTTATCTGAGCCATACTTAAATAAATGGATAGGTGTAGCTGTTAATACAAAAACATAAACCAAAAGTATTTTTTCCATTAATCTCAAAAAAGAACTATAACTTCAGTTTATACTGTACTTAAGAAATTTTATCTCACCTGTGAGAAACACTTTGGTTTCTTTTCATTCCCTTTCAAGAGAGTCCTAAAAAGCAGAAGGCAAATACAACTGCCTTATTTTAGCAAAAGACTATACAAACCTCTTTTCTTTAGACAAAATCAAGCCCATTTCTTTCTTCCTTTAGAGGGGAAGAAGAAATCCATTCTATGACCTTCTCTAGACAAAAGTCTAGTTAGACCTTCTGTGTATCTTTGTAGGAAATATGGAACATAATTCTTACTTTCTACATTTTTTTGTTTATTCTTCATTTACAATTTCTATCACTGGGTTAATATCTACCTGAGCTTTGTGGGTGAGGAGGTGTATTTTTGATGGTTTCAGACTCATGGAAACTAACTTCCTTCAGCCATTCAACTCAGGAATAATGCACACAAGTTGCCTGAAAACGCTGAATCTTAACTTAAAAGTAGCAGCACACATAGCACAGCAGGAAACACAAGGCAGCCCTAATAACTTTGCAAAGATGGGACTGAACTAAGAAGGAGAAGGTGCTGCCAGGAGAACTATATCCTCAGTCTGAGGGCTCTGAAGCACATTAAGATGAGACAGACAGGTAGCTAAGTAGCATATTGTCCTAAATAGCCTGGGAGAGCAGGGATCATTGAGTGGAGAGGTGGGAGGGAAAGAAGGGAGGAAAGGGAGAGGAAAAGGGGAAGGGAAGGGAAGGGGAGGGAAGGGAAGGGAGAAGGAAAAAGTGGTTTAACGGCTACAAACTCTGTGGTGCAACTCTGCCATTTGAGAGGCAGGCTTAAGAAGACTGAACAAGATTCCTCTAGAGAACAGAGGAGAGAGACTGAAGAATCCAGACCTTCCCAGTAATGTAAACCACTACTTCATCTAGAATTTAGTAGTTAACCCCTGTCTAGACAAGGTACACATTAAAACTACTCGTATTCCATCTCAAATGTAAAAAAAACCCAAAAAGATGTGCATTGACAGATGCACGCAATAAACTGAAAAATCACTTATTTTGACCTTGTCCTGGTTTTGTTAAAAACAAGTTTCTCTTTCAGTGAATTTTGCCTGTCAGCTAAAGCCTTCATATTAGCTGCATTTTCCTGGAGAACCAGACACATGTTTTGGTAAACCTAGCAATGGAATGCAAACTTATTGCTAAACACAGATGGACATCTCGCAAGAGGGGCGACGAGAAACAAGTGACCAAGAAACTGACCAACTGTGTATAACATTCCATTCACGTGAATACTTCATATAAAAGTGGGAGATCACGAGAATATCGTCCCTTTTGCCTTTGCTTTTTCCCTTCTGCTTATGGCCGACATTAGGAGAGGACCTTGCTAGTCGTCCCTGCGAACTGAGGCCTAGTGAGAGACTGAATCCAGCTCCGGTTGGCTGCAAAGTCCAATCCAGGACTTTGGTTGCTGGCTCTGCAGTTGTTGAGACTTTCAAGATTGGTTTTGTATATTTTGTATATTTTGTATTATTTTCTCTATTCTTATTAGTAGCCTTAGTAAAAACATTGTTAAGTTTTCCAACTCTCTTCTCTCTGTCCTTCTTTCCCTCCCAATCACCTGTCCTTAGTGGGAAGGGGGGAGAGGGAGGGGCAAAAGGGGGAAGTAGGGGGGAGAGGAGGTTAACAATACATCTGCCAGGGTTTTATTGTCACCCCGCAATCTAAACACCTTATCACTTTTGGATCACCCTTATCACTTTTGGATCAGTGTGCAAATTCTCAGCTGAATAATATGTGCTGAGTGGATCACCAGAGCATAACAGCAGTCATTTATCAGTTTACTAATAAATGAACAACATTACAACATTACAACATTTTCTGTTCCATCATATTAAGAAATAGGTTAACAGAGTACAGGTTACAAAGTAGGGCAGATCAAGTCACCTAACATGCCTGTCATGTTATAAAGGAGCAAAGCATGAATGATATTTGCAAGTCAGGTCAATGAATCTGACCAAACATACACTGGACTATGTAGCTCTAATTCGTATGAAGCACAGTGGTGGTCCAGAAATCGCACGTTTTCAGAACCAGTAATATACTTGTCATATTGAGAAGAAATCCTGTCACTTCCACGGTTTTAACAGATTAAAACAAATCTTCACTTCTGGAACCTATTGTTGGACCTCAGTTTTTTCCATAGTTAGCTGCTTGTTATTTACTGCAACTGCAAACTACAGTTGTTCTACAAGAATAACAAAAATGAAAGATATATTTGAAACAATATCATGGCAACTTGGATGTCTGTAGGCAAAGCAATTCCCCAACACACAATCCAGCAAAACACATTTTCAGTAAATTGATTGTGATTACTCATGAAGGGAAAAGCGTAAGAAGTAATTATATATTAGATTTTAAGGCAAGTTGGATTGCTTTATAGATTAAGCTAGGTAGTACTTGAATAAAATTTGTACATGTAACTTGCTCTCTACATCCTTTTTTCATATACACTGTCGAGGAATATTAAAAAAAAAAAAAAATTAAAATGGATATTATCTTTATTTTCTCCAAAGGAAGCTTGTAAGTGAACTATTTCCACTACAAACGAAGGCCATCTGAGGAACAAGGTCATACATTTTCAAATTGGAAGAAACCCAGTGGCAATGAATATGCTTTGTCCATTCGTGAACAGTGTTAAAGCACCATCACACTTCACAGAAAACAAGCACCACTCACCAGCTCAGTCAGCACCACCAGTCAACTCTGCTCTAGTCAAGCACTTCAAGAAACTGTCCACTGGAGCAAAAACAAGACTATTGATTCATACCTCTAGAATTTTTATTTTTTTTAATCACAGAACAGTTTGGGTTGGAAGGGACCTTCAAAGGTCACCTAGACCTTATCTTCTCCAGGCTGAACGACCCCAACTCTCTCAGCCTGTCCTCACAGGAGAGCTGTTCCAGCACTCTGATCATTTTTATGTCTCTCCTCTGGACCCTCTCCAACAGGTCTATGTATTTCCTGTACTGAGGGCTCCAGAGCTGAATGCAGGACTCCAGGTGGGGTCTCACCAGAACAGAGTAGAGGGGCAGAAAGCCTCCCTTGACCTGCTGGCCACATTCCTGAGGCAGCCCAAGATAAAACTGGCCTTCTGGCCTGCAAGAGCACATTGCTGGCTCATGTCCAATCTTTTATCTACCAGTACCCCCAAGTCCTTCTCCACAAGGCTGCTCTCATCCCCCAGCTTGTATTGATACTGGGGGTTGTCCTGACCCAGGAGCAGGACCTTGCACTTGGCCTTGTTGAACCTCAGGAGGTTCACATGGGCCGATGTCTCGAGCTTGTCCAGGTCCCTCTAGATGGCATCCCGTCCCTCAGGTTTGTCAACAACACCACTCAGCCCAGTATCAACCACAATTGTTCCGAGTCAAGAAAACTGGCACTCAAATTAAAAAACAAAATATTTTTCTACAGCTATTATGTTTCTCATTTTAGGTTTCCCAGTCATTTTGGTATTTAATAGTAGAGTTAACTCAAGGGCAGGTATGTTCTACTGACTATATGGTTGGGAAAATGAACAAGGAGAAAGTCAAGAAACTTGGCACAAAAATGTGCAAAGTCTACGAGAATAAAATTTTCTAAATCTAAGCCAAAAGCCTGTAATTCTTCTAAGCCTTGAATATAATTTCCAAACTATTGAGTGAAGTGGCAGAAACTTCATCATCATTTATCAACATTGTACAACATACATGCTAAAGACAGCTTACATACATGCTAAAGACAGCTATTTAATGGTCAGATGACAAAACCTTGGTGATTTTATTTGCTCACTATCAACATGACAAATAAGAAGGAACAGATGTCAAGTGTATGAACATGAATAACAGGAAAAGCATATTATTTAACATAGCTGGAAAGTCTCTTCACATGCAAGCAGCGCTGACCTCTGAACTGCTTTATTTGCTTTATCTTTGAGTTCACCATAAGTCACCATTCAAAAGTTACATCTCATTTGGAGTGTAACAAATGTACTTATTAAAAGAGTGAAGCTGAACATCGAATAAAAGAGAAATATGCCGTTTAAAGAAACCTGCCCCTATTGGCCTAACATATACTGAAATGATGCAATATGTACCATAAATATGAAACAATTTGGACTCAATAAGTAAATTTAAGCAGAAAAGGGTAATTTTTTTATGTTAGCTTATACTAAATCCTTTTTATTGCTGTTCCAAGAGGCAGACACTTCATATGATATTTGCATTTGTACTTTTCTAACGCAATACCTTAAGCAAATGTCATTCAGTTTCCTTAACATTCTGCTCAGATGCACTAGTGCTCTTAAGTGGTTCTTATTTCATTGTTCAACATAGTTAAGTCTGAAACTTATTAAATACTAGCAAACCCCCCCAACTATTCAGGTTTGGAAATGTCCATCTAATCTTGGCAAAATCTGCATCTATATGGACTGTAAAAGTTGCTCCATGGGGAGAAATTCACCACAGAGATGAAATTCATGGCACTTTAAATGCAGTAAAAACACCTCCAATACTGTATATACAACAAATAATTAATTTCAGCGGAGGTCTCAATATAATGTTGGTCATGATGTGTATTGGACATTATCCCAGGTGCTTGTGCTGGGTGACAACAGGCTCAATATGAGTCAGCAGTGTGTGCCCTGGCAGACAAGAAAGTAAAGCGCATCCTGGGTGCATCAAACACAGCGTAACCAGCCAGGCATAAGAGGTGATTATGCCATGTGTTTAGCCTTGGTGTGGCCTCATCTTGAGTACAGTGCAGTTCTGGGCCCCACAATTGAAGAAGTATGTGAAGGTCCTCGAATATGTCCAGAGGAGGGCAACAAACCGGTGATGAAAGGGCTGGAAAGAATGTCCTATGAAGAGTGGTTAAGGACTTCAGATTTGCCTATTTTGAACAACAGGAGGCTGAGGATGGACCTCATTGCTCTCTACAGCTTCCTGGGGAGGGGATGTGGAAAGGGAGGTGCTGATCTCTTCTCCCTGGGATCCAGTGACAGAACGCATGGGAATGGTTCAAAACTGTGTCACGGGAGGTTTATACTTGACACTATGACACAGGTAGTGGTGTGTCTCTGGACCACTCTCTGGAAGTTTGGTATTGTGAATCTGCATCGAAAACACTGGAACAGGCTTCCTAGAGCGTTGGTCAATGTCCCAAGCCTGTGTTTAAGAGGCATTTGGAAAATGCCCTTAATAGTATGCTTTTACTTTTGGTCAGCTGTGAATTGATCAGGCAGTTGGCCTAGATGATTGTTGTAGGTCCCTTTCAATGGAAAATATTCTGTTCTATTTTTATTGCCCCTTTATAGAGAATCACTGATTTACTTAGAGAAAAAATACTCTACCTGTTGAGCACAATGTTTAAGACAAATATTTCTAAGAGGTGACACACTGCTTTTCTTGTACAGAGAACAGCTGTCCCTGAGACACACCAAAACTTTTGCTTTAGACCAGCTCATCACCTTGAGAGGTGGTAAAGCTTCCACCACACACTTTTAAGAGATGCATTTTCTTGGATAAAATACTGACTTTCCTGCTGAAACCTTGTTTACATAGCCCAGTATTAATTTCTTCCCATTCTTAGCTATGTCACTTTGACTTGACTTCTTAACTTTTGACTTCACTTTGTTGAGAGATTCATCATTTTCACTTGCAGGTTCCTGACCCAAATTTCTGCTAGACAACACAGCAAGAGAAGAACAACTATTACCCTGAGAGCATAGGTCTTATTTGCACGTATTTCCAACAATTTGTCAGTGTTTTCCAACGGCACACTACTATCTATATATATGTATATATAAACTATTATGGGGACAACATCAAATACTTAGAAGAAATCCCCTGTTTTCCTTGGTATTTCTGTATACACAGCTTAGAAATTCACAGACCCTTAAGTGCAGCGGAGTTTGTTTCATAGCCTAGAATGTCTATTACCTGAATCTTTCAAATAGCATGTGGTTATATGTATCAAAATTCCCATTAGTGCTTTACTGATAAGTATTTCTATAAGATTTTGACTTTGTAGTCTTTCATATTGAAACACTAGAAAAAATACTTCATGCATGCAAGCCACTTTCATTTACTTTCAAATGAATCTACATTCTCAATTATTTCTTGTGTCACTATGATTACTCTCAAAATGAAATAAGATAAGTAACAAAAAAAGGTCTTGTAACTGACTGCTATTCCCTGCAAGTTCGAACTGCATTTTTATTTGGTTACGTCCCCTTCTCCCTCCCTTACAAAAGAGAAGTTTTCTGTATCCTCACATCTTTAAGTAGTCATTCATAATGAAAAACTGTCTGATTTTCTGTCTCCTGTACATAACTATTTCAGAAGTCATCTTCTCAGTAATGACTTAATTTTCTTGTTGTGCATAATTCTGTTTTCTCTGTAAAGCAACTGTTTGCAGATCTTCCCTTCTCCCATCTTTCTTCACCATCATTTATTATTGGTTTTCATAGCTCCTTGCAATTAGCTGCACTAAAGTATAATGCTACTGCATTTTATGAACACAGACCAATGAATTCAGTTAATGCCTAATCACTGAATAAAAATTCACTGTTTCTTCCTGCACCCAGTCTGTTCCACAGCAACTATGAGAAAGAGCTGAAATCTCTACTCTGTGCATCCACAATTATAGACATTCATAATGAAGCAGTCAAATGCATAAACAAGTTAAATCTGATACCATTTTCTTTTCAGGAAAAATCCTCTTTGTAGTATTGTAACTACCCTATGTCTTTTTAGGTTTTCCAAGACTCTGTAAGGATGACAGCTACTGAAGTAATTCTCCACTATCAGTATTTAGAAAACAGCTCTAAGTAGATCCTGGTTTCTGTGGGTGTTTTGCAACTCAATTCTCTGGTGTCTTATAGATATTCCATTTACAATGCCCTCTCACTGCCAGGTCTTGGGAAAAAAGGTAGGTCACCTTCCTCCATCCAGCTGCCTATTTTCATGAACTGGTAGACACCTGACTAGTAAAACTCTATGTCTATGTCAATTTTGTTTGAAAATGGTCAAATACTAAAAAGCTTTCATTGAGAGATGAAGAACAGAAGAGATAAAGCTTACAGACACCTTGTTTCCTCAGAAATCATGCTAAAAATAGGATTAAGGTCTGTCTGCAGTAGTATTGTATAAAGCAGGCAAGTCAACAACAGGACCTTGACACAATACTTGCTATTCAAAGATATGAAAAACAATGATAGATTTAATTCTTGCTGTCAAAAAAGAAGATGACCATACTGAATAACCAAAAACCAGAGATTCTCAGACAGACGTATCAGATGTATCTTTAATACATAGTGGGGGCTGAATTCCATGCAGTTGATCGGAGATTTTAAAAATAACAGCATGATCTCTCTCCCTCAGTGAGGATATCCTCACAGGCAATGTATTAAGGCTTCTACAGAGATGGATGTGACTCATCAAGTGACTCATTTTTGTAAAATGCGCATGCATGTTACTCAAATACATTCACAAGCTTTTCTAACACAGCATTCTTTTTCTCTATTTCCTTTCTAAGGACAAAACATTGCAAGAGCTAAAGAACTGCATACAATGATATAATCCAAATCTCTGTTAAATTGGAGCTTCAACACAGTATCTGATTTTGTAGCCTACAAATCCAGATCAATATGACAAATCAGGGACTGTACACTGCAAAATCAAAAGTGTTAGTCCATTGAACCATAGTGCTGAGTTGAGTTTGTTGCAGGAGAAACAAATAACAAATTCCAAATTAGTATTACATATATCTATTTACTTTTACAATCTGTACAGAAGTCCCATTCCTTGTAAAACAGAAATAAGAATTAAACTGAAAGGTAACTCCATAAAACCAGTGCAATCACCACTGCTCACATACATTCTTCCAGTTGTGGCTTTTCGTGTGGTTCTACTCTTAGAACACTCTCAATTTCATACATCATCCCAAGAGATAAAAATTCTGAAAGAATAAGCAAACGAAAATAAAAGGGGGATATTAATGGAAATATAACAATTTAGCAGTTAATTTCTAATGAGTTAGAACAGTCTGAATATCCCAAGATAATTACTTTAGCAAGCCTGGACTAGGCATTAGGGAGAAACTTCTAATGGTGCAGGTAGTCTGGAAGTAGCAACACTCATTCATTGGTAGATTTTAAGATCTTGTCAGATAAAGTTCTATCAAAAGTCACCAAGTTATAGTTTATTTTGCCTTAGGATAATGCACCTTCCAATATTACTGTCTACTACTCAGATCAGCAGCTTAAATTCAGGAAAAAACCCCTGCAACGCTACTTACACGCTATCTCTGGCTGCTGCACTAATTTCGTGATAAGGATCGTAAAATTCAGATGCCTTCAAAGAGCATGAGGGCTATCTGTCAGTTGTCCACAGAAAAGATCACCATTTAAAATAAAAAAAAAAAAAACTCTACCAAGCGCACCCTAAAAACACAAACGTCTGATTTTATTAGCATTACTACATTAGGGGGACTGTAAATGGTAACAGACTGATGAGTAAAAACTTGCTGTATTTTCATCAGGAAACAAAACTGTGCCTATGTACCAAATGAAATTTTTGCAGAGCTTCGAGGGCTGGCACTCATCCTTAATATGCATATCCCATCCCAGCTGTTGTCTTTGCAGTACTTCCTCTTCAAACAGAGAGAAACATGGGATCTGTTCCTGTCATGGAGTAGCCTACACTGTTTTCATGAAGCCAAACTAATTGCCTGTGGCCCATCTGGTTCAAACCAGTAACAGAAGTCAAGAAGGAGAATTATGCCAACAATTATATGTCCTGAAAAGAAAGTATGAAATCCCAGTAGACAATGAGGGACAAATAAGCCTGAAAACTTCATCCTCAGAGCTGAGGCGTACTGACAGGCCAGTCTGCATAACCTACACTGTATTTTTCAAGTAACTTAAGAATTTGCACATGAAGCACTTACGCCAGCATCAGAAATTCATCTGTTTGTCAAAAAGAGACAATCTGAAAATATCAAAGAAGAAAAAACGTCTTTTGTCATTGCATATACCGGTTCCATTTTTGGGGAGGTAAACTGCTCTCCTTTAATGCTGTTTCTGTTGGGTTGCTTCAGCCTCTTCAGAGGAGTCATGCAAGCAAGACTATGCATAAAAGAACATCCACTGTGTCACCATTTGGTTCTCCTAATTTCCAAATTATTCTAGTGCCCTTCATGCCAGGGCTTCATGCCTAGGCAAGCCATGCTCCAATAGCAGAACATCATGCAAAACAAGCTTGTACTCTGGAGCGTATGAGCCTAATTTAAAAACTCTAACACACCAAATCTAGGCTTAATTACTCCTTGCAAAGATTAAAATGCTCTTTTTGTTGTTTTTTTGGGGTTTTTTTTGGTTTTTTTTTTGAAAGTTTTCTAACTTCGTCCTGAAACTTATGCAGTAATTGCTCTATAGCAGCTGCCTCAGAATTGGTAGAGCTACAAATGCCAGACATGGTGAGGAACACCTTTCACTCTTTCTTCTCTTTGGCTGCCACTAGTTGACCTACAGATTATTTTAATGATTCTCCCTAGTGCAAGTTCAAAAACTGATGTGCACACCTGTTTCAGCACACGTCAGTGCAGTCAGACCTTGGCTGCATTAGTTTTATATAGTCAGGCATAGCCTTTAAAATGCCACTTCTAAGAATAGATTCGTTCCTCTCAAGTCCTCTCTGAATCTATGGAAAATGCATTGAACCTACCAGTCAGAGACATGCATTACAGAACTGGCAGCCCAAAAAACAGTAGCAAAAACAGGGAAGTCATTGGCAAGGGGGACAGATGTAGTTTAGAGCCATTAACAAGCATCCATACTGACTGTAGCTAACAGAATTCAGCTAAAAAGAAATATCACTGACAGACCTATGCTTTAAACCTTTATACAGGGAAGAAATAAAATCCATGAGCCCAACAGCATGACTCTGAGTATGATTCAATAGTATTACTATAATTTGGAGAGGTTATTAAACTTTCTCCAGTAATTGTTACTCAGAAGTAGACAGTAGTCATTTCCTACCCAGTTTTCTGCTCTTCTCAATACAAAGCCCCATCTCAAGCTGTATCTTTGTGATCCAAGCCACTCACATTTTTTACGGTTATCTAATACACAATAAAAACAATTATGCCAGTCTGCTAGCCCAGACAGCCCACTTAAGAGTCGTTTCTATACCTTCTTGAGCGTTAAATTTTACACACAGAGCCCAATTTCAAAATCTCTTGATATGTAACTGTACTCTCCATATTCCTGACAGTGCCTTTTTTTAGGATACTCACATGAAGATTGACAGCTACGTGAAAAATGGAGGGCAGTGTGTTGTTATGAACTAGGCACAACAAACAGGAAACTCTGCATAGTTATAGTTTCCAGATTTTCCTTCCCAAGTCCCATTCTGTATATTGCTTGCCCAAAGAGATGGTTTTCCAACATCATATTCCTTTCTTAGCAACAGCAAGCATGGGATACCATACTTGGGGTGTAGACTAGATAACTCTATAATGAATACAGACTGATCATCTTTAGAATTGCTTGCTTTTATGTGACTTCATTTGTCAAACTGAAAGGAAAAGAAAGATAATCAGACGTTTAGAAAGATCAAAAAAGTGCAGCGATAATATTGATTCCAAGAAAATAAGATTATTATAGTCAGCTTTCTTACCAACATTTTAACCTTTTATAACATTAAGTGTAGGCATTGGTAAAATTGAATCCTACCTAATAAACACAAAGTTCTTTTTCTAATATGCTGTTATTTGATTTGTTATCTGATAATTTAAAACTCCACCTGTAACAAACAACAGGCCTCCTATTGTTTTGATCTCTGGCATTATTTACTTACCAAAATTTCAAAGCTTTACCTTCTGGATTGCATAGCCCTGCCTGAGAATAACGTTAAAAGTAAGTGAGGGTTCCCATTTCACTCCAAAACAGAGACATATTAGAAGCTGTTTATAATTTAATACAATTTGTTTACTTTACGTCATCATAAAAATTACCCTGTTGTTTACTTGTGTATTCTGCATGATAATTACTGCTTGCTAGAAATGCTTCTAAGGAAAACAGTGCATAGGTACTGGAATAGTGAACCCACAAATATATCAATCTGCATGCACAAAGTTATGGCAAGGCAATTGAATCTGCAATAACTTCTAGAGATGGTAGACTCCTGGTGAAAAACACAGATCACCTTAATCGTTACAAGTATACATTCACAGTCAACTTCTAAGAGACTAAAATACCTGTTTCCTTTATCACATATGCAAAACACTGGTCAATTGTGGCATCCATTGAGCTGGGAAACTGTGAGGTCAACAAGCCATTTCCCATCATGTATTCTTCATACTTTTCAGCTAAATATATATGTATATTTATAGAAAAGGAGAAAAAGAACATGAAAACACAAAGGAGAAGGAGGGACAAGTTGTCTGCCCTGCTGTCAATCTTTCCCAAGCAGCAGGGTAGAAAAACAAAGCTGATATCCACTACTGGACAGTAGTAATGAAGGCTGCATAGATTATGGTAATTTTAATTCCACAGCAGCTCTGGCAAGAAAGAACTGAAGTCTTTCACATCTGCAATGTTTTTGCAGCCAAAAAAAAGAATAAACTGAGTAGCTAAAATCTTAATTTTGGAGAAGTGGGAGTTCAGAGGTAGAAAATACTGACAGTGCGTACCTAGAGAAGCTTTAACGGGGAGAGAGGCTGTAGGTTGTTGTTTGGTTTTTTTTTTTTTTTTTTTTTTTTTACTCTTACATAGGCAAATATGAACATCTGAAGTTAGGAACGCTTGCTGTATTTTGAATGAGCAGCATACATTATGTTCAAACATTTGAAGAGAGAAAAGTGGTTTGGGTTCCTGTGGCTTTCAAATGAAAGCTGCTGAACCACTGCTGTGCATCTCAAGAAGCCAATAAAGACAGACAACTTTGATATGGATTATTTGCCAAGACTGCAGTAGCTTCAATAAGCTCTTTTCAAAGCCTAGAATCTAAAAAAACTGAAAAACAAAAGACATGCTCAACTACAGATTCACCTGCATGTGTTTCACAGGCAAGTAACAAGCTGTGAGCAAGACTGCCACACAGCAAAGGAGTATTTTTCAAACTCTCTAAAGAAGAAACAGTATTAAAACAGCATTACAGTGGGGTCAGCTGAAGAACCTGAATATCAAAACTTCTGTTTTGCAGGGTGTTTTGACTTTGACTGGCCTGCTTTTCAGCCATCTCTGGTTCCAGCTGCTTAACAAAGAGATTTTCATTAATTCAGTTGTCTGGCTTTCTTTTAAAGTTTAGAGAGTAAATGCATACTGTTTACCATGTTCTTCTTGTATTTAACTTAAGAGATTATCCTAACTTTAGAATAACAATGGTAGTAACAACTTGAATTTTTTTAGCAAGTACATTTTCAAAAAGATAAATCACTTCAAAATCCTGGGGAGTGTCCATTCCCCAAAGCCATTGTACATAACTTGCTGACAGCATACAGAACAAATCTAGGATTCACCCCATATGAAGGTGGATCTTGATCCATAAAACTTATAGTGAGGTGTAAGAGACAGCTGATTCTCACAAGAAATGAAAAGCACAAGGAAACATCCACCTATTCTGAACAGTCAACTAGTGGTCTAAAAGAACAAAACCCCATTACATAAATATCTCTCCACAAACAGCAGAGACACTAGAAAAAGTTTCCCAATTTGCTCAGAAAATTTTCTCTTCACTTTTTACTCCCCCAGAAGAACTGTTTTTCAAAAAGATAATATATTGTGTTCCTGGAAATATAACTCATTCTTTCCCATAGAAGTAACTAGTATACTCCAACCTTTACAAGTCCACATACAGTGCTGGAGGATTTCAGCTATTTTTTTTTTAGAAAAGACTAAATATTTGTCCAGACTACTAACAATTCTGCCTAAATGGGATACACTAAATATGAACCTGTGTTAACCGCCTCTTGTTTTCCCCAGGAATCTCCTAAAAGAAGCTAGGTTAATTCCATATATTTACATCTCACCATAGCAGACCTTACTGTTCAACAAATGACAAATGCCATTTCAAAGCTACCATACAAGACAGACACCTTTTCGTTACAAACATACGCATATTTAGAATCAGTATTGACTACCCTCTGCCCCCACTACTATAAAACTAAAGCAAAACAAGTATAAAACATTCCTCCTGACCTTGTTCAGGAATATCAACAGATCCAGCTCCTAGAACAATGGCTGCTATCATGAAGATTTTCAAAATAGTACTAAACAACATTTGAGCATAAAATGCATTCTCTTTAATGGCTTAAATCAAAAGCACTTTGAGGCTGAAAAGAAGAAAATTACTGAATCACAGTAAAACACTGTCAAGGCTTTATAATCTCCCTACTCTGAAAACAGTGATATAGTAATGCCTCTTAAGATATTTTCAGTTTTTCTTGAAGTTCCTTGTCTCATAATGCATAAGTAAAACAACAATATCTTCTGCAGCAACTTCTCACTGCTTTTTGTCAAGTGTCAAATCTCAGCATAACCCAAGTCTTAAGACTTCAGACTGTTTGAAATGCAAAAAGTGCTATTATTTTCAACTGTTTTTTGTTTGTTTGTTTGTTTGTTTTTCTGATCAAACAAGAGATCAGCCACAGTAAGAAGCAGCAGTTAAAAATAATGGTTGGGATATAACTGCACTTAGCTCAGAATGGATGGGAAGCAGAAACACACTTTGAGATGCTGTGCTTCACATACAGATGTGGCAAACTTTTCAGAGCAAGAAGAAAACAGCCAGCACAGTATTTGACAGAAAATGTTTTTCCATAGGCATGTTTTGTCAATTTTAGACAACTCATGAAAATTCACATAAAGTTATAAATTCAACAGCATGGGCCTCTTCGGTGTTTTAGACATTATTTTGGAAATGTTTACCTGTCATTTTAATTCACTGACGCAGAAAGCAAGCATAGAAAGTCTCAATTTGAGAAAAGAATGCCAAAACCTGAATAGGTATCTTCAGCACTCTCCATACTTTTGCTGTGTCTGCCCCACCCACTCCTTTTTAATCACAACTAAAAGAAAAACTTACGTTGGTTTCTAGCTCACCTAAAATTTTAGTAGGAAGACCTAACAAACAAAGCCTTCAAAAGTATCTATAAAAAAAAAAGAATAAGGCTCGCTTGAGTCTTAAGTATATCCCCCGCACAAGGAACTGCCCACAGCTCTTTGCAAGAAACCGGGTGAAGGTGTATTTGTGAATGTTTGCTTTGTTTCTGAGACAGAGGAAGGACGTTTCACACCAAAGCATACTTTGTCTTCTTTCGCCCACTGGCTTAGCTCTGCTTCCTTGCACTCTTCTGCTGAACAGACATTTATAAAGCATTGATTATGCCACCAAACAAATGAACAAAGGTGCTGCTTTCCCTTTTCTCATACAGCTCTGCATCACCTGCTACCTAGGTGTGCATCATCAAGTCAAAAATGTATATGAAGACTGCAAAATTTTGCTTGGTGTTTCTACAGTGTTTTGCCATCTGACGTTCTTTTTCTAGGATTCAATCTAAGAATTCTTCATCGTGAACTAAGAGTATTTTTATCCGTTTCTTCCAAGCTGATGTAAAGACCAATGTATCACCGTCACTTATACAGGCCCTGTTGACACATTTGAAGACTTATTATGTCTCCTGACACTTTTTTCCTCTTTTTAATATACTAAATACAGTTTTTCAAACTTTCCTCAAAGGAGACATTATCAACCCTTCTAGCCATTTTTCTTGCTTTCCTCTTAACCCTCTCATTTTTCCACATCATCCTATAAATATAGTACCCCAGACTCAGTTTTCATTAGACCTGCCTAGCACTGAAAGCAGAATAATTACCTTTCAACACGCTGAAAGCTCCTCGCCAATCATCTCCAAACAAAGTGTCCCTTTCTCTACATCTCGCAGAACCATTGCCTGAGCATTTTGAAATTGTCTAAACCTCTTCCAACACAGGTCTCCCCAGAAAGTTTCCGTGAATTTCCATGTTTTACTTCCCCCTCCTTAGAATTGTATTTTATATCCATCTTTGCCAGATTTCATGACATTAATCCCAGGTAAATATAATGTTTCTGGAATATTCAAGATCTGATCACCTCCTGTTAAATGTTTACTTGCCAGTCTGGTATCTTCCACAAACTTAAAAACAAGCCACCAGAGCTACACTTTTAGGAATATGCTTTAGGTCACTTTCATATGAGATACATTGCCCTACCACAAAGGTCCAGCAGCCTCTGCAGAGGACCAGCAAAGATCAATTTTTATACTGCATATACAACAGGTCTAATGTGTCCAGAATATACTAGACTTGCTAGGCATGTGCCACACAGTTTATATGGGCCATTCTATACAATCTGTTCTATACCATGTGGACACAAATTTCTTCCTGGAAAATCTACGGACCATGGCTTAAAATAGATGGTTCAGGGAACCATAAATTAAGGAAGATGTAGATTTATAAAGAATCCAGAGAAGGATGATCCAAGGTCTAGAAAATATGACCCATACTAAAACACTAACAGACTTTCATTTAGTTATTCCATACAAGGTTTGCTGATGGGTCCCACCTGGGAGGTCAGTCTGACAGTCACACATCTGCAGAGTAGACTATTTTAAGCAAGCTGGTGTTACATCAAATTCCTACAGAGATCTTTTATTTGCAGATGAGGAACCATACTTCGTATTTCCACTAATGCTTCTCAGTCCTTCTGCAGATGTGAATCTGTGAGGTTAAGTGCCCCTTTTATCAGAGACAAACATGCTTGGTTTTAATTTAAATACTACTTTCATAGAACCATCTTTGTTGGAAGAGACCCTCAAGATCATAGAGTCCAACCATAGAGTCCTAACTCTAGCACTAAACCATGTCCCTAAGAACCTCCAGGGATGGTGACTCAACCACTTCTCTGGGCAGCCTGTTCCAGTGCTCCACAACCCTTTCCATGAATGATTTTTCTTAATATCCAACTTAAACCTCACTTGGAACAACTTGAGACCATTTCTTCTCATCCTATCACTTGCTACTTGGGAGACCAGACCAACAGCCTCCATGCTACAACCTCCTTTCAGGTAGTTGTAGACAGCAATAGGGTCTCCCCTCAGCCTCCTTTTCTCCAGGCTAAACAGCCCCAGATCCCTCAACCACGCCAGCCAAAATGATTCTGTGATTGTAACATCAACAGCACTTATGCACTAAGCAGTTCACCTTGTCACAGAAGAAGATCAGGTTGGTCAAGCAGGATTTGCCTCTCATAAACCCCTGCTGATGGGGCCCGTTTGCCTGGTTGTCCTGTACATGCCACACGATGACACTGAAGATGATCTGCTCCATGACCTTCCCTGGCACCAAGGTCAGACTGACAGGCCTGTAATTCTCCAAATACTCCTTCCAGCTCTTCTTATAGACGGGCATCACATATGCTAACCTCCAGTCAACTGGAACCTCCCCGGTTAGCTAGGACTGCCGATAAATGATGCAAAAGCGGCTTGGTGAGCAACTCCACCAGCTCCCTCAGCACCCTTGGGTGTATCCCATCTGGCTCCATAGACTTGTGAGTGTTCAAGTAGTGCCTTCTGTTCCCCTTAGGAAAGCATCACCTATGACAATGATCCATTTTTTTTTTCTTTATGGAAGTGTTTTTGATGCAGGGTGTAGGCTAACTTAACCTTGGTAACTCTTCCAACCTAGATGAACCTTCATCCTCGTCACTGCTTGGTTCCATTTGCAGAGTGTCATACCTATTATGCAAGAGCACATGGGAAGGTGCGGTAGTCACAGAAGAGATGCGTCTGCTGCACTGGGCAGGAACTTGTCACCATTGCCCTCTATCCATTGAGTCACCACATTCAGCAAAGTGGAGAGAGGACAGGGAGTCCTCCATGTCATGTGCCCTGTCTGCCTGACAGACCTGTCCCAGGGAAGGTAGGGTGGGATTCCAATAATCTGTCTCTCTCTCGGACTCTCTGACACTCCTCAACTTACTCAATCTCCACTCAGAGCTCTATCACTAAGCAGAGGGAGTTTCTCTACCTAGGTGCACCTCCCACAGGTGTGCTCACTGCTGCCATCCTGTACTGGCATACGAGTAGGGCACACCCTGCAGCCTGACACCTGGGTGGCAGCATGTTCCCACCAGAGCTCTATCTGGAAAGCTGTGTCCACTGTGGTGGGTGCAGAGTTTAGAGAGGCCATGGCTTTCTGCTTGCTGGATACCATTTTTCCCTGGTCAAGCTGGCAGAACTACAGTGCCCTTCTTACATGCCCTTCTGTGCAAACCACCCTGTTTGCCCACCCTGATCACTATCGACTCCCCATGGGCTGCTTCTATAAGCTGGGGGACTGAGGAGCCAAACCCTGGCCACCATTGCTCCTGATCCCACCGAGGTGTTGTCAGCCTCTGAGCCACCAGGAGCCTGCAGCTCGTGCCAATCTCAGCTCCCCCCAAAGCTGCCCCCAGTCTGGGAAACTCCCCTGTGCACCTCACTAGAGGTGCATATCCTAAGCATCAAAACACAAGTAAAAAGCAGTGCTATACTGTGAAGTGACACAGCCAATGCCATTTTTTATTGCTACTTTGTGTAGAGGATTATACTTCAGGGGACAATAAAAGTGCACGAAAAGTGACCACTAACAACTTGTCTGTAAATATGCAGTTATTTAACACTGGGTTTAGCAAAACTAACAGCTTTTAATGACTCAGTGTATATCAAGCTGATCCTTAACACAGTTACACCATATGTCTAATGTCTGTAATAAGCTACAAATGCCAGAAAGGCCATGGTTATGCAACTATGATTAGATTCAGAATCCTAGTGAAGACAACATCCTATTTGCAGCTCCTCAGAGCTTTTTGTCCACCTTTGCTCGTTCTCAGGACAGCAGGAAACAGGTGTATTAACCAGCCAGTCCCTGTAATCTTCAGACTTAAGAGAACAGGTGCAACCAAATTTCAAGTCCCATTTGGCTTTTTTTTTTTTTTAAACAGCACATTTAGGCATCAAGGTAGTTCATTCCAGCACAGCTATCCTATTAAGAGGCTTGTGATATCACTGTAAAAATATCCACACAGCTTTCACCATTATAATTTCTGCAGCACAACAATCACTGAAGTGCACATATTTAAGCCAGGAATTTAATCAAGCCTAGGATTAGTCAGCATGAATGGCGTTACCCACCATCAACAACGGGCAGAATATGCCTGGCTACCTATTACCCTTTCTGGAAATGGTACTCATATAATTTATACATGCCTCCATATCCATGCATGTTAAAAGCAGTAACACTCTAACATTTTGAGACAATCTGTTGAAAGACAGTCTGGAAGTCTTCAGCAAACCATCTGCTCTAGCAACCATTTACATAACACAGCAATCCTAGCACCTCTCTTCAGACACATGCAAGCACAAGTTTCCCAATCCCAAAGGAGAGTCACAGTTTAACACACACACTTTTTCAGAGCATTGCTTTGGCTCCTGCTGTTCCCCTGTTGCAAATCACTTATGTTTGCAGGAAAATCATTAAATTCCTGGACATCAGGTGGATGGAAATACTATCTCAATTTTTGCTGGCCACCGTGGTAGCTCTACATGCATTCTCTATGACAGCAAAACTTGCTAGACAGATTCCTGCCTCTTGATCAACCTCCACACATATTCCCACTCCTTGATTATTCCAGTGCAACTATCTGTTGACAATGCTGCAAGCAGACACACACAAAAGTTCTGTAAAGAAATATATGAAATGTCTGGATTTAAAATTAGTTGCTTTGCAAGTGAAATTTTATTTTGGCCCAGAACATTTCACAAGCAAACAAAAAACAAAATGCCTCACCAGATCCTTTAGTTATGAAAGCAAGCTTCAGCCAGCGGATCAGTCTCACTTTGTTTTTGTTTGCAAAAGCTGAATTCGCGATGACCCAATATGTTTCTTCCTGCATCATGTACTTGATCTCATGCGCAATGCTGCATTTTCCAGGCTGTTTTTCTCTAAGCAAACCAGTATTTTTACTTCTTAAAAGTGTCTCCTTTCAGACAGCATTTGCTGTCAGACTGCTTTGATGTTAATGCATATCAAAAGAGTTTAAATTACAAATTCTTAAATAAACTGCTTACATTTAACTATGCTCTCCCTTTAAATCTTAATCAGGGTAAAACACAAAAGGAACAATGTTTCAGCTCCTAGCATCCCAGCTGGTTAGGGTATTCCACACACAACTAGTGTCTCCTTTATCAGTCTTTTGCCAGCTGCTGAACTCTAAACTATTATTTGATTACTGATGGTACTTATTTCCATGCCTTTTGCTGTATTTTTGATTAACAGTCTACAGTGATTCAAACAAATAAAGAATGTAAGACACACGGTTGAAAGTGCTTTAATGCATAAGTGTTAAAACCCGAAGTCAGTTTCAAGACACACAGAATTTGGTAGCACCAGATACTTAATACACAATGGGAAGCACTTTTCAGTTGAAACCTTGTTATTCTATAAATAAAAAATCTTCAAGTACAGCTACTTTCTAAAAAGTCAAGTAAGGCAGTGTTGTGGTTTAACCCTAGGCTAGCAACTAAGAACCATGATAGCCGCTTGCTCAATCCCCACCTCACTCACCCCAAATGGGAGAGAAAACCAAAAGGGAAGGAGAAATTTGTGGGTTGAGATAAAAAATCATTTAATAAGGCAACAAAATATTAATAATAATATACTACTAATAATAAAATAATAAAATGATAAAATATATATTTTAAAAATAAATAAATTATATTCAGTGCAATCCCTCACATAACTCCAGTCACATGGAACAGCCAGTCCCAGAGAGGAGAGCACCCTGGTCCCAAAGAGCTGTTTCCAGCAAGACAGCAGAGAAAGCAAAAAGCCCAAAGGCAGAAAGGCCCAAAGGCCAGCTGCAAAGCGGCAGAACGGCAAAAGGCTGAACAAAACTAAGTGAACTAATGAAACTCCCAAATGGGACCACACTGAACTTGTGAGCCAGAAAACCTGAACTCCAATTATAGACAAAGTGTGATGCTAATGGTATGGAATATTTCATTGATCAACCTGGATGTCAACCAAAGTCTGTTCTACCTATGTCCCTCTTCCTAGTTGCCTTGCACCCACAGACAGAGAGCCTAGAAGGACCTAAGGACCTTGGTCTCCCTGACAACAGCTAACATATCAGTAAGTTCTTACATTCTTTCCATACTGACTCAAAGAACAGCTAGCCACTGAAAGAAAAACATTATTAACTCTATCCCAGAAAAAAAAGCCATGTTGTCTCATTATTGTTATAGTAAATCCAACCCAAATACCATATTAGTGAGATGGAGAAAAAAGGAGAAGAGGAGGGGAGGAAGGGAGGAGGGGAGGAGGGGAGAAATTTTCTAACTGCATAAAGAAAACTAACTCAATTTCAGTCAGATCATCACAGGCAGAAAGAAAATTTCAGGATTCTGCTTGTTGATATAATTAAATCCAATGTACTTCTAAGCTTTAAAGCATGCATGGACACTGAAGGTTTTAGGATGCCTCTGTAACTGATGAACATACTTTCAGCTACCTATTTACTGAAGAAGTTGAAGTGTTTTTCTAGCTAATGCATACATGGAAGACACAGATGTGTGGCTTATATAACAATATTAATTGAAAATAATGTGACTAATGCATTCTCCTGGGCAACAAATGCTTATGAATCAACCCCAGAAACTTTAGGAATGCATAAAGAAACAAAACAACTGGTTTAGAGGAGTAAGACTTTCAGATTCTTTCACATAAACCATGGGTGTTATTTCCTACAGTTAGAAAACAGGAATATTTCACTACTCATCTACAGATACAGCCACTTAGTGACAGGCATACAATACATATTTCAGATTAAAAGTTGCACTTCCCAGCTCTAACAGAGTGTCTCTAAATCCCAGTTCAGAAAGGTTTTGAAACTGTGAACCCACTATCCTGTTAATATGCAGGACAGCAGCAGGAGGGGCAATGACAACACAACGTCCAAACCTTCATGTGGTGTTCAACTGCGAAGCAGTCCTGAAAGATAGTTGCCATACCAAGCAAATTCTAGTCAAGGCAAAAATGTGTTTAAGAATCCAGAGGGCTTACAGTGGCTTCAACTCTTGCTTCGGGAGTTAGAGAAAGACTGTAGATCCCCATGTGGCTGTATATAAAGAAAACAGATTTAGGTCCCTCTGGCTACGAGACTGAATCTGGTCATGTCAATAGGCAACATGATGAACAGAAATTTTAAAGTCTGTAATATTTTGCACTTTCTCCCTAGCACCGAAAGAAGAAAATGCACTTTAATGTGAACACTGTTTACAGCAATTACTTAAATTCTACCAGAGCATGCATTAGCATTTTAAAAAGCTTCTGTGTGATGAAGTGACTGATAAAGCATTTTAGAAAAATGTTTTAAAGTGCTCTCCTTTGCTTTATCTGTAACAGACTACAATTAATAGCAACAGAAAATTGCTTTAAAAAAAGAACTACCAACTGGGATGAAATGTAGATCATAAGAGGGCAGCATGAATTATTGGAATAAATGACAGACAGAAGACATAGTAATTTCTCATTATTTTTGACTTAACCAAAGCACGAAAATCTCAAAGTATTTGTTATCACCACTGAACATCCATGTGAGGCAAAGGCAAACCAGTCCACAATTTTCCAGAGAAATTTGCAAGAGGTAAGTGTATTAATGGTCTGTGAATGTTGCAAAGGCTCTCTCATGAGCCACAAATAGATTTTAAGGACTTAATTTGTAGGTTTTTAAAAAAAATAAGCATTACAGCTATTGCTCTGTGGTACAATGAGTTAATACAACAAGGCGTATAACACTTTCGCTTACTGGGAGCCATACTGGCATTTCAGAGGGCAATAGCCAAAAGTGTAGCTCAGTTTCTGGAACCTTCCCTATAGTAGAAAGTTTTACCAGCACAGCCATCCATGCATCAGAAAAAGTTCTTAAGTATTCATATTCTAAATGAAATTTGAATGACTCTCAACATTCTCTTGAAAGAGAAAGGTGGCTTCCTAAGACTCAAGTATTATCCACCACAAAAGTGGCTCTCAACAGCCATGCAAAGACATCCATGACAGTAAGGAACAATGTACCTGCCCTTATAGCTCTGTTTACTTGCAACACATATGATGTCTCATCCTGAGAAACAGTGCTGATTAAAAGCTTCCTTCTTTCTAAAATTCTCTGCATATTATGACCTGAACATTCTTTCAAGTAATTTTGTGGTGGTCAAGCAACTACTGCTTCCAGCTCTGCAAATACAACGCATAGAAAAGGTCTGATCGACCTGAGGAGTTTGCACAAACTTCAAACTCCAGCTGAGAGCTGATGAAGAGGAAGAAGATTGTGACAAGAAAACATGTGAAATAGCCTCAAGTTAAACACAAGGCTGACAAGAAACCTCCAGCATGAATGTCACATTGCACTGGAGAAAGACCTCACCATGCTGATGACTCATCATTCTGCTCAAGGAATAATGAGTGTCAATCCCAGGACCCACAGGAACAGTGGAAGGGTGAGTGTAACACCACAGAAATAGGGTAGAAAGTGGGAAGGCTCTGCATAACAATTCTAGCTGTGACATTAGTGACACTTTTCTATATTAACTAGATAATTTGGACTACCAAACCATTAAAACATAAGTGGACAAATGACAAATTCTTGACCCCATTTATATAGTGCATTCCTTTTACACATTACAGGATTTAGAATGTAGCAGCATGCCAAACTGCCTCAAGATTGGGTGTGTTTTCAGACATAGAAAGACCATTGAAAATTCAGAGCACAGGGAGGAAAAGGGAACAAGCCACTCTGTATCTAGAGAAAATGAAACAACAGCGTAAGTCTAGTGTTGTCCTGAGATTTCAATCTACAATCCCCATGCCATAAGGCACTATAAACTAGTACTGTTCTACAAATAAAGCCTCCTACAAAACATGACACAAAAAACACCAGAATTGAGGTAGAAGTAGAGAGGCTTGAGTGATAGGAAGAAATCTCCTCAAAATGCAGCTAGGCTGCCAGAGCCCTTCAGTCTGTAAAGGGCTCTGTACAGGTATTATTTTACAGGACTGTCTACTTTACCGATTTACATGGAATTTATTTTGTTTGCTTTTGCCACAGCCCTCAACACATTGCTTCTCCCTCTCTGCCTATCAAAATTTGGTAGCCAGCCACACATAGAAGCAAAGGGATTTTTGCATTAAACTAGCTACTTCATTTTAAGGCTATAAAACTATTATATCTTGCAACAGAGAAAAATATAAAACAACAAAAAAACCCCTGAAGTACATAGTTTTACAGAAAATAAACTGCAATCAGATTTCATGCAGCTATTGAAGAACAAAATTACAGGTAGGTAGTGTTCTGGGCTTACAGTCTTAAGATGGTAGAAAGTACATATCTTATATGCAGGAATTGGTCTGGATATCACTAACCTACAGAAGAGATAACATCATAGCTGTAGTGCAGACACTAACTGACCTCAGCACACACAACTTTTTAGTCCCCTACTACAGGGTCCCTGAATCTTTTCAGCAGGCAGCAGTTAAGCTCTGCACAGGTATCTGTCAGCAGAAATACTTTGTTTCCTCCTTGTGCATTTGGACCTCCTCACAAAACTCAACAACTTGAGACCATCACAGAGAAAAGTCCAGCCACAGAAGAGACAATGACAAGCCTGCTCAGCCATTCCATTTTCTCACCCTTTTTGGCACCTTGATAATGAATGCACACTGAAAGATTGTGACAGCCTACGAGAAATGTTGTACAACACCATCCTGAAACTGTATTGTTAAACTGTCATAAACCCTGGTGGCTATGACCCTGTCCATACTATTACATGGCCCAAGGTGAGAAAAATAAGACATTGTAATATTTTTCTCTAGCTGTCTACTAACTCATCTGAAAAATACTTAATAATGGCTGTCTATTTAAGACTGACTTACATTACTGAATATTCATGTGCAGGTATAAGGTTGTGAAACAGCTTGAAAGAAAAAGGACACTTGGAAAAAATAAATCCTACATTGCCAACTATGCAAATATTTAATGAGTTCCCCATTATAATTATCAGCAAGTCAAGCCCAGTAAACCAAATATATCTGCGTAACCAGAAGGAGGTACCTATTCCATTAGGTAAAATTCAGGGATAAGGAGTATGACATGGGATTAGCACATGTGACATCTGTTACCTATTCTGCAGCTAGCAGAACCCACTGCAACACAGTCAATTACTTTCTGAAGACTGTTTCATGTATGTAATCCTCTACAAGTTATGCTTCATTATTCTGAAGTCCCATATAACAAGAGTCCCTACCAAACCTCTTAAAAATAGGGATCTGTGGCTTCTCAGTCTGACTGTAAAAGGCCATTATCCATGACATATACATAACTAACATTTGGTCTAGCAACAGTGTAACAGGGACATTTATTACCTTTCAGAAAATTCAAGGATAAGATAACTCTTATTACCACAACTCTCTGAAAGGCATGATGCATTCCTTGTATCCATGTAGCACAACAGTAACCATACACACTTTTCCACAAGGTAGCACAACAGAGAGGATGTTCACAATGCAAGGATACCAAGCCTATTTTGACCAGGAAGGGCACATAAATGTGAACAAATGTTACCAAATGGCAGATGGATACTGGTAAAACTCTTGCTAATAAAGCTGAATAGCATTGGCATAGCCCACATTTCCATCTGAAAATACAATAATGAAGTCACGTTGCTCTGCTGGTATTGCGAATCATCTTCTACGCTCATCTTCAGTACTGTCTGCTCATTCTCACATGGATGTAATCACTGATTGATAATACAAAACCCTGAAGGACTAGACACAATCTCCCTGAAATACTGGAGCATGGTCTTCTTTCCAGAAAGAGACTAGAGATATAATAAAACTGTGATTTTTCAGTTTTACTATGCATCACTTAAAGACAATGTAGACTCTTTTTCTAAAAATGTAAAAACTTAAAGAGGATTCAAATGAAATTACATTCACATTTTCCACATAGGTTTTGTTTTTTCAACAAACACAACCTTAGGAAGTAAACATCTCTCTGCTATGAACACTGAAAGATAAGAACTGCTTACTGCTGCTGAGCCAGAAGAGCATATAAACTGCTATATCTATCAGATTCAAATCATTGCACAAATAAACAGAATCATTAAGAATTCTAAATATTATCCTCTCACTAAATGCACTTTCTGTACATATGAAATCAAAATAAATAATTTTAAAGCCTCACAGCCCTACTATGGATATAATTCCTTCCTGTAACTGTTTTTCTTACTTAAAGAATAACTTATCTATCATAGCTGAAATTGTGCCCAGAGGCTTAAAATGTTCTTTTATATGCTACCTGTATGAAACCCTTTTCACTCCTTGGCAACAAGTCATTAAGCTCCACAACTGTTTCTGCTCTTGTTCTCCTGGAAGTTCTTACCAGACATTTTGGGTTAACACCACAATAGGAGGTCCCTCTGCAAAAAGTTATGAGGTATATATGAATGCACAATTACTAAGATTATTCAGTGCAACATGCATGAAGATAGGAGTACAAAATTCAAATAATTTCTTATTCATTTAAGCTGCATGGCTATAAACAAAGCTTTGAATTTATTGTATATCAGACAAGAAAGTATTTATTGTCTATCAGACAAGAAAGTATTTATCATCCTGAACCTGCCTTCAAAATAGGAATACTTACCCTGCTGCAACTGCAGGAGGGATGACCAGTATGAGTTTGAGTTGTGCTTCATGCAGAGCTTCAGAAAGGTGAATGAGCAAGTGAATCAACTCCCTGAAATATAAATATATTGTTAGAGAGAAAGGCAGTAAGACTGGTGCTATATATTGTCAAGAGCGAGTTAACAAGTAGCAGTAGAAATAACTGAAAAGATGCAGCTGGCAAGAAAGCCAAACACAGTTTGCAGTGAATGACCATAGCAGAAAAAATTAGGAAGACTGATCAGAGGCTTACCCTCTTTCAAGACTAAGAACACTGAACTGCTGATGATAGTCTTATTGGAAAGGGTCATCACCTTGGGACTAAAATATTTCCTAGTTTAATTCTAATCTAACAATGCATTGTTAGCATGTAAAACCAGCACACCTTACCAGAGTAGGTCACCACTTGAGGTCATATTCAGTAAAAAGAATTAAATCAATAGAAGAACCAAACACTGTTGTGAAACAAGCAGTTGTTAAATGGATTCAAGTTGCCACTGTATTACTACACGTGAGATCTGAGAATTTGTAAAGATGCTTTTACAGCAAGACATGCAATCTTCAAAGGATATTTCTGAGGCCTGTATTTAGAAACATTTCTGCTGCTGTTTTTTTTCTGTACAAATAATCCTTTCATTTCTCAATACATTACTGTATAGCTACAAAATAAATGTTTGACAATGCCATATCTGTAAGTATAATCTTCCATATGTATCATTTAAAGGCCTTCACAAAAGATGATACTGATACCCATGTTCTAAACATTTCAATAGGAAAATAAACTCAAAAATTCTCATGTAAGCTGTTCTCAGACTTCCTGATTTGAAGGGTGATATTAATAGAAAATCCTTCAGAGGCACATTGCAGAAATATTTTATGGCTATTTTTATCTTAAGAGGACTGATATTACCTTCAATTTGCACTATAAATATGGCCCTTCTGCGTGCCTTCCTTAAGTCATTTGATTTTTAAGAATGAAGCCAACTTGCGTATTTACCCACTGGTAGGGCAGATCCACAAAAGTAGTCAGACAGATGATATTATTTCTGTATCTGTGCAGAACTATGCTTAAACCTGAGGTGAGTAGAAAGCAGCTACACGACCCATTCCAGTAGGCTAAGAGTGCTAAAGCAGGAAAGGTAGGACATACATAAGTGACACCCAAGTTGTTTATTCCACTTAAACTGGACTAGACCTGAAGTCTCAGAAACAACCTCTGCTACTGTCAGGCCTTTCAAGGCAGTATCATTCTAGAGATATTCCTCTGAAATAATTGATCTTCCAAAATAATTATCCATCACAGTAAAGATGCTTGACTTGCACAATGTAGACACTACCCAAAGGTAACCAAGTATTTTAATTTTCCCTGAAATGGTTTGATGCCTGATGAAAACTTCTTAAGGACCCTACAAAAGCCATTACTCTCAAAATCCTGGTAAACAAACAGAGCAAGTTTTATCACTTTCCCAATACCATCAGTATTTTGTGCTTGCAATTTGAGAGCTGGCTGTGCTGAACAGCTCTTGACAATGAACTGTCACACTGACACCCGTATTTCTCTTCCAGGGAGAGACATGAAATTACAGGAATCAGCTTTTGGTCTATTTACAACAGGTACTTCTACCATTCTTGCTCTGGGAAAGTAACAGCTTTCCCTCCCATTTTCTTATAATATGCATTCCACATGAAGTACGTCACTATTCAGACAAATCAACTACAGCAAATAACAATCCTTTTCCATAGGAACTCATTCAAAATTACAACATTAAACTAAACAGACATTTATTGACTCAACCATACACATCACAGCACCCACATGACATAATCTTATCAGAAACTATAATCAATATTAAATCTAGCTAAGCCTTCTTTCCCACTGATTTGTGTCTCACAGCTAAGTGACCTTTTTGACTAATTACGCCCAAACTTCAATATGAGTGCACCCCTTTATGAGATGTCAGAGATGCTATATACAAGAAAAATTTGACCAAAGAATCAATTCCTCTGGCACTGAGATTATTCTACACTGTTGATCAGCAGGGATCTCTGTTCTCTGCTTGGCTGCCTTGGTTAGCTGTAGGAACTTTGAGACCTCTACACCATTTAAAACATTTGCTGACTTTTAAATTTAATTATTTATAAGGTGAAGGGATAGAAAGAGGTGCAGAATAGGCCAAAAGAACCCAGTATAGGTGCAGAGCTAGACAATATAATCTTCATTTAGAAGCAAGGCTCTAACACCCTCACTCCCACTCTGCATCTTCACAAACCTTTCCCAGTTCCTAAAATGCTGCTATCCAGATAGCGATGCTTTGAAGCATAAGAGGAAAAGCAGTTGGGATTATTTTGAACCAGATGCAGAGAAAAAAAGAAAAATAAAGTGAGTATTAAATTCAAGGTTTCCCCTTTCCTCACAATCTCAGATACTTGTGGTTTGCCAGCATGGGTAAAAATGTTTCCACAAAAGCAGTGACAAAACAAAAGCAGCCATATTTTAAAACTAGAAGGGCATACAGCACAGAACCACAATCTGCATCTGTAAACGAAGGACAGATTCGTGGCCTGATACAGGGGCAGGAATGCAGTTTAGATTATCAGTTTTATTTTGTAGCTAGCAGACCTGACCCTAACTAAAACCAGACCTCATTAAAACAGTGATTTACTCTCCTCCTGCCACCAAATCCAAGCAGTATAGCTCTGGCCAAAAAATAATCAGCTTCAACTTGGAGGAAGTCAGGAAGAAAAGAGGTAGCTGGACAAATGCAGATTCTTGCTTAAGGAACCCAGGTAAACATCTCCTCACTAACAGGTCAAACCAAGTCTCTGGGCCCTGAAAACCTTCTAGGAAACCAGACAGGACTAATGGTTAAATAATTAATTTAGGCTCACTTCCATTTGTCAGCCAAGACAGATTACGTAAATCAAAGTGTACTCTTCCCCTCTCCCCCAAACAGCAATAGCAGAATGTTCATTTATTGTGTGCTATAAATTAAAACTTTACTGTGTACCAACAGTGCTTTCTAGTGTTTTAAACACAATAGTCTCCCATACTACCACAGGTAATTTTGAAATAAAAGCTACTGACATTTAAAACATTTTAATGAGGTACAGGAAAACAGGAATAGAATCGGTCTTCCTAAAAAGGTTTCATTAAATATTTACCAGAGACTTCATCACTGTCAAATTTAACTTCCAAGTAGTTACTAAAACATTGGCAGCTTTAAGACTTTATCTTGAGCTAATTAAGGTCTACTTCATTCCTACTATTTCAGGCCTTCTATTATCACTACCATTTGTTAGGTCAATTTTCCAAGAGTTCATGATTTCAAAGTATCTTGTCCCTCAGAAAAGTACGCAGACCTCCAAATTTTCACCACCCAAAGTCTGAGGGAAAACTGCCTTTTCCTGGCATTGGTCTACTGTGTTTGGGACACCTTGCAGTACAGTGCAAGAGTGCTTCAGTGCACAAAAGTGGGCTGTAGGTATATTTGAAAAGCCTTGCAGAAGACACATAAGGCTGTTACATCCCTCCCTTCAGTTACAGGATCCTTTAGAACTCGGCAACTTTCAAACTTCAGCTACTTTTTTGCACAAGTTGGTAGTCAGTACTCCCTAAAATTTATGCCTTGTCAAGAAAATTGGACAGAATAAAGCTGTCTACTTCAAGAAGAAATTGCCCTTTTGTGCCATTTCATTGCCTAGTTAATACCAAGAAACTGGAGTGAATTACAGCAAATCTTTGATTAATAGATTAATTTTTCAGGGACTAACATGAAAGATAGAACTGCCAGAAGAGCTTTTTGCTCCTGTACTCCTACCAACATTAATAAGATGTCTGAAGGTCATCTTCTGCATGATACCAAAAGAAAAAAATCTTGTTTTTTAGAATGATTCTGTGTGATGGCAGTGCCATCTATCAGCTAATGCTAGACTGATCAGAATAATGTGTGCACTTTTATATATGCTGTGAGATTCTTATGAGACTCATGCCTTTTTCACATCATTACCCAAGTGCCTGGGGAAAAAAACCCACAACAATAAACCCACAACTGAGATTAGCAAGTGAGGCATCATTCTGTCTAGCAGTTAACTAAATAAGCAGGACAATTTTGCTTGCTCAGTTATCTCAGTATTTCTGCCATGTACACTGCTAAACTTAAATGCCACAGGATTAATAACTTGGAATATTTTATTGCAAAATCAGTCAAGAAAGTTTTATCTGAAAGATGGTGATTTAATTACAAAGCAGGTTTAAGCTATAAGAAGCAGCGAAACATTACAATTGAGGTATCATCCACATAGGATACCTTGGTTGATTTAGAAAATTAGTCTCCTAACAAAAACCTATGTGTTAGAATAAAAGATGGGAAGCTGAATACTTTTTCACTGTGCAGTGATTGTCGGCATGAGAGGAAGCAGTACCAGTCATATGCAGTTTTTCATCTCACATTAAATTTGACCTCACTGTGATTTGTATATCTAGAATTCTATTCCCAGAAATCACAGGAAAGAAGTAGGTATCAGTACTATAGAGGGTACTTCAAAGTATCTGCATTAGATGTCTACAAGAGCCCAAATTGGGGCCCTAAAACTTAGGTACACACACACACATATCAAGACAATTCAGGTTCTTCAGATAGAACAGGTAGTATTTTGATACCTAAATATAGGAACCTAATGTCATTTTATACACCCAAAGGTATACAAAGCATGCATACGGGATTGCTGTGTAAGACTTTAGGCATCTAGGACTCTACATTAACAGTCAGGCTATCTAATATGAAACTAGGCAGCTATGTTTAGGCACATGATGTCTTGGTAAAATCAACATTTAAATGAATATGCAAAAGAAAACAGCACAAAGGACTGATATAATTTAAGACTAAAGTCTGTTGAGAATTATAGAGCAATTCTAACCCCAAACCAGATCAGAACATTTTTTTTGTTCTTGAAAACAGAGAAAACCAGATTAAGTTAGTTCTGCTTAAGAAGATGTAAAATAGAAGATAAATGGTGAGCCTGAAACCACAGAATTTCACATCTTAGTGGATGACAGCAACATAACTTCTGAGCAGCATCTCACCTCATCTGTAATGCCAGCCAGGATAAACAGGAAACCAAAGACTCTTTTTAGATAACTCCACAGGCCTTGCAGGAGTAATTTTCATTCATTTATAATGTTGAAGTGAGTACCCCAAAAAATCAAGATTTTCTAGAAACATGCAAAGGATTGACAGAGAAGTGTCTAAATTTGCCTCATTTTAAAAATGCTTAGTGATCACAGGTTCCTAAAGAGGCTGGTCACAGGAATAATGGGTTACAGAAGCTCTGCACAGAGATAACACATTTGGAGATGATTTACAAAATTTAATTGCCACAAGGTCTCCAGGCAACTCAGTGTTTCAAGCTCCAACATCAAACCAAGGGGGAGAGCATATGTTATGAAGATGTCATCATGCCATTTTAATCCAACAATAATTCATGTTCAGCTATTGAAAAAAGGTATCTCATGGGGACACTTGCTCAGCTGAGGTCCACTAAAAAAGAGACTGTTAGCTGCAATTAATCCCGATTTCTGATATATGAAGTAGTGCTTAAATCATAATCCAATTTATTAGTGAGTTTAGGACACTAATTTGCAGGTTTTCAGACTCTTTTGCAAACCCACCTGCCTCAAGAAATATTGCTGCACTTCACTAAAAAGTATCACTGCACATTGTCTTTAAGAGGGGATGTTGATTTCATAACTAAAACACCATATCAAGCACAAATGTTTCATAAGCAAATCCCACTTCCTAGTCATTTTAAGTCTGATAGAGAAACCTGTGCTGTATTAAGTATTCCTGCACCACTAAGGTAGTGCACTGAACAAGACCATGGCTCTTTTCAAAAGCACTGTTAAAAAATGACAGGAATCATTTCCGCAGCTTTTCCCTCAACACAGATAAACAAAATGATGCACTAGAATAACTGAGTCCCATTTTATTATTTATTAATTTAATAGCTAGATATCCACTTATTTAGGTTTTGAAAAATGAAAACTAGAAATATTTCTAAGTGAAATATTTTTGCTTAGATCCATACCACTGCTCCGTCATTTCAAAAGTCAAGCTGCAGCATATCCCCAGATATTTTTATGCACCTATATTGAGTCTCAACAACCTGTTGCTAACTGCTTCTGTGAGACTATTCCTTTTATTTCAGAAAAATAAAAGCCTGATACTTAATTTTCTTTTTAAACTAAACCAGGTTCACACTAAATAATAAAATGTATTAGCTAGGCAGGTCTCCTTGTATTGTCAGACAGCTCTGAAAGTAATTTGAAGACAGACTACCTGTTCCTAGGAGTATCATTATGATCTTTTGTTCCTTTACCTAGAAGCCAGTTAAGCTACTTTCAGGTGTTTGACCTTGAAGCATCTGAGATAGGAAGCCTACTCTATGTACCCAACAGTTAATCCAGATGCTTTATATGGAGCATACACAATTGCTGTTCTATGAATACTTCACATCTCTGAAGTATTAGGGGTCATCTCTGTTGACACCTGTCAGCTGACCCACAGCCTTCCAAGGTTAAGAACATGCTTTACTACTGGTGTTAGTAATTTATAAAAAAACCACAATCTGACAGGATCCGTCAGGTATTAATAATGTTACAATGCTGCCACTCTGTGGGCTAAAGAGGTCGGGGCTGCTCCAGTTCTTTTCTGGCAGGGACAATGAAGCAAAAGACCATCTATGCTTACCCATTTATCAAGAACAAATCTGCTAGTCAAAAGGAAAGTAACAGATCCCAAAGTAAGCACCCAATGTGCAACAAAAAACCAGGCTTGCTAAGGTGTTTCGTTCACTTAATTCTGTCTTATGATGTGTCAAAGCACCTGTTCACTGCAAAAAGCATTGATAAGGAAAGCCACATGGGCACTGGATACCCAAGCTATCCAGTTTTAGAGCAAGTGACAGATAAATTGACTTAATCTCAAAATGAAGACACTGGTCCATAATTTACAAGCATCAGGAGAGAAATTTTTAATGTAATTATATGTTTCTACTCTCACAAACCAACTGTTATTCCACACGCAAGTCTAGCTTCAGCTTGCTGCCTACATTAGCCTTATTCAGAATGCTTACCTCTGAGGAGGCAAGCTCAACACAAAGTATTTTGCAACTTAGAACACCCTAACAATTTCTAGGGGAGTGGTAATAAAGAGAGGAAAAAAACCCACAGAACAGTTACAATGAAGCACCTAAAACTAGTCTTGAAGAGGAGGGAAATCTGCAGTTCTTAACTTTTCTTTCCTATTCATGTTTTCCTGCCAAACATCATCTTTCACATTTTTGGTTAGGATAATCCTTAAATCTTGTTCATAGGTGGCCACATATGATCAAATATTACTGGTTCAGAGCAAAGGAGGCAGTTACAATTCTGCTCTATGAGAATAACACTTTCCTTCTCTGAAGTTATGGAAAATACTTCCCACTCATGTCTATCAATAACAGACAGTGAATATGTAAGTGGTGCTTCTATACTTCACCTAAATAACACACTGTACTGAAGGCTAGAACAACTACACAGCAGTACCTCCTATAGTATAAAGTTTGTAACACAAGATGGGTCAAGCAATGCTGTTCTGAACCAGCATTACACCTGGCAAAGCGTTAACATTTTTTACCATGTCAAAAGTAAACTCACCCTGGAGCTAATTAAAAAATCCCATGTTTTTTCATGCATGTCATTTGCACTACAGCACTTTGATGCTAGTATGCTTAAACTGGTCTTCAGTGAGTCTTAAAATTACAGTAATACAGTCTGTCTTGCATGAATGTAAGTTAACTAATAGGAAAAACATCAATTTTACTAAAATATAGTAAACATAGTAGATAAACTGACCACTACATCCAGCTTCCAGCTGGCAGTTACTAATTGCTTAGATCACCTTGTTGGCTGTCTTATTACAACATTACAATAGATTCAGAACTCAGTATAGACTCTTAGGAACAACCTCACAAATTACCTAATTATGAGCAAGAACATCTATCTTAAGGATTATTCGTTCCAGTGCAAATGGTGGAGCCGCTGACAAAGCTCTGCAGTTTCGATTCTTTGCTCCCAAGTGTTGATTTTATAGGGAAAAGGTACAACTCCACTAATAGCACACTCAGTTCCAGAAATAACTATTATATGCCACCAGTCAATAACATTTGCCCTAAACGGAATAACCTGTAACCACTTCTAAAAGGTGAAAGACTTCCATAATGAAGTCTACCTTCTGTGGAGCTTTCTTTCGAGCTATCAACATTTTCCCCCAGACATTTTAGGCAATAGACAGCTGGTAGGAATACTGTGCTTTAGGGAATGGATGCCTGAATTTCCTGAGGCAACTAAGAAAAAATCCTCAGATTGCTGCAGTGCCTCATTCATTTCACCACACATTCTACCGTTTCTTCCCAAAGCAGCAGCTTTGAGCTTGCCTTGTCTTGACTGTCAAAGGTTTTAAGACATCCAAGGGGCTTTTGTTCAAGGAAAACAGATTAGAACATGCCAGGAAACAGCCCTTTACTTTTCGCAGCTACAATAAATTCAGACTCGCTGAAACTTCATAGCAGAGCTGCCAAAAGGTGGAATCAACTACTCCAAAGTTGTGCTTGCAAGAACTGGAAGCCAATTTCTCCCTAGATTTGCTTCAGGTTGGGGATTTTGGTTTTAGTTTCAGTATGCCTAAAAGATCTCTAAATACAGGTTTGAAAGGTTTCCTAATCAACTCAAATTTGGTGGTTCTGAAAGCATACCACAATTTCAAGCTTCACCCAGTAATCCAAACCAATCAATGTTGTAATAAAGGCCAGGGTCAAAATCTGAGTAACAACACAATTGCGGTGCCCTCCGCACCCTTGTAGAATGGTAACATCTCGCAGAATGGTAGTATGAAAGGCTAATGTGTTCTGCTAGGTCTAATATGAAGATTATTCTGTAATCTTTGAGTTTATGTAGAGTGGAGTACATTATCCTTCTTCATTCAAAGTAGAACAATCTTCAGTTGTCCCAGAATTAAGTGCATTTATTTATAATGACAAATTTGAATCAACATGGACAAATTAAAAAGATGCTTTAAAAGAGTTGATTTTTAGGACTTGCATCCTGAAGACTTATACTCACGTTTGCTTCTGATTTCCCAGCTGACTCCAAACTTCAACTACAAAACCATCAAAATTTTCATTCTAAATAAAGGCAATTAATAACAATATACAGTTAATCACCATGCTTGTTCATTAGGCTTGTATCAGAGATGATAGCACAGTACCAAAGCACACAACCACTGTAGTTTTTCTTGTACTATTACAGATGGAACATACTTTGTATTCATTTACCAGCTTTGTCTTCAGTGCAGCTTTTCATGAAGAAGTGTAAAAGAAGCACAAATTAACCAACAAGCAAAAGCTGAAAATCTCTATTAGTTATCATTACTTTTACTCTTACAGGATAAACCAATATCGGATGGGAAAATTCAGCCATTAATGAAAGATGGTTGTTAAACAAATCATTTGATACACATTCACATGTATCTTGGCAAAAAACTCATGAGCTCTTATGTCTAAAGATGTAAATGCTGACTTGGCATAGGCATGATTCCAAACATCTTCCACAATTAATCTCACTTGTGATAATTTATGTTTAGCATCATGAAGCATACTGTTGCGCTTGAGCACCGTTTCCTTAACAGGTCAACTGTTACCAAGGACCTAAAATTCATCTATCAGTTATAAATTTTAAGAAGCTATGCAGTTTATATCCATATTCCTCTAGAGTACATTAAAATTTCTTTACATCATGTAGCAAGTGAGAAAACTTATTCTGACAGTCTTTAAGCAGGCTGTCATGAATCAACCCCTAAAGTTCAATGTCTTTTGGGTGCAACTTGTCTGTCCCTACACATGCATAGCTCTAAAGCCACGAGCTACGAGGCTGCCCAGAAAACCTTAGCAAAAAGCAACCGTTCCTTAAAAGTAAATCCTCTTATCCTCTCCCCAGTCTCTTAACATTTGAAAAAAAATGGTTTATGAGACCCGAGCAGAACTCTACAGTAACAGATATCCAGAGTTATTCTTGATATTTAAAGTGGCTCACTAACTAGCACACTGAGCCTGAATGTACTCCTATAACACAGAAAACAGCACTCCTTGCATGCCTGACCCTTTTTCTGCCTATCAATCACACCACTAACCAGTTTAGCCCTTGCTTAATAGATTTATATAAAATAGATTTATATAAAAGAAAGCAGTCTGCTCACTAGGCAACCTCTATAAGAAGTTTATGAAGTATCCACTACTGCCTCAGTAACATTCAGCTTGTCAGCTACTTGGAACAGATTTTATCAATCACAATTTATAGCACGCAAGGTTATGCTGATCAGACTTACACAGCTTCACTTTAGACTTGTAGTTAACTGCACTTAAATGTTGCTATACTTCATATTTATAGGAATTGGACACATACTATGACACACTCTTAAGAATCCCACTTCATTATTGTTTTCAGCAGATTTTTATTTTGTAGAATATACACCTACTGGAAATGGGAAAATACCCATTACAAAAGGAATCAAATATCATCTCACACTATTTTATAAGCATTAGCAAAAACTTTTACCTTGGCTAGCAGAACCATGTTCTTGGAAAGCTCTTCTATCTCATCTTCACTGCCAAAAACACTCTCAAAGTCCTGGTAAGTCCATCCATCAAACAAAATTCGAGGCACTATCAACCAAAGTCATCAGTCAGTAGTGAAAACTAAGAATTTATTATTGACACTGGAGTATTTCTGCAGAAAAAGAATACAGCAGGTACAAGCAGCGATGCCACTAAACAACATATCCCATGACTGAGATCAGTGCTTTTTCACTCTGGCCAACTTCAGCAGCACAGATAAATTGAATCTGTAGAACATTCTTCATGTTTAATCAATGATCAGGAAGTTTTAAAAAGATACCTTCACTTGATTGAACTATCTTAATTGAACTATCACTTAAGGTCCCAGGCTCACTAACAGGTCCCAGGACACCAACATGATACAGCAATCTTTCTGGAAGTTGTGCATCTCTTCTACCACAAGATAGAAAAGTTCACGTCAGACTGTAATTTACTCTTTTGTACACAGCCTTATATCACGTCAGTCTTCTACTCATCCTAAGACCCTATTACAAATTTTTATTTTGGAAAACATGGGCACTCAAGCTCACATCATTTCTTTTTCTAACGACACACTGAAAACATTAAAAACATTGTTTTTAGTCAGCAAAACTGCTGTGGGAACAGTTGATGACCATGCACACTGGAAAAGCCAACAACTTATACAGAGCTATGTCTAAGACATTTCTAACTACCAAGGATGTAAAAGAGTATTTTAGAAGAGTCTAGAGAGATTTCAAAGGCTTTATCATCTGGCAGCTGAAGTAATTTAAAATATCTGAGTACTCTACTTTTTTAATGCATTTCAAATTTCATACTCCCTTCTGAATTAAAAAAGGTTTCACAGTTCCATAGGAAACTTCTTCTCAGTGAGGGTGACAGAACACTGGAGCAGGCTGCCCAGGGAGGTTGTGGAGTGTCCTACTCTGGAGGCATTCAAGACCTGCCTGGACACCTTCCTGTGTAACCTCATCTAGGTGTTCCTGCTCTGGCAGGGAGATTGGACTAGATGATCTTTCGAGGTCCCTTCCAATCCCTAACATTCTGTGATTCTTGCTATAGACAAATGTGAGAAGTGTAGCACAGTATGATCTCTATAGCAATGTTTGCCATTTTCACTAAGGAGACACACCGTAGCACATCCCTTGAGTTCCCAGCTTCAAGGGGAGAAAAGCCCAAGGAGGACCTTTCTTACAATCATACAAGAAAATCTGACTGACTCACATTTGGATTTTTTTTTTCCTTTTTAACTAAGCAGAACCCCTGAACAACAAGTCTGAAGACTGCTCTCCCAGGTAAGCATGTAGTGCTATATGCAAAGTACTCCTCAGAGAGGGCCCTCTGACACATCGTTTATCCAGAGATAAGAACTAAATACAAAACATTAGGGCACCAACATGATCAACACTTCAGTTACTTAACTATCTGCAGTTAACTGCTGTTATTTTCCTTCTCAGACTTCTGTCTTCAGACAACTATGCTACGGTAACCTCCCTTTCTCCCATATACACCAGGAACAAAGCCTTCTTTTGTTCTGCTACCGGTTAAAGATAATAAAAAAAGCAAACAAACATAAAACAGAGGCTCACCTATTCTGATGGTTTTGGAGTTCTTTCTGACATCTTTCATCCAGTCTGTCAAACAGTATCAAGTAAGAGAACAACTGTTAACACATAAATGATGTTGATAATAACATGTTTTCAAGCATTCCTCAAATAATGTAGCATAGTTCCATCATACCTGTCTTCCTGCCACAGGCTGCTAGCTCATAACCACCACAGATGGAACATCTTTTGATGCACAGGATTTGAAGCTATTCACCTCCACCACAGCATAACTAGCATTTACTACAATCTTACCATAGTCCCTACCCAATGCCTTTCTGCTAGTAACAGTTCTGCCTCATCATGGAAACTATCTTACTGCCTGCTCAGAACAACAATTTTGTAGTCACTTTTTCTTTTTTTTTTTCTAAGATGGTATTTTTCAAGTGTACCATCCACTCCTCTTGGCAGTCATTGCACTAGAATGAATTTGTTAGTACGCAGCAACATGGTAAGAATTATAGCTGTTTCAAATGAGATTGCACAGACAAATTTTTCAATCAAGTTCAAAACCATACATTATTTAGTTATTATTTAAGAACATACTAGCAAAATATGAACTTGCTGCCAGTTTCTTTGCAGTGAAGGAAAAAATTCTCTTCAGATTAAACGTATCTTCCATTCCCAAAACAAATTCACCCAAAGGTTTTTGCAGACAGGGGAAAAAAAAAATATAACAGGTAAACAACTACACAGTACTAACACCAAAGACTATGTCTGCCTGCACAGATTCTTTGTCCCATTGTTGTTTTAAGAGAGGTTTTGTAGACTGTGTGGCAGATGCACACGCCCCCTCTCTACCCCCCGCCAATTTTCCCTTCGATATGGAAGGTGCAGACACATCCCCACCCTTTCCTACAATGGGGGTAACAGCTTCTTTTGTTTGACCCCAGAACCCATTGATGCCAAGGAGCATCAGGGCACCCCACAACCTGGGGGTCCTGGTGGACAACAGGATGACCAGGAGCCAGCACTGTGCCCTTGTGGCCAGGAAGGCCAATGGCATCCTGGGGTGTATTAGAAGTGGGGTGGTTAGTAGATTGAGAGAGGTCCTCCTTCCCCTCTACTCCACCCTGGTGAGACCCCATCTGGAGTATTGTGTCCAGTTCTGGGCCCCTCAGTTCAAGAAGGACAGGGAACTGCTGGAGAGAGTCCAGCACAGGGCAACAAAGATGATTAAGGGAGTGGAGCACCTCCCTTATGAAGAAAGGCTGAGGGAGCTGGGTCTCTTTAGTTTGGAGAAGAGGAGACTGAGGGGTGACCTTATTAATGTTTATAAATATATAAAGGGTGAGTGTCACGAGGATGGAGCCAGGCTCTTCTCGGTGGCAAACAATGATAGGACAAGGGGTAATGGGATCAAGCTGGAACACAAAAGGTTCCACTTAAATTTGAGAAAAAACTTCTTCTCAGTAAGGGTGACAGAGCACTGGAACAGGCTGCCCAGGGAGGTTGTGGAGTCTCCTTCTCTGGAGACATTCAAAACCCACCTGGACATGTTCCTGTGCGACCTCACCTAGGCGTTCCTGCTCCAGCAGGGGGATTGGACTAGATGATCTTTTGAGGTCCCTTCCAATCCCAAACATACTGTGATAATTACCTCGACTGATACTCGAACCTGTATTTATGTCACTATTGGAGAGCTAAAACCCCATTTTCTACCAGTTAATCTGCTGCACCTTCTTTATCGAATAAAAGTTTGTTTTGGACCCTGTTGTCCACCTAAACTAACTTCGGGGTGCCTCTGTGACAGACAGCCTAGTGGAAGAACCAATCTTTCTTTAAACAGACAAGCTATGCACACATGTGGAAGCAGGTAGGGACAGAAAAAAGTTCACTCTGACGAAAACTCCCCCAAAAATGTAACAGAAGCAAGTACTTCACAATGAGGCAGGGCCAGAAAAACCCATATGCATTTATTGCCAAAGCTACCCAGTCTGCAACAAGACCAGTAATCTTACTTGCAATGCATATGCAAAAAAAATTAAAATAACAACCTTTATCAGCATCATGGAGCCCAGTGAACTGGAACCTTTCCTTTCCTCTTCTTTTCACTTGTAACCAGACTGGTGAGATTAGTGTAAATTTGTTTCCAAATATTTTAGCTATGTCATAGCCATGGCTGTTCCACTTGCAAAATAAAGAAGAAAAAAAAAAAAACAAAAAGTGAGAGCCTCAAAAGCAAGATATGCAATTCACTTTACTTTTGACTCATACAAATTCTTTTACACAAACGTAATAATTTGCTAGACTCCCATTTATCAGTTTGAAGAAACCTTCTGGGACATTACTTTTATTTAAATAAGAAAGTGCTCATGAAACTCTGATAGCTACATGAAAAGCAATCTTCAAATTGTGCAAATTCACCTAAACCACAGGAATTTGCATGCAGATTCCATCACGGTTTTGCATTTATAGACTTGGGATTTATGTTCAAGAGAACTTGAGAAAGATGAAAACTTACTGGGCACCTGTTTCTCTTTTTTTCACCAGTGTAAGACTGAAAGAAGTAAAAAGCATTCTCTAAACAAAAGGAAGAAACATTTATTATTCAAGAAAGGATGCTGTGAATAATAGTAAGACTGGATAGCAGAAGAGATCAGTTTGACAGCAGCATAAAAATGTTACTGCTTATTTAAAAGGTTCAAGTTGGTAGCTGCATAGTATGAGAACACTTAGCAGCCCTCCTGCTCTGACTTTACTGCAACTTCTCCTGGCTCATCAAGGACAAGAGAATACTACCATCTCTGTTTCAGCAGTGAGAACACAAACAGTATGACCTAGACATCCTCGAGGAGATGGATGAGAGAACAAAGGTTTGAGACCACCTGAATCCCAAGCCTGCTCTCTAATAATCCTCTGGCTATTTGACTGTATTTGACCAGGAGGTCCATCATTATAGAAATGATTTTAAAGCAAGGATGCAAGATTGTAGATTAGCAGAGTCTGCTGCATGTTTATTCAAAGCACCAATTTTATTCATTGTATTAACTTACAGGAGTAACATATCCCAAAACATCTCCTGAGAAATGTCTTTCCTTCATCTTCTTGGAGCAGTAACTTCTGTGTTCCACTATAATATCCTTTGCCTTTGGATCCACAACTACCAGGCCTCGGTCCTGCACATGTTTATCAGAATGCAGCATCTTGGGGGAGAAAACAATTTTTACAACCAGCTGTATGAAGTAACCGCTTTCAATAGCAACAGACTTCAAAAAGAGAGGGGGGAAAAAAATAAATCACATAATTAAACTCTGAGCACTCCTTTTAAAGGATGCAGAGCAGTTTGATTAAAAACTGAAACAGGAAAGTGCTCAGAAATTATTTGTCATCATCAGTAAACTTTGTTTGCAAGGCAAAAAGCATCTAAACAACAACAACAACAAAATCAAGAAGCAGTAAGATTAAAGAACATCATTCACCATAGCTGATGGTGCTTTGCTCTGCTCTCTAGTCAGTGCTTTCTGGCATGTTAACCCTAAAATGATAAAAAGGGGTCAGGAGTTCTTAACCAAGAATTTGAAGATGAGTTTTAAACTGGATATATTTTTAACTGAGTGTGCCGCATTGTGGTTATTCAAGGCCAAGGTTCTGAACATCTTTCTTTAAGGAAGATCTGCTTCAACTAAAACAGCACAAATAGTTTTAGCAGACAGAAAAAGAGTGAGAAGACCTAATAAAGCATGCATGGTGAGTACGCAGAAATTGTCTATTGATTCAGTGTAAGGACTTCAGGGATAAGCCTTGTCTTAACACTTTGTATTATCCTCACTACCTGCAGAGTAGATTTTCTTCCTGTAGACATTGAGCAAGCAAGCAATAAGAACAATGAGAGATATATCTGCACGAGGAAGGATTAACTATACTTAAAATTTAAGGGGAGGATTTTGAACATGTCTACTTTTTTACTTAATGTGCTTTAGCAGCATTAAGTACATATACTTGGTATATACATTGGTAAATATACTCGCTCTCCATACACACCCTTTCTCTTGCACTGCTGTGCTTTCTTGCAGTTTTGAACTAAAACAGGCAGGAAACAAGAACATGCTCAGCAAATTAACAGAGATTTCAGCATGTTGGCTCTGCTTGCTCAGATTGCACAGGACTCTGAGCCATTTCTGCCTAAAAAGAAATTGCTAGTTAGAAGGCTCTTCATATCTTATCAGGGTACAGATTTCCCATTGGCAAGGCTGAGAACACCCTCCCTTCCACCAGGAAACGATCTAGCACTCTTGACCCAAACTACTGCTCCTTGCCCCCTCTTTCCAAAGGGCTGGAAATATGTCTCCTCTAGGTATTGGAGAGGGGACAAAATCTTCCTCTTTCTGCAGGCCTGCACAGTGGATAAAGTTCCAGAAGTCTACATCATATTTGTCACAGAGTGAACCATTTGTGACACTCATAAAAGCTGAAGGAAAGGACAGTTTCAAGTAGCCTTATTTATGAGCATAAGCTTCAACAGAAATGCATGGTTGCTTTTAACATTTAACTTCACCGAAGTTCAATTAGCTCACCGCACACATTAGATAAGATGAGCATTTCAGTTATTTCTCTTACCTTTTCTTCCATTTTTTTTGTAGCACCTTTCTTTGCATCTGTTTTTGACAAGGTACCTTCAGCTAGCCAGCAAACCATGGTAAGAGAAAGTGAAGTACAGAGAAGCCTCATGGTAGATTTCCCCACGTCAAATTCTCCTGCCCTGAAAACATACAGGTTCAAATCTCTGTGAACAGAAGAATAGAAGTTTAATTCAGTTCTCTTGTCTAAGAAAAGTCGAGCAATTGTCTTATGTTCTGCCCTCTAAAATCAGACTTATTAAGGCAATACTGTATTCATAGTGGTTTTGCTCTGGCAGCAAAATAGCAGAGTATTTTAAGAGATTCCTAGGCTCAAACATGGGTTTTTGTCCCTTGTTTTAGTAGGTGTATCACAGAGAATGTGGGTTGGACACTTTCTAAAGTGTCCTAAAGAAGCTCTAAAGAAGTAAAACAGTTTACAGCTGAAGTGCCCAGAACAATTATAGTACCACCTTATCTTTCCTATAGCAAATAAGAGATACCATTTGTTTCTGCTCCTGCCTAACCCATTCAGCAAGCCACAAATTAATTAAGAGACAGAAAGAATTAGAGCTATATGCTTTCAGCTATGTGTCTTTAACAGGCGAGAGCTTTGCTTTCAATTCCTTGCCAAGTTACTGATAAACACAGAGTTAAGAAAAATATAGGAGTCCTTTTGGTCTAGAAGAATTATTTTGACAGTCTGTCCCCACTCCAGATAAAAGAATAGAGAATTAACAGAGAACAGTACTGTTCAGTGCTACTTATCTATCACACCTTAGTTCTGTCAGAGGAAAGACTTTACCAAAAAAAATTTCAAATACAGCCAGAGCTTGTTTTTCAACCTCTACCCATTCATGAGTTGCATTGGTTTTCCAGCCTAATTCCCAGAAGTGGATAAGAAGAAAACAGTGAAAAAATATTTAGCATTAGGGGAACCATGGTTAAAGGAGATAAAATACCAGAATGAAGAAAAACAACCTGTTACTAATTCTGGAACTCCTAATTATCAAACTGGGACTAGCTTTCATCTATAATAAACTAGTGGCTCTAGATCTGTATGCAGGCTGCTTCTCATAATTACAAGATCCTAATGAAGAAGGAAAAAGAAAAAAAAAAGGTCACCTTTCCCAGAGTTTTCTGAAGTTTTATCAAACTTAAAAAATATTTGTGCTTCCTGTATTACTCTGAAGAATTAACATTTCTATCACCCGCTTTAAAGACTTAAGAGTTCATTTCCTCAAGTCATATTTACAAGGCTTGTTGTTCAGCTGGCACTGGGAACAAGTGCTGCTCAAAGTTTTAGTGTTTTGCTTCTGTACAACACATCAGGCCAAGGATGCCACAAAAGCAGACTGAGAACTCTAAAGTACTGTGGCAGTAATACGGTGGCAGAAAGACTGTGAAATGTTAAATGGAAGTTTACTCAATGAAACAGCAGTTACTTGACGCCATCAGTGGTAATGCAGAGACTAGGTCAACAACCTAATAAACTTAAGCATATCTGGATGTGGCTGGCTGTAAGGTTTGAAATAGCAGATATTTACTGCAGGAAAGCAGAGAGAAGTATGTGATTAGGGAACAAAGCAGAAAGATGATGGTAGCAGAAGTACTTGGAAAAAACAATGCCACTAGCACCAAATAACAAAAAGCATAAAAAAACTCATGAACAAAATTATTTGAAGGCTTTAGTCAGTTCTTACAAAGACTGCAAAATAAAAGCAGAAAGCCTTCTAATACTTCTTGGATCTAGAGGGATACAAGCTAAATTGCTCCAACATTTGAAATTCACTATTATTGTGTTAGGTTTCTACTTTGACTTCAAGGTTACTGGTAACCCCCTTGTTTTCCACATCCTAAAAAATTAGACAAAGCAGGTTGCTCCTGATAGCATCTATACTGTTCCATCTAGCTTGGCAGGATCTATAAACTCTTGCAAAGAGGAACAATTGAGAGTCCAAACAGTCAATACAAATCCCAACTATTTGGACAGGATATCAATTCTTCCAGAAGCTGGTATGTATTGATTTGGAGGTGTCTGATTTCACTTTCAGAAACAATTAGCAACAGCATCCATTTCCCTGAAGAGAAGTTAACATTTAACAGTTGAAACACAGGACTTCAAAAAACCATCACTGAACTCTAACTAGACATCAAAATGTGCTCATTTCCTTGACATGATCATATCCATCTGCCAATTATTGTTAAGTCATCATCCACTCCTGGATCTATACAAAGCAGTGAGCCTGTGGTAAAATGGTTTTTGCCAGTGACAGTCCAATATTGACTTCTGGTTGGAACCTTGTTTTAATAATCTATTCTTTAACAACATCAGTTTAGTGAAAAACAAGTAGACAGGATCACTCTACTACATGAAGATGAATTAGTCAAACTTTAAATGCTCTTTATGGAAACTATAAATATTAATTTCTGCAAGCTTTACATAACCAGATCCCCATCAAGTTTTTCTTCTGCAAATCTTCATTACTATTTTTTTAATTCTCCTCAAACTTAGTAAACTGAGTAGAACTCTATGAGCCTGGCACTCCTTGTTTATTTTTTGTATCACTACAAAACACAAGCAAAATTGAAGACTGACTCTGTGTTCTTGTTCAACTGATACTATGGACAACTTAAGGTTTAAAACATCTTATGACAAACTGATCTGAAGCCCAGGCTTCTCTCTAGCTCACACATGTTGCTTAACCTGAGTGTACCACACGAGGTAACACAATTTTAGTCAGCTGTTTTAAATGCACCTTTATTTCAAAAATGGAGAAAGCTGCCATAGATTTACTCTGTCCAAGAGAACCAACCAAATAAATTAAATAATCTCAGAGGCTAGCACAGTAACTATTTGGAAATCAGAGTTAATGTTTATACTTTATTTCTAAAGAAGAAACTAGATTCTAACTACTGCTGCAGGAGTCTGCATCACTTAGTAAATGGAGCCCAGGGAGCATACTGTTGATGTGTTTTCAAATTAAATCAGCAAGCTAAATTCAGGAGTGAAAACAACCCCCTTTCTAACCTGTGTAAACATCTCTCCCTTTCCTCTTGTAAGGTGCTCTACTTTGACAGTTAAGAATTGCCTGCCATACTCGTCTGACTCTCTAGATACCAAAGCTTTCCCTACAGACTTCAGAGACCGCCAGCAGCCCCCCCCCAAGCAGGCCTACCCCCGATCCCCGGGACCACTCTCAACTGCCTCACCCCCTCACCGCGGCCGCGGCGCACGCCGAGGGCCACCACACCACAGCCTCACCGCCCGCCCCCGTCTCTCTCCCCAGACAGCACCCAGCAGCCCACTGCCACCACCTACCGCCCGCCGCCGCTTCGGAAGTACAGGCGACGGCCCCGCCCCGCCGGCTGACGGGGCAGCGCGGGGACGGCGAAGGGAGGAGTAGGACGGGGAGAGAGAGAGGCGGGGGATGGTTGGTAATGAGCCGGTTGCGCTAACATGGCGGCGAGGCAGCGCTGGCAAGCCCGGGGAAGTGGCTGTCTCTTGGTGCCGGCTCCCCAGGCGGGGCGAGAGGGGCGGGAGCCGCTGCCTGCCCAGCCGACCCCGCCTGAAGAGACGCTGGCTGGGCGGTCCTTGAGCGCGGGCTGCGTTGGTGCGCATAAATAACCGAGGAAAGCAAGTGCTCGTCAGGGTTTAACTGTAAATTCCTTTTGAGAGCCTCTTGTTTTTCTCCGAGCTGTAGCAAGTAGTCTAGGTAAGCAGGGAGTTTGGGCCAAAATACATGTGCCGGCCTGGAGAAAAAATAATATGGAGAAGGCTGCAGAGAGCAAGCAATATTACTAACCCCAGGTGCACAGAAAGAAGTTCAAGCTTTAAAATAAAAGTTTATGTTTTAAATTGAGATTGTTGTTATCTTTGGTTTGACCTTCTGCAATTTGTGTTTTTACATAGAATGTGGCTGTGCTACTACTATTTTTAATGCAGCACAAGTTTTGATTTAACCCTGTTATTTCATGGGCTGCTTGTAGGGACAAAATACCATATCAAAAGACTTGATAAAAACAGATGTGATGTAGTGGCAAGCCTAGCATATCCTGGCAGCATGCTTCCCAACAGAAGCCTTTCTGTGACCTACTTTCTGTGTTGGTTACAGCTTGGTGCAATCTCCAAGAAGCTGAACTGGAAGGTTACCTTATTTTCTCCTGATCGGTCCATCTCTTCCATACCCTCTTGTGCTATTAAGACCTTCAGGAACATTCTTCAGCACTGAAAAGAAAAATAGTAGTGTTTTTCCTCTGAACAAAAGTCTTGCCGGTGAACTGGATGTATGGTCTGTCAAGTGCTAAAAACAGTTACACTTTGTGCACTAAATCACACAGATTTAAATTCTAGCAAGGACTTCAGAAAGAAAACTGGTATTCACTAGCACGTTTGGATCCAAATAGACTAAAGAGCAGGAAAAAGGGATGTCTCGTCCCGCTTTTTAGTGTCACAAAACACCTCTGAATCCTCCAGCTTTCACTTAAGGAGTGGTGATTTTTTTTTTTTTTCATCTCATAGGACTGCGTGAAACACAGTACATTTTCATGTATAAACTGCCCCAAATTTAAAAGGTACATAACTAAACTACAGCACCTTAAGTAAATTACATCCATGCAGTATCAGATTTTCTGTTGTTTCATAACATGCTGTTCATCTCTCACAACCTCTAAATGCTTCTAGTTTACACTTCTAAATGGCAGGAACAACAGAGATAAGGCATGAGGGCATGAAAAATGAGTTTTGTTTCCAGACTCTCTGTAATGAAATCTATAATTTTCCATGTTGCATTCCCACCTCCTATTGACTCTCTTTCTCGTAGCCTTAGCAGGACTGATCCAAGGGTTTGCTGCAAGTAGTTGACAGAGTATATGCTGCCATTGAGGAGAGCTGTAGCTACCTGTAAGGAAATCACATATGTAAGGATGTAGCCAAATTTTTAACACACCTTACAAGGTATTGGGCAGTCCCTAGCAGAGGCTCACATTCCACTAAGCAAGACTAAAAGGGGATCTTTATGTTTATACACTTTGAATGTTCTCCAAAGAGAAAAGAATCTGTACCTGTTCTTGGAATTATGAATGTATCTTGTTTCACTCTCATGCAGTACTTACCAAGTTCAGTAACTGAACTTGGCATTATGAATTCCTTTCCTAGAGCCAGATAATTGAAAGCTGTCTGCCACAATGCTGGGCATCTCAGCACCTAAGTTCCCTGTACGTAAGTAACTGTACCTCATTAAATTTTACTTTGCTTGCGCAGTTTGCTGTTTGTTTTTTCCTCATACTCCAGCAGATCTTTATAATTATAATTATTACTGACAATGTCTTTTGCTTTAATTCTATGCATTTGTGGCCAGACCAAAGAGGCATAAATAAGTTTAAAAATGGGGTATGGTTGCCTGTGAGAGACCATATCAGTTTATTTCCATGTTTTCAGTCTATACACTATTATTCCTTTAAGTAAGGAGTAACTGATAGGATAAGATAAGATAGGACACCTGGGGGAGAGTAGAAGTGTACTTCTTTCCTCTTAACTGTGCATACTCAGAAAATAATAATTGTGTGGCAGCAAGAAATGAGTGGAGCCTGTAGTTAAGCAGAAAGAAAGCTGAGAGAAACAGTAAAAGGACCTCAGAGATTAAATTAAAACAAAACAAAACCAAACTATGAACTAGAAGAAATTATACAGAGTTTATTGCAACTTACAAATCCATCCAGCTGGCTGATGTTACTCTGCCAGCATGCAGGTAGCAAAGAAGATCTTGTTTGTAAAACCTTTATTCACCCTTATTGTATCTGATCTATTCTCTTATCATTTATTTTAAAGCTTAGATATTCTACTATACATTTTAATATAACCCTGATGTTTTGAGGGTAAACCCCTACTGATCAGAGAAGCATAGAATCATTTTGGTTGGAAGAAACCTTTAGGATCATCGAGTCCAACCATAACAAATCTAGCACTAAACCATGTCCCTAAGAGACTCATCTATACATCTTTAAACACCTCCAGGGATGATGACTCCATCACTTCCCTGGGCAGCCTGTTGCACTACTTTACAACCCTTTCTGTGAAGAAAAGTTTCCTAATATTCTAGCTGAACCTTTCCTGGCACAACTTGAGGCCATTTCCTCTCGTCCTATCACTTGCCGCTTGGGAGAAGAGACCAAAATCCTCCATGCTACAACCTCCTTTCAGGTAGTTGTAGACAGCAATAAGGTCTCCCCTGAGCCTCCTTTTCTCCAGGCTAAACAGCCCAGTTTCCTCAGCTACTCCTCATAAAACTTGTGCTCCAGACCCTTCACCAGCTTCGTTGCCCTTCTCTGAACTCTCTCCAGCACCTCAATGTCTTTTCTGTAATGAGGGGGCCAAAACTGAACACAGTATTTGAGATGGGGCCTCACCAGTGCTGAGTACAAGGGGATGATCATCCGCTAGTCCTGCTGCCACACTAATCATTGAGGAACTCACTAGAAAGAGAAGAACCTGGCAGATCCATCTCAAATTTCTGGAAGTTCAGGGTTTTGTGATTTATCATAACTTTGTGTTTCTTAATTTTGAAAGCAGCACATCTGATACTCTGACATGACAGACAGCATTGCTGATAAGCCTGTGCTCTCTGTTAATGGATAATGAATGTTGGATGTCAAGTAGAGAAACACAGTTGAGTGTGTATGTGGAGGATCCACCAATTTTGTTTTCTTCTTAGCTCTTTTTGCTTTCAGTAATGTTTAGAACAACCATGAGGACCAGAAGATAGCAATAACTGATCAGGTGAGGGACAAATCTGACAGAAGTAACTTTTTGTAATTCCCACAAATGGATACTCACCAGCTGAATCCATACAGTTTAATGGTAATAGTTTTATGAAGGTCAGTATAATTATTCAAGTCTTTGTACCAAACTGCAATGAAACTCTCAAAACGATTAAAGCAACAAATGTATGACATGGGAAAGAAGGGATAGAGATTGTGGATTTGTTGGTAGATGTGCTGCAAAACATCTTTGGGTAATAATAAAGCATTTATTGAGACTATTTCCCCTTTAATGCTGCTTTTACATTAATTAGAGATATCTTTAGAAAAATCACAGTGTCTTAGGATATATGGAACTAACAAAGTCTGTTTTTTTTTTTCACAGACTGGTATTTTATAGATGTTAAGCTCAAACTAAAACATTTTCCAGAATTATTAACTCACTATATTTGTAAAGGGCTGTGCCTAGTGTGAATTCTGTGCTGTGTTAAGAACAGCTGAGCCCACATAACAATGTTTCCTTCAGTGAGAACACATCTAGGGACTGTTCCAGAACCTTTCCTCTAGCTAACTGTTCTTTAAATTTTTTATCTTTTCACTACAAAATCTGTCTGAAATGTGCTAGTAGATTCTAAATTACAAGGCAATAAGGGCAGACATATACCTATATGTCGGGGGTCAAGACCCCCGGCATGGGTCCGGGCCTACGGCGACGGAGGAAGAAATGTCACCAATTCAATGTGAATTATAGACATGCTTCATCTTTATTGACACAAGCGCAAGCTTTTATAACAGTTCTATTAACTATGCCTACTTGTCAAACACCGGTTTGATAGCATACATAATGAGCCCATCCCAACATACATAATGAGTCCATCCCCTTCTGTGGCCCCCCTGGTATGTGAGTTCCCTCGTTATCTCGGAGCTGCCTCCTGGTACTTGTTTATCCAGGCCTTTCTCAGGAGCTGCCTCCTGAGACTGTGAGACTTGTTTGTGCAGGCCTTTCCCAGGCAATACCTTCTCACCCACCCTTGCTCAGCTCATGCTAACTGAGGCCTACTCATGCTAACTAGAAGAGATCCTCTCCGTAGAGAGGGTCTCATGCCCTTTCTCTCTTGGCCATTCTCCAACATCTCCCCCCTTTTTCTTTTAGGACGAGCAGAGTTTGTCTCAACGTGTGCTCAAATATTCTCTTAATACAAGATAAAGCACAACTTAAACACAAAAGCCCAATAACTGCAATAAGCACAATAGCTAACAGACTTTGCAAAAGGTCTTTGACCCATCCTTCCAGTCCCAGCCAGTTCGTCAAACTTTCTAGGCTGAAAAACCCCATATCCTTTTGAATCTTTTGGGAGTGGTCCATAAGTTGTTGAATTTCCTTATGGATTGAAATCTATTTATCTTTTAGATACATACAGCAGAGACCATCACATCCTTCACACCCATGTCCTTGAGCCAATAACAAAAGTCTGTCGCAGCTCTACTCTACCGTGTGGCATGTCGTACAGAATCTACATCTAACAAGAATCTACTTAAAGCCCTTGAAGTTCTGTTAGTTTGCTTAACTAGCCAGCATCCAAATTTTCTAAAATATTTAAAGCTCTAGCTGTGCCAACACCAGATACAAGCGATTCTAAACCCTTAACCTTAACCCCCAAAAATCTACATTATCATCACATTTTGACTTATATGCATGCAAAAGGTGTCTTTCTTGTCTTGTTCTTCTGTGATCTATTATCATAGATACATTGGGTGTTAAGAGAGTTAATAGTCCCAAAATACACAGTCCTCCAACAGCATTAGAAGGAATTCCTGGTTAGGCTCTATCTTCACAGATCAAGAATACACCATACAGTCTGTCCCACACTATCAATGACATCCCTCGGATTTTTCTGCGAGGCATTACACCATCGAGTTTCCTTTCTATAGTCACCAAGGGTAGCATTAATATTTGCAGTCTTATCCATCCATGCTTTAGCATATTGTCCTGGCAGTTTTCACAAACCAGCTGTATACAAGCATCCATGGGCACAGATCCCAGCAATTCCAGTTCCTGTGGTTCAATGTCTATTTCCAGGAGACAGTTAATCCAAAGTGCCATGTTGGTATTATTACAGTTTGTTGCAATGCCTTTATGCCGACCACTATTTTGAAACAGTTGTGTGATGCTGCTGTAGTCATCAAGGGCGATGCCAACCAAGCATATATGGAACGGTCTTACCGGAGACATCGTAGTTAGGCATATAGAGTCCTGGTCAGTCACGTTGGCTAAAGTAATCCACATGTTAGTCCTTGTCTGTGCAGGCATTCAAAACACAGTAGCTGGAACACAGGTTTCACGTTTCGTGCCAGCAACCATTGCGGCCCTTGATCTGTAAAGACACAAGCACAACCTCTCCCCCAGGTTATCAATTGATGTGGCCTTTTTCATTGACTACTGATTTGACCATAACTAATGTAGGTTCTTTCTGATTTAGCATGGTTTTGGGTCACACTTGCAAAGTATTTCATCACATACAATGCTTTTGACAATTGGTTTTGTGGTGTTTTCCCTACTCCTATACATTCTCCATAATTGCATAAGCCTTTGTTGAGGCAAAAAGAAGCAGGGAGCAAACATAAATATCGTAAAGCCTCAAAAGTCAGTCAAAGGAGGTTGACATAAAATAACCAGGATATGTGTACAGCATACTGAGCCACTTTAGATTAACTATTTAGAAGTGTAGTTACAAAACTAGAGAGCACCATATGGGTTTACTACTTGAGTATTTACCCCAGTTCTCAAGCAGAAGTTGAAGTCCATGCTTAGTTTGGTACTGCCACAGCTATTCTGCTGTGTTTGGTACTGCCACAGCTATTCTGCTAGCAGTATTTAAGACGACACGTATGAGGCAATGACTTGCAGTTGCAGTATTGACTGGAATACAGCCAGACAGAACTGATATACTTAGCCTTTAGGTGTCACTGTCCTCTTAACAGTAGAAATTAGTTCAACATTTTGGCTAGCTCAAAAAAGATTTTTTTTTTTTTCTGAAATACAGACTCCTACATAGGGACATCTTATGTTTTCAACCTCAAAGGTAAATGCAAATTATTGTTAGGCATCAAAATCTATTTGTAAAGCTAAGAAAAAGGAGGGGTTTCTTCATGTAAGTCTACAGATGCAGAGAATCTGAGTTGAATATAGGACTAGTTGTGCATGACTGCTTGTAGTTGCACTTAGTCTACAAAACGGATCCAGGGAGAAATGGATATGTGCGTGATTACCACATACTGTCCTCCTTCTAATAGATACTTAAACAACTGAAAAGCACTTATGTAACAACGTATCCTGAAACATGCAGAACGGATTCTTGAGAGGTGACCTGACGTATACAGTCATCATAAGAGAGTACCAAGTATTGTGTAGTTCTTTATGATAGAAAAATATATCATTAAGTTAAAGGCACTGGAGCTTGATAAATTTAAATAAGATGCAAGCTCTGCATGAGGAGGATTAACCATGGGAACAAACTGTTCAAAGAAACAGTGAATTTGATGGTATCAGATCAAGACTGAGTACCTTTCTGAAAGTTAGGCTGTAGCTAAAGGCTAGATACTGGCTCAATTCAGGGGAAAAACAAACGAACAAATGAACAAAAAAAACCCAGGTGAAATGAAATGGCTTGAAGTATATAGGAAAACAGACAAAATGACTGATTCATCTCCAGTAGCCCTAAACCTCATGATTCTACAGGTCATTATTATCCATCAAGTATACTAATCTCTTGCATTACAACCACAACTCAGCATACTTTTGGTTAGGCAGACTAGGCCAGTTTCAATACCCTTTGAATCTATTTTCAGCTGATGAGTGCAGTCCTACCTCTTTGGCATGTTTAAAAACAGTTTAACCTTGAAATGTTTTCAGTCTCGGGAGCAGATGTGGCATGGGGCCATGTCACTCCGCATGTTTGCAGCCTTCATGAGAAACACATGGCCCTGGCTTTGCATGAATCGCCACATGCAACACAGAGCAACCTCATCACTTACGCAACTGAGGGCAGGCTCACAAGGGATATGTGACAAAGGATGGCTCTGCATATAGTAGTTCTTGGGCTTGCAAATGTTGTGAGTGACTCCGCTGAGTACTTGAGGTAGATCCCATGCACTGTTTTGCGGCCCTTTTTGAGCTGGAGGCCTGAGGCACAGCTTCTGGATGATTAGTAGCGCGGGGACAGGGAGGGATTAGGCCGTTCCTGAGCAGGGAGCGTGCAGTGGATTAATTCACACGCAGGTCCAGCGGCTGAAGCCGCCCTGCCGACCCCTCACAGGGCAGGATCGCCTGCCTGCTGCCCCTCACGTCGGCCTGGGCCCGTTTTTCCTGATGGTGGTGACCGAGAATCGCGTCCCAACAGCTGCGCTGCCTATCTCTGGGCCCAGCCTCCATGCAACCACCGCTCCGGGAGCGCAGGTTTCCCCCGGCTCCTGCGGGGATACCCGGGGGGGAGCGCAGGGCCCCCGCCCGCCGCAGCAGCGGAGGGAGGGGCGGCCCCGCAGCGACGCCGCTTCCGCGCGGCAGGTGGCGCCAGAGCGCCGCGCGCCCGGCGCCAGCGGGGGCGCGGGATCCGTCCCGGCGCCTGCGCGCTGCAGAGGCGGCGGCGGTGGCAGCGGCCTGAAGAGCCCCGCGGGGAGAGCGGGCGGCGGCGGCGGCGTTAGTTCTGGTGGTTCGACGTGTCGCTGGGCGGCCGTGATCGCGCGCCACGATGCCGGCGGTGTCAAAGGGCGATGGGATGCGGGGCCTGGCGGTCTTCATCTCCGATATCCGGAACTGTGAGTCGCGGCTGAGGCGCGGTGGGGCTGGGGCCTGGTTGGGCCGGCTGTTGCCGTGGGCCGTTGACCCATGGGTCTGAGGCTTCTCTGCTTCAATCCCTGCCCCAATGCACTCCTCTTCCCCCCGCCCCGCAGTGGGCTGCTCGGAGCGCTCCTGACTCACGAAATGGCGACGCGCCCTGGGGGGAGGCGGCGGGCGGGGAGGCAGCTTAAGGCTTTTCACTGTGCTTTTGGGCTGGTTTGTTCGTTTTGGGTGGGTTGATTGGAGTATTTTCCTCTCTTTCCCTCCCTCGCCCCCACCCCGTCGTTGCGGAGGGGCGCTCGTTGTTGTGCCCCGGCGGAAAGGGATGCCGAGGGGCTGGTGTCCGCCATCGTCGTTGTTTATAAGGCGCTGAAGCGAAGCCGGGGTGTCTTCATGGTGTGGGTGAGCATGTAGCGGGCTGGAGAGAGGCGTCTCTTGGTCTCCTTCCAAATCCGTGAACGGCTTTCAAAACGTCACGGATGGAAAGCAGGCCTCTGTAAGGGTGCCTGAGAATAAGGCCTTCTGTGGGTATGCCTGGGCTTGGCTTAAGTTTGCTTTAAAATTCTGTTATTGGAGAAATCGGCTCTTAGGATCTGCGTAATTAAAAATGGAATGGAGAGGGTCTCAAGTAAGTGCCCCCCCTGTGGGAAAAGAGAGCACGCCTGTGAGCGCAGGGCAGAGAGGAGGAGTACAAATCTGCTGCAGCTTGGGGGCCGGGAGAGGTGTATGTCCGGGGGCACACCTCAGTGCTTAGCTTTTCTTTTTGACTGAGACTTGCATGTCATAGCAGTTTAATATTAATCTGAGTTAGAAATCTAAGCATATGATGTGGCAGGAATTGCCTGGGGAAGGGCTAAGGTCACTGTGGTTGGTGTGATGAAACAGCTCCATTTTGTCCACCTGTGTGTCTCTCTAGATGACTTAAGGCTACTTTAAAAGCAGTAAGGTTTCTTCTCTAATGGATAAGAGTGGATTTGGAGATTTTTTTTTTTTTAAATGCAAATTATGATGCTCTAGCTAGACCGTTATTAGGATAACCACACTGGTTTGGAAAGGTCTTCATATTGATGACATCTAATACAAAAAGCTGGGGAGAAAATTATACTGATAAAATGAGACTGTTTAAATATGGAGTTTCCTGAAACTGAATTCAGGTGATTTGGACTTCTAGCCATGTAAACAGGAGCCTTGTGTGTAAAATTCAAGTTGTTAATCTTCCTTGCAGCAGAAGCTGTTTCAGTGTTTTCTCAGAACAGCATTGCAGGTCCTTAGGTTTCTTTGGTATTCACTCTTGTACGTGTAGAAGAAGGCTTATAAAATGTGTATCAGTTCAAGATTATGTGAATGCTCTTGTACTTTGGTTGGCCCAACTATTTACTGGAAATTTTCCAGCGCCCTGGTATTCTATGCAAGCTGCATATGTTACAGTTTCATCTGATGTCATAGCATTTAAGACTTGCTGTTGCATCTGCTATTTTTTTAATGATTGTTTTCATTCATTTAGCTAGAAGTAGTATGATTTTTATTCTGCAATGTCTCTTATGTCTTGCCATCAGTTAACACATTTGTCTGCTCTTGTTTTCAGTGGAATCTAGTAGAAGGAAATACAAGAGGAACATTCAAGCTCTTAGTTTCCTAACCTATGTTTAGAGATGTAGAGTAGCGAGACTTAAGGTAGTAGGATAGAACCAATTAACTACTTATTTCTCCATGAGCTTACCAGTGCATAGGCAGTGTGGGAACTCTGATGGAACAACCACCTCTCTGGCCAGACTGCATGACAAGACAATCATCTCTCTCGTGGTGTAAGCATCCGCAAGAGTGATAAATATGTAGCTCATTTGTGCAACAAATAAAATGTTAGAAACTTCTGCTGTTGAAGCAAATACTGATATTTCTCAAATGTTTTGTCCCTGTCTAGACAGCTATCTGGGAGCTGTAGTTACGTTTCTATCTTTCTTATCTTCGTAATGAAAAACTACATATTTCAAATAGCTGTGGAAGACCTGGTAGTTCCCACTAGTAGGTGATCTATGCAGCTTCTAAATAGCTGTCTAATGGCATTTGAATAATTTTTCTCTAAGGGAGCTCTGAGTGTTGCCAGCTGACTGCGGGCTGGTGTATGCTGACTAAGATTCCCCAAAATACTTGAGAGCACTCTTTAGAGACTCTGTGCTTTGCAGGCTCTGCTATTGGCTTCCATTTCATCTTCCCCTCTTCAGAGTGGGGAGCTAGGTATTTGTCAAGAACAAAAAGTAACAGAATCTTTTGACTTGTAAATTTAAGAAAATGTTCCTGTTCTGATGAGGGAGGGAAGCTAGGCACCCAGTGCAGTTCTCAGCCTCTGTTCTAGCCTTAAAACTGGACTAAATATCTGGCTGTTGCACTGATCTGCAAAATGCCTGCTGATGTTCTGAATGTCAGTCTTAATTTTGGCTTTGTTGGATGCGTTTATCCTTTGTAATGCTACCATAAGAGCCTGATATTTTTTGTTTGCCTACAGCCCTTCCAGATTATGAGTGGTGTTGAAATGTGGTATGGGTTTGGGGGTATGTTTCTGTGTGTGGTGTTGTTTTTTTTTTTATTTTCTGAAAGATTTTGCACAGATAGGGAACTGCATTATAGATGTTGCTGAATAATGAAAATGCAGTTTTTGTGTACTAACTAACTGCTCAGGTGTATGCACAGCATGTGATTTCAAGGTAATAAAATAACCTAAACTTCAGGGGGATACTTATGTACATTTAGACTGTCCTATCTATTACATCAAATCTTATTTCTTGGGCATTTGTACCTGCAATGTCTGCAGCACTACAGCACTAAATAATGCATGATTCACTTACAATTCTCTTATTATATTACTGATTTGGGAGTGATGCTTTTTTTGCCTGTTTTTACCAGTCTGTTCCAGGCTTTGAGAAAGTCTTACTTGACAGCAGTTTTCAGTGCTTACATCTCTAGTTGATTGTGAGTGAATGAACAGCTCACATTGCCAGTCTGTCTTTAATAGCTAAAAGGTTGGTTGTCACTTCTGTGTTGGTTAGGCATATTTTTGGCACTTGGGTTATCTGTGTATTAAATGCTTCTGTGTCACATATGACTGAGTATAAGAATTACTTCCTACGTGACTTTAAAAGTCTGCTTAAATATGCTGATTTCTCAAGTCTATGAAACTTTTCATTAAAAAAAAAGTCAGCATACTACCTGTAGCCGAAATTGTAGAATATTCTAACGGGTAAAAGTGCTTCTTTATGCTTTGACTTTGCCCTAGTCTCTGCAAAACTGTGATGTTGAGTGACTTTTTCAGAGCAAAACGTTCTTTTCCATACAAATACCAAGTGAATTTTCAAAATCAGATTTTATAACAAAATATATTATCCTGCAGTTCCTGATAGCTCTCTAGAGTTTTGTTTCAGGTGACTTCTTGTTGTAGGCTCTGTATTTTGCATATGGAGGTCCTATTGCCAGTAGATTTATGGGCTTTCCTAGAAACTTGCTTAGTTGGATTGTTTTATAACATGTTTGAAATATTAACAGCAAATATCTTTTTAGCTTATCTTTCCTAGACACTGGAGAAGAGACAAGAAAACTATAGATTGAAAGCTGTACTTAAATACTTGGTTAAGATAACCTAGTTAATTAGCACTTAGTTAACGGGGCCCACTGAGAAAAGAGCAAGGTGTTGGTATGCCATACCAGAAACTGTGGTGGTAGTGGTGCTGTAAAGCTCTGAATTCTGTTTGGTGAAGTGCCATTCAGACTTACAAGTTCAGGTCAGGAAGAGTCCTTTTCACTGCTTGGATGACGTGCCTCATGAACTAAAACCCAACTAAATCTGCATGTGTTATAAGCATATGGAGTAATGCCAGAAATATTTATTGTTAAAGACTATGTTAAAACTTTCTTGTTTGTTTGCATATACTGCAGAGCTGATGGAGTAATTTGGCCTATGCAAGATGCTGCTTTATAAACTCTTCATCTGTCTTAGCTGACAGATATATCATGAGGAGCCTGTTTTCAGTTTTTTTGAGAACAGCTTTATGCTTATCTGGTGGTGAAGTACTTCTAAGTAATTTGTCACTCAAACTATTCTGTTGCAATATGGTATTATCTGCTATTCACCCTGAAGACCAGGAAAGCTTGCTTCTCTCCTTTTTTTGGAGGTGGTAGTGCGGAAAGAATTTCTAATACAATGTTAGCTGTACCTCTGGTAACATCCCTCCTCTGCTGTAAAATCAGGAAGTCATCTACTCTTGGGTTGCTGAAATCACTCTACATGCAGGCAAAAACTGGTTTTGCCATAGGCTTGGGTGACAAGATAGTTCATCTCCCACACTGCTTTAGATAACTGTCTTACCATTTCAGTGTCACCTAAAAAGTTGGACAGAGGGGGGAAGGATCCCTTTAGTTTGTTCTCCAAATGTTTCTGTATATGTTCTGTTCCAAGATACTGTTCCTTTCTCCTCGGGCTGTATTTTCTTCTTTAAATAAAACCCAATAAATATATTAAACAAAGATCTATCTCTTTATTACAGAACTTAATCACAGAATCACAGAATGTTGGGGATTGGAAGGGACCTCAAAAGATCATCTAGTCCAATCTCCCTGCCGGAGCAGGAACACTTAGATGTGGCTACATAGGAATGTGTCCAGGTGGGTTTTGAATGTCTCCAGAGTAGGAGACTCCACAACCCCCCTGGGCAGCCTGTTCCAGTGCTGTGATACCCTCACTGAGAAGTTTCTTCTCAAATTTAAGTGGAACCTCTTGTGTTCCAGTTTGAACCCCTTACCCCTTGTCCTACCATTGGTTGTCACTGAGAAGAGCCTGGCTCCATCCTCGTGACACTCACCCTTTATGTATTTGTAAACATTAATAAGGTCACCCCTCAGTCTCCTCTTCTCCAAGCTAAAGAGACCCAGCTCCCTCAGCCTTTCCTCATAAGGGAGATGTTCCACTCCCTTAATCATCTTTGTGGCTCTGTGCTGGACTCTCTCCAGCAGTTTCTTGTCCTTGAACTGAGGGGCCTAGAACTGGACACAATATTCCAGGTGCAGTCTCACTGATGTATTAATTCTTCTTTGTACTGGATGGGGAGAGTGTTTAGCCTCTTGAAGTCTGACTTCACTAGCCCTGCTCCTCTGAATTGGAACTGGTGCATCAGGTTACAGATGAGCAAGTGGGAATTAAAAAAGGCTACTTCATGAAATTTTTCGTGTGATGATCAGCCTTTTGACTGGATGATAGATAACTGAGCACATTACCTGTGTATGTGAGGGGCACGCACGTTAATTAAGTGACCACGTGGCTATGTATAGAGTTTTGTTCTCAGTGAGAACAGCCACACAGTGAAACAAACTTCACATAGGATGGGTTGTGCACATACAGCTTGTTTTTGTTTTTGTTTTTTTTTCTGGCCACTCATCCAATGTGGACAGTTTTGTGCCTGAAAAAAATTCTAGGAAGAGCATCCTGCTTAGAGCTATAACAAGCACTAAGTCTTTCATCACTTGCTACTATTTGTAAGAGAGTGATTTAAGGAAGACACAATTAGCATCAAATTAATCTGAGGAGGGTGTGTTCTACCCATGGCTTCTTTGTCTTAGCTTTCTTTTGGTCGTTTCATGGAACTCTGAGGGACTGCATTGCGGGGAGGGATGTGTTGGTTTTGTTTGTTTGTTTTTAACACTGGTTGAATTTGTTCATATTTGGCTGAGAGAAGAGGAGAATAGGCAAAAATGATAATAGATAAGATTTTAGTTCTTTACTGTCTCTTTCAGGGGATATCCAACCTCTCCATTAGAGAAATTGGAAAATATAACATCTAGTGAATCTGAAATCCTTAGGATAAAGGCTGCCCATCAGGAATGGTAAAAGGAAGTTAAGGACTATTGTAGAGACTATTACATATCTGCATCAATTAATAAGCTCATATAGGATATTCTTTCTAAGGCCCTGAAACAGTAGTTTAGAAATGATAGATAAACTAGGAGACTTTAGGTAAGCCTCAAGCTGTTCCTCTATTATTTGAACATGAACTAAGGTAGGAAAGAGTCCATAGTGACTTGTGCTAAACCAGTGCAAATACTACCTTACCCTGTTGAAGGGAGTGTAACTGGACAGTGTGAAAATACTGTTCAAGGAAATGACTACTTAAATAAATGCTGCTCAGTCAAGAAGGAGGAAGAGCTGCTTTATGTAGTAGTCTAACCTTGCACTACTGGTTTTGTGTATCTTATTAGCTTAAAGCTTCTCTTCTGTCAACTAAACTGCTAAATAGATGTTCTGTATATTAAAGTCACTCAGATATGAGCTTCCTGTAAGCTTTCAGTACATTTGGGGAAAGATCTGGTCTTAAACTAGACCCTATTACCTAGTTACTCCTCAAACTCTATCACAGTTTGAGCTGTAGTGTTCTTCTTAACTTGTGCCTAGTTAGGAAAAAAAAACATCAATAGTAGACACCTAAAATTATTTAACATCTATTAAATTGATGTAATTAGAGAATCTGAACTGTGATAGGATTTGGAAGCTGCTGTGTGTTCTTTTGTGTTTATTTCCCTTCCCTTATGAGGACAAGGAGTTAATGGATTACTGGATTACCTTAAAGCCTGTGACTCCCTGCTGTTTCATGCGAAGCATTATAGGGACAAATCTCTAGCAGCATACTGAAGAATGAAGTCAGTTCTGTGGAGAGTACTTCACTTACTGTGCAGAATATTGGAAAATGTACACTACAGGTTTCTTAAATGGGATCATTAGGTCACCAATCTCTGTAGTAATGGATATCTAATCACAAGATAATGTCCCAAGGCACAAAAATCTCAACTGCCTTTGTGCCATTGATGATCTTCATTCATGATCTTCAAGATGACAGGTACTTTTTTCTCAGATAGAATAATTTTGTTTGGAAGAGACTCTCAGGATCGTTGAGTCCAACCATAACCTAACTCTAGCACTAAACTGTGTCCCTAAAAACCTTGTCTAAATGCCTTTTAAACACCTCCAGGGATGGTGACTCCACCACTTCCCTGGGCAGCCTGTTTCAATGCCTGACAACCCTTTCCATGGAGAAATTTTTCCTAATATCCAATCTAAATCTCCCCTGGCACAACTTGAGGCCATTTCCTCTTGTCCTATCACTTGCTTCTTGGGAGAAGAGACCAACATGCTCCATGCTACAACCTCTTTTCAGGTACTTCTAGGGAACGATAAGGTCTCCCCTCAGACTTCTTCAGGCTAAACAGCCCCAGCTCCCTCAACTGTTCCTCATCAGACTTGTGTTCAAGGCCCCTCACCAGCTTCATTGCCCTCCTCTGCACTCTCTCTCGTATTTCAATGTCCTTCTTATGATGAGGAGCTCAAAACTGAACACGGTATTCAAGTTTGGGCCTCACCAGGACTGAGTACAGTATCACAATCACTTCTCTAGTCCTGCTGGCCACACTATTCCTGATACAAGCAAGGATGCTGTTGACTTTCTTGGCCACCTGGGCACACTGCTGGCTCATATTCAGCCAGCTGTCAGTCAACACCCTGAGATCCTTTTCTGCCAGGCAGCTTTCCAGCCACTCTTCCCTGAGGCTGTAGTGCTGCCTGGGGTTGTTGTGACTCAAGTGCAGGACCCAGGCCTTGCTAAACCTCATACATTGGCCTCAGCCTATCAGTCTAACCGGTCCAGATGCCCTGTATGGCCTTCCTACCCTCCAGCAGATCAACACTCCCACCCAGTTTAGTGTTGTCTGCAAACATACTGAGGGTACACTCAATCCCCTTGTCCAGGTCATTGATACAGAGATTAAACAGAACTGGCCCCAGATGTATTTTGTGGAAGGACAGCATGCACTCCTGCTTTTGTTCATCACAGGATGTAAATACATCATTAAGCAGAAAGCTTCTTGTTCTACAGTCTTCAATTGACCTATTTCTGAACAAAACTGAAGCCATACTAATATCTTGTGAAGGTACAGGGTTTTTTATAGCATTTTATTGGGATTAGTTGCACAGTGAGTTTGGAAACAATAGCACAAGGATTGTCATTCAGATATACTCAGACCTGAAAACTGCACCTCTATTGCAGTAGTACTGTAGATAGTTTAGTGAGTATATGGAATTTATGCAGACAAGCTGTGAGGGCAGGCATACAGCGAACAGACCACTCTAATGTATTGCTGTGTAACCTGCCCCTGTCTTGGTCTGTTTCCGTGCTGTGTTAAATAACCAGCTGTCTGAGAGACCAGGGAGAGGTGGAACATGGATTTGGTGTTTTACTTCATGAAGCTGAGGATCTGCATAGCAAATGGCTAATCTATACTCTAGAGTTGTAATGTGAGTATCTGTTTTGCTGACAGGTAAACGTAGTGGTTTAATTTATTGAGATGAGATGTAAGTATTGTAAAAGCTCTTTCACGAAGGCAAGGATGGGTGCACTGATTACTTTTAAATGAATATTTTCCTATAGGTATTTGCATCATTTTTACTGTAGAGATGCTAGTGTTTCTTTTGATTTGGACCCCTTCTTTCAAACAGTTTCTTTCTGTGTCCTCTGACACATCAAGGTTGAAGAATGCAGTGTAATATTAGAATTGTGCTTGTAAGTTGTTTTAGAAATAGGAAAGGCAAATGGGTAGTTTTACTGCTTTATGCCAACTGAAGTGTGTTTGAACGTGGTGAACTACCTCTATACCTGGTCATGTATTCTGCTGGCTTCTGCTGGTGTTATCACTTCTACTAAAGCCAATATGACTTACCCTTTAGATATTAAGTAAACCAATTGTGCTTTTGGCAGTTGGGCTCCCTAACTGACCTGCAGCAGTGCAAGGTTGTAGCAGGAGTGTGTGTGCTAGGAGGATAGCAGTGCAAAGGAGCAGTCTGGAGTTACTGTCTTTTCAGAACTGTATAATTGAATCAAACTAATTATGAAGGTGTATAAACATTTTTTGCTGAAGGGAAGCTAGTGGCACTCTTACTGTGGTGTCTCTCTCACCTAAGTTCCAATCAGCTTCGATGTTTCTAATGTAGAGGCTAAGGAAAACATAACAAAAGAGAAAAAAAGTTTTGTTTGGAAAACAATGACTCACAGCTCTCAAGAAAGATGTCTAACAACATCTTTAAAATTGAGAATTTATCTTTTGTGTAAGAACTGTGTTCTTCCCAAGTAGACATTCCTAGCCACTATGGAGTTAGAGGAGAAGCTCCTTCTCTTAGCCTTGGCAGTATTTGTATAACTACTCTCCTAAACAGAAAACTGGAGTTGTCCTGTCTTCAAGGTCTGTTCGATAATTGAATGTGAACAGAGACATATTCTGTTAGATAAGTGGTAATACTGAAAATAGTAATCAACACTACTACTTGCCTTCAAGAAGCATGACTGAATGCTGGCCAACTTTTCTTATGTTAATAGAGCATCCTATCCAACATGCTTTATAGTTCTTCATGCTAATAATGGCACATCTATGTCACATGGCCACAGGGCAAGTAAGTCTAAGAGGTAACACCGTGTAACAGTTCTGACGTGTGCATTAATTCAAAATAAATGAATTATTGGGTGGGCTTAATTACACTGCTGCTGGCCATAAGCAGATTGGAGTCAGATAAGTACTGGGAACATTACAACTTCTGTGAGGCTGTTTTTGTTTTGTGTGTTGTGGTGGTGTTTTGGTTTGTGTGTTTGTGTTTTTGTTTTGTTTTTTTCCTTAAATGTTGCCAACACACCTGTCTTTTGAGAACTTGCCTCCAGAAATCTCCTCTGCTCAGTATTTGTGTAGAGGCTTGTATAGAACAAGTGCTTCTCTGTTCCTTTGGGAAATAAATGTGTAGACTTGGTCAGAAAGATACCGGACTCTAATGGCTTGTATGAAAGCTAAGAACTCAGAGCAGTTCTAGTTATTCAGCATGGGGTGCACTTTGTGTCTCTAACTTGGCTTAGACAGCCTATAATATAACAACAAGTTAATCTAGATGGAGCAGGTCACTAATTCCAAGCTTGAAGTGCTTGTTTAGTCTTGCAACCCTGCTGCCAAGGTAGTATTAAATGTATCAAATGTTCTCTTCAAATGAATGGACTCAACAAATCACTTTCCTGTAAGTTCCGTTTTCTCATGCTTCTGTAGATTGTAATGCAAAACTCCGAACTGAGATATGGAGGTGTTATTCATGCAGTACTGAAACTCTGACTGTAGTCTGGATTACTAGGGGATTTAAGAATAGTAATTTGTTCTCTGAAAAGCTGGGTGACTTTTGATGTTTGTTAGTCTATCTTTGTTAACAAGATGGTAATTAAAGATAGTGATGCACTACAAACTAAACTTACCTTGCCTAATGAAGGCAGTAGGCAGCCCAGTGGAGTCTGAGTCCTGGCAAACTGCCAAATATGAAGTAATTGCCCATAAGCACCTCAGACACAGTTGTGGCTGGGTATCTGTTTGCTCAGGTACTCATCTTGGAGATGACTAACTGCAGTTGTATACTAGAGTTGTAAGGCTATTAATATAACAAGTATATGTGTTTTTCTGCAAAACAGCCCAAATCTACTGGCTTGCAATCACCTCTTTTAATATCGTGTTATGGATATTTAATCATAATATTACTAAACTGGTAAAGGCTTGAATAAGTGAAAGTGAGAAGGATGAGGCCTGAACTAATGTGGAACATAATCTTGTGCTCTGGCTTAAATACTGTCCTACCTTTCAGTTTGTATAAATGACATGACCTTTATTAAGTCACTAAAAGTTGAATAACTTGGCTACAGCACATTTTCTTGAAATACAGCTCTGATGATTTCTTGAAACCGGGAGCTGTGTAACAGCCTGGAAGTGAGGCAGACCAATTGCCCTCAAGACTATGCTACAACCTGCTTTCAGGTTGCTTGCAGCAATAAGGTCTCCCTTCAGCTGCCTTTTCTTAAGGCTAAGCAGCCTCAGTTTCCTCAGTTGTTCCTCGTCAGACTTGTGCTCCAGGCCCCTCACCAGGTTCATTGCCCTTGTCTGAACTCTCTCTAGTATTTCAATGCCCTTTTTATGATGAGAAGCCCAAAACTGAAAGCAGGATTCAAGGTGGGGCCTCACCAGTGCCAAGTACAAGGGGATGATCACTTCCCTAGTCCTGCTGGCCACACTATTCCTGATACAAGCCAGGATGCTGGTGGCCTTTTTGACCACCTGGGCACACTGCTGGCTCATTCAGCTGGCCGTCAGTCAACAGCTCCAGATCTTTTTCTGCCAGGCAGCTTTCCAGACTCTCTTCCCCAAGCCTGTAGCGCTGCCTGGGGTTGTTTTGACCAACAGGTCACACTCCTGCCCAACTTGGTGTTGTCTGCAAATTTCTGAGGGTGCACTTGATCCCCTCGTCCAGATCATTGACAAAGATATTAAAGAGAACTGGCCCCAATACTGAGCCCTAGGGAACTGTCACTTGTGACCAGCTGCCAACTGGGTTTAACTGCATTCACCACAACTCTTGGGCCTGGCCATGCAGCCAGTTCTTTACCCAGTGAAGAGTATGCCTGTCCAAGCCATGAGCTGCCAGTTTCTCCAGGAGATTGCTGTGGGAAATGGTGTCAAAGGCTTTACACAACACCCACAGCCTTTCCCTCATGCACTAAGCGGGTCGCCTTCTCAAAGAAGAAGATCGGGTTAGTCAAACAGGACCTGCCTTTTCATAAACCCCTGCTGATGGGGCCCGTTTGCCTGGTTGTCCTGTACATGTCGAGCGATGACACTGAACATGATCTGCTCCATGACCGTCCCTGGCACCAGGGTCAGACGGACAGGCCTGTAATTCTCCATAACCTCCTTCCAGCCTTTCTTGTAGATGGGCATCACATTTGCTAACCTCCAGTCAACTGTAACCTCCCTGGTTAGCCAGGACTGCTAATAAATGATGCAGAAGTGGCTTTGTGATCACCTCTACCAGATCCCTCAGTACACTTGGATGGATCCCATCTGACCCATAGGTTTGTGTGTATCTAAGTGGTGTAGCAGGTTGCTAACCATTTCCCCTTGGATTACTGGGGCTTAATTTTCCTCGCTGCCCCTGTCTTCCAATTCAGGGGCTGTGTACCTGGAGCAGAACTGGTCTTAGTATTGACTGAAGCAAATAAGGCATCAGCCTTTTCCTCGTCCTTTCTCACTGTGTTTCCCTCTGCATTCAATAAAGGATGGAGATTCTCCTTAGTCCTCCTTTTGTTGCTAATGTATTTATAGAAACATTATTTTGTTCTGTTTTACAGCAGTAGCCAGGCTCAGCTCTAGTTACCTAGTCATCTTCCTTTTTAACCATCCTTAAGGTTACTTAAGCGTTTCTAGTGCTGATAAAAATTTAATGTGCTTGCAGAAATACTTCAGTGAGTGTTACCATGGCTGAACAATGCGATGAAAACTTCCTAGTTAATCAAACACCTCTTGTTTAACAGCCCCTGCCCAGTCCTCCCACCTCTCCTACACCTGCATTGTGTGACAGAAGATCTAGCTAAAATTGGTCCTTCGTTTTTGATACGTTCCTTTTCCCCTGTATATGGAACAAACTGAAGCTACCTGCCAGTGTGAAGTTTTGCTTTTGTCATCCTCTAATGTAAACAAAAAATGAAGTTTGAATAAGGTTACTGTGTGATATAGCTGCTGGCATTTAGGAAATTTGTTTTTTAGATACTTCAGCTAGGTTTTAACTCATGAGTTATCATAAGCTTTGTTGTGTGACTATCCTCAGTGACGTTAACACCCAGTGTGCTAGGGCTGCTCTTTAAAACTGCAATTTCAGGCAGGTAATCTGTAATCAGTAGTAAGGAGACAATTTAAGACTATCATTCAACCTGAATTCCAATGTATGGAGTTAAACTTTTTTACCACTAGCTAGTTGCTATGCTATTTATGTTTGGTAAAGGTCTGGTAATATTATATACTGCATTCAAAATAGAACAGCCTGAGGAATTATTCAGAACAGGCTTTTGTTCATATACCATGCAAGTTTTTAACTTTAGGTGAGAATAAGGTGTCAGATGTGAATTTGCTGTTTAATATGGGTGTTCCTGTCAACTCACTGCTATGCTGTTTGCACAGGGGGTGTTTTTTTTGGTTTGGTTTTGTTTGTTTATTGGGGCGGTTTTTGTTTTGTTTTGGTGTTGCTGAGGCTGCAATCCATTGCTACCAAAGGTGCTGAATTTGCAAATTCCTGAAGTATTTCTGTCAGACTTCCCTTAATGCTCAGTTGCTTGCTTAGGTACAAAAAACCCAGTTTCTAGCAGTAACTGATAATCTATGAGCATAAAGGATACATAATGCTGCTTGAAAGGTTTGCTGAGAGGTTTTGGTGGATTAAAAAATAGCCCTGATTTAATCTTGAGTTAAGAAAACCTGGCTGAGATGTACTTCTTACTCTTGTATCTTCCCCCATTTTTAACAGCAGTGATTGTTGCCATGCTTGTTGAGGTTAAAGAAACAATTGCTAATAATTCAAAGTAAATATTGCAATGCACTTTCCTTACAAACAGAACCTAAAGGTATAGGAGAAGGACCTAGCTTCAGTGAATAAATATCCTATTCAGGTTAGCTGTATCTCAGGCTGAGGTCAATGTTCTCTGCCCCGTTAATCTAAATGAAGTACAAAATCTGCCAACTCAGTGGTCTAATGTTTGAATGAGATGCATTTTTCACTTGGTAAAAGGAAAAAATTAATTATTTTTGAAATCGGTGTTTTCAACTGAAACAGATGAATTACTGAAAATAAGGGAAGTGTTTTCAGGTCTTTAAAAAGAGTGCTAATGTGATAGCTTAGCAAAATTGGAGTGCTGTTTATTTATGTAAACACTTGTACCTTTTGGTATATGTTATTGTGGCCCTTTCTTTGTAGAATATGGACACAAGAGAAAGAGACTTGCTTCAGTCTAGTAGTGAATTTGTAATTCTGGCAAATATCTTAGACACGAACACATGAGTATCTCTGTCATATGCACAGGACAAATAATATAATTCAATTAAGACAAATCTAAAATCTATATTAGAAGACACTTCAAGCCTCAGATTGTATAAGCTGCTGCTTATTTGTGTAGTAAATAGTGTTACTGCTTTGCAATCAGCTTACTTTAGGTTGGCAAGTTAAATTAGAAGAAAATTTGTAAGATGTTGCATGATATTAGTGAAAGCTGATTAAACTTTGTGATGCCAACAGATACATCTTATAAACTGAGGGAAGTATACTTTGATATCTAGACTTGTCATTCTAGAAGTTAATTGGAGTTTCTAGGTCAAATTAAAACTGCGGAGATATCTCCTGCTTTACCTGAAAACAGAAATGCGTACAGATGGCAACTACAACTTGTTTTAGATGAGGTGGTGTGAATTCTTGAGCTCCAAAAATGCCTAACTTCTTAATTAGCAAGTGCATAAGTACATACAAGTAAGTAGTTTTTCAGGGTTGGGTATGGGGAAAGTGGAGGGGTTTTGCCATGTGCAGTGTCTGCCAAGGCACCTTGCACTTTAGTGTTTTGAGCAGTGCCCCTTATAAAACAGTGTTGTAGAATGGAAAAATGAATTTCGAGCAAATCTGTAGGTGTTTTCTTCAAATGACAAGACAAACTGAAGTAGTTGCTTTTATTTTGGGCCTAACTTGTTTCCATTTGTACAGTGTGCTAATCTTACCATGTGTCTGTACTCTTGTGGACATTTACAGGCTTGTTAATATAAATGAGTTTTTTGCTTATGCAAGAGCTGGTTTTGGAAGTGCATATAAGTGCAGTTTCTTTTTTTGGAGTGCAAATCAAGAAATGACAATCTAGATTAATTTGTACTTGCTGTGAGATTCCCTTAATTTTTAAATGCTTTTATATTAACCTATCCTGAGGCACTGGTGTACTTGAGTTAGTTAATCACTTTTCATCTGACCTGCTGTCAGATCATTTTTAGAAAGGTAAAGGAGTGATTAACAGTCATTGGGTGACATAGGAGGTTTGGACATGCACATGTAGTAGGATATTTAAATGTTGTGAGTTGTTGCTTTGGTTATGTAGAAGAAAGGAGAAAGATTGGAGGTGCTTTGAAAGGCTGGTCGTGATCTGTTCTTCCAGCCTTGTCACATATGTTCCTTGCACTGACGTGGCTGTAGTTGTGGTTGGAGTGCTGTGGGGAAAAATGGGGTATGAAAGCAGGCCATCTGATCCCCACCACTCCTAAGGTTGCACCATTTTCAGGCAGGGCCAGGAAACTTTTATTCATAAACTTGCAGCCAAATATAGGTGATGAAAGGTAAAGGAAGTTGTATTTTTTCTGCTGCCAGTTGATGTTTTGGAAACTGCTTGAAAGTTTGAGTAATTACAGGTCTGAATTTCTAGTAAAACTAGGTGACCAGTTTGCGTTGCTGAAGTGGCCTTGATTTGCTTCCCTCAGTCTTCAAGCAACTGAAATAATGGCTGAGTTAGATATTTTACCTTACGATGCTTACTTGTGTAGGAGATAATGGACCCAGACCTCTGTAGAAATCTCAGTCATCAAAACCTAAAATGCTAGAGAGCTGCTTTGGTTTGGACAATGCAAGTACTACTTCAATAAGCTTTCATTATCAGAATTTAAACTGCAGCTTATTTGTCTGAATATCTAACTTGAATTGGCACCAGAAACCCTAATGCCTATTATTGGAATACAAAATTTATATGAAATATAAACAGGGCTGAGAAGCCTAAGGCGGTAAAGTCGCCTAATAAAATATGAATTTTAAATATTTCTGGTTTTTCAAGTGACTTCCCTGGGGCATATTGTAAGTCTGAATGTATGTATGTATCCAGTCTGTCTGAGGTCTTTGAGTCTTTGGGCTACTCATAAGTTTACTGCTTTTCCTCTTCAGTGTCTGTTAAGAGTATTTCTAAAGCTGTTGAACTGAGTGACCATTCAATACAGAAACAGTAAATTGGCCTATCTTTAAGGTGAGGAATAACACAGGCTGTTTATAAGATTGTGCTTACTGGACTCTTTTCTTTTTCCAGAGCACTGTCTACTTAGTAATAAAATTTGAGGTAAAATCAAGTTGTTTCTTGCCAGTTTATAGAGTAAAAAAACTGAAGCATTTGTGAAAGTCAGTAATAAAGGCATCTCAGATTAATTGTATGGACTGATACTATCTAAAGTCTGCAAAGCTTCTTTAAACAGCTATGTCCTTTTAGCTTCTCAGATTCCTCTATGAAGTGATGCTTAAGTTGCCTCTGCGATGCTTGCCTTCACTTAGTCCTAAAAGGGAGAGTAATAATTTCTCCTGATGCTTGCATGTTCACACAGCATAGTTGGGTGGAGAGAAGCTTAGGGTGGCAGAGGGCTCTCCAAAGCTCAATATCTTGATGTCTGTTCTTTTTATTTCAGGCAAAAGCAAAGAAGCGGAGATAAAGAGAATAAATAAAGAATTAGCAAACATTCGGTCAAAATTTAAAGGTAAGTGACTTGATCATACTAAACTATACATATTTCCTCATATGACAGTCTTCTAGAGGTTTTTGTTTTGTTTTTACGTACTTTGACTTTTTGTCAACTGCTGATGCAAGCCAAATGCTAGAGCAGGCTGTTAGACTATTGAAAATGTTCTCTTAACTACAGAACATCTTGACAGTCCTGTGACTCTTTGCTATAACAGAAGAAAACTCCCTCCTGTATCAAAGAACTTTTTCCAATACTTTTCCTCTTAACCATGTGACTATTCATCCTGTTTTCTTCCAGAAGGCCATGAGCTAGTTTGAAGAAACATGGGTGGATGTAATTATTTCCAATAAGATGGAATCTGTTTAAGCTTCTCCTCTTCCCCCTTACTTGACCTCTTTATAGAAGCAATGGGTTAGGCTGTCCTCTAGCAGAATTAAGATTAAAATGTATAGCTGATGAAGCCATACATCTTGACCACTCCCATAAGCAACAGCAGTACAAATTATTCATATGAAACAAAGGATATGCAGTGACTAACTCCATCCTTGTACATTCCAAGAGGCAGTAATTCACTTCTAAACAACATATGGTAAAACTCGTGCTGTGACTGTGTACAAGGTGTGTATGTGGCTTCAAATTTTAAAGATTCTGAGAGGGAGTTGAGATGCTTTTGAATGGAGTTCTACCAGTAGTGGCTGTGGTAGACATTCTGTTTGACTAGATATGCAGCTGTATGTGTAGCTAGATAAGGTGTTACAGTGTGGAGATCATTATATGTAGCTTTAGAATTTGCTGTATTTGGATTAAAGCAGTTTACCTTAATTATCTATCCTGACTTAGACTATTTGGAATACTCCATGCATTAGCAAAGCCCAAAATAACTTTCCTTAACTTCATAGGGATCTGTTGCTACTTTTTAAGTGGTATGTCTCTTAAAGGCATATGAAGACCTGCAAAAACTTGAGTGTCAACAACAGCTGGGAAGGAAAAAATTGACCAGAGTGCAAGACACTCAAGAAAAGTTAAGAAATCTAAATTAGAAGCCATGGCTAATGTTTTTCTCTTAGAAATTTCAACATATTTGAAGTTACCGGATTGGTAACTTCAGTTGTAGGGTAACTGTGGAAATTTTAATGGCTATTTTTCTAGGGTAAATAGAAAAAGGAACTTTCATTTAGTCACCTCCCTATGCTGTCACATTGTTTTTCAATTCCTTTTCATTGCAAAGCTTCCTTCTAACACTAACATTAGTCTGGGTGGTTTTTTGTTGTTTTTGTTGGGGTTTTTTGTTTGTTTGTGTTGTGTGTGTGTGTTTTGTTTGGCTTTTTTGTTTTTGTTTTTTTGGTGTGTTTTTGTTTGTGTGTGTTTTTGTTTTTTTTTAATTGGGGGGGAGGATTTTGGGGGGTTTTTTTGTTTGGCTTTTTGTGTTGCTTTTTTTTGTTTGTTTGTTTGTTTTGTGGTGTGTGTTGGTTTGTTTCCCTGGAAGTAGCAGGCTTTGCATAGTCTGCTCTATACCAATCACCTAATCCAAGTCTAAAACATGTATCGATTTTTCTAGTTGTGGTGACCACTATGTCAGTTTTGCAAACACTGACCAGCAGGTACTGCCTTCATGTACTAAGTATGCATGCACAGTGAGGAAGTGGTATCTAGCTCAAGGGTCTGTTAGAAACCTGCATGCAAGGGTAAGAGCCATTTTTCTCAGTTCCAGCTGTAAGATTGAAGTGGATCATCTTATTGCCTAGAAAATGTAAGCGTAAAATTGTAACTTCTAAACAAGTCAGTTTAATCTCCAAGTAGGATCTCTACTGGACACTTTTATTTCAGATCAAGAGACTGAGTTTGTTTAAAAACTGTTTAAGAAGTTTCTGTACAAGTTAGCTGAGGTTTCATGTTACTTGATCTTGTAACTAATTTCACTAAGTTGATTAATCTGGAAGATGCAGCCACTAAGACTGCTTGTTTTCTGCTGGTGTGTGCTTGTAAAATGACTTGCTGTTAGCAGCATTATTGGTTATCAGCTGTTGCTGAAATTAATTTCAGCACCTAAAATTGTTACTAAATTGTTTAGACAGGACAGGTTTTTCTAGAAATCAGCTTGTCACTTTCCCTGTAGATACATTAACAGTTATTCCAGGTATGCCCTTCTGCCATCAAGGCCAACTAGAGGTCAAGGCCTAGCTGGAAAGCTTGCTGCAGTCTCACTAGCAGAGTAATCTAATTCTTTCAGCAACTTAAGTTCAGGCTACACCACTGTTTTTTATCTTGATTGGTTGATGGGCAAGCTTTAGTTTGTTTGTAAAACCTAATCAATTTTTCACTAATGAAACTGGAAGCTTTTGTCAGACCAAGTCTTCAGTTTGCACTGAAGATATGAAAACTTCAAAAGGCATTAAAAAAAAGTTATTGAAGCTCTTTAGAACCTCAGTGCCTACTGTATGTTCCAGTGTGCTTGAAGCATGAAGGAGGTTCTGTCAGACCTGCTCACTGCACTTGCTCTAGCTCATCTCTGCTGTTCTCTTCTGTGAATGTCTTTATAAAGTAGTGTAAGCCACTGTATTACTAACTTTAAGAAGACTGGGCAATAATGAAGTGCTAAGTGAACTGAATTCTGTCAGAATGGCATTCTCTGGCTCACATAAGTAGGTTGATAGCTGTGTTGTATCACTGGATAATCATTGTTTAAAGAGCTGCTGATAGCACAGTCCATAACAAAAAAAAACAGTTTTATTTCTCAGTTTTGCAAGGTATTTCATGGCTTAAGTACAAAAAAAGTTAAACATATGTGAACAGTAGATTCTTGTCTGGTTGTGATGCAGGGGAGAAATGATACAAGAATCTTTGGCTCAGTAGAACCATGAATCAGGCAATGATCAGAGAACAGAGGTGCTTTCAGCAAGGTAGTGCAATAACTTTAGCCCGTATAACTTTTGTAGCTTCCTTTAAGAACAGTTAAAATAGTTTCAGATAAATACCAGTGTGTGCTCGCTCAGTAGCTTGAGTGGAAGTTGATGAAGCCTTCCCAGAAGCTGATCTTCTTTGTGGCTACTTTATTTCTGAATTTGTATGGATTTTACATGAAAAGCCTTACTTAACTGGAGACAACAACTTGATGTAGCCTGAACAAAAACTGGACTTATATCATAGTTTGGAAGAAACTGAGTTTGGAAAACTTCTATAACTGCTTCAGGCCTTGAGAGTGTGAGGAGATGATAGCCGTGTATCTTTCTGCTGCAGACATTCTGCAAAGGCTTTGTGCTGCATGCGTTCTTCCTTGCGGAAGGGCTCTATGAAAAGAAACAAACCTTCACTGTGCATTTTATGTTTGGTGTAAGTGAAGATTATTCAGTTTAACCCAGTTTCTTTTTATGTAGCTCTGACTTCTAAAAATGTTTTTAAATCGTTTGGATTAAGACAAATATGTGACCATGAACTTAAGATGGAGACCTTTGAGTAATTATGGGGAATACTGGGGTCCTGGGTTAATTAACCTGGCTGAAGATGCAGCTGTTCGACTGGCTGCATTTCTGTAACTGGGGAAAGGCCTGACTGTAAGAATCAAGGCTGGCAGTAGTGCGTCTTGACACAGATATGTTCCTGCCTGAGACTAGTGTAAGAGACTGGTATACCAGAAGTATCCTTTCCTTCCTCTGGATCTTTAAACTCTTCAGCATACTCTAATACAGTATCTAGATGTCCACCCCATGTAACCTGAAAGGTATATTCTTATACTGTTACAGACAGACTATTTTTACTTTTGTTTTATCATCCAAGTAGCTGGCAAGCCTGTTACCTGCCTTATGTTTGGGTAACCTGGTATTTAACAGACTGGGATGAGGCTGTACATCTCTGGAAAAGCCATACTGTTTTTGAACTGATGGAATGTATGCCATGGTGTTGAGTTCTGATCTGGTTTCTGTGCTCCAAGCTCAGAAGGAATCTAGAATCTCTGTACTTAAGGTGACTGTGTCTCTTGTTGCAGCATGAGGAAGTTGCATTGCTGAGGTCAGTGTGTCCTTGACGGTTGCTTTAAATGCTTCTGCGTTAAGTAAGATAAGATGCATGTAGTAAAGAGAAACTACACCCATGTAATAAAGCAGAAGCTGTAGGAGTTAAGTTTGAAGTGGAGAAATACTATTCCTGTTGTTTAGTGTGTTCAGACTCCAAGCTGATTTTGCTCCCATGCTTGAGCCAAACCAGAAGTCTGGCTATCAAGAATTGCTTTGTAAATGAATGAAAAAATATCTGGTTTATTAATTTGTTGCATTGTTTTGATCTCTCAGAGCAGAATTTGTGTACTAATGAGACTGTCAACAAGTCTATAAGCTGTTTCTGCAGTCAAAATAACTTTATTCTCTGCTTCGTTCAAGAATGTTTGGGTTTTTTTTTTTCCAGATCTGGCATTAGATTTTAGTTTTATTCTGATTGCATAATAGGGTTTGTGTTACAAGAGCGGCTGCTACATTTCAGACGTGCTAGTGTATCTTAGTTTTGGTTTGTGCAGGAGGGCCCCAGTGTCAGTTGATAATCTCTCTTTTTTTTTTTTTCCTTCAACTCATTTGTTTTCCCAAATTTGATCAAGTCTTCTCTGTTGTCCCAAACTACACAGTAACCCTATATCGCCTGAGTTGTAGGGCTGCTCTAGTAATACTGTTCTGATGGTAGAGTATGGTAAATAAATACTAGCTTATGGATTTGTATGGGATGCCTGCCAAAAATATTCAGCCTTTTATTTAGAGGGTTTCAACTATCACTCTTATGGAAAGACAAATCTTTGATAAAAGTGTAGATATATTCATAAAAAGCAACTTCATTTTTCTTAGCCTCCAAGCTAAGAGTAGGCCTTCTGATACAGTATAGCACTGAATTGTGTGAACATGGGTTGGAGTCAACCTAGGAAGGAAGCACACTGAATGCAAAGAAACACTTAAAGGTTCTATCTGTTCTGTTTTGCATAAGCCATTATTGCAGTTATAGAAGCTAAAATTGTCTTTGAGATAGCAACCACCTGTCTGGATGCTAGTGAGACTAGACTTGTCAGGCTGCATTACCCTCTACCCCTGGTGACCATCTCAGAGGATTAAACCACCTTCTTGTCCCGCTCTGGCTGGTAGTAGGCTCTGTAATTGTGCAGCAGGCTGTTTGTTTAAGCGTACTGAATTAGATTCAGAAGCAGGTGCTGTTTTTTAACTCATTATCTGAATTAAGAGACTGCCTGGGAATTAGAGACTGCCTGGTGCTGCCTGGGAACCAGAGGGTCTCATAATGCATTTCTCCCTCATTTTTTCCTCTTTGGAAAGCTGTCTGAAAGAGATCTATGAGCAACGAAAACCAGAACTTCCCTATTGAAATGGTAGAGGTGGTGCATAGAAATGTGAAAGTAATAATTCTTTCTTAATAATAGTACTATTTGCTGATCGGCTGTTAATAATTTCTTTCATAGAAAAATGACTAATAAATTTTCCAGGGAAAGCAAGTAGTCTTTGAAATGCCCACTGTGCTCAAAACCTGCTGATGTGTGTTCTGAATACTTCCTGTTTCTGCTGGCTTGATTTGCAGTACTTGCAGATGTTCCCGAAAGTATTTAAAAATGAGCTGAGTTAAAAGAAATGCTTGTGTATTGCAATAAACAGAACATGTGAAATTTCCGTCTGCTCTTGTTCAGATGTTTGCTTGAGTCTGGGAGAAGCTGTACTATTTTAGCACATACTTAATCAATGAGATGTGTTAGTAATGTTTTTAAACATTACCTTTATAACTCTCTGTAAACACTGTGTGGGAGGGAGAGGAATTGAATAGTTAAACTTGAAATTTCAGTAAGGATCTGAATCAAAACTTCAAAACAGCTGGAGTTAGACAACTACAGTGAGACCTTTGACTGTAATACTCAATACTTCTTTTTTTTTCAAATTGCTCAGCTAATTAAATAAAATTGTAAAGACGATGTTCTATTATTGCTGGGAACTAATAAGGCTTTATAGAAGACTCCTATTGACTGTTAACTTGGCCTAGTTTGTAAGCTTGCCTGTTGTTGAGAACCTTCGGATTGCCTTCAGTTATGCATACAAGGGACAGAAGCTTTCCAAAAAGTCAGTGCACTATTTTTTTTTCTGTCTCCAGAAAAAGTGGTTCAGGTACTCATTTTACAATATTGTTCTTTGATAGCACATAACTGGGAAAAAGCAGCTTCTTTCTCCATTAGTAGGATGGCAGTATATTGAGCTTGATTGTATGTCATAGCTTCCATCGAAACTGCTTCAAATACCCCAAGATCCAAGTACCTTGCTAATCTGAGCTATTAAAATACTGGTATCTTCGAGGATATAATACCTTAAATACTTGGGTCCTGAACCTGAAAAAAGGAATTGCCAAACCTTGAGAAATACTTCGTTGTAAAAGTTGATGTGGTTCAGAATATATGTGTACTTTCATCTGTTTGTGTTGTTCATTAAGTAATTGTGCTGCAGAATTCTATATTCCTTCTTCCCTTCTCATCTCACAAAGTCAGCACCAGAGCCATTTGATAAGATGAGAGAATAGGGTTTATACCTGTGACTTTTGGGTTGTACACTGACAGCCAGTTGCAATTCAGTTTCTTGGGCTCCTGGGAACTCCAGTCTTGGAGACTGCTTGGGGCTTTTTTTGACTTAGAGTAAATTTCACGTGAAAACTACTTTCTGATGCTTTTTGGTGTATCTGTATGGCTGAGAGAAGCAACAAATGATATTAATGTTACTAAATACTGTAGCAAGTCCTTAATTACACAGATCTCATCCACTAGAGGAAGACTAAAATGCATTCAGTTTATTTAGTGTCCCTTTCTGTGAATCATGATAGTACCTGGTAACAGTATCCAGCATCACCTGTTCCTTTAATCAGTCACCTGGAAACAGCTGGCTGTACTGAGTTGGTATATTCTTATTGCTAAATAATATAAAGTCCTCCCAGTTTATTCACTGATTATTTCTTTTCCTACTAGATCTTATGCAGAAGACCAACTGAAAATCAAGTGCTAAGATCTTGTATAAACTTTTCTTAAGCAGCTGAAAAATGTTTTAAAACTAAAGGAATTGCTCTGCCTTTTGCTTACTTTTTTTCTTGCCTGTCCTAAGGCAAGAAAAGATCTTTGATCTCCGTCTCCTTGCCTTGATGGGATGGGAGGAAACTTCTGCTCTTGAGTACTCTTGTATTGGGAAAATAGTATAACAGGAGATATTTATTTTCTCTGTTATAAATACAGAAGGTTTTATTCCTTTGCTGCTCTAGCCATAGTTTGAAGCCCACAGCAGATATACAGACATGGCTGAATATCTACTTTTCCCTGTGGCAATATTGCTTCCAAAGAAGGGGGGAAAAGGCAAACAAAACAAAAAATGAACAAAACCAGCAAACCAACCAACCAAAGAAATAAAGTAAAAAAGAAACCCACCCCTTTCTCCCCATGCCTCATCTGGATGTTTCACTCTGGTTCTTGTAATGTTAATTCAGGTGTCTGGTAAAGCAAACTTCACTGAATACATTTGGCTGCTGACTCAGCAGGAAAATTGCCTTATGGTAGTGAACTGTAAATGTGGCTTGAAGAAAACATGTCTTTAGGCAGCTTTCTGCAGAGCTGGCTGTTGTCAGAGGATCTTGACAGGATCCAGTGTAGCAAGACTTCACTGTCATGAGTACGGTCAGTAACACTGCTTCATGTATGTAAATAAAATGTGACATGTATTGGCTTCTGTGGTATGGACATGAAGGCAACTTCTTTGTACAGCATAAAAATAGCTTTAGGGTGAAGTTTCTTTTTGTTGGCAACTGATACACTGTGTATGCCAGTTAGGAAAAAAATAAATCAACGCTGGCTAAAAACTGACTTGAAATGTATCATTGTCCATATTAAAATGATAGTTGTGTGCTTAATTTGTTTTCTCAGGTGAAATAAAACTAAGTAAAAGAAGTTTCTAGAGTCAAAATAGAAAGCAACCTCCCAAAAATACATTGTGGCCTATAGGTGTAATATTTTATCATCTAGTTCAGTGTGCCAGCATGCTTTCTCTTGATTCAGTAATGTTACATGGCTTTGTGCATTGATGGTAGTATTAATTCCTTCACAAACTGTAAATTTAGTTTATAGTGGTAAGATTTCTGGTTTTATACAGTCAATGAATTTAGTGTGAAATCTATGGGAGCTGTAGATGCATGTGACATGGGAAATCTAACCTGCTTCTGCACCAGTGGATGAAAAGGAGCAATGAGAAGCTTCTATAGTATTAAGGGGTTTTATTAATGTTTACCTGCCTATTACATAAATCTGAATTGTTTTAAAAGCAATGTTGCTTGGAGCTTTTTTGGTAAGGGCAATGATTTAGGGCTATCTTATTGAAGCTTTGCTTTATGCACTGCTATTCTGGTTGAACTGCCCATCACTAAGGAATGCACATTGATCTGACAGACTAGTTATTCTGGACCCAGAATGCAGAGGCTAAGGACCTTATATAGCCTTTTAGGCAGCAGCATCTATCAGGTTTTGCTACCCTGACTGAACTCTCTAGCATTCTGAACTCTCTAGCATTCAGGCTTATTTGATTTAGTGTGTGCTCCTTTTTCTTCTGATTTGGGATATGGAGAGGATGTTCTGAAAAAAGTTTATGTTCGTATTTAGCCTGTTTCTTCAGGAGAAGTGGTCTGCCTGGTGAGCTGTAAGCAGTTGCACTGTTCCATGTAGCTTTTACAAGCTTCTAAAATTCAGCAATACTGCAACATATGGCCAAACCTATTTAGGGTACATTTTTCTTATAAAACTGAAACACTTGCAAATACCTTACAAACACTTTAAAGCTCTCATGGTAATCTCCATGTATTTTTTCAAGGCTTTGGGGTATACCTCTATCACTCTGTCTTCCTAAAAAGACTTGCTGCTTTTATTTTGTCAAGTTCTCTGCTGTGGTGCACTTCAGGAAGTATGTTAAGACCTTTTGCTGTAATAAAGGTTTGATATTTGGTTTAATAAGAGAACACCTATGGAAGACATAGCTGCTCTTAACAGAAACAGGAAAATAAAAATGGAGTAAACACGTATATACTGCCTATTAGCAAGAAAATAATTTAAGGACATAGCAGGATAATTATGGGGCTAGGTGACAGCATTATTACATGACTGTCCTTTAGGATATAGATAATGGTAAATGGAATTAACACTGAAATCTTGTGGAGTTTTATTTTTTTGTTGTTTGTGTTTTTTTTCTTATAAATGAATTTCAGATTTAGATAAATATTTAAAACTAGTATTATGTCTTGTTGATTCAGTGACAGCTCAGGTTTTTCAGAGCTATGCGTTGTTGAATTTTTTCTGTCTTGGTCCGTTAGGAATAGCTACAAGCTACTTGTGTTCTGTGACCGCGAATAACTTTTTTGAAACCCAGGAGTTGTTTGGTTGTCTGACATCTCTTTGGTTTGTGATCACTTTCATGTGTTTAGCACAGAATGGTGTAAATACTTGTAGTCTTTTAAATCAGAGATAATTAGCACTTTGTTTACTGTATACTGAATAAAAGCTGAAACAATACATTTAACATTAATGAAATTCAGGTACTGTAATAGCTGAACCCTCAGTTTGTTCCTGTTCTGTAGGGTGATATATAGTGAATCAAATATCAATCTTAATTTCTAGGTATGACTGTAAGTTTTGTTACTGTAAGATATGAAGTACTTCAGTGGAACCAGGGTGGGGAGGGAAAGGGTATGGGAACAGCATAGGTCTTAATTGTGCTTTGTTTCCTTGCTTTCCAGGGGATAAGGCTCTGGATGGTTACAGTAAGAAAAAATATGTCTGCAAACTGCTTTTCATCTTTCTCCTGGGGCATGACATTGACTTTGGTCACATGGAGGCTGTAAACCTGCTCAGTTCCAATAGATATACAGAGAAACAAATTGTGAGTAACTCAATCTCTATAAAAGAAAAGCTGTTCTGTCTAATATCCTACCTCAGCTGTATAGTCTGTAAAGGACTTTGCTTCATTCTACTCCCATGCCACCCCCGCAAGCCTTATTTCGGATTTAAGAGTGATTTTGAAATCTACACACCTTTGTGCACAGGGAATCTTGTACTAGTTGTAAAAGCAAAAATGTGCACTCTGTATAAAATTGTTACTCCTGTTAAGAAACTGCCTTGAGTCTTGCACTAAAAGGTAAGTAACCTTTTAATTTTCAGAATATCTCTTCAAACTTTCCTGGGAAAAGTTGTGTTTATCAGGTACATGCAGCTTACCAGTGTCTGAATAATAAGCCAGATTTTTTATTTGCTCCCATTCATTCAAAATTATCTTCTGAGTATATGCTGAAACAGATTGATGAAACACTTAAAAACTGATAAATTAGGGTAACACTAAACTTACTTGTTTTTGTTTATTTCACTTAATCTTTCTAGCCTTCATGCTGTTATCTAAATATCTATTTCTGCCCACATGCTTAGTATTGGAGGAGAACTGTATGGCTCAAAGCATTACTTGTGGCATTAATAGAAAACATAATATAAGTCAGCTAAAATCAGTTTTCATTTTCCTTTTTCTGAATCACAGGGATATCTCTTCATCTCCGTACTAGTGAACTCTAACAGTGAGCTGATTCGCCTAATAAACAATGCGATCAAGAATGATCTGGCCAGCCGCAACCCCACCTTCATGGGGCTTGCACTGCACTGTATTGCTAATGTGGGTAGCCGGGAGATGGCGGAAGCATTTGCTGGAGAAATTCCAAAAATACTTGTAGCTGGGTAGGTATGACATGCCTTCCTCACGTACAACACCAATAAACCTTTTCAGCAGCTTGGTTGCATTGCAGAAGTTAATCCATGGTTAGAGCTATACAGCTCTGGGCTTGCCATGAAAGTAGTGACAATTTCCAATAACTGCAGGTACTTTGATATACTTGAACGTGGAGTTGCTTGTAAAAGTATAAATAGAACATGGAAATTAAGACTGTGTAAATATCTTGAATAGGCTTTTACAGCTTTGTGTTGTAATCGAGGTTTTTGTACTGTATTAGTGTGTGGCAGTGAACATCCCTGGACTGTGTATGTTTTACTTTCCTTATCTCCTGATGAAAAGAATGAATTAACCTAAGTAGGTGTTTACACTTCAAATCTTGATATAAACTGGAAGCTCTTATTTAAATGGTCCTGACTTCATAAGGAATGTGAGAATATTCTGTTGTGTGAGCTTTCTTGCTTCTTCTACTAGCCATGTGAACAACAATTCCTGTAAATGGCATATAGTCACTATCAACTTCCTGACTTCCCCTTTGTGTTGCTAGAAGTTTCTATACAGGCCTGGCAAGTGTCTGGAACTGCAATTAAGTAAATCTAAAATGAAACTTGTGATTACAAGGCTAATTTATTTTGAAACTTAGAATGTCCTAATGTGAACAGTATATTTAAATTCTCTTACAGATATGAAATGTTTTGGAATGTGTATGGATCATGTTTTATAACAAATGTCTTGCATTAGTATAAAAAAGTAACATGTGTAAGAACTGTATTAACACTCTAAATGTCAAGCACTGGAGCTTGCAAATGCTGGAAATGTTTGCTTATGCAACACTAATTCTGACTGTGTCTGTTATGTGCACTGTCTGAGTTGGCAACAAGGAACAATATAATGTGGTATCTAGTTGTGTCAAAAGTCTTGGGAAATAATTACGAACTCTTGAAATAGTGTCTCTATAATGCCACACTTGAACACTATTACTATTTTGCAGAGCTGAAATGTAGTATGGGCCAGAAAGAGAAGAATAAGCAGCCAGCACCTCATGCTCAATATGGGTCTGGTCAAGGAAATGGGAGAGAATCCACCTTTCTCAGACATGGAATTCCTTATGAGAGGGAGCACATTTGGAGATAGCATGTTCTGGGGTCATGTCGGCCTTGTTGCTGTCCTGTCCTGCACTGCCCTTGCTGGGTGCTGTTCTCCATGTAGTATAGTGGAGACAACACTGCAATGATGAGTCGTGAATTTTAATATCATAACCTTAAGGAGTTCCAAAAATTTCATTTGGGGTCATCAATTGTAGACAAAGCACAGCACCTGAAGTTCAGACTTGTTTGAACTTTGAACTGTGTTTGTGTTCTACAATCAGTCTTCAGGACCTCATTCCTTCTGTGTTTCTAAGAGGATATATGTAATATGTATATGTACAAGTCATATCTAAGTGACCTGTGCAGAATGAGCACTGTCAGTTACATTTGCAACTTCAGCATAGCTGCATTGGTTTGAATGTAAGTTGGAGGGAGGTGAGAAATAGGTTTGGTTTTGTGGTGTGTGGGTGATGGTGGTAGTATTTTGTTTTGGTTTTTTTTGTTGCTTTTGTTTGTTTTCTGTTTTGTTTGTGGTTTTTGTTGTTGGATTTCTTTTTTTATCTAACTGAGGTACAATTTGATCTCATGGAAAATTGGTAAATTCATAAAGAATAGGTGGACTGAACTTCTATTAGGAATTTGGAGGTTTCTGAACATTTAACCAAGATTGCACAGTATAAACTGCCTCTTAAAACTTTTAGTGCTAATGCTCTTTACACTTTTTAGCTGTTGTTTATGCAACATACAAAATGTTAAGTTGACTACTTTGTGAAAGGGAGTTCACTGAAGTAGAGCAGTGGCATGCTGCTCTTAAAATAGTCCATTTCTGTGCCAGCAGCACAGATTGCAAGGTGCATAGACTTGCGGGTGGCATGCTTGCTAGCCAACTTGCATGCTATCTGTAGGTACTGAAGCTGTTAAATAGTTAATGATTTGTATCTGATATGCAGGACCCTATCAGGAAGTCCAGCTTTGGTTGGATGCATAATGTAGTCTACTATAAATAACTTGAGTCAGTTTCGAAGAAGCTTGTGCTCATCTAATGATAAAATTTCAATTCTGATAAAAAGAAATGTGAAATGTCACTCTAAGAGTCAAAGAATCATTGTAGAGGCTACTGGAGATACGTAATGGTTGAAAATTTAACTAGTTAAACATTGGAAAATATTAAGAACAACGAATTCTGTAACACAGGAATAATTTAGTGAACTTCTGTTTCAACTTCTGTTGAAAATATGCTACCTAATGAGGGGTGCTGAGTCAGTGCAAAAACTAGCATAATGCTGGCCTGCAAGTATTGCTGTGACTTAACCGCTGTATTCTAAATCCATATTTATGTGTTGCAGAGATACTATGGATAGTGTGAAGCAGAGCGCTGCCTTATGCTTGCTGCGTTTATATAGAACTTCTCCTGACCTTGTCCCCATGGGAGACTGGACATCTAGAGTCGTACATCTCCTCAATGACCAGCACTTGGTAAATAAGCTTCATTATACTTCTCAAGCCTATACTGTAAAAGGAATTATGGCACTTCTGCTGTTAAATACGCTATTAATTTATTTCTTCTCAAGTCTTTCAAGCAAGTGGGTTTCTGTTTTCTTCAGGCTTCTGGAAGGAAATGGAAGGAGTTGATGTCCATTTTTAGTTGCTGAATATATTATTTTTTAATAAAGTTTTGTTTACCTTTTTCTTGGAGTTATAAGAATAGGATGCACAAGTTGTTCTTTTGCTCTGACAGTAAATAAATTGATCTTCTGCCTTGTTATCATAAATCATATTGCATAGGGGTAATGCTAATTTTCATAGGCCTTTTAGGATTAGACCCACACTAAAAAGCACAAGGCCTGATTTGTCAGTGCTTGAACTTCTTTGTCCTATGGTGTCTGTGTTGTCATTCTTATCTTACTTGTTCAGCAAACCCTGTTGTTCTGGGTAAGAAACTTTATTTCCCACTCCTCCATCTAGTTGTTTTAGGAAAGTAAAGCTATTAAGACATATGCTTCAGCAGTAACATGTTTGTGTTAAACGAAGACCTCTCTTCACATTGGGTTACCAGAATTCTCTGGATTATCTGCTGCATCCTGTTTCTTCTACTCATGCTTCTCTTGTGTAATAAGACAATTTGTATCCAGGCTTTATTTTAATATAGCTTTCTGTCGTGTTATACTATACAAACATGACACAAAGCTAATACAAAAATAGCATGAAATGCTCTGCAAACATGGCAGTACCATGTTAGTTAAAATCCTGTTGGATTTTGAAGATGTGTAGTTAGTCTACCCGCTATCCAAATAAGGGCTTTTTAATGTATGGCTTTGTCATAGGGATAAACTTAGTTTTGTTGTATATTAAAAATAATTGAAGTGAAAGATGTTAATGGGCAGCATCTTAAACTGTTAGAAAATTGAATGTATTGCTTTGTTTTCTTCTAGGGTGTGGTTACTGCAGCTACAAGTCTGATCACCACTTTGGCACAGAAGAACCCAGAAGAGTTTAAAACTTCAGTCTCCTTGGCAGTGTCTAGATTAAGCAGAGTGAGTCCAATGCTGACTCTGATAATACTTCACTATTGCTTAATTTACTCAGCTTTTGAGGTCAAGTTATCTTACTGTTTCTTATATGTTCAGCTTTCTAGATCAGATTAGTCTAGTGTACCGTTAAAAGTGAAGATGATTCAGTTTCGCTTCATATAGCTGGTTCAGCTAATCTCTTTTAATACTTGTTGCTTACCAGAGCGGAAAACTATTAGCTTGCCCAAACTTTCTTGGTGTAGTCCTTGCTATGCTCCAAGTCTATGTAGCAAAAAGATGTCTTTCTCTTAACTACTTGTGTTTGAAAGGACCCCTGTGATGTATATCAGTTTCTAATCTTCATTTTATGTTACTACAACACCAAAGAGTAGCTGGATCAGAGACTTCTGCAAACTTCTGCACAGAACCCTCAAAAATACAGCCTGTACTTTTAACTTCATTTAAGCTTCTACCAAGATGAGTCTGCTTCCTATTCCTTCTTTTGAGCTGCTGCTAGGTTAATAATCATAAGCATTTGATATTCTGTAAATGGGTGTAGGCAGTTAAGCAGGGGCAGAGAGTGCAGGGAGGAGTGGAGAGGTATTTCTGTAAGTTAACGTCTTCATACTGGAAAACTTACGTTACTGTTTCGAAGTTATGCAAGGTGTGGGAGGGTATTACTTCAAAAATGTATTTTAGACCCAGATCTATGTGGTGTTATACCCAAAATTACTTGTAGTTCAGAGGAACTTAATTTCTTTTTAAATATGAAGATTTTGTGTAATACTCAAAAGCAAGGGAATACTGAGGGAAGTGCATAGCTGTTGTGTAATGGAGCAGGAAGACTTAGTTCCATTGAGCAAAGCTAATGCCAAACTCATACATGCCCTAGAATCAGGGAGGAGGGGGGAGAAATCCATGAATAAGGATATTCTCCTTTAAACCTAATCTAATCCTTACCACATTTTACTGTGGGTATAAACCTCTTCTGTGAAAGTTCTTTGATCTGGCGTATGACTTACTGAAGGTGTTAGCTGGTGCTTTCCAGTCACCAGGGACTTTACCTGACTGGCATGACTTTTTGAATATCATGGAGAGTGGCTTGGCAACTGCATCAGCCAGTTCTGTCAGGATGCAGATGCATCTTGTCTGGTCCCATAGACTAGTGCATGTTCAGATTCCTGAAGTGGTCACCAACCTAATCTTCACTTATAGTGGGAGGGGCGCTGCTCCCGCAGTCCTTGTCTTGTGTTTCATGCACTCGAGAGGTGTGGGAAGAGAGCTTGCTAGTGAAGACTGAGGCAAAAAAAATGGTTGAGTACCCCAGCCTTTTCCTTGTCTGCTGTTACCAGTTTGCCAGTCTTGCTCATCAGGTGGTGTCGAGGTTTGATTGCAGGGCGACAATAAACCGTGGCAGATGTATTGTTAGCCCCCCTCCTCCCTCCACCCTCCTCCTTTTGCCCCTCTCTCTCCCCCTTTCCCTCCCAATCACCTGTCCTTAGTGGGAAAGAAGGACAGAGAGAAGAGAGTTGGAAAAATTAAATGTTTTACTAATGCTACTAATAAAAATAGATACAATAATATAAAATATACAAAACCAATCTTGAAAGTCCCAGCAGCTGCTCCGGCAGATGTTGGGCCAGCATCCAGAGTCCTGGACTGGGCTCTGCAGCCAACCAGAACTGGATTCAGTCTGTCACTAGGCCTCAGTTTGCGGGGATGACTCACAAGGTCTTCTCCTAATGTCAGCCATAAGGAAAAGGGATGAGATCCTCATGATCTCCCACTTTTATGTGAAGTATCATGTGAAGGGGATGGAGTACTCAGTTGGTCAGTTTCAGTTTACCTCCTGCTTGCACATCTTGGGAGATGCATAATTATCAGTGACCTTGAATACCATTGCTATGTCTACCAAAACATGTATCTAGCTTTCAGAAAACTGCAGTTAGTAAGAAGACTTTAGCTGACAGGGAAGTTCACTAAAAGAGAAACTTGTTCTTAACAAAACCAGGACAGGTGGGCACGCTTTTGTTGACCTTCCTGTTCTGATTGACATACCTGTGGAAGCCCTTCTTGTTATTCTTTGCATCCCTTGGCAAGTTCAGCTCCAGCTGTGCCTTGGCCTTCCAGACCCTGTGTCTGGGCAGTGTCCCTGTACTCTTCCCAGGATACCTGTCCCTCCTTCTACTGCCTGTGCATTTCCTTCTTACCCTTCAGTTTGACCAGCACGTCTTAACTCATCCATGCTGGCCTCTTGTCTTTCTTACCCACTTCCTTACACCTGGGGTTCACAAGTTCTTGTACTCAATGGAAGGCCTCCTTAAATATTTTCCAGCTGTGTTCTGCTCTGTTGGCCCTGAAGGCAGTTTCCTGGGGGGTCCTGTTGCCTAACTCTTTGAAGAGCTGGAAGTTAGCTTTCCTAAAATTCAGGGTCTTGAATTTACTCTTTGCCTGTCCCACATCCCTCAGGACTGTGAACTCCTCAAGTGCAAGATCAGGCTGCCTCCAGTCTTGATGTCACTGATCATCTCACTTGCATTGGTGACCATCAGGTGCAGTATTGAATTCCCCCTGATAGGACTGTCTATAACCTGACTGAGGAAGTTATCCCCAATGCAATCCAGGGGTCTCTTGGATTGCCTACAGCTCACTGTGCTACTTTTCCAGCAGATGTCACTGTGGTTGAAGTCCCCCAGTGGGACAAGAGCCTGTGAGTGTGATGCCTCCTGTAGCTAGAGTAAGAAGTCTTTGTCAGTAATCTCCCCAATAGGGCAGCCTGTAGTAGATGCCAACCATTTTGCCTTGATCTCTGATTCTTACCCATAAGCTTTCAACCTGCTTATGACTGTTCTTCAGAGAGAGCGCTTCAAACTCTATCCCTCTCTTGATGTAGAGGGCAACCCTACACGCTTCCTTCTTTGCCTGTCCCTTCTGAACAGCCCATAGCCATCGATAGCCACAGTCCAGTCATGGGATCTGTCCCACTAAATTTCAGTAATGGCCACTAGGTCCTAGTTTCTTAGCCGCACAGTGGCTCCTCTTTGCCCATGCTGCATGCGCTGGTCTAGAGGCACTTCAGTGGGCTGTTGGCCCTGTCTCCTTCTTAGAGGAACACACCTTAATTCCTCTGAAGTATTTCACTGGTATTTTCTGGTTGGCTTCTATTACCTCAGGAGCTGCTGGCTTATCTACATAAGACTGCAAGTCCTTTCCGGTGTGGCCAACATGTCTCATGGCCACTAGGTGAGGGACCTTGGCATCTCGTTCCACAGCTGTCACAGGCAAACCTGATATCCTCCTCCACTGTATCTAGTTTAAAGCTCTCTCAGTAAGCCCCACCAGCTCATTAGAAAAGACTCTCTTCCCTCTTTGAGAAAGTTGAATCCCATCTGATGCCAGCAAACCTGGTGTTGTGTAGGCCATCCCATTATTAAAAAACCCAAAATTGTGGTGAAGCCTCTGTCAAAGGTGACCTACAGTGTTCTTTGGGTCATTCTCATGATTGCATATCACTTAACTATGGTAGCTAACATGCTGTCTGCTTATTTTGCAGATTGTAACTTCTGCATCAACAGATCTTCAGGACTATACATACTACTTTGTCCCTGCTCCTTGGTTATCTGTGAAACTTCTGAGGCTGTTACAGTGCTATCCACCTCCAGGTAATGCACAAATCACAACAGTGGCCATTTCTTTTATGCAGTACGCTATCTCAAAAGAGCTACTGTGATGTAGTGTTACCATAACCTGCAGCGCAAGCATGTTGTCTTAAGACAAGGATACTGACGTCTGTACTTGAGTGTTTCAGATTTGTTAAAATTAAACGCAATATAATTCAAAAGCCACGTAGCTTAGAGCAATGCATCAATCTGGTGTGCATCACGCAAACCAGTTGCAACTATCATTTTAAAAAGTTAATGTTACAAACTGTATTAAAATCTTGGAATATATTATAGTGTAGATGGCGTTTGGATTTTGTTCTCACCCAAATAGAACTGTGGCTTAGAATTCTTTTGCCAACTGTATGTTGGAGAAGGGTGAACAGTTTTTAATGTATCAGAATACTTCAGTTTGTTCAGATTTAGCAAGGTGGGAGGCCTAAGGTAGGGATTAGGGTGTTGAGCAAAGTGAAGTTGTCCAACGGCTTGTTCTTCTCCAGAAGACCCTGCGGTACGTGGTCGTCTAACAGAATGCCTGGAAACTATCCTTAACAAAGCACAGGAGCCACCAAAGTCAAAAAAAGTACAACACTCAAATGCAAAGAATGCTGTGCTGTTTGAGGCAATAAGCTTAATTATACATCATGACAGGTGAGTAGTGACAACACTTGTATTATACAGGATAGGATTTTTTTAAATGAAAAGCTGTGGATTTGTCTTGAATGCTAAATGGAGTTTTACTTGGGAGGGAAAGAATGGGAGAACAGAATATGAAGCTGCTTACTAGATTGGAAGACAGCCACAGCAATGGAATTGAACATTATTAATGAACCATGTCTCTGTTAGCATACTTCTATTGCTTTGTTTCTTGCTGCTGTGTTGTTGCATTGACCCCACCACTCTAATCCAACAGAGATTATTTGTTCACAGTAGCTGAATTTTCATTTCACCAGTGGGGCATTCTTGCAGACACTTGGAGGCATATTAAGAAATTTCCACTGCAAAAATAGTATTCTGTATTTGTTGTTCTCAAACCTGTTGCTTTTAACCCTTTCACTTTCTCTCCTGTTCTGTGCAGTGAGCCAAATCTACTAGTCCGTGCCTGTAACCAGCTAGGTCAGTTCTTGCAGCACCGAGAAACTAATTTGCGTTACCTAGCACTGGAAAGCATGTGCACGCTTGCCAGCTCTGAATTCTCACATGAGGCTGTGAAAACACACATAGAAACAGTTATCAATGCATTGAAGGTAAATATATGTGTGCAGTCTGTCTTGAGTGTTGTCTTCATCCCTGCATCAGTGTCTTCTTCCCCATGTCCCCAAGACCCCCATCTTCAGTTAAGGTAATAATACTTGGGGACCAAATTAGTTATTCTCAGAAATCTGCTTTAGGTTTTTTCCTTAGTCCTACAAAATCATGCTGTGCTGGTAACAATATAGGTCAGCTTCAGTTTCTCTGAAGCCTGTTAGTAAATATACTTGTAGCTGTGCCTCATGTAAAACTTTGGTATCTCCTCAACCTGTAGACTAAAGATGAATAGTTCTTTCAAAATGTGGAATTTCTAAATGGAAAATGCTGGGAAGACTGTTTCATTACTGTCTTGCTGGTGTCAGACACTATTCCTTCACTGCAGTAGCTTTATGGGGACCGGTAGAGCAGATCAACTTCCACTGCAGAATCAAAGTCAAGAAACCAGAAAGACACATTCCCGGGCCATGTTTATGTGAAAAAGCAGAGGTCAAAAGAGGAAGACTGATTTGCATGTGAACTTGCACACATCAGTGTTGCTTTCTTCCAAACTTATGCTGTAGTCTATTAATACATTTGTCTAACTTTAAAGTACATATCTGATCTAGCTGGGATTATTTTGATAGAAAGCAAGTCCAACACTAAACCTGCAGTTAGCTAAATGCCCATTGGCATGGTGACAGTTTCATCCAGTTATTAGTGCATTTGTAGGCAGTGGTGCCAGTTACCTAGTGCACAGTGGACTGTTCACCCTAGTTAAGGTAATAGAGGAGTATTCTGTACAAACTCTTCTGTCCTTTCAGCACTTGCACAGCTTTGAATATATATACTATATTCAAAGTATATATATACTAGAGAAACAAAACCTGATGATGTGAATTTTTGTAATATCAAAAAGCATCAATCTGTCTGAGTCTCCAGAGACCTTTTTCTAGGTGACCAAAAGTGAGAATAACATGAGAAACTCATAGCTTGTCTGAAGGGTATATTTAAGTTTATTCTGCATCTGAAAGATTATGAAAATGTATTTCTTTTAAATTTGACTGTGGATTGTAGTAAATTTCATTTCTTCAGTAAGTTACATGTGCTTTCTAAATAAAGATGAAATTATCTTGACTTTTTGCGATGTGTCCATTTGCAGACTGAAAGAGATGTAAGCGTACGACAAAGAGCTGTAGATCTCCTGTATGCAATGTGTGACCGAAGCAATGCCCAACAGATTGTGGCTGAAATGCTGAATTATCTGGAAACTGCTGATTATTCCATTAGAGAAGAAATTGTGAGATATTTATGCTTCCTTATTTTTTCATAGCTGTCCTTGGCACCATAGGTATCATTTATTGATTGGGATGCTGGGTAGTCTGTGACAGAGATTCTTTTTCATGGTGGTTTAAAAACTAAAAGTTGAAAAACTCTTATGTTTGTAGTCTAATAGGAAAGAATATTCTTATTTAGATTAAATGAATGGGGAGGGAGTGAAAAAATCCCTTGGAAACTGGGAATTTTAAAAGCTAATCATAGTCTTTGGGCATTGCATATAGAAAATGAAGTAAATTTTATCAGTGAGCAGTCTCTAGATCTGAGAGTTATGTCCTAGTCTAGTTAATTGTTAATAGCTTCAAAAATTAGTGTGATACTTATTTGTAGGTAGAATTTCATACAGTGTGTGCTGTGAGAATATTCAGTCTAAGGACTCCCCAAAACAATACCTTATAATGAGCTAAAACAGAAGCATGATATTTCCTTCCTCCCAGTAGGAAAAAAAAAAAGGAAAAGTTGAAATACTCACTTAATGACCTTCCTAGAATAGCAGCCAAAATCTCTACTTAAGGTAATTATTTAACTTCCTTAGTTGCTGAAGTTTCTTGACTTCATAGAATCATATAATAGTTTGAGTTCGAAGGGACCTTCTAAGGTCATCTAGTCCAAGTCTCCTGCAATGAGCAAGGACATCCTAAACTAGATCAGGTTGCTTAGAGCCCCTCCAGCCTCTCTCCAGTGTTTCACCACCCTCATAGTAAAAAATTTCTTCCTCATGGCCAGCCTGAACCTCCTCACCTGTAGTTTAAAACCATTACCCCTTGCCCTGTCAAAACAGGCCCTGCTAAAAAGTCTGTCCCCATCTTTCTTATGGGCCCCTTTTAAGTACTGAAAGGCTGCAATAAGGTCTCCCTGAAGCGTTTTCTTCTCCAGGCTGAACAACCCCAACTCTCTCAGCCTGTGCTCACAGGAGAGCAGTTCCAGCCCTCTGATTTCATGTCCCTCCTCTGGACTCTCTCCAACAGGTCCATGTTTTCCCTGGACTGAGGGCTCCTGAGCTGGATGCTGTACTCCAGCTGGGCTTTCACCAGAGCAGGATAGAGGAGCAGAATTGCCTCCCTCAGTCTGCTAGCCACACTTCTTTTGATGCAGCCAAAGATGCAATTTGCCTTCTGAACAGCAAGTGCACATTGCCAGGTCACATCCAATCTTTCACATGCCAGTAAACCCAAGTCCTTCTCCACAGAACAGCTCTCAATCCTTTCATCCCCCAGCCTGTATTGATACTGGGGGTTGCCCTGACCCAGGTGCAGGACCTTGCACTTGGCCTTGTTGAACCTCATGAGATTCACATGGGCTGACTTCTTGAGTTTGTCTGTGTCCCTCTGGATGGCATCCTGTCCCTCAGGCTTGTCAACCGCAGCATCCACAAACTTGCTGAGGGTGTACTCAATCTCACTGTCTGTGTCATTGATGTAGATATTAAATAGTACTGGTCCCAGTACAGTATCCTGAGGGACACTGCGTGTCACTGGTTTCCATCCAGACATTGAGCCGTTGACCACTACCGTTCAGATGTGACCATCCAGCCAGATTCTCATCCACCAAACAGTCCATCCATCAAATCCATATCCCTCCCATTGAGAGAGAAGGATGCTTTGGGACACCGTGTCAAAGATTTTACAGAAGTCCAGATAGATTACATCTGTAGCCCTTCCTTTGTCTACTGATGTAGTTGCTCCATTGTAGAAGGCCACTAGGTTTGTTAGGCAGAACTTGCCCTCAGTGATGTTGTGCTATCTGACTTGAATCACCTCCCTGTCCTCCACGTTCCTGAAGATAGCTCATAGGAGGATCTATTCCATGATCTGCCAGGCACAGAGGTGAGAGATTGGTAGTTTCCAGGGTCCTCCTTTCTAAAAATGGGTGTGATGTTTCCCTTTTTCCAGTTACTGAGGACTTCACCTGACTGCCATGACTTTTTGAATATCATGGAGAATGGCTTGGCAGGATGTGGATGCATCTTGTCTGGTCCCATAGACTAGTGTATGTTCAGATTCCTTGAATGGTCACCAACCTGATCTTCACTTACAATGGGAGGAACTTTGCTCCTGCAGTCCTTGTCTTATGGTTCATGCACTCTAGAGTTGTGGGAAGAGAGCTTGCCGGTGAAGACTGAGGCAAAAAAATAGTTGAGTACCTCAGCCTTCTCCTTGTCCACTGTTACCAGTTTGCCAGTCTTGCTCATTGAGTGGGCACGCTTTTGTTGACCTTCCTGTTCTGGTTGACATACCTGTGGAAGTCCTTCTTGTTATTCTTTGCATCCCTTGCCAAGCTCAGCTCCAGCTGTGCGTTGGCCTTCCTGACCTCATCTCTACACAGCTGGGCAGTGTCCCTATACTCTTCCCAGGACACCTGTCCCTCCTTCCACTGCCTGGATGTTAACATAGAACACATTGTTAGTTGATTTATCTCATGTACTGTCTTGTTGGTGTTAGCAATCTACCCTGATTAGTCAGATAATTTGAATTTTATTTTTTTAACCTATTCTTCTTAAAAGAATAGGTCAATATAATTTCAGCTGGTAAAAAACGATGAATAAGTCTCTACCTATGCTGTTTATTTGCTTCAGGATATAGGAATCTTAGTATGACCTGAAAAAGCTATGTTTTGGGTACTCTGGTCTGTCTCTGCTAGCCTGGGTTTCCACTTTTTTTTAGAGGTCTCCTGTTTCCTGCTTGGTTGTCTCAATGATGGTTTAGATGTTTTTTTTTATAGCAAACAAAAAATGTTTGAGTTGCTCTTGATTGTTGAAAAGTCACAGATGCAGCATATTTTAATATGTTGTGGGGAAAGCATTATGCACCTGGTGACTGACATGTTCTAGCACAGAGTTTCAATGTTCGTCTTTCACTTTAGCTCTTGGAACAAGTGAGCAAACTGACACATCTGAGGCTTTTGGGATATGATGGGGTATCAGTGGGGATTATGTGGAAATGAATCTTGATACGCAGCTTGTAATAGAAGCTAGTCAACCGTCTTTATTCTCTTACGTGTGTTCAGGTTCTGAAAGTTGCAATTCTAGCTGAGAAGTATGCAGTGGATTATACCTGGTATGTGGATACCATCTTGAATCTGATTCGCATTGCTGGTGACTATGTCAGTGAAGAAGTGTGGTATCGAGTTATTCAGATTGTCATCAACAGAGATGATGTTCAAGGGTATGCAGCAAAGACTGTTTTTGAGGTGAGAATAACTATTTTCAATTCACTTTCAAAATCAGATAGGAATTAAGAAAACACCATGTGATCTAGCAGGTGTGGATGCTTCCTCATGTTAGGGAGGAGTAAAAGTATCTTTAATATTTCAACAAAGCACTGCTGAAGTGTACTGTAAAACTAGCAGCATGGATTTTTCAGAGCCAGAGACTGTTAAGTTGATGAGAAGCTTCTTTGGCTTAAGTAATGTAGAATACACCTGGTTCTGTTCTGGTGAGGGAGGGCAGGGTTTTTGCTGGGTTTTCTGTTATCTTGGTGAGTGGCATTGAATGCATGGCTTAGTAAGGCAATCATGTTACCTGGAAAATTACTGAAATGTAGATAAAATAGAAGCCTTTTACAGGGCATCTTGCTGCTGCCTCTGTTTTTTTGCACCCCTTGCTTTTTTTTTTTTTTTTTGAGTTTTCTGCATGCAGGAGTCCAAAACACTCAGAGTGATAACTTGATCCTTCTGGAAACATACACCCAATTCCTTCTGCTCAGGATCTGATAAAATTGGAATTTGACCTATTAAAGGAGAACATTTGCTTCATATGGGCTTCTAGCTTTTTTTTTCTTTTTTTTTTTTTCCTTTCCTGAATGTTTAAGCTGACTTTCAGAACTCGTCACTGCTATGGGTTTCTTCATACTTAATAAAGAAAGTATCTTTGTTGGACAACTTCAGCACATTCTTGGAAGTTTTAAATTAATAATGTCCTTTTGACACCCTTAAAGGTGTAGGGGGAAACCTTACATCTTTACATCTTACAGCTGCATCTGTCCTCAAAACTCCACAGTGCTGTTAGGTGGGCCTAAGAGTGCTCTTGAGCAAGTAATGCTTATGTTAGAGATTCTTTTTTGAAGTCATACCACCTACCATGCTTTTCTTATATGCACTTTATAGTGCTTAGACAAATAGTCTGCTCTTACAGTAGTCTAGGAATCTAGACGTGGAAGTGACAGAAGTGACAGAAAAGATCTTTTGATACACTAGAGGTTGATGGCTATTAATATGTTCTTACAGGCCCTTCAAGCTCCAGCATGCCATGAGAATCTTGTAAAAGTGGGTGGCTACATCTTGGGAGAATTTGGTAATCTGATAGCAGGTGATCCAAGATCAAGGTAAGGCAGCTGAAATACTGAATTGAAGTAGTAACACTTTCTGTGAAGAATGTAATGTCTATTCAGTATTCCTAAAGGCCAGTTAACAAGTAATCCTTAATGCATTACTAGCAAGAGTTGAATCATCATGTCTGCAAAAACTGAAGAACTTATTTTTCTTCCCATCTTTTAAGTCCTCTCATCCAGTTCAACTTGCTACATTCCAAGTTTCATCTGTGTAGTGTTCCTACCCGAGCTCTGCTCCTGTCTACCTACATCAAGTTTGTGAACCTGTTTCCGGAAATCAAAACTACAATTCAAGATGTACTACGTAGTGACAGTCAGCTAAAGAATGCTGATGTTGAGCTGCAGCAGAGAGCTGTTGAGTATTTGAGGCTCAGTACTATTGCCAGTACTGATATATTGGTAGGTATAAAGATGTTATTATTTTGCAGAAGTCTTTACGTGTATCTTCTGTCAACAAGTAAAGTGTGCTAAATGTTATCTGATTGCTCAGAAATATCTATGCAGAATTAAAGATCCACAGTGCTCATGCTGATTCTTTTAGTCTACCTAATTCAGGTGCAGTCATCTTAAAGCAAAAATCAAAGCTGTTATTCGTTTAGTGGGATAAATGGCTGTTAAAGCATGCTAATCAGGAGCTGGGAAGCCAGTAAAAGCTGGTATAGTACCGGGTACTGTAGTATTCAGATACCAAAAGTCTACTGCTTTGTTTTGAGGCCTTCTTTGATGGTGATCAGGAAAGTTGTTACTGTACTGATTTTTCTTTTTTCTTCCCCCCCCCCCCCCCCCCCGCCTCCTTGAAATTTGCAGTATTTAACCTGATGCTCTCAGATCTGACCAGAGCATGGCACACGTAGACTTAACAGCTAATAAATGCTTAAGTCCAACTCCATCCTTTTGAAGTCTTCTGTGGTTTCAGTCTGGGTCTGCTTGACTTAAGGGCTGCTATGATCAAACTTTTTTTTAATCCAATAGCATTGTACCAGAGAAGTGATATGCTCATGTTCTCCTGACAACTGTTTTGGGGGTACTTAAACTTCTAATTTTTTTTTATTTTTTTTTAAAAGCAACTCTACTCCGTCACTATACGGTAAACCTGCATAGTCATTTTCTACGTGGACAATTACTTTTGCTTTTACCTTATGCAATCTATAGAGGTGTAACTCTTCAAAGACTTAAAAGCTGGTTTGGCTTTTTCTGTATATTTAACCAGCACACTTTTTTTTCCTGTGATAAGGCTACCGTGCTGGAAGAAATGCCTCCCTTTCCAGAGAGAGAATCTTCTATTTTGGCTAAACTCAAGAAGAAGAAAGGCCCAGGCACAGTTACTGATCTGGAAGAAATCAAAAAGGAGAGGAGCTCTGATATGAATGGAAGTGCTGAACCTGCCTCTGTCAATGCCAGTGCTGTTGTGAGTTTAAAAGCTGTTATTTCACTAATTTAGATGGCATACAAGTGAGAAAAGAATGGTTTCCTTCAAGTGCCATCTTTAGGGGACTAAAACCTCTCATCTCAAATTTCAGATGGTAGGTGTTTGCTGTAAAGTAGCAGGGCAACACAGAGCTGCTTCCCCCCATGCTTGAGTGTTATTTTTTCCTTTGGAAATCTTACGTAAATGCAGACAAACTGTCTGCAGCCTAAGAAAATCCTGTTTATGTTGTTACATTGAAACATATTGCTGTAAATTTAGAAATGGTAGTTTCCTTGCAGTGAAAGTGAGATAATAAAGTTAACATATTTAAAAGGAGTAACTTGAATTTCAAAGGATCAGCAGTTCTGTTGCTTTGTCTAACATGGTAGATATTGTGAATCTTGTTGTGGGTTGTATTGTTTTTATTACAAGTGGACAACACATAACGTGGATGTCCTTAAATATATGTGATGTCATTACTGTTTATTTGATAGTACTGGTTGAGTTTAGTTATGGTAGACAAGGCCACAGTCTTGTTTCTTTTCTGAGCTGAAACTTCTCATTTTATTGGCAATTAAAGCTGCTAGGATGAATTGTTCCCATAATATAATACTTGTTTTTGGTTTTAATGACTAGCGTAACTTCTAATTAGATTTGAGACGTAGTAGTAGATTACCTAAGAGAAGGAAATTTTGTAGCATGCTCCCTGCCCAGCTTGTTAAAGCGTAATCCTTTAACTTTTAGTCACTGCAGTATGGAAGAGTAGATATTCCAAGCATAACATCTTTGAATGGACAGAAATACCTTTCTAGCGTAAAAGTTGCCGAATATTCTTTGCATTCCAAATTGACTGAGGTGTCTGGCAGTAAAATTATGTTATGCTTTATAATCTTCTCTTTATGGGTTGCAGCCATGTAATAAACTCCACTAAGTTACCTTCATCAGTGGCTTTGGTGTGACCCTGGTCTAAATGCCAACAATATGTTCCAAATTGGAGTTCAACTGTTTGTTTTCAGTAGTTCTTACCAATTGACTTCTGAAATTTTTTTGCCAGGGAGTTTTTCATTGTATCACAACAAATTTAGTCTTTGGACTGTAAGATAACTTAGAGTTGGCTTACAGAAACAAAGTTTCAGACTCAATCCAAATGCATCTCATGATTTTCATCTTCAGCATATCTGATATATTGTAGGCTGCAAATATCTAATACATGGACACTTCGTTTCACATTCTATATTTTGTTCTTGCACATGATGTGGGTGCGTATACATGGCCTCTGTAGGATTCTATGTCCTGGATACCTGATTTGTTATATTAGAGGACAAAAAATTTAAAGGTTTTACCTCTACCTCTAGTGTTTGCTACTGGATCTAGCTATAGGCTCTGCTTTTTTGCTGGTTAGCTTTTACATTTTTTCTAAGGTTTGTGAACCTTCAAAAACCCAAGGCTAAACTGATAGTTAATTTTAAAGATGTTGTGATATTTTAATTTAGGTTTGTGTAAAAGCCACTGCCTTTCTTGCTGGATTCTACATTAAAGAAAAGCAATACTTTTGAATTTTATTTCCTACAGTACTTAATTTTCCTTAAAACTAAGGAGTGGAGAGAAAAGGGGGGTAAAGTTGTCTGTCTTCTGCAGAATCAGAATCTAGACAGATGTTTCTGTGTGTGTTTTTTGGTTTTGTTATTTAATGATTAGATAGACCTAATTATCTTTGAAGAAATTAAAAAAAAAAGAAAACCACATCTGTAAATGAACTGAAGTTGAAATGCAAGGTGGTAACTGCATTCATGAAGCCTCATATGTCTATTCAATGTTTGATTTGGGGTGGGGAGAGGCACTTTGCTGTAACTTAGTTGTCTATGCAAAAGAGACAGATTTGTTTTAATTTTGGTGCAGCATAACCCTTATGTGTCTTGTCTTCTCTAGTCTACTCCTTCTCCATCTGCGGATCTGCTGGGTCTGGGTGCTGCCCCTCTCACCAATTCAGCTCCCCCACCGTCTTCTAGTGGTAGCCTGCTGGTGGATGTATTTTCTGATTCAGCTTCTGCAGTTGCACCTCTTGCTCCTGGTTCTGATGACAACTTTGCGAGGTAATTACTTTACCCTGTAAGGAATCTGAGGAGGTAGCTGTCTGTTAGAACAGGATTAGAGAAGAAAATACATACAGATAACTTTCAGTTTTGTTCCAGCTTATTGAATGCATTTTTCAGTGGTAATTGTGCAGCAAGAGGTGTTCTTGAACTCTATGCTGCATGTACTGTCTTTATTGAGGACCTCTGCTTATGGAAAAACTGAATCCATAGTAATCAGTCTGAGTATATTAGCCACACAGTATTGCCCAGTTTTCATTCTGGTTTTGCTTCTTTGTTAAACTGAGCTGCTTATGCATCTCAATACATCTTGAATTTGAGGGTTGTCTGGTCTATTGTGAATACATTTATTCTTATTTCCATAAAGTATTCTTGTGTCTTTCCAATCATGGCAAGCTGATACTGGAACAGTGAGATGGATTATATCCAGAAATACTGGTTCTCAGAATTGCAAGATATACCTAAATTGTTCTGCTGCTGTCTGACAAACAGACATGAAAAGGGGAAAAAAAGAAACAAGTGCTTTTTTTTCTTTTTTAAAAAGGGGGATTTGACACAAATATCTTAATTACGTTACCAAGTGTAGTGTAGATTCAATGTGGTATTAATCCCTTTAATATTAAAATCCAGTGACTACACTTAGATGTTATTTGCCAAAAATTTTGAAAATAAATAGTATAAGATCACAGAATGTCTTAAAAAAAAATCTGCCATCTTATTGACCAAAGAACATACTACTGTTTTCAAGGACCAAATTTTAAATGAGTCGTAACAGATTTGCAATGCATCTTAATATAGAAATCATAATTAGTGAAACTAATCTGCCTGGATCATTGAGACTTTCATCAAAATTTTATAATTGGCAATGCATTGTTGCAGTTTTGCAGTGATAGAGACTTTATCCTGTGTTTCTCTTGGAAGGCAATACGTGATGTTTAGTCATGCTACACAATACCAAGACTTAGAGAAACTACACAGGCTTGTTAGAGCTTGTTCTAAGAGGAAAAAAAAAAAAAAAACAAAAACAAACCAATACTAGTAGCTTCATAAGCAAAAGTTACCTAAAAGAGTTTTCTCTTTCTGCAGAAGAAAGTATAGCATTGCCCAACCCCTTGGTCTGTCTGTAGATGATGAAATGCTTCTCTAATGATACTGAGAAGTTGCCTTTACAGTTTCCTGCCTCTTTTTAGTGCTGTTGTCACTTTTGTTTCTAATCTGTTACTTGGGTAAGTCATTCTTTGTGTGCCTGTACATTCCTGCCTACACTTAATACTTGTGTGTTTCTAAGAGCTGATTGTGCAGCTGTAGTTAAAGTGCCATTAAAGTTGATGAGGCCTCTGCTTCAAAGCACTTATTTGTAGTAGCTAATATACATCTACGTGTATCGTTTTGAAATAAACTTTTTTGCTGTCACAATTAACCACCTAAAAGGACTTGGTTCTTCAAGAGTTATAAGCTACTGAACACCTTCAGCTGTCTCCTGTCTTTGGGAAGAATTGCTGGTTCCTAACAATCAGGGAGGGGTGGGGTGGGGGAGAGAAGTGGGGGAAAACATTGCCTAATGCCTAAAACCTTTCTAGGTGTACTGAGCTAGGGCAGCTAATAAATCTTTCATGCATTAAACTCAGCAGTGCCGGTTTTGAGGAAGGAGGTAAAAGAAATAACTAAGCACTAAGCTGTCTTTACTAACTCCTGCTATCTCTGTCGCTACTGCCTTTCTTCCTTTGTGCTGCCTGAACTAGCCCTGACCTGGCTTCATCTGAGGTAGTTTCTGAGGAACCAGCTGATACTGTGCATGATGCTGATGAGCTTTTTCACAAGTAAGCAACACTAAAACCTTGCAAGGCTGGGCAACTTCCAGAATATAGTTAAAAGCAAAACTATATTGTGCATTAACTTAATACCAGCAAGACTAGAAAAACATGTACTGTCAGACTTGTGACTAGAACACATTTGTAGATGCTGTGGATTTAATGACAAGCTCATGAATACACAGGTTAGAGTTGCCTTTGAGTCAGTGCTATTGCACACTGCTCTAAAATAAGTCAATGCCAGTTGTATATTAAGTTTTGCAAGTATTCACAAATAAAGGAAAAATGTAAATTGTTGAATATACCAATATTTGGGATTGTGTTTTAAGTGCCTTGTATGCTGACCCCCTCTTCCGCTTCTAAATGAAAGGTGACAGAAAGGACTGAAATCACTGCAAAATGGGCTTCCTCTCTCAAAGTGGAAAAAAAAATACAGCTCTCAGTTGATCTATGTGATACAGAACTGGTAAAACAAGGGATTCTTTTTTCTTTCAGGTTTAAACAGTCAAAGCTTCAAACTTTTCAATTCTGCACCAACCTAATGAGTTTCAGAAGTTGTCAAGAATATGAATAAGAAAAATCCTAGTCTGTTGCCTGGTCCTTTATAGACAGTGTGTTTGTGTGTGTGTGTATAGAATATTGTGGCTTACTTTGTAGTTTCTCAGACATCCTATCAAATAGAAATTTAAGTTTTTAGTATTCTCCAAGTGGTGATTTTGGTTGTAAAATTGTCTTTTCTAACTCTGCAGTTTTCTGCAAAGGCCTCTCTCACAGACTGATGCACTCTAGATTAACCACAATCTTCATCCTCTGTGTAAACCCTGAATCTTGTGGATCTAAATATTGTTTCATATGGCTCAATTTAAAACACGTTTTCTATCTCTTCGCCTAGGTTTGTGTGTAAAAATAATGGAGTCTTATTTGAAAATCAGTTGCTACAAATTGGATTGAAATCTGAATTTCGACAGAACCTGGGTAAGAGCTTTCAGGTCAAGTGGTTAGCTGTCTGCATTATCAGCCCTGATGCCAGCATGATGTTGTGGATAGTACTTGCTTTTCAGCTACTTAAAAGGGATATGTGACTTTCGGGCCTAAGCTGTCTTAGGATCTTAACTGTTTGTGTGTCCCTGGCTTCTGTATGGGTTCTTGTTTCCTTAAACTTTTTGGTTGTTTTGGTAGCTGAGATGAAGCAGAAGTGTTAAGTGGTACCATACACTCCAGCTCCTGCTGCCTAGTTGTAAGGCTGATACAGCCAAGATTATCAAGGACGTTCTCAGTTTTTATTTCTTAATAGCATAGCTTATTGTAATATATGAAACAATACATTTCAGATGTCTGTCATAATATATTAATGTACAAGATACTGAAAATATCTAGGAAAGAGCTGGGAATTGAACACAGACCAACATTAGGGTGGCTTGCTTCTCCCCTTCTGCATTGCTTCTGGTACAATAATAGCTTCTTTACATAAAAAGTGATGTTCTCCAGCAAGTGAAAGACTCCTGCTGATTATTTAACTGCCTGTTTGACAGCTACAGACAGAGGGTTCTGATGGCTTGTTTTAATCTGTTATTTCATTTTGAGCTGTAAATATCTTGGTAAAACAAACCATGTAAATTATGCCTTGTTATTAAAGGTTGTTTTACAGAAAGGTAGAAAGACAACGTATTAGATACATGAAGCACAGGTAGTTCAATATGATTACATGCGATGTGCCTGAAAGTTCTGATCTCATTATTTTTTTCTCTTATTCTTTTCTTTCTAGGACGTATGTTCATATTCTATGGTAATAAGACATCAACACAGTTCTTGAATTTTACTCCAACAGTTATCTGTTCAGATGACTTGCAGTCAAATATCCTTAAATGCAGTAGCATGTGTCTGTTCTTATTTGTTTTTTATGGTTTATGGTGCACAAAATGTTAACAAAGGTGCTGGATCAAGGCATGGTGACCTTTGAATGTGAAGAAATGAGAAACTTGCTGATAACTTTCTAGAGTTCTTGTGGAAAGAACAAGTCTTGAGCAGATGGGTCTTGTTACACAAATACTACTTTGAAATAAGGAGGAAATAGGCTGAATAAATATGTAATGTAACTCTGTAGCATTCTCTGCTGTCATGAAGTAGCAGAGGTATAGTGGTGGTGTCCTTCAACTCCTACATTGGTCAATAACCTCAGACTTGAGATGGAGGCAGAAAAATGTGTACACAATGATGATACTGTAAAATAAGCTCTTAACTTACAGTTCATCCTTAACACTCCGTATTGCGAGTTTATGATTTTTGTAGACTATGTAATCAAGCTTGTTTGACTCAAAGTGTCACTGTTATGTTCACATCAAAATGAGATCACAGAATGGTTGGGGTTGGAAGAGACCTCTGGAGATCATCCAGTACACCTCACCTGCCAAAGCAGGTTCACATAGAGTAGATTGCACAGGAATGTGTCCCGGTGGGTTTTGAATGTCTCCAGAGAAGGAGACTTCACAACCTCTCTGGGCAGCCTGTTCCAGGGCTCTGTCATCATCAAAGTAAAGAAGTTTTCCCTCATATTCAGATGGAACCTCCTATGCTTCAGTCTGTGCCCATTGCCCATTATTGGGCACCACTGAAAGGAGTCTGGTCCCATCCTCTTGACATCCACCCTTGAGATATTTATAAATATTGATGAGATCCCCTCTCAGCCTTCTCTTCTCCAGGCTGTTTTTTATATGGTCCGGTGGTTTTGATTGTGAAGTCTGTCTGTGCACTCATACCTTTTTGATTACATCTTTCCAAATAACTTTCCAATATCCAAATAACTGAGAATTGTGGGGGTTATTACTTCTAGGTGTGTCAGTGTGGAAAAACTAAACAAAAACAATACTGGTTTTTGCTGTACAAGAATTGAGCTTTGGATGTTCAGTAGCATATAGAGAATGAGTGTACATGATGCTAATTCCTCATATAGCTTATTGGAGGATTTGCCTTTTATTTTTTAAGTCATCAATTCATTTATCAGTTTCCTTAACTGCTTCTTATGCCTGAATCTTCAGACAAAACCTGTTGACCCCACAGTGGATGGAGGTGCACAGGTTCAGCAGGTTGTGAACATTGAATGTGTGTCAGACTTTATGGAAGCTCCAATCCTGAACATTCAATTCAGGTAAAACAAAGGATTTAAATGTTAGTGAAATATATGAAAGATATTGAACTTGTCCTGGTCTTCTGATTGAAGTGTAGATTATGGACACATAAAAGCCGTCTTGGATAGACAATTACTTGAAAAATTGATTTATCAAAGCTTTAAGCTACTGGGGGAGGTGGGGAATCTACTTGGAATGATGCAATTTAAAAAGAAAAAAACAATAATAACAAAAAATACTCATGAAGAAGCAGCTACTGATAAAATGTATGCATGACTTCTCTTTCCACTGTCTGTATAAAACAGCAGTATTCCTGTTTGCTTAAGAAATCTTGACAGTAGTATATGCAGTAACTTCTCCCTTCTGGAAACCAAGAACATTTCTGCAAACAACTTGGATTGGAAACGCGTGCAGCCAAAAATAGTCATGTGTCCATTCAACATCATCATTTAGGAAATCTTGACTTCTGGGCTACATTCTGTTATTCTAGTCTGGTTCTTACTGGAATGTTTTACAGGAGTATATTTTCACTCCTTTGGGTGCTATCTAGAAGGATAACATTTTATGTTGAAACTGAGAGATCCTTACTAGAAGGTCTGCCAGTTCACTTTCATGTGTTGTCTAACAGAGCAAATACATTTATTTAACAGTGGATTAAAACTGTATCTTAGAAATAACATCTGCAGGTGATGGATTTCAATCATAAACAATTGCACCTTAGCGTTTATCCTCAATTGCTTGGTTGATCTAGGCTGAACAGCTGCTGCCACTGTGCTGCACACAATGTGTTCTTTCTGTTTCACATGCAGGTATGGTGGAACATTTCAAAATCTTTCAGTAAAATTACCCATCACACTGAATAAATTTTTCCAGCCAACAGAGATGTCTTCTCAAGACTTTTTTCAGCGTTGGAAGCAGCTGAGCAAGTAAGACTTTGTCTGTATCTGGGGTTGGGGCTCTTGTGGTGGGCCAGGGGAAGAAGGGTATTTTATTGTGAATGTAGCTGGTGCAGTGCCCCATCCTATACTTAATTCCATGATTTACAAACTCTCCCAATATAATTATTTGTTATTGAACAATGCTGTATATAATACATGTGCTATACCATGTATTCATCTTGCCTTGTCTTGCAGTCCGAAACAAGAAGTACAGAATATCTTTAAAGCAAAACACCCAATGGATGCAGAGATCACAAAAGCAAAGGTGGGTGGTAGCGTGGTGTTTTTAATTTCTAGTGTAAGGGTAGTCGTATAAGCAAACTTTGTTCATCTTGGTTTATATGGCAGTTGGATCATTCTGTTAAAGTGTAAGTCAGTGTTGTCTAACAGACCCTTGGCAGTGCTGGGTAGAATGGATTGTTTCTCAGTGTGGCTTGAATTAGATATAGTCTTCAATAGCAGCTAGAAACTTGGAGCTATTTAAGAAAACACTAATTCAGTTCTTAAAACTGAATTAGAAGATACTTCAAGCCTTGATTTAAACTAGAGTTGTTAGTCAGAGAAGACAACCCAATGACTTTTTGTCGAACTGGCTGCTGTAGGCAAAACAGAAGTGTCTAGTGTAAGACAGGATGGCTTTATCAAAAACAGGAGAGACTTGCATTGAATGTAACTATTTCTCAGGTGTTTTGAAGAAGAACCTTTTCAGGAACAGCTCATTATCAGGGTCACTCTGTCACTTCAAAAACTTGTTATAAAATTGGTATAGGCTAATTTTTTAATGTCTTGAACACTTTAAATAAAAATTAGTCTCCTACTTGTTTTGCTAGTTGGTAGTGGCTGTGCTTGGGTAGACTGTGCTGTGCTTGGTGTCCCACTGTCCTCACATCTAAATCTTCTGGGTTTCTTTCATAGATAATTGGCTTTGGATCAGCCCTCCTTGAGGAGGTAGATCCCAATCCTGCTAACTTTGTTGGCGCTGGTATCATACATACAAAAACTACTCAGATTGGATGCTTGCTGCGCCTTGAACCCAACCTCCAGGCACAGGTATCCATTTAAGTATCTACAGCTTAAATAGAAGTTCTTGTTTGCACTGTATGTCTGTGTATATCTGAAACTCCTTAAGGTATTTATTTGAAATTGCTATTGCGATAGCTAATTGTGATTGCAGACTCCCAACAAGAAATGAAATTGTAGCAGCTGATCCTGGCCCAGTTTGGTAAGCTGCTTCTTCATAGCACTTCTCTTTCCTGTTGGAACAGATCTTTGTGTTATTCTACACTGCACATGGAGTCTCGTCTTCGCTTGAATATTGGAAACATTTAATATTTCTGTGTTGTGTACCTTAGACAAGATTAAATTTAATTCCCTTTGCCATTTTCAATTAATAGAAGAATGGTTGGCTAAAAGAAAACATAAGCAAACAAATAAAATGTTAAGAATATTTTTTTTCTCAAGCATTTGGACAGAGTTTTTATCAAAGTTAGCTGAGGACTAAAAATAAGTTTAGGTGGAAAGTCTCCTGTTTTCTGAAGATGTGGTGCTCGAGACTCTTTAGACTTTTCCACATTTACTCCTCTTAAAGAAAAATTTTGGATAACACCTTGCTGTCAAAGCCTAAAAATATTAGAACGATGGTATTTCTCAAAGGTTTGAAAACGTACTCCAGCCTGTGGTTTGAGTAAACTATTATTCTTTGGCTGGCTGCCTATGCATTTTTTAACTCAAGGTCTTTTTCCTATGAAATCTATACAAAACAAGTAAGAGGTAACTGGTAGCTTTCACTATTGACTGTGTATTCATTTAATACCAAACTGAGTTTAAAAAATAATGTTTTATATTCTTTTTCAGATGTATAGGCTCACACTACGAACAAGTAAAGAAGCTGTGTCTCAGAGATTATGTGAATTGCTCTCAGAACAGTTTTAATATTAACTATGTCAGTTTTGGTTTTTCCATTTATATCACTGTCATCATACTGCAAATAAATGTCTTGTACATCACTGTCTGAGTACTGCAATGTTAACCAATACCAGCTCCCTGCCTTAATAGAATTTGACCCTTGTTTGAAATTAAGACTGTAAAATGTACAGTACAGGGAAGTGACTTTTGACATAAAAATGGCTTTAGTCTGTTACACAAAGGGTGGGATGGCTGTCTTGTGCTCCTTTTTTTTGCAGAGGTCAGGCTTTTAAACTTGTTAAAGGGAACTTGGTATAGATGTGGAAACTAAGGATTTCAACTGGAAATGACTAGTAACATTCTGCCTTGGTAGCTTGAACAGGTACTCCCTCTGCTCTGAGCTGGAAGAAAACAATGTAATGCTGCTCAGTAATTCAGATGTTAATGTACAGCCAAAACGTTGTAAAGTTGAACATTGCCACAAGTCTTGTACTGAATGGAAGTGCAGATTCCAGGATGCAAGTCTGATTCAAGGGAACATTTATGTTGAGTGTCACCAATCTTTGTATTTGACAAATGCCACAGGACCAGAGTCTTAAAGTATTAATCTTGTAATCCTTTACATCTTAATGTTTTCTATCTTTGGAAAGTGGATTGACTACAAAAGCTATTATTAATCCTTGGGCTTATCTCAAATAATGAGGTGAGCTTCTCTGGTAGGTGGTGCATGAGTACATGCTTGTTCATTGTTGATCAAACTGAAGTTAAAAACTCTGTTTTCTGTTTTCCATCAGACTTAGCAAGTAATAGTCCCAATGATATGATATAATTAACTGCAGAGTCTGGTATTATATAAAAGGAGAAGAGTGGAGAAATGGGCCCTTGAAGGGTTAAGGCATGAAAATGTATTTTTAACCAATGTTTTTTTTTCCCCAGTGTACAGTAATGTTAAAACTTGAGAGGTTGAATAACTGGTATCTGAACAGTTTCCTGTCTGTCAGTGGTGGCAAAAATATCTAGCATGGCATAGAAGACTTGTGTTGAGACCAAGGGTAGAAAGCCTGAAAATGTTCAGCTTTTTTAGTGGTTTTTACAGACAAAACCTTTGTAAATTGTTCCACATCAGCAAACTCTTAGCAGCCTCTCTGCAGAAGTAAGCAGGCACAACTTTGGCTCACAGCTCTTCCAGCCTTGAGATGCATAAAGGCTGCTAAAACAAAGCAGGTGAGGTGTAGTGCAGTAAACCGTTGGCAGTTGTCAGTGAATACTACAGGTCACAGTGGTCCAAGTCAGCTGCTGTTGATGTGAGAATTGAACCTCAGATCAAGATTTCTTCAAGGTTATTTAAAGGAAGCCTGGAAGTGGTTTCTCACAACACATATGGCCAAGTATGCCCATGAAATAAAAGTTTTGAGTGATATAGTGATGATATTGAAAATACATTTAGATGAGGCTCCTATCATGCTGCCTGGTACACAGAAAGGGACAGGATTCCTACATGATTGAGTGTGCCTTGCTTTTTTCTTCAGTGTTTTGAGTTACATGATGGAACTGGGTGATTATAGTTTGGTTTGAGTGAAGGCTAGTGATTGTACATAAGTTCAAATGAAAAATGAGGAACAAAGGTTTGGCTGTGGTGTGTAGATTTTGGAGGATACATGTTGGGTTTTTGTCTGTGTTGGTTGTTGGTTTGGTTGGTTTTTTTTTTTGCTTTTTTTCTTTTTCCCCTCCCAGAAATGGCTGGTAGCTGTGAATGTTATGACTGAGAACTTGGCCATAGACCTGGTCTTTTTGCTAAAGTTCTCTTGAACAGTTGGCCCTTTTGTGGCCTTTCGAGTAGGTAATCAAGACTCTTCAATCAAAAGCATTGTCTTTGAAAATCTTCATGAGTAGATCCTGCAGTCAGGTTGGGCAGTTGGCAAAATGCTAATGACTGCCTTATGTTTTGTCCTCTGGATGCCATATGTCTCTTCCTTAGTCCTGTTATATTAACCATGCTGTTGGCTGCTATGTTAAAAATCTGATGTGCTGAACTAATGGGAGTCTTAGCAAAGACAGGGGAGGAGCTTCTATCTCACTTTTTCCAAATTCTGTTGTACTTCTGTCCCCCATGAAAATGTTTGGTGCCCTCATTAAAGGACACCTTGAAGCACACTGCACTACTTTAGTTCACTTTGCGTTGTTTCAAGCTGTGCTAAAATGTGCGTTAAGACTGTGGGAAGAAGGGGGTAAGGGAAAGTGTCTTTTCAGTGGTGACTGTGTTAAGCTTATGACTGTTCACACTTGTATTAAATGTCAGCTTAATGAAGCCATGAGCAGAAAAGTGAACAAATTAAGGACAAATACTTTATTTTTTTTGTGAATGGTGGTTAACTTACCAAAGTGATGTATCCTATCAAGCAGACAATGTAATTTCTGCAGTAAACAGTGTTATTGTTTTTAAGTGCAGTACTTTCAGGCATTGGCATGTGAAAATAACTGAATAGCAAAACAGGTAGCATATAGTCATTCTTGACCTACACTCCAGTATGTAACATTTATGGTGATTGTCTTATTTGTATAAAACAAAGTTCTGTCAAATTAAGTGGAGAATTTTCATATAGAAGACTATATATTAGACTATATTCATCAGAAGAACGTATTAAGATTAAATAAATGATTAGAACAGTAATCAAACTGTCCTTTTTTTGTCTGGGGGCATGGAAGTGTAAAGAATACTTGCATGAAATCGGTTGTTATGGAACAACAATTGATGTGTAATTGTAAATTCTTTCTTGCAAACTACTAGTGGGTTCTCTTCAGTTGAGTCTTACCTGGCCTACAGATCTCTGCTTCCCCCACTGAGTTTGTTTATGGCTTTTTGTTGGTGTGTTTGGTTGTGTGTTACAAATACTCTGCTGTAAATAAAAAAATCTTGATGTAAAATCTTTATTCCTATAGTGTTTAACAACAGTAAGTATATTACATGCTGCAGTGAACTGATGTAATGGTGGGGTATGGTTGAGGCTATGAAGCACACACCTGTATTACACAGGGCCAGGACTTGTAAAATAAGTTGCTGTTGCTGTAAAAGAATATCTAAAGTGCTAAATAATGTCACTCAAACTCTGCTTTAGATTCTTAGTACTTCTCTAAAGCTTGCTAAAAGAAAAAAAGAATACCTGGTCACTATGAGCTTTTATGCATTCACACCTTTAGGTGAATTGCAAACACAGTAATAAAGAATGTCTACTAGCAGCAAGTAGAAATTGCTTGTGAGTGAACTGTTTGTGCTGTGTTAGACACATACAGTCTTTGATTTCTTGCACAGAACTACCCTGCAAATTTCTGCTGTGTCCAGAAGTCACTACATGTCTGTGTTAATGATGCATCTAGAAGTGTCCCACCACATTAAGGATGCATGTAGAAACCTCACAACTAGCTTTTGGTTCATGTAGCAACTTGCTTTCTGACTGCAGCTGTGTATGGATGGAAAGTGCAAGTGCTGTGTCCACTTTCAAAGGAAAGGGAACAGGTCACCTCAGTTGTTTCTTTTCCAAGTGAAGTAATGGGCTATTCCACATGTCCTAGTTCAAGTGTAGTGAACCTACCAGACTGTTTTCAGTTAAAATTGGTCAAATAATGAGAAATAAGTTAGCAATTAAATTATTTCTACTTTATTTGAAAGTAAAATTTCTGTTATTGCACAGTGTATAGGCCAGTTTTTAGCCTCTGGTTAAATATCACCCCAAGCAAGGCCAGTTGGTCTCTGACACGATCTTCCCTCCCAATTCTTAGCCCATCCATTGGTGGGTGTTTGGGTTTTTTTTGGTTTGGTTTTGTTGTTTGGTTTTTTTTGTTGGTTTGCTTTGGTTTTGGTTTTGGTTCCCCCCCCGGCATCCCCTCTTTTTACCCCTCTCCTGATTAGGAATAATTTATGAGTTAACTTCATTGACATTCCAGATGGCTGCTCAGGAAGCCTCGCTGCAAGGCTATCCTGTATAATCAATACAAGAGAATTCCCAGCAATGAGCAGTCACAGTGGGAAGTATTACACTATGATCAGTGTTTTAATTTTAAAAAAGGTATCTGAGGCCATCTGGGGGTCTGGCTAGTGTATGCAGCTGTCAAAGTTACAAACACAGCCCCTAAATACAATTATTTCAGTAATGAGCCTTTTTCCAGGATTATCTGGGTCTTGGCATGGTAGTTGGAATTCTTGCTTAAGAAGCTGACGTGGCCTGCAGCAGCCACATGCTGTGTCAACCATCATCTTCTCAATGTTCAACCTGTTTGGAAGAGAGGGAGAATCAGGATTCTTATACAGCATTTTAGGCTTACTGCTTTTCAAGTATTTGAATATTTTTTTTTTCTTATAGTGTAACAGTTAGAGGAAAGAGCACAACCCTTAGTTTTAACAGTTCTGTCAAATACAGAACTACAAATAGTGCAGTAGTTGACTGTGTTAAATTCTCATGACGAGTACCGCAGGAGTTCAGGTACACCGAGCTTCTGCCTTTTTAAAACTGAATTATCAAAGGCTGACAGCTATTGCGCCTCAGACCTCATTGGAAAACTAATAGGATTTGCCTTCCTCATTCTCCTTCTGCACTTCTGAAATTCATAAAGTAACTATAGATCTAAATTTTTTCAAAGCTGTGTGCTGGACTACTCAGTTTGCAAAAGGTCTCTGGTGTGATCTGTTAGCAAAGATGCTGGATTGTGCACGTTCCTTTTACACAGTTCATGGAGGAAGGAGAAATCCCTTTCTTCCTCTGAACTGTTTGTGCAGATATCAGCTTAGATTCTGATACTGTGTCAATTCTGGTCTGTGAGATCAGTTAACAAAGTACTAGCAGACTTGCATGCACCTTGCTCATTTAACAGGAATAAAACACAGGTTGGTGAAGTGTTAATGTGAATTAGCAGGTGAGATTTAGATTATTTTCTGACAGTACTGTTCTGTTGTACTGTTGCTTTTCTGACTGTTCAGCCAACTCCGCTACTGGACTTGCTCCTCCAAAAAAAACCCAAAAAACAAAAACCACCAAACCACCCACTACATAGATGACAGTGTTATTTTTAGCTAGCTGGCTTTTACTGCAACATAATATTGCTGGGTAGATGCCAACCACATTTTTCTCCCTGAATTCATAAAGGAGTGGTGGTGACAAATATCACCACTTGCGGATGGCCAAATAAGAAAAAGAAACAATCTCTCAACTATCCTTACTTTGTTGAAGATGGACATGATCCTTCACATTTGCTTAAAGTGACATTTGTAGAACAGCCTTTGTAAGTTATTTTTTCTTCATATTTGAGTTCTCTACAATGTTCTGTCAAATGTAAAAAGAAAAAATTACAGCAGATATTAATCTTAGTGATCTTGAGTGAGCTTTGTTAGATGCCAAAAGCATCCATGCTCAGTTTCATAGAAACTGTTCCTATTGCATAAGACAGTTAACAAGTCAGAAACAAGTAACACAGCAAGAGCAGGTTTTAAACTAGGCACTGAAGATGCATGAGAGAGTTACCCTGGAGAACTAAGAAAATGCAAGTTGCTGGAATTATGAATAAGCAAAAAAAAAAAAAAAATCCTGTTAAGAATATAGTGCAGATTCAGTCTAGCAGGAAAAGATTAATCCACTGATGAGGACACAAAGATGCAAATAAAACAACCAGCTGGCTAATTCTGGTGGAATTATTTCTGGTTCACAGACTTTGTAATAGATTTCACTTGTTTGAAGAATACTTAGTTCACTCATTTTAAGGACTGATTAATTTTGTTTGTTTGTTTGTTTGTTTGTTTGTTTGTTTTAATAGGCAAGGAGAAGTTCACAACCTAAATGCCTGCCTGCAGTCTGGCTTTCCTTACTAGATAAAATGTATAATGCTCCATAGCAGGTATTGATCTTGCATTTTCTCCTGACTTGAAGCAAGACACCAAGCACTTTATAAAGCAAAAAGCTGACTGAAAGCACAGATTTTTCCAATTAAAGATTTTTTTTTTAAGTTTATATTAAAGAGAACAAAAGTGTTGTATAATATGAAGGCATTACTCTTACACTGCTCCTCTACAAAGCTCTTTTAAGCACCTGAAGGTTTGCTGCTTGAAGGAAAGTTGTGGATGAAACCTGAACATTGCTGCGGGAAAGATTCAGTTAATATTGTAGTAGGAATTTGTCATCTGGTTTATGTTTGGAAGAGTTAATCCATATCCTAGGAAGTGTCTAATAAAAAACATCTGCCTCATTGTTTTCAAGTAGGACTAGAAACTAGATGTCTGCTACCTACACAGAATACAGTTAAAAATGTATAGATATCTCTTGGGAATTCACACTGGTGTTACTGGCTCCTATACTGTAGATACTAAAGTAGGACAGTTCAATTTAACCAGAAGAGAGGATGTTGATTTGTGTGCCTCCCTTTACATGAAGTTGTGCAAATTGTAGAATGTGGTATTCCTTGAGTCACACATTAGATTTTAATTATGCACAGGAGCAAAAAAATGTCACTGTACCTTGAAAAAAAAAAACGTATCTTGCTGAAGAGAGACCAAAAAATGTTCAGCTGTGCAGAAACAGTGTACGAGAGATAACAGGACTGCAGGGTAAGTCAAGATATAGCCTGTCCACAAAAACTACTTGATCGAGATTTTGAGATTAAAAACCAAACAATTCTGTGACTCTCCTGATACATATCCTGTCATCCAACTTAACTCAGGTTTTTTAATGTTTATATCAGCATATAGCAGGGAACCTGTTCTTATAAAATCTAAGACTTCAGACAACTACTCCACAAAAAATAACTGCAGAAAGAAAAAAAAAGAAACATGGAGCCAATGCATACAAATGGTATCATAGCCAAAGAATATGTAATGTAAGAATTCATACACTCATTAATGAAAAGATGCACTAAAAACAAAAACGTGATATAGGAGATTATGTAGATATACCTTACCTTGTGGCACTGTTAATGGTACAACAGAAGACAAGGATGTTGAAAGTTTAGAGGTAAAAGGAGGAGATGATGTAGTGCGGGTAGTAGTTAATGTTGTTGTTCGCAAAGAAGTCCTTTTAAATGCCTCTGTAGAAGCAGTAGTAATAACACTGGGAGCAAAAGTAATTGTTGTAGATAAAACAGAAGGGATCAAAACTGGAGTGGACTTGGCAGAGATACTGGTAGGAATTACTGATGAAGTAGTCTTGCCATAGGGAGTAAATGTGGTATTTTGGGAGGAAAAATATGTAGCACTCTCAGCAGATCTAAATGTGGAAGTAGTGAGGGACATAAGTGTAGACATTGGGCTGGTGGTTGGGGCTGAGGTGGAGGAGATTGTGGAAGTGGCAGCTGATGGCAACTGGGTGCTGAGTGAGCTTCTGGGGGCAGGTGGAGAGCTGGGACTTGAAGATGTCCTTGTCAGTGTGACTTCTGTGCTGCTAGTGGGTCTCATCTCTTTGGAGACAGAGGTCTTGGGGGTGCTGCTGGCAGAGGTGGCAGCTGTCATCTTCTGCGTGGTCAGTGGTGGCACAACATGTGGCACGGTTGTCTTTTTGTGGGTGGAGGCTGCTGAGAGGAAAGCACAGATCAGTTGAGGATGAAGGCGAAAGGGGAAGGCAAAGGAGGTGGGAAGAAGCCCTGGGCTAGGGCCACAGTCAGGAAAAGCAGCCCTGTGCCATACTGAGTCTCGCTGGACAAGATGGGGAGGTGTGGGCCTCTGGCTCTTGCCCTCAGCCTCTTTGTCATGCTTAGAGGCAGTCGGAGCCCATGTGCGTGCCAGGCACCAGTGCCTTGACCCTGGCTAGATACTAAGCGTGCACCCAATTGCTTGTTGACTCCCCCTCACCGGGAGCAGGGACATAATTTGAGTGCAAAACCAAAAAAAACCAACACATGTCCAGATACAGACACTAAAGGAAAAACAAACCAAAGCCACCCGTGTGATGCAAAGGCAATCACTCACCACTTCCCACTGAGAGCCAGTACTGAGCCAGCCTCTGAGCAATGGCTACTTGGGAGAAACTTCCATCTACCCCATTTTACTGCTCAGCATGACATTCTGTGGTATGGAATATTTCCTTGGTCACTCATTTTGACTCAGTTGTCCTGGCTCTGTCCCCACCCAAGATCTTACACCCTCCTGCCCACCACTTGCCCACTCCCTGGCAGGCAGAAGGATGAACAGAGAAGACCGAGATGCTGTGCTGGCAGTTCTCAGAAACAGCTGAAGCACTTATGTGATATCAACACTGGCTGAGGCACACAGCTAAAACAGCACCAGACTACTAGGAACAAAAAGTAGGCGTATCCCAACCAGAGCCATTACACAGGACCAGGACTTCCCAACAAAGAGGAAGGTGGGCAAAACCATCAGGAGGTCTGCATGGATGAACAAGGAGCTCCTGGGCAAACTCAGACTCAAAAAGGAAGCCTACAGAGGATGGAAGCAAGGACAGGCAGCCTCTGAGGAAGACAGAGAAATTATCCTAGCAACCAGGGATTAAGTTAGGAAAGCTAAAGGCCTGATAGAATTAAGTGTGGCCAGGGATGTCAAGGGCAACAAGAAAAGCTTCCATTGGTACTTTGGTGATAAAATGAAGGCTAGAGAAAATGTGGGCCATCTCCAGAAGGAAATGTGAGACCTGGTTACCTGGCATATGGGGAAGGCTGAGATACTCAATGACTTTTTTTCCTCAGTCTTCACTGGCAAGTGCCCTAGCCAGACTGCCCACATGGCAGATGACAAAGGCAGGGACTGGGAGAATGAAGAACCACACACTGTAGAAGAAAAGCAGGTTCGAGACCATCTAAGGAACCTGAAGGTACACAGGTCCATGGGACCTGATGAGATGCATCCATGGATGCTGAGGGAACTGGTGGCTGAAGCTGCTCAGCCACTATCCATCATATTTGAGAATTCATAGCAGTCTGGTGAAGTACCCACTTAGTAGAAAAGGAGAAATGTAGCCCCCATTTTTAAAAAGGGAAGAAAGGAAAACATGAGCAACTACAGGCTGCTCAGTCTCACCTCTGTGCCTGGCAAGATCATAGAGCACATCCTCCTGGAAACTATGCTAAGGAACATGGAAAATAAGGAGGTGATTGAAGTCAGCCAACATAGATTGAATAAAGGCAAAGAATGTGTGGCAAATCACGCCTGACAAATGTGGTAGCCTTCTAAAACAGGATTACAGTATTGCTGGGTAAGGGAAGAGCAAGTGAGATCATCTGCCTGGACCTGTGCAAAGTATTTGACATTGTCTCACACAACATCCTTGTCTCTAAACTGGAGGCATGTGAATTCAACGAATGGACCACTCAGTAGATAAGGAACTGGCTGGACTGAGCAACCTGGTCTAGTGGAAGGTGTCCCTGCCAGTTGCAGTAGGGGGCTGGAACTAGATGATATTTAAGTTTCCTTCTGACCTAAAACAGTCTATGATTCTATGACTACACAAGGTCCCAGGCTGTCCAATTCCAAACGCAGAAGGAAGGGAAGGCAAGTACCAAAGAAAATGCAAGCAGGCTGCGGTGCTTGGAAGAAAGGGTGGATGGAAGAGTAAGAGCAGGCAGAAGTGCTGAGTAGAGGAGGAAGGAACCTTACCGGGGTTTGAGGAGCTCAGCCATGTAGAGGACACAGTTGAGGAGGGGGAAGATGCAGGTGAAGGCAGTGGGCTGGTTTTGGCTGTGAAGGGTGTGGATGACTCTGCTGCAGGGGATTCTTTTGGAGCACTCGTTGTTGTGGAAGAGGGCCTGTGCTTTAGGGTAGTAGGCGTAGGCTTGGGGCTGGTTGTTGGTACTGAGGTAGAGAAGACTGGGTAAGTGCTTAGTGGGGTGCTGCTGGCAGGTGGAGAGCTGGGAATTGGAGACATCCTTGTCAGTGTGACTTCTGTGCTGGTGGCAGGGCTAGGCTCTTTGGAGACATAGGTCTTGGAAATGCTGCTGGTGGAGGTGATGGCAGTCGTCTTCTCTGTGGTCAGTGGTGGCACAATGTGTGGCACGGTTGTCTTTTTGTGAGTAAAGACTGCTGAGAAGAAAGAAAGTGTCTATTTAGGAGAGGGACAAGAGTAGAAGGTAAAGGAGGTGAGTACAAGTGCAGGCAAGGGGCATGTGCGAGAAAAGCAGTGCTGTGCTGCAATGAGACTCACTGGGCAAGAGGGTGGTGTGGGCCTCTGGCTGCTGCACTCACCCTCTTATCTGATTTCTCCCCTAAAAGGATAAGGACAGTGACTAAAGCATTCCTTCCAACAAGCAAGCAACCTCAGACTATCTCTAGAGAAGGAGCTTCTCCAGATGTTCGTGTCTTCATCCAAGGAAGAACAGTGTACCTTCTGCTCTCTTACACACTGGCAGGCCAGGCTTTGTGGGAGACACCTCTTCCCAGGGCCATGACAAAGGCAGAACATACCCAAGTGCCAATGCCAGAGAAACTGGGAAAGTGGGAGTGAAGTAGGAAACCAGTGTCTGAGTGCTGTGTGAGAATCAAAATAAAAACTGAAGGATATGATAAATGAAAGGCACGAAGGAAGCATGAGAGCTGGGAAGAGCAGGCAGAAGCCGTGGGAAAGGCAGGAAGGAACCTTACCAGGGTGTGAGGAGCTCGGCCATGTAGAGGACACAGTTGAGGAGGGGGAAGATGCAGGCGAAGGCAGTGGGCTGGTTTTGGCTGTGGAAGGTGTGGTTGATGCTGGTGCAGGGGATTCTTTTGGAGCACTCGTTGTAGTGGAAGAGGGCCTGTGCTTCAGGGTTGTAGGTGTAGACCTGGGGCTGGTGGTTGGTGCTGAGGTGGAGAAGACTGTGGAAGTGGCAGCTGACGGTGACAGGGAGCTGGTGGCAGGTGGAGAGCTGGGACTTGGAGACGTCCTTGTCAGCATGACTTCTGTGCTGGTGGCAGGGCTGGGCTCTTTGGAGACGGAAGTGCTGGAGGTGCTGCTGGTGGAGGTGGTGGCAGTTATCTTCTGTGTGCTCAGCGGTGCAACAACATGTGGCACGGTTGTTATTTTGTGGATAAACGGTGCTGTGATGAAAGAACATGGACCATTGAGAATGGGGGCTAAAGGAAAAGTCAAAGGATGTGGGCACAATCATCAAGCCAGGGGCATGTGCAAGAAAAGCACTGCTGTGCTGCAATGAGGCTCACTGGGGAAGAGGGAACTGTGGGCTTCTGGCTGCTGCCCTCACCCTCCCCATCTGTCATCTCCCCCAAAAGGGGAACAAAGAGAGCCCCTCAAGGGTGTCATCTAACATACAAGCACCCTCTGCCATTCGTTGAAGAGGAGCTTCTCCAGATGTTCATGTATCCCACCAAAGAACAGGGACAGTGTACCATCTGCCCTGTTCCACACAGGCAGGCCAAGCTTTGTGGGAGAGACCTGTTCCCAGGGCCATGAAAAAGGCAGAACATACCCAAGTTCCAATGCCAGTGGAAGTGGGCAAGGGAAAATAAAGGAAAAGTAGCAATCAAATGCCTGAGTGGCATGAGCAAATCAGAAGGAAGAAAGAAAGGAAGCATGGATGGAGGAGAGTTGGTAAGAGCAGGCAGAAGCCGTGGGAACGACTGGAAGGAGCCTTACCAAGGTGCGAGGAGCTCAGCCACATAGAGGACACAGTTGAGGAGGCGGAATATGCAGGCGAAGGCAGTGGGCTGGTTTTGGCTGTGGAGGGTGTGGATGACTCTGGTGCAGGGGATTCTTTTGGAGCACTCGTTGTTGTGGAAGAGGGCCTGTGCTTCAGGGTTGTAGGTGTAGGCTTGGGGCTGGTGGTTGGTGCTGAGGTGGAGAAGACTGGGGAAGTGGAAGTTGACGGTGACAGGGAGCTCGGGGCAGGTGTAGATCTGGGACTTGGAGACATGCTAGTCAGCGTGACTTCCTTGCTGGTGGCAGGGCTGGTCTCTCTGGAGACAGAGGTCCTGGAGGTGCTGCTGGTGGAGGTGGTGGCAGTCGTCTTCTGTGTGCTCAGCAGTGGCACAACATGTGGCACGGTTGTCTTTTTGTGGGTGAAGGCTGCTAAGAGGAAAGCACAGGACTGCTGAGGACGGGGCAAGAGGGGAAGGCAAGGGAGGTGGGTACAAGCCTCAAGCCAGGAGTATGTGCAAGAAAGGCAGTGCTGTGCTGCAATGAGACTTACTGGGGAAGAGGGAGGTGTGGGCCTCTAGCTGCTCCCCTCACCCTCCTATCTGGTTTCTCCCTCAAAAGGGGCCATAAGGACAGTGCAGGAAGGATGCCTTCCAATAATCGAGCACTCTCTGCCTCTTCTGGAATCACAGATTCAGAGAATGGTTGGAGTTGGAAGAAACCTCTGGAGATCTTCTAGTCCAACCTACCTGCTAAAGCAAGTTAATCTAGAGTAGATTGAACAAGAGTGTATTCAGGCAGGTTTTGAAGGTCTCCAGAGAAGGAAACTGAATAACCTCTCTAGGCAGCCTGTTCCCATGCTCTGTCAACATCAAAGTAAGAAATTTCTCCTTGTATTCAGGTGGAACCTTCTATGCTTCAGTCTGAGATCCTTGGCCCTCACCCTACCGTTGGGCACCACTGAAAAGAGGCTGGTCCCATCCTCTTGACATCCACCCTTGATATATTTATAACCTTTGATAAGATCTGCTCTCAGCCTTCTCCAGGCTGAACAGACCCAGCTCTCTCAGTCTCTCCTCATAAGAAAGATGCTCCACATCCCTAATCACCTTTGTAGGCCTCCACTGAACTCCCTCCACTAATTTCTTGTCCTTGTCCTTCCTCCTTGGAAGAGGAGCTTCTCCAGATATGTGTTTCTCCCTCCAAGGAAGAAGGACTGTGTTCCTTCTGCTCTCTTCCACACAGGCAGGCCAGGCTCTGTGGGAGAGACCTGTTCCCAGGGCCATGACAAAGGCAGAACATACCCAAGTGCCAGTGCCAGAGGATGTGGGAAAGTGGCAGTGAAGAAAAAGTAGTAAACCAATGTCTGAGTGGCATATGCATACCAAAAGGAAAAAAGAAAGGTGTAAGAAAGGTACATGAAAGGAAAGAAGTCAGCATGAGAGCTGGGAAGAGCAAGCAGAAGCCGTGGGAAAGGCAGGAAGGAGCCTTACCAGAGTATGAGGAGCTCAGCCATGTAGAGGACACAGTTGAGGAGGGGGAAGATGCAGGCGAAGGCAGTGGGCTGGTTTTGGCTGTGGAGGGTGTGGATGACTCTGGTGCAGGGGATTCTTTTGGAGCACTCGTTGTTGTGGAAGAGGGCCTGTGCTTCAGGGTTGTAGGTGTAGGCTTGGGGCTGGTGGTTGGTGCTGAGGTGGAGAAGACCGGGGAAGTGGAAGTTGACGGTGACTGGGTACTTAGCGGGGTGCTGATGGCAGGTGGAGAGCTGGGACTTGGAGACATCCTTGTCAGCGTGACTACTGTGCTGGTGGCAGGGCTGATTTCTCTGGAGACAGAGGTCCTGGAGGTGCTGGTGGTGGAGGTGGTGGCAGTCGTCTTAAATGTGATCAGCGGGGGCACAATGTGTGGCACGGTTGTCTTTTTGTGAGTGAAGGCTGCTGTAAGAAAGAACATGCCTGTTGAGGATGAGGGCTAAAGGAGAAGGCAAAGCAGGTGGGCACAAGCCTTAGGCTAGGGGCATGTGCAAGAAAAGCACTGCTGTGCTGCAATGAGACTCACTGGGGAAGAGGGAACTGTGGGCTTCTGGCTGCTGCCTTCACCCTCTCCATCCATCATTTCCTTTGAAGGGGGAACAAAGAGAGCCCCTCAAGGGTGTCATCTAACATGCAAGCACCCTCTGCCTCTCCCTGAAGAGGAGCTTCTCCAGATGTGCATGTGTCCCACCAAGGAACAGGGACAGCGTACTGCCTGCTCTTTTCCACACAGGCCCGCCAGGCTTTGTGCGAGAGACCTGTTCCCAGGGCCATGCCAAAGGCAGAACATACTCAAGTGCCAATGCTAGCAGCGGTGGGCCAGGGAGAATAAAGGAAAAGTAGCAATCAAATGCTTGAGTAGCATGGAAGGAAGCATGAGAGTTGGGAAGAGCAAGCAGAGCAGCAGCTGGAAGGGCAGGAGGGAGCCTTACCAGGGTGTGAGGAGCTCAGCCATGTAGAGGACACAGTGGAGGAGGGGGAAGATGCAGGCGAAGGCAGTGGGCTGGTTTTGGCTGTGAAGGGTGTGGATGACTCTGGTGCAGGGGATTCTTTTGGAGCACTCGTTGTTGTGGAAGAAGGCCTGTGCTTTAATGTCGTAGGTGTAAACTTGGGGCTGGTGGTTGGTGCTGAGGTGGAGAAGACTGTGGAAGTGGTAGCCGATGGCCAGTGGGTGCTGAGGGGGCTGCTGGGGGCAGGTGACGAGCTGGGAATTGGAGACGTCCTTGTCAGCGTGACTTCTGTGCTGGTGGCAGGTTTGGCCTCTCGGGAGACAGAGGTCTTTGAGGTGATGCTGGTGTAGCTGGTGGCAGTCGTCTTTTCCGTAATCAGTGGTGGCACAATGTATGGCATGCTTGTCTTTTCATTGGTGAATGCTGCTAAGAGGAAAGCACAGGTCCATTGAGGATGACAGCAAGAGGTTAATCTTAGAATCATATAATGCCCTGAGTTGGAAGAGAACTACAAGGATTATCCATTCAATCTCCTGTACCTGCATATGTCAGCCCCACAATTTATACCATGTGTCTGAGGCCATTGTCTTGTCTCTTTTTGAATACTGCCAGGCTTGAGCTGTGACTACCTCCCTAGAGAGCCTATTCCAGTGCTCCTCTACCCTCTGGGTGAAAAACCTTTTCCCAATGTCCAACCTAAACCTCCCCTGGCACATCGTCCTGCCATTCCCTTGGGTTCTGTCATTGGTCACCAGAGAGGAGAGATTGGAACCTTATTCTCTTTGTGAGAAAGCTGTAGGTCGTGATGAGGTCTCCCCTAGGCTGAACAAACCAAGTGACTTTAGCCACTCCTCATACGGCTTCCCCTCCAAACTCTTCACCAGCTTTGTAGCCCTCTTTGTGACACTGTCCAGTATCTTTATATCCTTTTTATCCTGTGGCACCCAGAACTGCAGACAGTGCTCCAGGTGAGGCTGCACCAGTGCAGAGCAGAGTGGGACTATCACCTCCCTGCCTGGCTGGCAATGCTGTTCTTGATGCACCCAGGACACGGTTGTTCGCCTGGCTGCTGGGGACACTGTTGGCTCATGTTCAACTTGCCATCAACCAGAACCCCCAGATCCCTCTCTGCAGAGCTGCTTTCCAATATCTGGTTCCTTAGTCTGTAGGTATGGCCAGGATTGCTGTGTCTCATGTGCAAAATCTGAAACTTGCTCTTGTTGAACTTTGTGCAGTTGGTGATTACCCAGTCCTCCAATTTGTCCGGATCCCTCTGCAAGGCCTCTCTGCCCTTGAGTGTCAGTAGCTCCTCCCATTTTAGTGTCGTTGGCAAACTTATGTAATATTCCCTCAAGTCCTGTGTCTAAGTCATTTATGCAGACATTGAAGAGTGCTGGCCCTAAGATGTATCCCTGCAGAACCCCGCTAGTGACTGGTTGCCAGCCTGACATAACCCCATTTACTAGAGCCCTTTGAGCCTGGCCCGTCAACCAATTGCTCACCCACTTCATTATGTGTTCATCCAGCTGTCTGCTGGCCATCTTGTCCAGAAGAATACTGTGAGAGACGGTATCAAAGGCTTTACTGAAATCTGAAAAGATCTAATCAACAGGCTTCCCTTGGTCAACCAGGTGAGTAACCTTGCTGTAGAAAGATATTAAGTTTGTTAAGCAGGACTTTCCCCTCATGAACCTGTGCTGGCTGGGACCAATGACTGCATTGCCATTCAGATGTTTTTCAATAACTCCCAGAACAATCTTGTCCATGATTTTGCCAGGAACAGTGGTGAGGCTGACAGGCCTGTAGTTGCCAGGGTTGTCCCTGTTGCCCTTCTTATAGACTGGGGCAATGTCTGCCAAATTTCAGTCATCTGGGACCTCCTCAGATTCTCAGGAACATTGAAAAATCACAGAGGGAGGTCTTGCTATGACATCAGCCAGCTCTTTAAGCACCCTTGGATGAATCCCATCAGAGCCCAGCCACCTGTAGGGATCTAGCTGGAGTAGCAAATCCTGTACAAGTTCCAGATTGATTGGGAGTTTATCGTTCTTGCATCCATGGTTTTCTAACGCAGGGCTATGGGGGCCCGCAAGTCCATCTCTGGTGTTGAAGACTGAAGAAAGCATTAAACGTCTTGGCTTTGTCTGTGTCCCTGTCAATAAGGTAACCATGCTTATCAAGTAATGGGCCAATGTTATTTCTAGTTTGCCTTTTGCCATTAACCTATTTGAAAAAGCCTTTTTAATTGCCCTTCACAGTACTGGCCAGCTTCAGTTCTAACTGAGCTTTGGCAGCATGAACGTCCTCCCTACAATGACGACCAACTTCTCTGTAATCCTCCCATCACATCTGACCTTGCTTTCACTGACCATGTAATTTTTTTTTTCACCATATATCAAGAAGAAGATCCCTGCTCAACCAAACTGGCTTTTCACCTCATCTGCTAGATTTTTGACATTTTGGAATTGCCCGGTCCTGTGCTTTTAGTAGGTGGTACTTAAAACATGACCAACACTGATGGACCCCAGCACCTTCAAAAGCTTCTTCCCAGGGAATCTTACTAAGTAGTTCTCTGAGCAACCCGAAGTCTATTTTCCTCATATCTAAAGTTGAGGTCTCATGGCATTTTTCCTCCCATTAACAAAGATTTTGAACCTAACGGCTTCATGGTCGCTGAGGCCAAGGGAGCCACCTGTCACCACTTGTCCCACGAGACCCTCTCTGTTAGCGAGTATCAAATCTAGGAAGGCACCTGTCCTGGTTCCCTTAGTACCTGCACCAAGAAGTTATCATTCAGATGCTTTAGGAATCTTCTGGACCAGTTGGTGCCAGCTGTGTGATATTCCCTGTTGACATCTGGCAAGTTGAAGTCCCCCATAAGGACAAGGGCAGATGAGTTGGAGGCTTTGCTTAGTTCCTTAAAGAATAACTCATGAGTGTCGTCATCCTGGCTGGGTAGCCTATAGTAGACAGTCACGATGACTTCTGTTGTATTTGTCTGTCCCTTAATCCTTACTCAGAGGCTCCTAATTTTGCCATCGCCAACTGCCATCTCCATGCAATCCAGAGAAGGCAAAGGATTTGGGCACAAGCCTCAGGCCAGGGGCATGTGCAAGAGAAGCAGAGCTAGGCTGCAATGAGATTGACTGGGGAAGAGGGAGCTGTGGGCCTTTGGCTGCTGCCCTCGCCCTGCTATCTGGTTTCTCCCCCAAAAAGGGGTAGAAAGACAGCACCTCAAAGGTTCCTTCCAAGAAGCAAGCACCCTCTGCTTCTCCTAGAAGAGAAGCATCTTCAGATGTGTCTCCATTCAAGGAACAGGGACAACATACCTTCTGCTCTCTTCCACACAGGCAGGCCAGGCTTTGTGGGAGAGACCTGTTCCCAGGGTCGTGGCAAAGGCAGAACATACCCAAGTGCCAATGCCAGAGGAAGAGGGAGAGGGGGAGGGAGAGCAAGCAGAGCAGCAGGAAAGGCAGGAAAGAGCCTTACCAGGGTGTGAGGAGCTCAGCCATGTAGAGGACACAGTGGAGGAGGGGGAAGATGCAGGCGAAGGCAGTGGGCTGGTTTTGGCTGTGGAGGGTGTGGATGACTCTGGTGCAGGGGATTCTTTTGGAGCACTCGTTGTAGTGGAAGAGGGCCTGTGCTTTAGGGTTGTAGGTGTAGGCTTGGGGCTGGTGGTCGGTGCTGAGGTGGAGGAGGACACTGCGGAAGTGGCAGCTGATGGCAACTGGGTGCTTATTGAGGTTGTGGGAGCAGGCAGAGAGCTGGGACTTGGAGATGTTCTTTTCAGTGTGACTTCTGTGCCAGTGGCAGGGCTGATCTCTCTGGAGACAGAGGTCCTGGAGGTGCTGCTTGTGAATGCACTGGCAGTGGTCTTTTGCGTGGTCAGCGGTGGCACGTGTGGCACAGTTGTCTTTTTGTGGATGAAGGCTGCCAGTAGAAAATAACAGGTACATTGAGGATGAGGACAAGAGGGGAAGGCAAGGAGGTGAGTACAAGTCTCAGGCCAGGGACATGTTCAAGAAAAGCAGTGCTGTGCTGCAATGATACTCACTGGGCGACAGGAAGGATTGCAGCTCTGGCTGCTGCCCTCAGCCTCCCCATCCAACTTTTACCCAAAAGGCCAATAAGGTCAACTCCTGAAGGGTGCCTTCCAACATACAAGCACCCTCTGCCTCTCCCTGGAGGAGATGTACATGGAGCAAGGAACAAGACAGGGCACCTTCTGCTCTCTTCCACACAAGCCAGGCTTTGTGAGAGAGACCTGCTCCCAGGGCCGTGCCAAAGGCAGAACATACCAAATTGCTAATGCCAAAGGAAGTGGGAAAGTGGGAGTGAAGGAAAAGTAGCAAACCTGTGTCTGAATGGTGTGTGTGGATCTAAAGAAAAAAAGGAAGTATGTAAGAAATGAGAGGAAGGAAGAAAACATGAGAGCTGGGAAGAGCAGGCAGAAGCTGTGGGAAGGGCAGGAAGGAGCCTTACCGGGGTGTGAGGAGCTCAGCCATGTAGAAGACACAGTTGAGGAGGGGGAAGATGCAGGCGAAGGCAGTGGGCTGGTTTTAACTGTGGAGGTTGTGGATGCTGTAGGCTTGGGGCTGATGGTTGGTTCTGTGGTGGAGGAGACTGTGGACGTGGCAGTCGATGGCAACCAGGTACTTAGCAGGGTGCTGGGGGCAGGTGGAGAGCTGGGACTTGTTGATATCCTTGTCAGCATGACTTCTGTACTGGTGGCAGGTCTGGCTTCTTGGGAGACAGAGGTCTTGGAGGTGATACTTGTGGATGCACTGGCAGTGGTCTTCTGCGTCGTCAGTGGCAGCACAATGTGTGGCATGGTTATCTTTTTGTGGGTGAAGGCTGCCAGGAGGAAACGACAGGTCGGTTTATTGTGGCACTTTGGTCACATGGGTAGTTTTGGGGTAGATGATCCGTGTTAGGGTATGGGCAAGAAAGGCAAGAGCAAGTCCCACTTATTTTGATTGTTTTAAATCTGCATGTAGAGATCTATGTCCCCCAAAATGTCCCATCCTTTCCTGCTGCTTCTCAGAATTGCAGACTGGTGATGGTTTTGAAGGATGTCCTCTAGCAATTTGTCTCTCTCTTTCCTCCTGGAGCTCTCGAGAGGGAAAGAGGTTTGTCTACGTTCATGTACGATTCCATTAGTTGACAGGCAGTCTACCGTTTGTGTTCTGCAGACTGTGCTGGAAAGGATCCATGGGAAAACTGAGTCTACTGAAGGGACAGACATAGGTCATGGATGACTCTTAGCTCTATCCTGACCAGAGCACTCACCTGTTACTACTTTACTAGTTGGAGTCTTAGCTCTGGTTGGCTCCCTTGCTACAAAGAAAGGGACGAGAGAAAAGAATGGTTGAGTTTTGGGAAGGATTCTAGGCAAAGCATGTTGTGGTGTCTCCTCAAATGAGGTTGTCCTGTTCAACACCAAGACAGCACAGGCATGTGGAGCCTGCTGGGTTTAAATGGGAGAATTTTAGCCTGGAGTTGAGTGTACACCTTCTTTCCCACCCTCCACTGGTGACCCTTTTGCACCCAGGGTCAGCACTGGCCAATGAGGTGGCATTTGTTGAACCACACTTTCCATGGGTGTGCCAGAGCCTGGGCATCCATTGGATGGAGAACATGACTTGTGTTCTGTCTCTCGCCCAAAACTGTCTTGAGGTGTAAAATGGAGATGAGTTTCCAGTTTCACTGCCTTCTGTTCCCCCCACTGTGTGTTCTAGGGGAACCACTGTTAAGGGGAGGGAGTGTGTGTTAGCTTATCTCTGGTTGCTAGCTGTAGGGCAGGAACTCATGGATATGTGTAGCCTGCTAAAGGCCTGTGCCCCAGAGCCAAACCCCTGAAGCAGCAAGGGAGGAGGATGCAGTTAGGGTTGTGTTCAGGGAAGTTCCAGGAGCTGCCTGGGTCCCAGGAGTCCTATGGCAAGGGCAGTGGGAATTGAGAATGAATACCAAAACTGAAGCCTATGAGGGACATGCTGCTTAGGAGAGAATGGTGGACCTGGAAGAAGCAAGGAGAGTAGCATGAAAGGCAGGAGGGAGCCTTACCAGGGTGTGATGGTCTCAACTGTGTTGAGGACACAGCTGAGGAGGGGATAGAAGCAGATGAGGTGGAGGTGGTAAATAAAGAGCTGGGGCTTGGAGATATCGTTGTCAGTGGGACTTCTGGGCTGCTGGTGGGTCTGGCCTCTCTCGGGACAGTGGTGCTGCTGGCAGACATAGCAGGTGTGGTTTTCTGTGTCATGAGATGTTGCACAAGAGGTGGCTTTGTTGGTCTTCTCTGAGTGACAACTACTGAGAGAAACACACAGGTTGATTGAGAGTGGCAAGGCAAGACGGGAAGGCAAAGGAGGTGGGCGATTGTCAGGCAGAAGCCCCAGGTTATGTGTGGGCATAAGAAAGGCAGGATTGGACCACAGTGAGTGTTACTGGGCAAGAGGGAGAAATGGGGCAATGGTTTCCCCCTAGAAAAAGTACAGGACAAGAACTGGGCCTAAAGGATGCCCTCTGACAATTCAGCAGTCCCTGTTTCTTCCTGGAGATCCTGAGGGAAGAAGAGCCTCTCTGGATGTGCATGTCTCCCCCTCAAGGTGTTCCAGACTGGGCAAGAACATCCTCTGGGAAAGCTGGACAAAGTGAAGCAGAGTCTTAGGCCAAGGGCGTTCCTCAGCTCCCTCTTACCTACTGGGACATGATGGTGCAGAGTGGTTGCTTGGCTTGCCTCACTCTCTGTAAAGTAAGGAAGAGTGGATATTAGTAATGGTTAAGAGCTTCTAGGGTTCCTAGTTGAAGTGGGTTGGGATGCTTCCTTAGAGGAAGCTGTAATTGCTGTCAGGAGACCCAGAAATCGCTAAAGAAGACCAATATTTGTGCACCCCAGGACACTCAGATTTGTGCACCCCAACAGTACTGTGTGTGAGACATGCAGATTAGAGAAGAGTGTACACCTGCCCTACCACTACAGTAGACTTGCCCCTGCACAGTGTCCTAGCCTCTGGTGTCAGTTTCTAACCTAGCAATTCACATTGCAATACAGCCTCAGAGGAGACTGTCCTTGTCTGACATCCTCAAGTACAATTTCCTTTTTTTAATATTTATTTTTTGGATAATTTGTTACAATGGCAAGGAAGAACACACATTCTGCCATCTGTCTGTTTTCAAGAACTCGCTTTGAAGCACAGAGAGATTTTGCATAAATTTGGAGGAAGCATGGAATATAGCCTCAAACAGAAATGTTAAGTTTAAGATGATATTTCAATGTCAGATGCTTGCTCCATCAGCAAAACACGTGAATTTCCATTTTTATCACACTTCTTCAGTCATCCATGTTGTTTCCTATCTATTTGTGATGTTAAGACACCTTTTTTTGTAAGGAATACATTGACAGGTGTCTTGTGAGTAATGGCTTCACCTGGTGGATATGAAAAAGTGATATTTACCTACTGTTGTTTAGGCTTGCTGAAAGTTGTGATGTGAGCTGTAGCTTGAGTAGGTATTGAGGTGGTTGTCATTTCCTTTTCAAAAGTGGTCTAGAAGGGTGGTGTGGTGAGCCTTACTTTTTCTATCTCTGAAGCAGTGGTTGATGAGGCAACAGGTCTAGGCTTTGGTTTAGTGGTCATGGTTCTTTTTATTGAGGTAGTTATGGAAGGAGTAGTGATGGTGGAAGTCATGTTTGGTGGGGTAAAAATTAGTGTAGTATGTTCTTTCAGAGTAAAGGTAAATAATATAATGTGAGTAATCAATTAATTTCATAATTGAAAACAGGTAAATTATGAAGAAGCTACCCATATTCCACAGATCCACTTTTCACCCTTAAACTTCTGAATATTTTCTGTGTAATTGATAGCATTCATGTTCTCATAAGTTTGTAAATCTTTCTCTACATGGATTTGTTTTCTTTTGTCTAATATCTATCTTTGTTTGAATTTTCTGTATTTTTTCCTTTATTTGATATTTTAATATAATTTTTCTAAGAATCATAGAATCATTTTGGTTGGAAAAGATCATCAACTCCAACCATTACTTTAATACCGTCAAGTCCACCACTAAAACATGTCCCTAAGAAATTAATCTACACATATTTTAAAAACCACCAGGGATGGTGATTCTATCACTTTCCTGAGCAGCCTGTTCCAATACCTGAAAACCCTTTCTGTGAAGAAATTTTTCCTAATGCCCAATCTAAACTTCCCCTAGTGCAACTTGAGGTTATCTTTGTTGTCACTTATTGGCTAAAGTCAGTGTGGGTTTTGCCCAAATTACAATTTCATTGGCTATTCTTATGTTCCAAATCAACCACAGTTTCAGCTTTCCATAATTCGTATTACGAAGCTAAATAACATCATATTGTAGGACTTGCCTTGTGCCAGTGCAAAAGTCATCTGTCATAATGGTAGCCTTTGAAGCTGTGTTTTGACTCCTGTGGGACCCCTTTTTGACTCTGCTTTTCCTGATAGCCTGGGTCCTGGATGGCTTATTAGTTGAAGTCCATGTTGGTGGGAAACTTCATATTGTTATGAGTCTCCACAAGCCATAGAATCAGAAAGTAATTTGTGCTGGAGGAGTCATCCTTCTGAGAGCAGGACTCTAGAATCCTAGACAAAGCTGCTGCACTGATACCTGTGTGATTCTGCTTTGGTGTCTGCTTACATTATTCAGAGTTACTAGGTTGGGTGCTCTTTGTATATGACTGCATAACTGAATCAGTTGTGGAGAGGAGGCTGAAGCTGACCTAATAAATCCAACTGGAGCTGAGCTGGCTCACTGCTTATAGAACTTCAAATGTGCTTCTCAGGTGAGTCACACAAGTGAGTTTTGGTCTTATTTTTAACGTAGTGTCTATATCCTTCCTCTTTCCATGTGACTTTGATCTATACTTCTGAGCATTTGTGGTTTACAAACTCCTTTATGGAAGCCTGCTTCGTGATTTGGAGTCTTATGTCTGGATGTTAAGCCAGCTTGCAATGCTTTCCTGGTAGAGTGCTATCTCAACTAGGTATAGAGTGGGTTTACTAAAATTTATTTTAGATAGTAACACTAAAAAACCTACCAGTTGTTGACTTTATTGTGACAGGAGGTGATGCTGATGAAATTTGTGGAACTGTGATTTTTGAAGTTATTGTTGGATTTGTAGTCTTAGTTGATACAGCAGTTGCAGAAGAAGAACTACTAGGTACTGTTGGTAGGGTACTTGTGGTAGAGCTTCTTATTACTTCAGGCTGCACAGTAATTACTAAGAGAAAAAAAAAACAAAATTAAGGGATAAGAAATAATTCTTAATAATCTATTTATAATACATCTATACAAATTGAAAAATATTTCTGAGGTAAAAACAGTCTTAGTAACTATTAGAAGTAACTACTATTAAAAACCATTACTTTACTTTTAGATGAAACGTTTAAGAAGTTATCCATCTATTCCTTTACTACTACATGCAGTGAATACATTGAACAGGAATTCTTGCAGAAGTTTTGTACATTTTTCTTCATCACTTTGAAGTGAATTTGGCATAAATACTTCTGCATACCAGCAGAGATGGAATTGTATTTTATTATTCACACAGTCAACAGTGTGAAGTTTTTCCAGTACCATCTGTCATTTAGTCCAAACCCCCTGCAATGAGCAGGGACATCTTCAGCTACATCAGGTTGCTCAGAGCCCCATCTAACCTGACCTTGAATGTTCCCAGGAATGGGGCATCTACCACCTCTCTCCACAACCTCCTCCAGTGTTTCATCACCCTCATCATGAAAAGTTTCTTCCTTATATCTATACTGAATCTAGCTTCTTTTAGTCAAAACCATTACCTCTTGTCTTATTGCTACAGGCCCTACTAAAAAGTCTGTCCTCTTCTTTCGTATAAGCTCCCTTTAAGTACTGAAAGGCTGCAATGAGGTCTCCCTTAAGCCTTCTCTTCTCCAGGCTGAACAATGCCAACTCTCTCAGCCTGTCCTCATAGGAGAGGTGTTCCATCCCTTTGATCTTCACGGCCCTCCTCTGGACCCTCTCCAACAGGTCTACGTCTTTCCTGTTCTAAGGGCTTCAGAGCTGGATGCTGTAGGCCAGGTGGGCTCTCCCCAGAGTGGAGCAGAGGGGCAAAATTACCTCCTTTGACCTGCTGACCATACTCCTTTTGATGCAACCCAAGGTACCATTGGCCTTCTGGGCAGCAAGTACACCTTGCCAGGTCATGCCCAAACTTTCATGCACCAGTACCCCCAAGTCCTTCTCCACAGGGCTGCTCTCAATCCCTTCATCTCCCAGCCTGTGTTGATACTGGGTGATGTTCTGACCCAGGTGCAGAACCTTGCACTTTGTCCTTGTTGAACCTCATGAGATTCACATGGGCCCACTTCTTGAGCTTGTCCAGGTCCTTCTGAATGGCATCCCATCCTTCAGTCATGTCAACCACATCAGTCAGTTTGGTGTCATCTGCAAATTTGCTGAGGGTGCGCTCAATCCCAATATTCATGAGAGATGTGACAGAAGTCCTTATTCAATAACAGAGATGTTTCATTACTGATATCTGGAAGTGCCTAGGTATACTCAGGAAACACTGTTTTCTTTCTATGTTTTTTTCTTAAGATGTCTAACAAATATTTCTGGGAAAATTTTCATTATAATTGTGATACCAAGTCACTTTTCCTCATTGCATCTTATGCACGTGAAACTGGTGATACCACTACCTCAGGTAAAAAAGGATATTGCTTACGTCATAAACACATATCAGGACATATATCAGTGTGTAAGTACTAGCTTGGTCAACTATGTGAACTAACCTGTTGAAGGCGAAGATACTTCAGGTGTGGCACTAGTACTTTCCTCTCCTGTTGTATAAAGGTAGAACAGGTTAAGTTTTTGAATTAAAGCATATTAAAATATTCCAAATAAGGCAAATTTCAGATTGGATTCAAAGGATTGTGCTATAGTAATGAGACACTCCTGAAAACGCTTAAAATTACATATTTCAGTGGTATACTTCACATGAAAGGACTTAAACAATGACAAAGAAATCATCTCATAATTACAATGAACACAACAAAGTTTTTGCTGTGTTTCTTATGATTTTTATGCTTAAGGGCACCTCAGTTTCCAGGGTTAATGGAAGCGTGTTTTTTTCATGCAGATGAGGTCACTAGCTGAGATCCTGGTTACACAGATTAGAATTCTGTACCGTGAGAAAAATTGCCACTGACTTTTTTTTCTGTCTGCATGCAAATCCCATCTGTGTAGCTAGGGTCTATCCAAAACATTATTTAATAAGTTTGCATATAAATAAACCATATGGTAACAAATCTCAAGTTAAAATACTTAAAAAAAAAAATCTAAAAAGAGATTTGCTAAGTAGAGTACATTAGCTAGTTCTGATCCTCTTCTGTGTGTTCCCTTTTTTATGAAGGATGTTGAATATATGAGACATGCACTTCTGCTGGGGCAGCCCCTCACACTGATACACCTTCAGGAATACCCACATTTTGAAAAGTATTCACGGTTACAATAAATACAACTTTTCTTGTTGCTAACTAAAATCAGTCAGAGTCATCCAGCTTCTGTATTATCACATTCCCTACCCTAATCCTTCTTTTAATCAGTTATTTTTATTCCTTTATTTACCATGTTTTACATGCTAGCAGTACAGTAATAGGGTTATTTTGAAGAAAAGTTATGTTTGGATCAGCACTCATTAATTGAGAGGTACTAAGAAAAATACCTTACTTGAGAACACACAAATGTTTTAGTTGTGATTTCCAGTTACTGTAGAGAAAGAGGATGAGCATATAGGGTGCTGCTTACCACATGGCATGCATCTTTCCTTCTCATAGTCGAAGTATTCATCATGAGAGCAGTTGTAACAGCCTGAAGAAAGGGGAAGATAAGTTTGTTTTACATTTCTTGAGGACAGCATTTAATTTATACTATTTTTAACCTCTTATCTTACGTTTCTTTTATTAAAAGAAATCCAATTGAAACATCATCTATTCAGGCAAACATTTCCAATATCATCCTCAGAAGAAGGTTCTGCCTTTGTAGTATTTGTTTTTTGTTTCTCCAACTATATATCCACTTGCCTAATAAAATATTAACTGCTCTCTCCACGTTTTCTTACCTAAGTACAGCGTATTCATTTGATTTGATGCAAGAGAATTTCCCTTTAAGATAGGCTGAGTTCAGTATAGAACTAGATATAGTACAGGTACTGAGTTGGTTATGTATTTAAAGCAGTAGTAACAAGGTAAAGATCGGCAAAACTGCTTCAAAGACAGCATCAATTAGAATACTATTATTTAACTGTGATATCACTGATTTAAAAGGCAGCACTGAAATTAATTACTATGTTACTATTTCCTGGTTTACACTAGCATAGCTTCTTACCTTCAATGTTGACGTATTTGTAGTTTTGATTTGGACAATTACAAGGCCTGTAGTGCCAGGTGCAGTTGCCATTGTTGTAGCCATAGGAGTAAGCATTACCACTTCCTGTTTTCTGATGAGAATTGTAATATTCACAATAGACAGCTAGAAAAGGTAAAAGCAAGAGAGAAATCAGAATTTTTCAAATTAATGTTATTTTCACGGGGCTAAAGAGAGGACAAAATTAATAAAGAGTTGGAATAAAAAGTTTTGTCACTGAAATTTTTATAATAGCTTCTGACTCTCCAGTGAAGTCAGTGTCTTTTTCTGTAGATACACTAAGCAGACATTTCCACAATTTTGAATGCATAATATAGTGACATGTTGAAAAGAAACCATCAAATGACAACTCTAACATTGATTTATAACACACTCATCCTCTTTATTTTTCCACCATATACAGTGTTCTGGAACACTTTGATATCTTTTTTTGTTTTTGAGTGTTCCAGCCAACACAGTTGTCTTTGTTTCTTTGACATCCATGCAGAAGGTGGATTCATCATAGCTGAAATGAAACATATTTTTTCACCAATTACTCCCTCTGCTGAAAAACAGTTCACTGTATAGTGGCAGCAGAAGAAACAGCCTGCCTTCTGTGACCACATTATTTTCTCTCTCATTACTCCATGGTAAAAAGAGAGATAATTTTTTGGTTAATTTAGCACAAATGAAAACTACAGATTTCAAAACCCAGTTGACTGAAGTAGATTATATGCCCATAGAGAAAAGTCAATTTAGAAGGTACCTATTAAGCAATTACTTATGTTGCCATATTAATATACACACAATAACAATAATAATCCCTTAAACCAGTTTAAAGAGAGCTTAAAGAAACTTACGACAGAACTCAGGAGTCCTCCAGTCAATGCAGATACCTTTATCTAAGCATGCCATGGCATATACTGCAATGGCATCGCACATGCATTCGCAGTCCCCTCCAATGTCACAACCGCAAGAGTCTCGAACACAGGCCTCATAATAGGGCATACGATTCACCTGCATTGGAAAATGAAGTAACGAATTTTCTAGGATTCTTTTGTGCCTATTTGTTAAGAAGGTCTTTTTCTCTGTGCTAAACATTATGTGGTCCACTGAGACTAACTAGTATTTCCACTAAATACTTGTCAAAGTAGTTACGACCCTCTTCAGAGAGATCTTTTTATTAAGAATGTAGGTGTTTTCACATCAACAATAGAAACTGATGGTGTTTTGCCAGATATGTATTTCTAAATTAATACTAATCCTGAACATATTATGTATAGTCAGCTAAAAATTCCCAACACTCCACCATCTGTTCAGGTACAAGTGTGTAAATTCATCAGCTGTACACCCTCCAGGGATATGCATGAGCACTGCAACATTATCTACATTTCTCACTTGTTTTCACCTCCTGAAGATGGAGATTTTCCTTCAGAAGGCCTGGCTTTGATGAACTTTGCACTATTTTCATTTCCACAAAGTGGGCAACTTAAAACAAATGGAGGGGTTTGATGATATCTTGCTCTTGGGTTGATCTGCATCTTCTAAGTAATGCTGTTGATTTACTGATGAGAACAAGGGTTTTCAGGCTACTTGTTTGTTATTCTAACTAACGCTAAATGGTTTCAAAAGGGTAAATAGTTCATCAGTCAGTATCCGGCATCGTCAACAGACTGACTAATTTCTGATACTTAAATATTTTTTTTTCACTCTGATATTTTTAACTAATCAGTTTATGCTAATACTTAGGTTTTGTGCTTACAAAAAGACTAGGGAAGTGCAAATGTGAAATGATGTAGATTAACAGAAATGAGAGCCATTAAACCTTTAAAATATATTTTATTAAAATATAGCCATAAAATATTTTTAATATATTTTATTAAAACATTTTGGGGAAGAGAAAATTAAGTGTCAGTGTGTGAGCATTTAGGAAAAATACAGATTATGCCTATAAATAAAAAGAAGACCAAATCATTTCTTACCTTATTGTGACAGGCAGAAAAGACTTGGCTGTTGATGATGGAACACGTCTTTTCTGCCCATGCTTTACGATAAGGGTTCTTGCTACAGGGGTCCACTACAAAGTATACATCTCCACAGAGAGGATTCTCTTTCCAAGAATTGACAAATTCCAGTTCATTTGATGCCACGTACTTGCTTCGAGTTTCAAAATCATCTTTCATGTTGCCATTATAGTTCCCACACAAACCACATATAGTTTCCTAGATCAAATGAAAGCTGCAATGTCAATTCAGCAAGTTACAATTAACTTCCCTTTTGATTACTTACAGTTTCTTGTGCTATAGTAATGTATGTGATCTACAAGTACTCTCATACATTCTTAGTGTCTTGTGCATGAAGTTCTTTTCATCAATGGATGAATGTGTTTCTCCTCTGAACCGTAAACTGTCATCATTTGGAGGTCAAATTCCACCATGCAGTTGTATAAAATACAAGCACTTCGCTCAAAAATTTCCTGAATGCAGTGGGGTAATGACTTAAAAGTCAGCCTCTAGTGAAAATCTCTGCCATTTTGAAGAAAATTATGAAAAGAAACTGCTAAGTAGCACCTCTGAAAAACCTTTTCTATCATAAAGAGTCAAGGCAACCAACATCAATTGTGCTATTCAATCTGTGTTGAAGGACAGTTTACTGAGCAAGTTCTTCTGCAATACCTGTGTTTCTCTGGAGATCTTGATGAAGAAGTTCATGTGCTTATTCCAGATAAGGGTCATGTTGTATTTTCCTGGGATAATGATATCAAACATCAGGTGAAGAGCATTCTTTTTCACATTATATCGTACTCCAGGGTTTTCTCCAGAAACAGTGAAGGTTTCATCTCGCAGTATTAATGTCAAATTCTGAAAGAAAATTTATCTGGATGTTATAATTTATCAAGTTTCAGTATTTTCTTTACTCAGTGTCACATTTCAGAAGATCAGATGCTGTGCCACTACAGACTGTCTTGGCATTCCCACTTACTTTTGAAAAGCCATAGCAGTTGGGTAAAGTCCCCAGAGACTGGGGAAAGGAAAACAGTGCACCCTTTTTTAGAAAGAGTAGGAAGGAGGATCCTGGAAACTGCCAGACTGTCAGCCTCACCTCTTAAAGCACATAGAGGACAGGGAGGTCAGTTGAGACAATCAGCATGGCTTCACCAAGGATAAGTCCTGCCTGACAAACGTAGTAGCTTTCTACGATGGAGCAACTTTATCAGTGGACAAAGGAAGGGCTATGGATGTTGCCCATCTGGAATTCTGTAAGACCTTTGACACAGTCCCCCCACAAATCCTTGTCTCTAAATGGGAGAGATATGAATTTGATGGGCTGTTCAGTGGATGAAGAATTGGCTGGGTGGCCGCTTTCAGAGGTTAGTGGTCAATGGCCCAATGTCTGGATGGAGATCAGTGACAAGGGGTGTCCCTCAGGGGTCCATATTGGGACCATTGCTGTTTAGTATCTTAATCAATAACACAGAGGGACTGAGTGCACCCTCAGCAAATTTGCAGATGACACCAAACCGAGTGATGCAGTTGACATGCCCAAGGGATGGGATGTCATTCAGAGGGACCTGGACAAGCTCAAGAAGTGGGCCCATGTGAATCTCATGAGGTTCAACAAGGCCAAGTGCAAGGTCCTGCACCTGGGTCGGGACATCCCCTGGTATAAGTATAGGCTGGGGAATTAAGGAATTGAGAGCAGCCATGTTGAGAAGGACTTGGGGTTACTGATGGATGAAAGACTGGACATGACCTGTCAATGTCCATTTGTCTCTGGGGAGAGCTCACCTAGAGTACAGCGTCCAGCTCTGGAGCCCTCAGTACAGGAAAGACACAGACCTGTTGGAGAGGGTCCAAAGGAGGGCCACCAAGATGGAACACCTCTCCTATGAGGACAGGTTGAGAGAGCTGGGGTTGTTCAGCCTGGATAAGGCTTAAGGGATACCTCATTGGCAGCCTTTCAACACTTAAAGGGAGCTTATAAGAAAGAAGAGGACAGACTTTTTAGTAGGGCCTGTAGCAATAGGACAAGAGGTAATGGTTTTAAACTAAGGGATGGTAGATTCAGTATAGATATAAGGAAGAAACATTTTATGACGAGGGTGGTGAAACACTGGCAGAGGTTGTGGAGAGAGGTGGTAGATGCCCCATCCCTGGAAACATTCAAGGTCAGGTTAGATGGGGCTCTGAGCAACCTGATATAGCTGAAGATGTCCCTGCACACTGCAGAGGGGTTGGACTAGATGACCTTCAAAGATCCCTTTCAACCCAAATCATTCTATGATTTTATTCTATTCTATGATTCTATTCTACTGGCTTTTTTACTCCCTTGGCATTATTTATATACATATGCAAATCTTCAAGGTAAACAAAAATATCTATAATTTTTCCACTCTTATTGTTAGGTGTGTTAACACTCTGACTGCATTTGGTGGAAATAATATAATTATCTACATGTGTCCAGCAGAGTGGAGGAAGTATGTCAAACCAAAAGGTTTGTCTGAAGCATGCATTTATGAAACTGGGTCCTAAGTAAACAAACCTTTTCACCACAGCACTGACCAGCTGAAACTGCTGGTATTTAGTCAATAATTTAGCAAATGTGTACTGCATGTAGCGACTGTTCCTTGGGATAAAATCTCAGCTGCACATAATCTTCTGTCTGTCAGATAATGAAGGACTCTTAGGTGATCCGATGCTGCCCAACGTTACTGTCTCATAGAACTGAGAACAGTAAAACTTATCCAATTTTGGAAACTGTTAGACAGCAGTGGAAATGACGATAACTGCTTGTTGCTGTAGTTTCACGGGTATATCTCAGGTAAGATCTGGATATATTTTGAATTGCAGGTATTACCTTGATTTAGGGAAATCTGGAGAGGTTTTGCTCATCATCCACGATGAGAATTCCTCAATTTTATACTACCGTTTTCCTGAGTTTGTCAGGGTGGGAAATCAGTATCTTTTGACTGACCAATTCACTGCTGAGTCAGTAAAGTTCAAAATTCTCCTTCTTCTACATAGGCAAGAAGTTTGGGGACTGAAAGGTTGCTATGAGAATTGGGGGGAAAAAAAATGGCAATTCCTACTAGAGCTGAAGCTCTAGGTTTAAAATTTCACTTGCAAGACATTACTTGAAACACACAGCTAAAGTTTCCAAAAGGGAAGCAAACATGGGCTTGAAACAGCTATTCATCTGGATAGCAACAAGACGAAGATCTTACCCCAAAGTAAATGCTGATGGATCTGGAGCACGTAACCCCTGTTTTCCCACAGATGACATTCTCGGTAACAATTTTGAAAGAGGAAACAGGTCTATTAACACTGCAACCATCCTAAAAACAAGCAAACAAACAAACAAACAAACAACAACCCCAGAACACCAACACAGCAAAACAAACAACAAACAAAACCAACAAAACCCCAACAAAACAAACAACAACAAGGCACAAAACTCCAATAGACTCAATATCTGGAGTCTTCCAACCTAAGACTTTAAAGCATAAAGAAAGCTTAAACATGTCATGACTCTGTGCCTGGTCTGGGAGGTGATTGGTAGTCAAACTGACATCACTTCCCTAAAATATATAGTTGGCTGGTACAGAATATGTAGTTATCAAAGGTTATTTATACATATTGTTCAATCTAAAACTGGTTGTAATTGCATGAAAAAAAACTGTGTTTTGGGAAGTCTTTTCATCTTAAGTATTGAAATAAGCAGAAAATATAGAAACCACATTGTTTATAAAAATTCTAAGTGCTCTCTTAGTTATAGATGTACCCTAGGATATTTTCATTAGCCATTTAAATCAAGGTATTTATTAATGCTAAAATAGTGCCAAAATAAGCAGTGAGAAGCAGATTACCATAGCTAATATGTATTCACAGTTGCCATCAAACACAAAACGTTGTCCATCAAAAGTGGTGATGTGGCCTTCTCCATACAGATTACAGGTTGAGGAACACTTTGATTTCTGAGCACATTTCCATTTGCCTTTTGTGCATGTGCTAGGAGTGAGAAGAGAAACCATTATTAGATTTCAAAGAAATGCCATCTTAACCTGCTTCTTTTTCTATACACGCACTTTTATAGATACGATGTTAATTTAATTGACTTGTGTATACTGTGACCAAGTTACAATTAATTTAAGAACCATAACTGAAAGTTATGGACTGCCTAGAAAATTAATTAATGATGAAGAAATCTTAAGTAATTTCTGCTTTCTTTTTTCATAAAAGGAAGAATATGAAACTCATTTATTTGCTTTTAATAAAAATAGATGTCACTATTCTGTGTAGTTTGGGTGGTTGTGGTGTTTTTTTAATACTAGATTAGTAACTGAAAAGGCAATAAAGTACTTTGAGAATGCTGCTAAAGAGATGGAAACAAACAGCGGAGTCGGGGGGAAGGGCATGTCTGCCTTTATCTACAGAAAATAAGGAATATTTTGTCTCGTTGTTATTTAGGTGAAGCTGTTAATCCTTGACTTTATGTAGTTTACAGTTACAGGCCCTACTGGATGCCCTTATTCCTGGACATTCATATGGCAGAAATTATGCCTGAAGCCAGTACCATGACTCTTTTATATCGTAACACTTGCTATTTCATCACGTGTTAAGCTTCTTTTTATCACCTCTGTGCTTTGTCACAACATTCCTTCAGTTCAGCTGTTGCCATTTCCTACTTTCTTGTCAACTAAATGCTTTTGTTATGTAGCTGTACAGTTTAGTGAAACAGGTTCAACAATGGAAAACTGGGTGATACTTACCAGATCTCGCACTCAGTTTGGATCTGTTCACCTTTTCCATATGCAAGACCACCATATTCACATGGACAGTCCTCAGCTGGAACACACCTGCCATCGAGATTTTCATATAGTCCATCAGCACAGATGCAGCCTGATTCACACTTAGTAGGTATCTGATGAAGATCAACAGATTGCAAAATGAAAAGAAACATGAGATACGTTTTTTCTTGTATGCAAATGGTGTCAAGAGTGAACCTATGATAACTTCTGTTTTTTACTTGATTTCAGTTATGTGGTTTTCTTCATACTAATCAAACTAGTTTCACTGAAGGTGTAAGATATACCTGTTGTCTGAGACATTTAATGCATTTGAAGTCTCTGAAAAATGTATCTTTTGTTGCTACCAGTCTTCCAGATAGAGTACAACAGAAGTTTCTTTGTATCAAGGAAGCTTATTACAATTCTTCTAGTTAGTCTGTTCCCTTAACATAAAGGTGTAAGAAAGCCCTATCAGGACAGACCAGAAGTCCACCTAGCATCCTATGTCCATCAGCAGGGAAATAATTCAACAGGAAGCATAAACCATGTGTTCTATCAGTTTCCAGTGTTATGCAACTTACAGAGTACCTGAGCCAGAGGTGCTAGCCATGTAGTTAAGAATCCTTAATGGATTTTTAGTTTATTCATTTAATGTAATTTAATTCATTAATTCATGTGATTTATTTCCTTTAATCACTTCTTGAATATGTGTAAATTTTTAGTGTCCACACTGTGGAAAGAAGACTGATGTTTAACTGTATCATGTTAGCAGAAATATCTCCTTTCATTTCACTAGAGTCAAGTTCCAGGTAACAACTAGAACATTCTTATCTCAAGAGGATAAATATTCCAGAACTGTCAAACTTACACATTCAATTCCAGTAGCCAGCATCTGACAGGTAGGGGCACAGGCAGCTCCGTATTTGTTTTCTAAACTGTCAGAACATGACACAAATTTCTTAGGAGCTTTGCAGCTTTCTAGGAAAAAGGAAGAAAAACAAATATTGGAGAAATTGTGAAGGAGCAATTTTACAACACAGGGAAAAATATTTTTTTTTTTAAGTAAGCCAAATCAGACCCATACCTGCAGGATTTTGAGGTTTGCCTGTGCAACTTAGCCTCCCATTAACGCAGTAGCTAGGGAAAAAAACACAAAAAATAAAACAAAACAAACCCAAAAACCAATAAGGAATGTCAAAGCAATTCTCTCTTAAGATTTTTTTTTTTTCAAAATAGCATCATGTTTCTCACCACTGTAAGTGTTACTAGCTCCTCCCCATCCTTCAAAATGGAATGTGAGTCAACTTGCCTCTCTTCATTTTTTTGTAGTATACAGTACCATCAGTTTTAAAAGTGCATACTAAGCCTTTCATTACTATGACAGCCTATCAAGTTATTCTTGTATATAGCTGTCCAGATGCTGTTGGCAAATTCTCCTACAAGGAATAATCAGATCTCACCTATTCTTTTCTAAGTTTTTCCTTAATGTTTCCAAGCTTACGGTAAGTCGAATACTTTTTGTTAGTTCAAGAATCCTTGTATTTTAGGAAAGGGAAAAAAGATGTCTTAAAAATAAACATTAGCTATTAAAAGTAAAGGAGACTGTACAGGTTTTGGCTGGAATGGAGTTAATTTTCTTGTAGCAGCTAGGTGGTGCTAAGTTCTGGATTTGTGACCTAAACAGTGTTGATAACATGACGTTTTAACTATTGCTGAACAGTGTCAAGGCCTTCTCTGCTTCTCAAGTTACCCTGACAGTAAGCTGGTAGTGCACAAGAAGCTGGGAGGGGACACGGCCAGGACAGCTGACCCCAACCGACCAAAGAGGTGTTCCATACTCTACAACATCATGCTCAGCAATAAAAGCTCGGGTAAAGAAGGAGAGGTGTTCGAAGTTACATCACTTGTCTTCCCAAGAAAACATTATGTATGACAAAGTCATGCTTTCTGGTAATGTCTAAACATCTGCTTACTGACTGGAAGTAGTAAATAAATCTATTACATAGCTTTAATTGTGCTTGACACTTCGCTTATTAAATAAGCTTATTTTTGGTTATTAATAATAAAATTATTAAACTGTCCTTATCTTGACCCATTAGTTTTCTTGCTTTTGCTCTTTTGATTACCTTCCACATCCAGCTGAAGTGGAATGAGCAAGCAGCTGCTTGGTGCTTAGAAGCTTAACTGCCATTAACACACAACAGAGACACATGAAGACCCCTCATCTCCATTTTCAGTTTGTTAATCTTTAAATGTGACACACTTACCAGGTAATCCCACCAGTTATTGTTGACTGGTCAGGCAAGATGTACTTTCTGTCTTCTAAATAGCATGGACAATGAGATTTACGTACACACTCATTCTTATGGTTCAAGTACATTCCTATAGGACAATGGCAGCCTTCAATAGGGATGTCAGTTGGATGACATTCCAGGGCCCGGTTGGAGAGTGACAAGCATGTTCTGTCACATGCCTGAGTGTTGTAGCTGAATGTTTGATTTCCAGTACAAGTAATGGCTGTGAAACAAGACAAGAGAGTATATGTTAAACTTCTCTTACTTATCCTCTGAATTGTGAACGGTAACTGTGCTCAGAATGTGTTGCATATACTGTGTCAACAGATTGAATGCTTAGTGCTTCCTATTGCTTCTCCTCCTGTGGATGTGGAGCTCTAGCAAAAAATTTTGCAGATCAGAGCTTAACACTAACTGTGTAGCTCTTTGGAAGTTTTACGTAGTTTAAGTATCTTATTGCTTCTGTGTGTATCTTGGAATAAGATAATGCGAAGAGAAGCTTTGCAGAAATACCGATGTATTTTTGAGTAACTCTGAAAGCTGTGCCTGTGTCTAAGTTGCATAATAGCAAAATCACGTCTGCAAACAGAGTTTTTCCTAGTTCTTTCTCATCCTATGGTACAGTATAGCTTTATTTATCTGTCTATTCCATCACTTAAGTATCAAATCCTGGAAGTATCCACATGCTCACCTTAACCATATGAATAATATTTTTCATGTGGTCTTAAAATAACAATCCTTTTCTGAAACAGACTAGAAGGTTATTCAAAAGTTGGATATCTGTTATCCCATTTTTGCTTTCCACCTCTTTCTGTTCACTACTTTCCTCATCACTCTTAAGATGATTTGGACACTGTTTAGTATCTTAGTACTGCTTTATAATTTATGGGGCTTTTGTTGTGTTATGATGCATCTGTGAAGTCAGCAGCTGCTGGGAATACAGCTTTTATACCTGCTGGTTGGCCTACTTGAGCAATAAGTATTTATTTTCTAATGACTGACAAGTAGTTTTAAAGTATGTTCTTGCTCTTACCTAGTTTTGTCATAGGTGAGTCAAACATGGGAATATTCTAAATGGAAACAGATAGACCTGTATGCATGCATTCATTTGATGGCACACTATTAAGAGTTGGTTCAGTTACTTACTACAATTGTCCATACTGTTTCTCCAGTGTTCAAGGATTAAACCCATTGAACTGCATGTTCGTGCATATGATCCCAGAGCAGAACAAATATAAGGAAAGGTCTCTTCATAATTACAGGCTTGGTAGACACATCTCTGAAACCCAATACGTGGAGAGTACTCTTTTACTGGTGAGCAGACATTTGGAAGTGCTAAACATGCTGAATTGCAGAGTTAAGCAATACAAAATACATATTATTCCCTAACTAAAACAGATTTAAAAGATCAGATTAATTGTCTGATTGACATGAATAAAACATGCTTAGTTCCTAAAAAGTACCTTTGTTTATTTGTGGTTTTTCATTTTTAGTTTTCAAAATGTTTTGTGGAGATTGGCAAATATAATGAGATCAGTTATGTACATGGGAAAATCAATACTTTGCATAGTTAAAGTTCTTGACATGGAGAACTGCAGCATGAGCAAAAGTATTATCTGATTTATAGGAATGGAACTGGTGCCCATGAACAAACAGACTTTCAGTGTGGTGGAGATAAAATTTCAAAATCACACTTTTTCCTTAGCTTCTATGCATTGCTTATCAAAATGAATGTGATACTGTACATGAGTACATTCTGGTTCATATTTGGACTCCCTCTGTACACCATCTGTCATAATTACCTACCTTGTAGAAAGAAATAGGGTTAACCACAGCATGGCATTTCTCGAACACTGTACCCTTCTTAGTAAGAATGGAACAATGAGTCTCAGCAGATATTTCTAATGAAAGTAAATAATGGACATTAAACAGAGAATGTTAGGAAAAGGAAATGAAAAAAATGAAAAAGAAATTAAAAAACCTGGACACACTACTCTAGCTGGGCTTTTGGCAATGATGGACTGAACAAAAGGACAGCTGCTTAGCTTGTTAGCACTTTTGTTCAAACAGCTCAGTAGGGCCTTTTTTTGTGTGTGTGTTTTTTTTTGTTTTAAGAGCAATAGCAATGGAGACCCAAGAAGCCAAAGCCTGGATTTCAGTCACAGCACTGCTGAATAGGTCTAAGACATCCATGGACATCATAATTTTACTGGAAATATCACTAAAACCTTCTCATTCAGCATGTCAGTCCCAGATCTCTAGAATGGAATCTGATAATCCTTCACTAGATATACATACCAGAAAACAAAAATGTCTTGTTGGTTACAGAATTTGTGATGTTCAATTGTCTCAGTCTCTGCTTCTCTCACACACTTTCTCATTCCCTTGGTATGGGCTTATGAAAGTACCAGACAAAGCTAGATGGAGAGATCAGTTACAACAGGTTCATCTACTTACTGTTGAGTTGACTCAAAGCACAAGGGTCAGTATCTCTCTCTAAAGCAGGATGGCAATTTCCTGCCCTCCAGGAATCTACAAACAGGGAGGCTGTCCCTTCAGTGATATCCATGCTAGTCATGAAGTCATCTGTAGTGTCTCCGTTGTAATTGCCACACAAACCTAATGATATAAGAAATGCAAAGAATGGCTGAGAATTAAAGAATATGTACACAATGGTCTATGTTTCATTCTCTAGTAGTGAAAACACTGATTCAAAAGTTCTACAAGGAGTGTCAGTGAATACTACAGGTCAAACAGCCAGAAAATCTTAATTATATAAATATATTCGGTCACTGAGCCTCTGCTTTCTCAAGGTAAGATTGTCCACTTATATTCAGTGACGAATTCATACAGAAGTTTTTGTCTTGTTTTCAGAAGGAAAGGCATTTTCAGTGGTTTTAAATAATTTAAAGAGAAAGGCCATGAAATACTGCTGCAGTTACACGTTTTCTTATGTATATAAAATCCGTAATGACAAAGAATATACGTTTATACTTTTTAAAAAGCTAAAGCCTTCCCATAATTCCTTATAGATAATTAGAACATAAGATATGCCTTTGTGGCTAAAGTTGTTGTGCAATAAATATAAACATCTTCATCTGGTCGTTATCAGCTGAGAAGTTTTTAGATTCTTAGACTCATTGTATTTACAGTCATCATGCACTGCATTCAAAGAACAGTGCACTCCAAGATCTAGAGACCACACAGACTAATTAATTGCCCCTTCATTGTGCTGTAAAGTGCATATTGAAAAAGGCACACATAAGACATGAATAAGAGTATTATACTGCACATGAAAGATGTCACCCATCTAATATCTTTGATTAATTTTAAAGTTATTAGTAAAAAACAGATTGTTAGCACATTGGTTTTCCAATGCAGTTTTTTTTTTCTTTGAATCCAGAGGAGAAAGTTTATTCCTAAAGGATGAGTACTAAGCTTTCAAATTTACACTGCCCACATTTTTTCCTTCACTTAGGGACTAGATTTCTTACCTAGGGTTCTGCCTTTGAATTGTGATCCAACTTTCACATAGGCTTGGAACACAGGTGAGGTTTGAACTACAAGTTCCAGCCCGAAGGTTGTATGCATTTGAATGTACATCGAGGACTGTCTGAAAATAGTGATGTCTCCTAAAAGAAAAAGGATATTTAAAAACAGAGATTTTGATGCACAGGATACTGCAAAGTAAGGATTTTAATGGATATGTAGTTGTTCTAGTATGCTGTCTATAAGCCTTCTTCCACACATAACTCTCCGCAGAGTGACAGATGCAATGGGAAAGATTTTGACCTCTGCTATGGCAATTGTAAAAGATACTGGGTTGTGTAAAAACAGGCATTTGGTGTAATTTGGATTTTACATATATTCCCTTTTCTTTACCTGATCTGTAAGGTAGTCGCTTAAGTTCATCATCATCAGTAAGGAGTTCATTCTGAGAAATCACAATTTTGTCCTGTAAGAGTAGGATATGGAATCAGAAGTAATTATCTGTACTGATGCTATTTATACGTTCTTTAACTTGAGCAACTGTATTGTTAATGACAAATATAATAGGACAAGATTGATTCAAGCTTTTTCTCACGTTTTATTCTCAGTTTTCACTTTCGAAATACTTCAACTTCCTGAGTTTATGTGGCAACTGAGATCTTTACTGTGTATGCATGAACTGGAATATATCTTTAGATTCTATCCCCCATAATTTTTGAATTCAGGCCACTAGCAATGATTTTAAGCATTTATTTTGCTAATCTGGTTACTGAAATGCTGGATGGAACCTGTGAAGGGAGTACTTACTTTTGAAGACAGGTAAATTACAGCACTAAGTGATGTCTCAGAATGAGAATAACCAGACTTTTCATATACAGCCATTAGGGTTCCATTGTGTGGCAGGCTGGAACTCTGGAGGAATACAGTGAAAAGGGAAGTCAGTGTCAGAATAACAATGATTTGTAGAATACATGTATATCATATATAAATGTATGTATGTTCCAATAGGAAATCAAAGACAGGCTAAAATATATCCATTTGATATTGTGTGTTTCTAGAATGCAGGAAATTACCTTCATAAGAATATAAGTGCAAACCCCATGGAACCTGTATGATCTAGAATCAAATGTGGTAACAAAGGAGCCTCCTTCCAGTGAACACCTTCCAGGGCAGGGCAAGTCTTTGCAGTTCCATTGACCCATCGTACATTTACTGAGGAAAACAAGAAATTCTGTGTAAAGTTATACTCAGGCACTGTTTACCAGCAGATGTTTACCAGAAGTTTTGTTCCTCCTGTCTGGAGGTTTTGCTGTAGCTGATTAACATGCAAAATCCGTTAGTGAACACAGTGTAACACACCAAACTCTCATTTCCACTGCTTTGAAATTTCTTTTCTTTACACTGTAAAAACTCAGCTACTCCCTAGTAATGGAAGATGTCATTTGTACCACTTTTTCCCTTTTACTTTCTATGCTTTGATTTTCTTTTTTTTTTGCGTATATCAGTTGAAGTTGTTCATCTTACTTCAAAGTTGCTGAACTCTTGTATAGTCAATAAACTTTCCTGAACAGATTAATCATTAAAAGTGCATTCATTGTTACAGTTCTGAGTATCAGATTCCATTCTTTATCCTTTATTTTATTTATTAGAATTATGATATAGCAAGATAAGTAACAGAAAAAAATGTTCCACTTTAAAAATAAATCCAAAATAAAAAAATATTGTCTTAAATAATTATTTTCTGCTGCAAGAAAAATCAGTTTTTAGTGCTGATTTAGTGATCAAAAACTCTGAGATTGCCAGAAAGAAAGTAAATACCGGATCTTTGTTTTGTACTAATTTTGTCCCAGTTTTCACAGAAGAGATAAAAATGCTACTGTTTTGTGTGGCCCGGAGGAGCATTTGTATTCTTACAGATTAATCAGGAAAAGAGACATGTATATCTTCAATTACAAATGTGTGATTTGTGGCCCTCAAAGAAGGTGCTCTCAGAGATGGTATAAAAGATTTGCAGCCACCCTCCAAAAGTTAGGCTAAAGTTTCCAATTACTTGGTGAGAATACTCTCCATCCTTTTATGAAAGTACCCATTGCTACTCACCAGATCCTACATGCGGCTTTCATTATCTCACCAGGAGCATATGTTTTCCCATTCAGTGTACATGGACACTGGTTAATATGAACACATGTTCGATTCTTTGAGATGTCATCAAGAACAGTTCCTGCCAAAGAACACAAAATAAATACTTTTCTATATCCTTACTTAGCACTAATTCTATTATAGCTTGAAGACCTTCCAAACTTAGCTTGAGAATGGTATTCTTGCATAGACAGTGCTCATATTTAGAGATATAACATGCAGGACATTTTATCTTAATTAAAATAAAAATGACCCTTTACAAATTATAACAACATTTGACTATTTTTTGTAATATGAAAGTGCAGACAATTGTCTTAATTTGAAGAAACAATAAGATTGAATGTCATTTTTTCAATTTTTTTATTTGGATGACACTCTAATTAAGTTGGAAAATTTGAAGAGTGGACACATTCTATTTCCTGCAATACTAAATCTAGTTTTAAATATGTGGCTCACAACACATTACTTTCGACAACTATAAAAAGGTGATGATATTGATGTAAATACCCACATCACAGAAACCTTGGAAGATATTTCAGTTCTGAAATTTCAAGAAACAATGCAAATTATATTTATAACTACAATTTTTGTAGCAAGTTCATCTTGAACTATTTCAAAGGGATTTTACAAAATGCCTGTATTATTGCAGAACTTCTGTGAGGTATGGTACCTCTTGCTTGTGCCCTGAAAGGCTAGATACCTCTTTGGGATAGGAAATTAACTAAGCTCATGCACCCTATCTTATAGTACAGAACCTGAAGTGGGCAGGATATAATTATCCCATCACATATCACGGTCTTTTGAGGAAAACGCTTTTAACAGCAGACCCGAGGATCTTTAAGGGTCATGACGATTCAGGACTTCAGTTGTATTATGTTAACAGAGAAATGACAGTTCTAGCTTCAGTTCAATGCCTTGAAATGCACTGCTAGTTCATTATTAAGAAGGCTATTCCATTTGACTGGATATATGGCAAAAACATTTGTATGGGTCATTTAGGATTTGATTAATACAGAAATGATACCTTCTGGACAAAAGCAACCATAGGTACAGTGGCTGGAACAGCTGTACTCTGGGTTGGAACAGGTTTTAATACATGGAGAACCACATTCCTCATAGATTTGGTTAGCAGAACATTTTCCCACAGCTGCAACAAACAGTGAAAGTGTTAAGATTTTTGAAGTGTAAACGTAGAAGAATCATCTACCAACTGGGATGGACATGACCTTGTGATTTCTGGCACTAACTTTCTCTTATCCTGCTTCAATGCTCAATTCATCATCTGAATATTTATCATTACTATCATATTCACTCTAGATGTTATTCCTTTTTCATGTCCAATTTATTAGAAACCCCTTTCAGAAGACTGAAGAATGGCAAACAGGCTATATTGCAGCCTAATAAAATACCACAAATTGGATTTTCTATAGTACTTGAAGGATATGAAGACTATAACTCTTGATCTTCTGTATAGTTCCTGCTTCTCAGACATTATCTGCTTTTCACAATGCAGCTACCTAGCAATTCTAATACATGGAACTCAGAACATGTTTTATTATGTGACAAATTCAAGCAGAGATTTTTCCTTATCTGAAAGAGTAAACGTAAGTGAAATATGGAAATAGAGTTAGGTAGAACTGAAGCTGACAAAGAAACAATAAATACTAAAAAATTCATTACCTTTGTATATTTGGCATTCATTTGCACATTCTCAGATTCTTAGTTTTGGTGTTTTTTATTGGGAAGTAAGAGTTACAAGTTGAGTTTTCTCTGTTGTTTTAAGCTTTGTCTTTTACCACTTTACTACCAGTCCTAGTAATGATCTACCATCAACAGGAAAACTGCCATGACTTGAAGAAAACCAGACTACTGTTTTACTGTGATTAGTAAGAATTTTTGTACAGTTCTGTGAAGTTATACAGAGCCTTACTAATATTCATCTGAATATATAAAATGCCATGAGGAATTTACAACTTTGAAGGATTAAAACCAATTGCAGACCAACCAAAGAATAAAATGGCTTACAAATTTTTGTGAGAAGGATAATCTTGAAGAACAGGAAGGGAAAAAATATTTTAGAAAGAAGTACAATTTTAAAGTGTTGGGGATAATATTGGAACTTAGTAGAGAAAGTTTTCAGTAACTGTGAGGAAAGAATGGAAGAAAACTCAACGCTAAATACAAAGCAATAATTGAAGAGTGGCACCAGCGTGTGAAGATGAGAATAAAAGAATACAGCACTGGAGATGCAGGCACAGCAAAATGATGCAAGGCCTCTTAACTATTTTAACAGTGGTGAGACAACAGACTGTGGCAAGATAAACAATTAATTTAGGAATGTAAATCAACTGGGATTTTGCTATTATGCTTAGATCAAAATGGTAGCCAATCTTAGAGCCTTTTGAAACAGAATAACAATCAAGGCATAAGGAGAAATATGTTCCTGTTAAAGCAATTTATTTCATGAATTTGCTACCCATGGATAAATAAAAATATTATTAAATGATATATTTCTGAAGGACAATGCTATATCAAGTATGGTCATTTTGAAAGCTCCTCTTTTTTGACATGAGCCACATCTCTGGTAATTAATGTCTGAGTTGGTTTAGAAATTACAACAATTTAAGTTACTTTTGACTTTTTTGTGATCAGTGTTTTCTCATAAAACATTGAATCCTGTGGCATTACACTGACTATAGATTGAAGTTTCAGGTAGATTCAAAAATAAAGGGAATCATAACTGTAAAAACAAAGAGGCATTTGAAAAAAAAAAAACAAACGCGTGTCTAATCATGTACAGCTTGGAGAATAACGTAAGATTTGCTTCTTATTTGCTTATTATTTGCTTTAAATCAGTAATTATGAATGCTGAGTATCTGAAAATGGGCTAATGAAAATCACCTGTAAATGGTGGGGGTATGGGGGGTATGGGGGGTATGTGGCTATGGCAATTATTAGCAAAAAGGTTCAAAGACTTCAGAGGCCATTTGAAAGTTCTCTCTCTTCACTGGCTAATTCACTAAGTATAATAATGGAAAAACTATACTATGAGAACAGCCTCCTTTTGGAAGTCTGAGAAATTAAACAGATTTCACTTGGTGGGTGTTTCTCTCTTTCGTGGTCACTAATCTAGACACAGAATTTACGTTTCATGCTTCCTCTTTCTCCTTTGAGGTTTCCATGCTCTCCTTCTTAATGTTTTACTAAAGAGTGCTGTTGTTCTCCTAAGAAAATAATTTGATTCATGACAAAGAGACTTTTCTATCAATTGATATAAATTCCAGTTAATCATCATTCTCTCTCTGTGCATGATATAACAAAGTACAAACTCCTATGAATAAAACATTTAAACTTACAGCAGAAGTTTTCAGTTCTCCAGTTAAACACCATTTGATGTGACATAGCACATTGCCTTGAATACTCTGACAGCGTAGAGCAAGTGCAATTGTTTTGGCCTGGCTCACTGCAGTCCTGCATATCAAGCTGGCAACGAATGACAAACCCATCCTTTGGCACACTGCATGTTGGTGACACCAAGTTAAGCAGCTGAGAGCAGATCACAGCCTAAATAAAAAGAGAAAGAAAATTGTTCCTAGTAACGTCTCTCCCATGCGAAAAACACAATAAAATATCACTGCTAGTTGTGATTTTTGGTTTGGTTTGGTTTGTTTGCCTTTTTCCCCTACAGTTTAGTAAAATGTATTTGAATTAAAATGCACAAGAAATTTACAAATAGAAGGGAATAAAAACCCATTGTAAAACAGAAGGAACTTGATATGCTGAGTTAGTTCCACTTCTCATTAAGATGAAAATTAAGTCATCCTTTAAGTACCATCAGTCCTCCTAAAAATGGCTGAGAACATTACAGGCAGGGATTATGTTGTCTTATGAAGTTTCAGTTCCAGGACAAACAGCTCTGATGGGAAGATAGCAACATTCATTCCCCTTTGAGCAAACATTTGTTATGTTTGTATTGTCTATCAGTTGCCTACTGAAGTATAAGGTTGCAAAGAGAAACAATGTAAAGATGTTAAACCTCCCAGCCAATGGAAATTCTTCAACAGAGCAAAGTAATTTTTCAGGGTGAATACTTCTTCAGAAAAGTATATTCCTCACAGGACCAAGAGAAACTCCTGTTCTTTATTCCTGTTCTTGTTGAAGAGATGCTACAAAACTAATGCTTTGCTGTTCTATGAGAAGGAGAATCTCAGAAGGCTTCTAGCTAGCTCCTCCTCTGTGATATGAAAGCTAAACTTTTTGGCAAACGAACAGTCTCCATGTTTAAACTAAGAGATTCTTGGGTTGCTAGCTCTTTAAATCTTCACTAGTTTCCATGAATTTCCTGTGATGACCTGCATGAAATTTCAGAAAGCTGGGAGCTAAATGCTGTTAAGTTTGTATGAGTGATATAAATCCAGCCTCAGTAATGCCTACAGGCCTTTTTCAAAATGTATTTTAATGCAAAGAACTCATTTTCTTTGTCATATCATGCTGCACAAATTTTGACTTTATCCATTTTCACAGAAATCATTTTTCTTAAACCACTGCCTCTCCTTTGTTCGTGTCTATCTAGCTTTCCAACTCTGTTAAGAATCATGCTGCAGAAAAGCCAAGAAGATCTTTCTTACGTATTTTTTATGAGGAATAGTGGAAATTGATATCTCCTCAGACAGGCAGATCTCTGATGGATCATCCATTTTTTGTAATGCAGCAAATTTGTATGTATCCAGCAGTTTACCTGTAAATCGAAGGGTTATAATTTGTCAGGAAGAAGACCAGATTAATTTTTTTAGTTATTGCTGTGGTGCAACAAAACTCAGATACTACTCTTTGACTGTAAAATGTCCTACTAATTAATCTTCCTGATGATAACAACTATCTCTTTTGCCCTCTACCTGGAGTCTATGCAGTAAAGCATACTTTTATCACCTTGATTATTTCTCTGAGCTACTTCCCAGTCTATCACAACTACTATCCTACATGATGGCAGCTGCTACTGTTTTCCTGCCAGCTATGTTACATTTTGCCAGCTGTTAATTCATGCCTCTTCTCCTCATCCCTCATTCTTATGTTTTCTGCTACATATGGGGCTAAACTCATCACAACCCAAAAAATATTGTATACTTTTTAGAACTCTTTTCTGTCATACATATAGAAAACTGCATCTGGGTGTGTTGACCTGAGATTAGTTTACCGTGCAATTTAATGTCTTCACACTAGCACTGTAGTTCAGATTAACAATGTGGATTTAAAGCAGATCTTCCAAACTTCCCCACTCCATACAATTTGATTTCTTTTATGAAGTGATCTTGGCATACAGAGGATGAAACCAAGTCAGAACATGTGCTCCAAGAGCACGTGTAATGAGCTCTAACTGCTAAGGGGCATTAGCTCAGCAAACGACATCAGAGTGACTCTGAAGTGAATTCCCCAAACCACAAGTAGTGCAGATGTCAGGTCCTCAACACCAATTACTTTGTTCTGGATATCCACCATTATTTGGACACACGGCTTGTTAATGTTCTTGTCCACTATGTTCTTTTTATTATAACCTCATTTTTGCTTCTGCCTGATGTAATAATTTCCCTCACTGTGCCTTGCTAGTAACCTATGCTATTCTGATAGTTGTGTGACCCTTACCATGTATTTCTAAAATATGAGAGGGTCCTCAGCACTTGTCTGAGGAACCCACAATATTATCATCATACCAAATGATAGTGTGTAGCATAATAATGTGATAGGTATGTTGGTGACCATGGGAGTGCTTTACTCAATTCTGAAACTAAGTGAGCAGAGCAATATTAGTAAAGTATTAAATTTCCACCTTGACTCAATTTAACTAGCTCTATTTCCATCTGACCTGTCCTTAGATCTTACCTTCACTCACAAATTCATTCAATTCATAACCATCATAATTTCCACACATTCCACAGGTTTTTCCCATATATTTTTTTTCAGTCAAAACCTAAAATAAAATAAAACAAAAAATTTAAAAGGATCAGCCTAAGAAAAATTATCTATAGAGCATTACCTTTATCAAACAAATTGAGTTCAAGGATCCAATTAAAGGTGATCATTCTCATCCATTTCAGTGACTTGATTGGAGGAAAAATTTTTGAAGCAGTAATATATTTTTCCCAATAGGCAAATAGTGATCATTCTGATTTTTTCTATTTAATGAAAGAATAAGATTCTAAGACGTCTGAAGAGAATTGAAGGGGGATAATATTTTAAGGAGCCAATAAAAATAGAAAATTAAATGATGCTGTTTCCTTGATCATATCTTTGTTGACAGAGCACAAATTTCACATTTGTTCTCTTACAAAATTGAAGGTTACAGGAAGAAAACATGTTTTCAGAAGAAGGTTATTCAATTATCTATTGCTCTGGAGAGAAAAATGGTAATATTACTATTGGTTACAATCAATGAATTAATATGAAAACTTTATATCAGTGGGAATAATATGACCATATGCAGAATATAGTGCATACCCATCACAGTAACATTTCTTGTCACGTGTGTGGTAGTAATGCTAGTAAATCTCCCAGAAAATGTATTAATAATCTCCCTGTTTTAGCAATCTTACCAATTTAGAATTAGGTGTATTTTGTGTCATTAATATCACAGGTCATGCTGAGAAAATGTATCCTCTTCTCTAAAATATATCAGGAATTTTGGAGGGAAAACATGAAAAGATTCAGGAAAAGGAAAGAAACAAAGGTGGTGGCAGGAGCAACATACATCTGAAACTAAAAGATGTCCAGGGGAAGCACAGTAGAAATTCCAAAACTATGGCATACGCTATTAAATTCTATACAACTTTAAAAAACCGTCAGCATCCCTTTAGCAAAATATGTAGCCGCTGGAATAACCATAGGAAAGTTTAAAATTTGTGAGTGTTCATAAATCTCAACATTGGTGGCTTTAGTTATCTAAAAATGCTGGAAGTGAGAGGAATATGGAGGTATAAAAAACAAAGTTGTTTATTTCAAGAGGAATGGATGAAGCAGGGAAAAAAAAAAAAAGAATAGTAAACATACGCAAAAAGCACCCACTGAGTCTAAAGAGATCTTTTCATTCCAGTAAGTCAATGAGAATTTTCTCTTTTGCTTTATGAGAACATTTTACTAACCATGAGATAGTCATCATTGTTCCACATGACAACTAGCTCCATCTCCATCATCTTGGCCACCAGACGGACATTGCGTCCATAGGGTGCTATTTGAATTCCATTGCTGGTGTAAGGCAATTTAATGACACTGTAATAAGTTGAGAAGAGAAAATGACCTTATCATGCCAATATTATGGAAGTATTAGTTATCTTTTTTAGATATAATACACATGCAACTAGAGTACCTGCAGCAACATCATACAGAATTTTTTTCCTTTCTAAATGTAACATTTCAAGATACATTAAAATTTCTGTTAATTGAAGATCAATATCAGCAGTTTCATAGAAGAAGATTGTTATGCGCTGATTATACTAGTGAAAACATTTGCATGAGACTTGGCATATTTGCTTGGCTTGGTTTTGTTAGAGTATAGTTACATGTTTCAAGAACTCATAACAATACAGTTTGTGTGGTAGAACTATTGTTGATTATCCTGAAGATCTTCTATGGACTACAGCCTGTTAATACAGGAACTATTGCTATGACTGAAAACTGACAGGTTAGAGAAACCCATAAAACGAATGTTGAAGCAGAATTAGGTTTTCATCCTTGTGGCTGAATTCTAATGCTACAAACTAACAACATTAAAGATCAAATATATTTTGCTGAGTACTTAGTAAGTATGTGATACAATCATGAAAGAGTTGGTTGGAAGGGACCTTCTGAAGTTTCCCAGGCCAGCTTTCCACCTGAAGCAGGTCTATGTGCAACACTAGACCAGGTCAGTCATAGCATATGGTTCTATGAACGTAGAACAAAAATTTTAAATGTAGATAATTGGGTTAAGCCCATATATTTATATAGTTTTCTTGGAACAAAAACTAATAAAATAAGTTTTTCTAAATACAGTTTGCCAAATTAAGGTATAGCTGCAAGTTATCTTTTTGTCATTATGGTTATTGTACGACAGGTAAGTATAGTAAGATATAGACAATTAATGGTATATTACTTCCCATATCTGCATGTACTCACTGACAAAATGCAATCCTGCCTGTCTGATAAAAAAGCTGAAAACTTCCCTGGAGAAATTTCCTTGTATGGGAGCAATTTGTCTAGAAGAATGAGTGATGCAGAACCCAAAGGTTCCCATCAGTGTAATTCCTCAGTAAAACAGCTGTTTCTGGACATAGTAATCCTTAGAATATTGTGAACAGTCAGTGGTCTCATACACAAGAACTTCTTTTTAAGACCTTCCAAATATTTCTCTGTTAGTTATGTAGTTCAATGTTTATCTTGTACCGTATGTGTGTTATCTTTAGCACAGAGAGTTCAGAGTCATCTAAGTCTCAAATCAAATGAGCAAAACACAGGAATTTCAACTAATATCTACTAAAGGGTATGCGCTGTTTCATCTGTACTTGTAGTAGAGATAAGCATAAGCAGACTGGTATTATCTAGGAGACTGTAGTTTCACTGTGAGAAATATTTTGGTTTGACAAGGTTAGTCTCTGCCTCCAGAAACGTACTCCAAGCTCAATTCAAATAACTGCAAATTAAATACTTGTCTAGAGAGTGTGAATGCTTGATAGGAAGAAATGAGAGTAGAGTCCAGTTAGATGTGCTAGCTTCTGTAATTTGTTAATTTGTTTTTGATATGAAGTAGTCTTTTTTAGTGCAACTGCTACATAACTCGTGGCCTTCTTTAAAAACTTTCTTTCACATTCATCACAGAATCTTACCCAACACTCCTGACAGAAATGCTGCCTTTCTCAACAATGACCACAGAAGGTCCCAGCTCAATAATGATCCTTGCGATTTTTTTGTCCAGGCCACGTCGTAACTGAATGTTGAAGTCTGGGCTGGTTTCATCACAAACAGTTGCAAATATATAGTTGCAGGTCCCAGTGAAGTCATATTGGTATTTATCAAAGGTTGAAAAATGCCCTCCACCCCAGGTAGAACAGGAATCCTTGCTCAAAACTGTAAAAGTGAAAGAGAAAAATGGATTTAAGTGTCCTGGCAGCATATTTGCTCTTTCTGGTTGCCATTTCAAATACAAATAGTAGGATAATCTAATAAATTTCTACTCAGATTAATTATGTAAACAACATCTTAGCCTTTTTATTTTTTTTTCTTTTTTATAACCTAAAACTTTTATCTCAAGTCAGGAAGTGATACAATAGTTGAAGTCAGAGTGTTATTCTTATCTACTATAAGAAGAAGATAGCTCCCTAGCTTGGGAAACCCCTTTCATCTCCTCTGTGGGCAATATAAAGATTTACCTTCTTATTTCAGTCTGGTCAATCTGTTTGCAAAGGCAACAGCTTCCTACTGGAGACACCTTTAGCATCTCAAGCACAATATTTACCAAGCTGTGGCATTACTGTATCATGATCCATTGCACAGTCAGATCATTAGATACCCAAAGACAGTCTTCAAAGCACAACTTGTAAGTTGCCACTTTTTTTTTTTTTTTTTGGCTCCGTGCTTGTGTGACAAAGTTCCAGCCAGCTTTATAAATATACGGAATGTTCTTATCAGTTTTCATTTTTGAAGAGTAATCACTTTTCATCTGAATGCACAGATTTTAGGAGGTTGAAATGAATCATAAAAAAGAGATATAACTCCAGCACTTGAGGTTAGATATTTCTATACCTACTTAAAGCATTTGAACAGTCCCTCTGAAGCTGATTGAACTATTGAAGTAAGTAAAATCATGTCTTTGGTTATATATTTCCAGACTTAGATCATTATTTTTAATTTTTAAATTATTTTTGTTAATGGAGTTATATGAAGCTCAGGTACCTTAGAATATATCTTAGAAGCACAAAGTATCAGGTAAATTTAGCAAGGTCTAGCTGCAATTTATAATCACTGCTTTAAATCCAAAACATTTTTTACTCTTAAAGAGTGATCAAATGACTACAGAATGTTACTGTTTTTATTCAGGTCATGTAGAAAACATTGTTTCTCAATAAGCTGTTACCTGTTGGCAAAAAGTATTCCTCTTCCATACTTCTGTGCTGTGCAGAACGTCTGACTGGAAAATAGGAATTGGCTAATTGTTATCATTGGACCTTCATGCCCAATTCCAGATAGTTTAATATATTGTGCTTCAGTGATACTGACCAGCAAAGCCCAGCTCTTTCAGCGTGTGCCGAGGAATGATTAAATGGGGTTGCACAATGGTCAGAGTGCAACAGGGTCACCTTCGGTGTATTTATTTTTATTTAAATCTTATCAGAGAAAAATAGCAAATGCGAATGTCAATAACTCAAGAAAGTTTAAAACTAGATTGTATATTTGTCTTCTGAGTTCAGTTTTTATTAAGTCCTACCCAGGGACTTTCTTTTCATTTGTATATAGCCCTACTCTACTGTTGTAAGAATAGACAGCAGACAGAGATGAATTGCTGATTTTTTTTTTTTTTTTTTTTGGCTGGTAACAAGTAGTGAGCTATTTTTGCCTTCAAGGTGAACTTCATGTAGGTCTTCCATGCTTATACTGAAAGAGAATTCACCTAATCTGAGCCACTGTGCTGCTTCTGCCTAAATAAATGCCTCTCATCATAATAAATTTGCGTTTTATGTAATTCTTTTTGTTCTACACTTCTGCATTTTCCCGAAACTATATTAAGAATTTCATTGTCAGACACTGAAATGATGCACCTTTCAGAGTACACAGAGTGGCTTTTTAACAGTATGCAACAGTAAAGCACAGTTTTTTAATGTAAAACATTAAGATTATGGATTACTAGTAAGAATGTCTGTAAATAGAATATGCTAGAAATATTGTTCAGAATACCAGGATATTTCTTTTTGAAAGGCTCTAGTGAAAACTGTATGTTTTCAGAATGGTTTTAGCGTTTTGTATCCTGTATTAGCAGAGGAACAGCACATCCTGTAAAATAGAGTATATCATGTTGGCATGTTGCGATTTATTAATTTTTGCCATGGATGTGGAAAATGAAACGTTTATTGAATTAAATTTAAACTGAAAAGTCAGTGCCTTACATTTCTTCAGAAAAGATAATGTGAAAAGTTTTAGTGGTTCTGCCCAAAGGTTGACATAGCTCAATATTTTATTTCCAGCAGCGATCGCTTAGAAACTGCCCATGGGAAGAGTATCGTCAAGTCAAGCATGTATACTTCCCCAGATTCTCAGTCTCCAATTATTTTCAGTTCAGGTAATTTTGTGAGGCTATTGGAATTTGTCTCCTTATTCCCCTTTTGTTCTGTCTTCCAACTACTTGTCCAGCTTCCTTTTGAACCAAAGCAAAATGTCTTTGTAACAGAAATATCAGAACCACTGCTGTCAAAAGTTAGCATTTTAATTATGACTTAATATTTTAATGATATTCACCTTCCTAACAGTACTTCTGATAGCTAAAGTTTTTAGTACTTTAAAGCTATAATACGTTATTGTCTTGTGCTTTGGCATGGCACACATTTTTACACAGGTAAGATATTACTATCTTTTGTATTTTTTAGAATCAGAAGGACTAGCACAAATTTGCAGTAAGTAGGTAGCTGGAGTTAATTTTGCTTTGCTTTGCTTACAGATTTTGGTGCATGCATACAAGCCATTCTTAGGAGTTAAGATAAAACTGAGAAACTACCAGAACTGTGGCAACAATAGCTTCAGCTGGGACAACTGGATGTTGAACCAGAGATCTGTTCGTATACTGACTCCCCACGGGCTGCTGGCTATAAAGTTGAGGAAGAACTATTCCATATTCTGATCTTTCACTTGCACATGAATTTGTCATAAACTGCAATCTTTAAAATAATCTCATAGACCTACACTACGTAGAGAAACAGCTTTATTTCATTTCCTGGATTTTGCAGCATCAAAAGAATCAATTTCCTAATTTCTTTGATAGTATTAGGGAGTAATCTGCAGGAATGAAAATCCAACAGATCACACAAACAACCTCAATAACAAATTTCTAAATGTGGAAGGCTACTAAACTGCTCACAGTTTCTGCCCTTAGGCATCACAACCTCAAAATGGCACATTAAAGCCCTTTCAAATCAGTGTAAAGCTTACACTCTTCATTCAGAATTTCTAAAACTAATGCTTTAAAATATATGCTCCTTGAGGCAAAGACTTTATTTTTATTATGTATTTTGTACGGTGTTTTCTGTAATATAGAACTGATGCTGAATGTAGTTGTTACTCATAGTTGCAATGTGAATATTAAATACCAAGTCAGGCACTTACTTCTTTGAAGAGATTCTTTCTGTTTTTGGAGAAAAAAGTGAGGCCAATAATTTCCTTCAAAAGCTGTGAAAGGAAAAACACAACAGGAAAATGTTATCCTCTAAGCTGTCAGAAATCCTATGCAATATGAGATGGGAAAAGTAACATCCCATGTGTCCTTCACATGGATCATATGATCTGTACGAGAAGAGTGGGAAATCCTCAGGCCTAGTTGTTGCTTTTGCTGCTCATGTTAAGGCAGAGTGATGAAAGCTGTTACCTACCCGCTTCCAGACACCTCTACACAAAGCCTGTTCTGGTTATGAGAAGCCAAAGAATGTTTAGCAAATGTGGAGTACAACATGGTCCCTCTTCTGTCACAGACCCAGACCTACATCATGTGCACAACTGCATTGTGTTCTCAGACATACCCAAAGGTTCTTTTGCCTTGCAGCTTGCTTCCTGTCCAAAGTGCAAAGAGAGTAAGATAGATGTCGAAAAGGGCTGCCACAGCCAATCTACAAGCAGTGAGCCCTGTGCAATGACAGAGGTGCTGTATTCATGGAGTGAGCTTTCATGGAGTCAATAGCTACGTAACAACCACAGCAAGCTATAAGAAAAATAACCTGGGCTGCTTCAGAAATGTGCTACTTGTTCTTAAAGTTTGTCAGGTCCAGCATTTCTTAGGTAGCAGGAGCAAATATCCTGTAAATCCATATACTTCTCTATTATATGTTTAGGATTTTTTGCAACAGGGAAAGTTATGTTATGGCAGGTTTCTTTAATCACATAAACTAGGCCAAGTCGACACACATATCTACATATACACTACAGCTCTGCAGGCTTCTCTTGCTTCTTTATATACTGAAGAGAATAAAAACCCCTAGGGAGCTCACCAACTGTCACAGACTCTCTAGCCAGTTCCATGCTGTGCTGCTGAAGGTGAGGTAATATTTATGATGTGGTATTTCAAGGACTGTAGCAAAACAGGTGAGGATCTGCCTTGTATGTGACACTAGATTAAGGCACAAGAGAGCTATGTGAAGAACAAGAGTTTCAGTGCATGCTTTTGCTTCGTAATTGAGATCCAGACATCTCCAACTGCCCCATCAGTCTATGTTGAAATAATACTTAATGAAAAAGTTGTTATCTGAATAAACTAATCTAAGCTTTTAAGAGCTAAAATACTACTCTGGAAGAATTGTATACAAGGAATATCTAGACAGAAGGGAAATAAATCAAGGATGTAAGTTCAGTGACAGAAGTGCTCCCACCTCAAATGTTTTTTCTAGTAGCTTTAAATGACATTCATTTCAGTCAGTTGACTCTTTTCACAGGCTGTGAGAGTAAATACAAATTTGCTGAGAACAATTTGACTTCCAAAACATGTGTCTAATATGGAACAAAGGGTTTATACACAAAGAAATTATTTCCCTCCATTGGGGTAAAGAAAACCTTAGGTCACTATCTGTGGTGTAAATGCCAAGGCAAGTTCAGTGAGATATATTCCCTCTATCCTGCTTCCTAGATATTGTGTCCATTTCAATTGGTCAGTGCTTTACAAACAAAAAAATGAAACTCAAGGGTACAACGTAACATATTTTTTCTGAGTTGGTAGTAAGTTACCAGCATAATAACCTCTTCATAAACTAACCAAGAACATTTCCACATGAAAGAAGCAGCACAAAGCAATCTCATTAGCTGTTGAATTGCTAGCTGCTGTACTCAATGCATGGCAAGCACTTCAACTTCCACAGTTGTCTGACACACTCATCAGAAAGTCATTGTAGAACCTATTCACACTGCCTTGTCCTCTACAATTGATCAGCACTGGCCAATAATCGTTTGCAATTCTGCCAGTGTTTCAGTAAAACTTTTGTGGTCAGCCTGCAACTCATCAGGCATCTCCAGAATACAGCATGCTTGTTCCTCTGTCCTTCTAAGTTCCTAGTGAGCCACGTATCAGAGTGAGTATAGCACAGAAAATTATTAATAGAGTCGATTTGTGTGGCTATCAACCTAATACTCTTTACACCTAGAATTGCTGCTGCCTTTTTTGACCCCCTTGATTTTGCTAGCTCTATTTGATCAATAATCTATTATTGTTAGTTTAAGTTTTGCATTCACTACAGTTTAATTCCAAACTACAAAAACTACATTAATGGAATTTGGGATTGTGTAACAGCTGCCTTCAGAGGATATTACATTTGCAGGAATTGAAGATAATGTCTAAAATGTTATTTCAAGTGAGATCTATCTAGAGAGCTTGATGTAAAACAAAAAGTCTAATAATTTACGGACAACTACTTTAGATCAGGACAGACAGTTTGGTTTACAAAACTTATTTGTGAGCTTTTCAAGCTCAAAATTCACAAGTTTAAGCATGCCAGCCATGAAATGTTACATATATGTCTAGTTTGGTGTTTAGATTAAAAAAATGAATGTAATAATCATCTTGGATTACATAGAGGTGTGCAAGAGTTATACTGAAAATAACTAAGGATATGAAATCCAGTTTAATATTTTGCTCTACGAATGGCTAGTGAAACAAATGTGGAGCCATTCACTGACCCTCTGCCAATCAGTCTATATCCTGTCAGATCAAATTATTAGACTAATTACGGTACAGTAATTATTCTCAGCATTTACATTATTTTCCTCACACTTAAGTAAAATCACCCTTGCAATTATTAACTATTCACAACCACATGAAATGGCAGATTGTGTAGATGCAGCAAGTGCTATGGCCCCATGTAGCTGTTGTATATAGCAACCATGTAGGAAGTTTCAGTTGAAAAGGCTGTCCTAGTGGTAAATGAGATTTCTCAATCACTGAAATCTTTACTGACATTTGGCTATTTCTGCAAGTATTCTGTTTTCCTTTGAGAAATGGGATGATTTTGAGCTGACATGAAATTACTTGATTTTCAATTAGCTCAATAGAACTTTAAACAGACTTTCACTTTTCTTAGATAGAGGAACTTTTACTTTCAATTCCTACTCTACTCTAGTTGGCCTGGCTTCCTTGGGAACTATATCTGTCAAAGTGAGGTTTCTGTGTGGTCAGTCTGTCTAGTTCATGACAGCAATACAATCCAGACAGGGAACATGTATTACTGTGAAGAAGTAAGTCATTTTTTTTGCTATGCTATAGTTACTATGAGATATCTCTATGGGGTAATACAGTTTTATGTTGTAGAGACTTCTATCACAGTATTTCACTTGAGCTAAAGGATTGAAAACAAAACATTTCCATTTGATCTAGAACATTGAAATGACATATTTTATGTACTTCCAAATACACTAGGATTTTTGTTTTGTAAAGTTTAGTTTTATCTTCTCATTTGGAACAAAAAGAAATGTTGAAATGTCAGAAGTTCTGGAAAAGACAAAAGCTTTAAAGTAAATTATACAAACCTAAAAGGAAATTTAACAGCAAAGATAGCTGAAATATTAGTAATCAGTTGCATATGTTCATGATTACTACTCTTCAATATTAACTCCCTTTGCCTCTTGCAAAATATGTTGTCTGAACAGCATAAATCAAGGTAGCTTCCTAGTTATATATTTAGTAAGAAAAAACGTCACAACTGCACATTAACATCTCCTAAGGATCCATGCACAGTTTTGACTATTGAAGTAGCTGAAATGGTGAAGCCTCAATTTAGTCAATGAATGAACATATCTTATTCAGCAAAAGCTAGAACTAACAGTTTTAATCTGGTTTTAAAAATCTGTAGGGTATTTGTTGTTGTTGTTGGTTTGTTTTTTTTTTTTAATCAGGCTAATATGTGTTTACTGCTTTTTTTGCGTTCTCAAGGGAAAGAGGAAGTGAGTCTTCCAGTTTCCATCAGACTTCACATCAAACATATGCTCTTACAATGAATATTTACATTTCTAGTTAGAGACAGATTCAAGGTATGGAATTTGAATGCAGATCCATGATGAGGATAACTGGAGTCCTTTCTCTGATTTAACTCATTCTGAAGAGGCAAGAGTTGGATCTAGAGTTCAAAACATTGAGCAATCTGCATGTTGGCAAGTTTTAGAACATACAGATCAATGTCTTATTGATCAGCTATGCCTCCGAAAATTATCTGATTTCAAAAGCTTACTCAACGGAATGAAACCTCTATTTGTTTTTGTGGTCTGCAACCTTGTATGGCATTTCAAGGTCCCAAAATGTTGATACATCCAAAAGTGAAAAGACATTTCTGTAAGAATTTTCTAGATCCTACTTTTAAGCTTTTATGTTTAAATTTAACTGAAGTTTCATCTTAGACAACACAGTCCTTTATAGATGAGGCCCTATTTGTAATTGCCAAGTTTGAGCATAAAGCTTGTGGCTGAAAAGGGGTCAACAGCAATTTTCCATTTGATTTCAAATATTAGTATTTATAGTAATACATCTACTCATCTAACATATCAAGTCATGTAGATTAAGAATTTGCAGGCATCTGCATTTGGGGTTAGAACCCACATTCAGGTACTTGACTTGATCTTGGTTACCAAGGTGCTAATACAGTAAATGGAGTTATACTTGATTTATAACAATACAGCTGAGATTAGAAATTGGCTTTGAGAGTCTACTAAAGGGTCGAGTTGCTTATATTTTAATTCTTTTTAGTGCTACAGTTTAAGTCAGTGATTTAAGAGCAAGACATGTCCTTGTGCAATTTGAACTATATGGTTCATTAAATGTAGTGAATACAATACAGAAGAAATAAATTTAACTTTGTTCAAATTAAAACAAGTGAAGTACGCTTTTTAGCGGCTTGCAACATGTTCTTGAAATCAGAACTGTAGCAACTGATGATTGAAGCAAATATGAAGAAAAGATAAAATGAAACCATTATCTTAAGCAAAGACAAACCATGACAAAAAAGGGTCACTTTCAAAGAATCCACTGAAAACACTATAGGAATAAGTAAGAAGGCAGAGTACTTAGAGAGCCTATTAACTTATTGTCAAGTCTTTTTAAAAAATTACACAGTCATCTGATATTCAGATAGGTTGGATCAAAAAAAGTAAGACAGAGCCCTTTAAAAACCTGATTAATTATATTGAATAATATATGGAGGAATAATTTAAGAGTCATGTAAAATTTTTAGAGTGGAATGATTTGCTTGTTTTCCAGCACAGGATTCTTTCTATCTCATAATTCTTCAAAAAAGTAATGCCATTCCATAGCTCATACTTAATACTTTTTGCAGTTTGCATAACAAAGGAAAAAGCATTTGATCATCACTCTACACAGAAGATACACAGCTGCCACAATGACATCATGAGACCACTGCATCATGAACATCTGAAAGATGAAGGTACTCAGCAGCTTGGAAACACAATGTAAGTCCATTAAAAACATTCCCTGTATTGAGGGAACCAATTAGGGAATGACCCAACAAAACAGTAACCATGTTTCTGAAAAAAAGTTAAGACGAATAGTTCTATTTCCGTCATATATTTATTAAATAGGCAGTTGTGTTTTAAGATGCAGTGAGGAAGAAGAAAATGTGTAAACTTAATTCTGATAGTTGAGGAAAAGGAGAGCAAGACCTTAACATCCTGTGTTGTAATATTACCACAGAGTCACGCACTTTGCTTCAATAAATGCATATTTTTCTTCAAATCATACAACAAGAGGAAGACAGACATCTTAGACTTACCAGCAGATTGCAGAAAACTGCAGAAGATGAGCACTATTATTGTCGGAAACATGATGCATACCCTAACTGGAGAGGTTTTTTTAGTACTCTCTTCTGTTCCAAATGGGCAGCGCCTCTGCTGCCACTTTGTAAGCTCACCTCTTCAAGCTTGGATGCTTTATATATAGAATTGCAATGCCCTCCCTTATTCCCATGGCTTTCAGAAATTGCAACAGCAGGGCGCCCGCCAAACAGGATCTCCTCTTTATCAAGTTAAACACACCTAAATGTCATTTAGAAAGAAAAGAGAAATCATAAACCTCCTCCAGTTCATTATCATTCTTATGAGGTTTTTATAATGGCTTCTATTTCTGACAGCTCAAACACATTTAACTTCATTTACTGAACAAATTTGGTATTATACCCAGAAGCAATATTCAAAAAGACAAATAATACACAAATTATGATTACTATCTGATAAGCAGAGGATTAATATTGGACCAGTACACAAAGTGGAAGAATGAAGTGCAGGAGCTTTGGAAGTTCTGGAAAGAATGTGTGGATACCAGCTGGCAAGGAATGAATGAAAAGAGATATAAATCTCAGATTTTTTTTATTAATTCTTCTTTCATTAAATTTTATTCACTCTCCTGAGTGACTGCACTCATCTCTCACTTGTGTGACTTTTTAAGCAAAATGATAAACTTTACCTCAGTAAGAAGGGCTGTCCATGGTACAAGCACAGGCATAATACAACTGCTTTCCTGAATTTGCAGGGTAACAATTGAGCTTCTGCCTATGACCTTAGCACTGCCAGGGGCAGAGGGCAATCTGTGTTACAAAATGGGAAAGGCTATTGCACTGTGGTACTTCAGCAACTTTGATGAGTTCATCTCCACCTTCCCACCAACATCCCCAAAGATCAATTCCAGTTCTCTTATAACACTTGGATCTCTCCATACCAGAGATGAAACACTGACTGCATCGGTTGTGTTCACTGTGTCACTGCCCCACTGAACTGACACAATAAATAAGAAATATACTTGCTTGATCCTGATAATTTTCACTAGCATAGTAATTACTTCGGGAAAAAATAATCTAATTAGAAGACAACTTTCCCCATAAAATATAAAAGGTATGAATTACCTCTCCATATGAATCTCTTCAGCCTTTCCTGTTTCACCTATTCAATAATTATTTTATGTAATTCATTACTTTCCTGGGTTCCTATTGTTTTTGTCTTTCTCTGGTATGATTCCTTTGCTTGCAAACTGGCTCCTCACCATGTTCTCAGAGTTATCCCTTCTGAGTGGTGTGAAGAAGCACAGGAGAGACAGTGACCATCATTTAGTGTAATATTAGCCCTGGGTCAACTTCATTGTAATTAAAATAAAACCATGAAATTCTAACTGAAACAAAGGTCTGCCCTATTTCCATGCTCTGCTCTTTGTTTGTTTGCTTGCTTGCTTGTTTGTTTGTTTTCCTACCCCAGCAACTGAAGGGTAAAGTATTTGATTGTTGATAGTAGAATTGTGACCCTTAATTCCAAAATTTCAGTTTAAAATTTTCTGCATCTGACTTGTAACAAAACAAAATAAATGAACAAATTCAAGAAAAAATATTTTCGATGAGAAAAAATTGTTTAATTAAATCCCAGACTTTTAAGAAATAATTTTACACCAATAATTTGACCATACTGATCATTACCTTATCCCATGTTTTCAACTGGTTTGTGAATATTCGGTATTAAAATGCTCCCCAAAATAAGACAAGAACAGTCTCATCACCTTTGACTCTGTTGCACTTGATGCAGCATTTTATTGTTTACAGAGACTTTTCACAAATTTCACCTTAATGCAGTTAAAATAATTGAACTTTTAGGATTTACCGTAATAATGTGAGAATTACCATTTGACTCAAACATTTAAATCTTGTGACTTTTACATAGTTCCCTTCTAGGATGTGGGAGTTCATATACTTTAAAAGTGCATGATAACTGCTCAATGCTTTCTGAATAGACAGGACATTTTTCCAAAAGGTGTCAACTTGTCACTTCTGAAAATCTTGATCAAAGTGGAAAATTATTAAGTCCTCAAAACAGCCTAATTAAATTGATAGTACAATCAATCTATAATTATTAAGGTTTTGCAACTGTACATACTACATTAATGTCTGGCAAATCAGCTCTAAGTTCTTATTAATGAAATCCAAAACAGAATTTCACTATTCTCACTTTTAGGAAATAACTGCTCTGTGAAGATCAGGAACTGTATTACTCCCTAATAACTTAAGCTTTATCACTGAGAGTGTCATACAGAAAAGTGCCATCCTCTGACAGAAAAGATGAAAAAAAAAAAATCACTGTTGTCAAACAGGTGTTTATTTTCATTTGTTACATATATACATAATCTTTCTGTCAAGCAGTAATAAATTAAAACAGTTACTATCAATGCACATTCTATGACTTGCTCATTTCCAGAGCTGGGTGCTTGAGAGCAACATTTTTGCTATGAGAGGTACCAGACTGACACCTCATGGGAATAAGATCCCTGGTAATGCATGAGAAGGCACCAAAACCTTTATATACCACCTAACAGCTAATTTTCCTCTTCCATTGCCATGCTTCTAAGCTTTTCTCCATAGCCTTTATGTTTACCAAAACCTTTAATGCCACCATTATATGAACCTTAGGAGCTCATGAAACGCAAATACTGGCAAAAGAAATTACAAATAACTATCCAAAATATTGTTGTTTTTAGTTCCCCATATTTGTAGCAATGTTCTTGGCTGACATTTATTCCATCCAAGATGTAAGGATAAAAATTTTACCTTCTGCTACCCTGGAAGGAATTTCACTGTATCAGCCTCCATACCTATGATTCAGCAAGTAAATTGTTATTTTATGAGGACATCCCATGATGATGTAAATACAATTAATCAAAAGCAGCTATCTACAACTACATTTAAGTGGGGACTCCAGACCAAACATTTGCTGCAGGACTACAAGAACTGACTAAGTCTGCAGTATGTGGATAATTATTTTATACCTTAAAGCTTTGTGAAAAATAGTCTATAAAACTGTAGTTAGAGAATGACACCTCTAATTAATGTGCTTTTTTTTTCCCATGTCATAATTATAACTGATTTATTAATAGTAATATAACTGCTGCTTACAAACTGGCATTGTACAGGTGAGCAGAGATTATTGTGGCCATATATATTATCCAGTATTTTGGTATTTAGGTACTGTTTACTTTCCAGCACCATGTGTACTTCTGGAAGATTTTGAAATGTCAAAGGAATTAATGTTAAGCTAGAAATTATGCATACTGAAAGAGTCACAACATTTTACCTAATTAAAAGACCATCTTGCACGGTTTAATTCATTTAGGAAATTACAGGCATATCAATTCTAGGATGTTTTGATGCTTTTATGAAGTTCCTTAAAAAACCCATTCCACTTCCAGTAATATACTCCTTCTTCGTATATGATTTTAGCAGCCTTGCATATATTTGGATAAATAGCTAAGTATCTTTATAAAGAGTCAAACCAAAATGCAGCATTTAGTTAGCCCGAAGCCTTGTGGGTACTTTAGAAGCTTGTGCCTGTAAGATTCCTTGGTTCTTACTGATATGTAAAGATACTGGCTACAGCTTGATAACCATCTGGCAGTTTGACACAACAGCTCAACTTGTTGGTTTGTTTGTTTGTTTGTTTGTTTTTTGTTGTTGTTGTTGGTGGTGGTTGGGGTTTGTTTGCTTTTGGTTTTGTTTGGTTTGGGGTGTTTTTTTGTTTTGTTCATTTGTTTTGTTGGTTTGTTTAGGTTTTTTGAGCTCAAATATTTGATATTCTAACTCATTCAAATTTTAAATCACTGTAAGATATGTTGGTTTAACATGAGTATTAAAATCATACATACTTCAACTTCCAAATCATTGTATATGACTGGCCTTCAAACACATCTTAGAATATTCATGCTGACATCATTTATGTACAATGAATATAACATACCTTAGTAATGCTGTATCAGAATTAGATAAAATCAGGCTCTTGAATAGAACCCCGTTATCTTGATGACTAAGATATTCACTATGACTGGCAGGGCAACCTCAGTTTCTATCTGCAGTCAAATGGAGTGTAAAATTTCAGCAGGAAGGTTTGACATTCCAGGGAATGTTCTTCTTTTTTTTTTTTTTTTTTTTTACAGACTGGACTGTCTCAAGGTAACACTGTTTATTTTCTGTTAGCATACCTTGACTATATGCATATTTGAACATAACTGGTATGAATACAGACTTGGAAAGAGGTTTGAAATCCTTCAAACATGAAATTGGAGAATAGGATTGAAATACGATAGAAATTTCACAATAGGTGTGACAATGTTTCCTTTAATTTCTAATCAATTTTTAAATCTTGAAAAGATCACATAGTAGAAAATTAAACACTGCATTAGTCACAAATGAGGAAGCTCCTCAGAAATGTCTTGGTTTCCTTAAAGAATTTCACATTTGACAAGAGCAGAAGCACATCCGTAACACTCAAGATTTTGACTGAACAACAGTATGTCTGCTGTATAAGGCAGAAACACTGAATTCCCATAGAGACAACAGAATATATGCTGACTGCATCTCTGATGTAAATTTTTTGAATTATTAATATAAACAGAATTTAGCTACAGAATGAACAAATCTTTAAACAATGAGTGGATGGGAATTTTGTCCGGGACATGAACAACCAGAAAAAGGACCATGTAAAGTTTTCTTTGTACTATTGTGGAAAAACAAGGAGTATTTTTGATTTCTCTACTGCAGTGGAAAGGAGTTAAAAGGAAACTTTCCTATGCTGTAACACATACTGAATATTTTATGTCTTGGTCTTCTCACAAAAAATAGCTTAAGTGAAAAATTAAAGAAAGACAAGTAGTCAGTATCAGCTATTTTACATAAAACTCTTTAAATAAAGGCCAGAAAATCCAGTATTGTGAACATATGACAGGAAGGAATGACTAGTCAAGTCAGAATGAAACAGTTCCTCATACACTGCTACTTCTCCAGGCAAAGGTTACTTCAGAGGGTCCTGTCTAGTTGTCAGAGTAGCTGACCAGCAATCAGGCAGGCAGGTACCACATAAGCCGCTGGCTGCCCCTGCTGCCCAGATGCTTTCCAAATAAACTGACAATAAAATAGATACATATTCTGAGAATGTTCCAGTTGTGTAAACAAAATTTTTTTCACTGAGAAATATTCACAAAGAAATCATAGCCAGCTATGCCCTTATCCTCAGCCTGTGTCCCACCTTTAGAATACCCTGATATTTATGTTCATTCTCTGTGACTTTCTAACTGCTTCTATTCACACTTTTCATATGCTTAAACTTCCCCAAACAGTATCTAAAAGAAGCCCAGTGTGATTGTGCCATCAGACACTAAATAATCCACCTTATGGTTTTAGTAGAAATTCACACGTCCTGCTTTCCTTTTGGTCACCAAAATCAAGAGAATTCTCTTTCTCAGTACCTAGAAAATTACTCATAATTCTGGAATTTATTAGATATGATATTCAAAATAGATTAGATACCTCACATAAAAATACTATTGAGCAGACTGTTATGGCTGCTATTCACTCGAAGCCAGCTCTACTATTGATGTGACTACAGATATTTGAATATAAAAGTTCATTTAACAATGTACATTATTTTTGTTGCAATGTACAGAGAGTGGCCATAGGTGTTAAGGAGGATTTTATTTCTTGTTTTACACTGCATCTGGATGGAAACTGAATACAAATGAAGAAATAAGTAACAACACTCTTTCACTGTTCAAAAAGTAGCAGTCTTGCATTGTTCCAAAAGTACTTTTGTACTTAAATGACTGTAAAGCCAAATCTTTCCCATGCAGTTGTTAAGAAAAAAAAAAATGTAGAAAAAAATTAAAACACATGCCCGTAAAAGCTGTAAAGACTTCATCAATTGGTACTTAACTTCTAATTCTAATTTGTTGGGAACAATGGCTGAGACCTCACTGTGTTGGCTTTATGCCTCTGGCATTCATTTTGATGGATATCTTGGGTACTATAGCTGTGGGGACCTCAGTTGGTGTCATTCACTCTTTGTGTCCTGCCAACATGAGAAGCTGAGAAAGCCTGGCACTCCCAGTTCTCTGAAGCATAGCTGCTGCCCTGGAGGCAAACTTGGAAAAAAAAATTTGAAGTGTTTCTGGAGTAAAACATGTGGGGCAAAAAACCAAACCAAACCAAAAATAGCAAACACACAAAGCAAGCAAGGCCCACCCCTGTGAGAGTGTGCTCTGACATGATACCCTGTTATCCTTCCTGTGCACAGGAACAAAGGGAAAGCAAACTCCCTTTGCTCTCATCTCCCACACTCCCTCCTTCTGCTCCTGAGTTCTGGTTTGCTGATGCTGAACTCAAACTGTTTTGCATTCTGACCTCTGGAGCAGTCTGGGCTGCATCGTTTATTCTATAACACTTAATCCTAAATTCTGGTCATTTTAGCTACAGTGCTGGCAGAAAAGAACAGAACGATACAATTGTGGAAAAATAAACCATAGAGGGAATGTCTCCTTTATTCGTGTTTGTCTTCTATCGCTTGATACTCATGTATGACTTTTTAATTAAAATTTCTGTCAAACACTATAATTGTGAACAAAATCTGTGCAGCATCTTTTAAAGCCACATTTATCTGGTGATTAAGTAGTCTGTAGAGGAAGACATTGATTGTTCCATTTTCATTTGCTTCTGGTAGAGAGAACAAAGGTATTCCTTCTTGCTATTTCTTGACTATCCATTATGACCTCATATCAAAGTCTAGAGACAGATTAGACTTTATGCTGAACTAAATCCAAACTTGGTGTGGTCGTTTTATTCCCAAAAAGAAAATATTGATACCAACTTATTTTTGTTAGTTCCTAACCTATTTTTTTCCTCCAGGTTGTATTAGCATGGAGAATATTTATCCTATGAGCAAAAATTTGGGAAAACACAGATCCTTTTCAGATCCTTTTTTTTTTTTTTTTTTTGGTCAGCTTTTGGGTTTTACCAGTTAAGCAGTATTCCTTTTCCAATGGAAATTTAGGAATTACCTTTAATTATACATCAGTACTTCTCCTGGACAGCATGCATTTTTACTCCATACAATACAGCAAAGGAAAGGAAAGCATTGCACATGAAAGCAGCTGTGGTTCAAATGTTTCTAGTTTGGTTCGTTAAGTCAGATGAGCAGGAAACAGCCTAAGTTCTCCTAATTGCTGTACTCATAATTTGTGGTTTGTAATTCATGTTCAAACCAGACTTAGAAAAAATAAAGTTATTTGCCACTTGTTACGGTTCTATTAATTTAATAATCAGACATTTTATTACCAGATATAGAATAAAAAGCAAATGTATTGTGTGAACCAGGAATCCATTAAGTACAAACTTTGACCTCTGTTGATAAGGAAATAAAATAAAACCTGTATTTACACAAATATTAAGAGCTGGGAACAGGAAGTCAGTGGCAATCACATGTTTAACTTGCCTTTTAATGTGTGTACATTTTAAAACAGGTAGTCTCCCATTGATGCTAATATAACATATCCACTAAGATAACATGGTCAAGCATATACTTTTGTTTACCTTTTACTTTACACATTCTGATCCTTTTTTTTTTAATGCATTTGGTTTAGAAAACATCTCAAAACTCTCAGACTTCAGAATCATCATAGAACAGATTTGAAAAACATGACTTATATCTTGTTCTGAAATTTGGAAACCTCTCCAGTTCTAAAGAAATGAAGCTATTGGCAAAATGAAACAACAATGAAGGTGTAAAAAGTGTGAAGGAATTAATGATAGTTTTTATACATACAGTTTCAAGAACAAAGGACAGTATGGCTATTTTTCCCTTGGGCAGAGAGCACTATATATTGAGAATCATAAGAAGAATGTATTCACAGAAATAATAGATTCTCTTGCAGCAAAAATTAACAACTTGGATCACTTTTGCATATCTCTACTTTTGACTAGTACAAATAAAAGATGGAACTGCAGCTGCAACTTGCAACTATTATTTACAGCTGCTTGGCCTCTTAGCCCAGACAGTTGTGTATCTGTCATGTCTCTTCTTGTCAGCTGATCATTCAATGTAGTAAGACTTCACTGCATGGAGAGACTGGCAGCATTTTATGTTTATTTTCATGTAGAATAAAGACATCAGCAGAACGATTTGGCATTTTTGTTCTCATTTTCACCCTAGTACATACTGCAGATTCAGACCTGAAAGATCTTTGCTTCTGTGCATGATCAAATCTACATGCTATTATCAGTCATACTGTTACAGTAAGAACAGTTTTTCTCATGGGGAAAAAAACCACAGTATTTGAAAGTTCTGTGTAATTAAATCCACACACACTTTTAATACTCTGCTGTTCCTACCAAAGATTAAACATAATACAATACGAAGAATCAGTTAGAAAATGAGAACTAAATATTAAACTGCCTTTATCTGGCTGTTTCAGTTTAGCAGTTTTACTTTTCATTTTTTAAACTAAGCACAATATAGCACTGAATTGCTGCATTGTGTCATGTAGTTATATCTTTAGTGTCTCAAGCTTGGATTTTCTCTCCTTGAGTGGGGTGGTGGGTGTCTCATGTGCAAATATACAGGACAAACATAACAAATTATTTCAAAGAGCTTAGGTAGTATCCAGATTTAATTTTAGTCCTTACACTTGTGAGTATGACTACTCCCTTGTGTTTTTTGTTAAGGTAATTGCAAAATTAGAATTGGGTATTCTCAATGAATTGTTCTCCACCTCTTTTACTCTAGATTCATTTCCTTTAAGGTATATGATCCGCTACTTCATTTGTTGAGTTAAAATCTCTAGTTTCTCATTGTTCAGTTTAAGAACAAGCAGATGAAGGAATAACAAAACCATGCATGTATGTTATGTATCTACAATACCATATAAACAAGATATTTGCCAAATGTATTTTCTATCCGAGGTGCAATATGCTGATACCTCAGAAGATGCTAAAAGCATCTAAGATTTTATCCAAATAAACTAGATAACTATTATAACAAGACTCAACATATTTTCCACCTGCTAATACTTACTGTATAAATAAACGTATATTTGTACCTGAGATGGATCATGAACTGGCTGGATGGCAGAGCTCAGAGGGTTGTGATCAGCAGTGCAGCGTCCGGTTGGAGGCCTGTAGTTAGTGGGGTTCCCCAGGGTCAGTACTGGGTCCAGTCCTGTTCAGCTTGTTCACCAGTGACCTGGATGAAGAGACTGAGTGCACCCTCTGCAAGTTTGCTGATGACACAAAATTGGGAGGAAGGGTTGACACACCAGCAGGCTGTGCTGAAACCTGGACAGGCTGGAGGACTGGGCAGAGAAGAACCTGATGAAGTTTAACAAGGGCAAGTGTAGGGTCCTGCACCTGGGGAGGAATAACCCCAGGCATCTCTACAGGTTAGGGGCAGACCTGCTGAAAAGCAGCACTGCAGAGAAGGACTTGGGAGTTCTGATCAAGAACAGGTTGATCATGAGTCAACGATGTGCCCTTGTGGCCAACCAAGAAGGCCAAAGGTATCCTGGGGTACATTAAGAAGAGTGTGACCAGCAGGTTGAGGGAGGTTATCCTCCCCCTCTACTCTGCCCTGGAGAGGCCACATCTGGAGTATTGTGTCCAGTTCTGGGCTCCCCATTTTAAGGACAAGGAATTACTGGAGGGAGTCTAGCAGCAGGCTACGAAGATGATTAGGGGCCTAGAGCACCCTTCTTGTGAGGAGAGACTGAGGGAGCTGGGTCTGTTCAGCCTGGAGAAGAGAAGGCTGAGAGGGGATCTCATCAATATTTATAAATATCTCAAGGGTGGATGTCAAGAGGATGGGACCAGACTCCTTTCAGTGGTGCCCAACAATAGGATGAGGGGAAAGGATCTCAGACTGAAGCACAGGAGGTTCCATCTGAATATGAGGAGAAATTTCTTTACTTTGATGGTGACAGAGCACTGGAAGAGGCTGCCTAGAGAGTTTGTGGAGTCTCCTTCTCTGGAAACATTCAAGACCTGCCTAGACACATTCCTGTGCAATCTACTCTAGGTGAACCTGCTTTAGCAGGGAGTTGGACTAGATGACCTCCAGACGTCCCTTCCAACCCTAACCATTCTGTGATATACATATACATATTATTTGTATATACAGATACACACACATAGACAAATATACCTCCACATATTTTATGTGTATACATACCTATGCTGTTCTTTTGACCTTTTCTGGCAGGTCCAGAGAACTGTGCTGCTGTCACAACTCTATACAGAACTGAAGACTTTGATCAATCAAAGCATTTAATGTGGCCCAAAGTATTTGAAAAAAATGCAGTGCCCAGTTTTGTTCCACTGATGCAATTCTGGTATGATGTCAGTAATTCCATTTGAGCATAGTTGTTCCAAGGCCTGTGACTGCTGAGCAGTATAGAACACAGTTATTTTCTCAACAGAGTATTAGCAGAGTACTTGGTTGTTGAGAATATGAGGCATATGAGAAGTTGAAATTGCCTGTGGGAAATCTGGCAAGTTGACTTGCTACTGTGTTTATATATTTTTAATTAAACAAAACTAATACACCCATGAATTCTGGCAGTTGCTGAAGTCTACAATAAAACTCTCATGTACTTTAAAGGTAATACTCTTCAAGCCTCAGAATCAGTAGAAAATTCATATCCGAGAAGTAGCAGAATGTAAAGACAATTCTAAAAAGCTAAACAAATGGAGCTTTAGATTTTCTTTTATCACCTTTACCTTCCACACATTTCTGGGCAGAACTCAGTTTATTTGTGTTTCATTGATCTTACCTGAAAAGCTGGAGCCTGTGATGTTTACATATACTCTCACCAATTACTACAAGTCCTCACTATGTGGTGAAGTGATGCCTCTATAAATTGTGCAGATTCAAGGAGATGTCATGTATTCCTTGCCCTCACTGAGGAAGTGTATGTTTCCCACTACTCTGGGGTTTGGCAGCCTCTGGATTTTCAAAAGGAAGCAGACGTTGTAATGTCTGATGTTTCATACAGTCAGAAAAGAAATTGTGTTATCTTTCTTCTTCTGCAAGAACCACAAATACAGGTGCAAAGGAGTTTAATTCTTAAAGTATCCTTATTGAATTTGGCTAGGATTCATATAGGAAGATGGGCTTCCCATACAGCTTGATTTTGAGGACTGAGTCAAATTCAGTTTCAAACAGCATATTGCATTCCTAATTACTACTGCTATACCTGTCTTCTGCTCTATCACATTTATGATCTTGCTTGGGTTTCTTCCAGTAATGCACTGAGAAACAAGACTACATGTCTGCCAGGTGTTGGTCCAATCTTTTGTTCTTTCACAAAGGTGAGAGAGATGTCTGCAGTGGGGCTCTTGCTTAAAGAGTTGGTGTTTTCTAAACACCATTAAATGTAATAGAAATGTTAAAGCCAATGCCTTGCACATGATGCATAAAAAATTGAGAGCATTATGGCAGTACTCTCTGGCTCTCTGTAACAAGTTAAGTTTGTTCCTCTTATAGGATAGCTTATTTAAAAGACTACAAGTTTGCTAGAAGAGTATTGTTGACTACAGACTTTTTCCAGAGCTTCCAAAAAAAAAAAAAAAAAGTTCCAAGCTAAACAGATCCAGCTCCCTCAGCCTTTCCTCATAAGGGAGATGCTCCACTCCCTTAATCATCTTCATGGCTCTGCGCTGGACTCTCTCCAGCAGTTCCCTGTCCTTCTTGAACTGAGGGGCCCAGAACTGGACACAATATTCCAGATGTGGTCTCACCCTGTTTCTTCCAGTCAAGAAATAAGGCTCTGTCATTGTTTGGAAAGATGTTTAGTAGACTTATATTCAATGAGAGACAACAGAAATAATTTTTGTAGCCAACAGCTGCTATCTGAGAGTACTTACATATTACAGCCTGCACTGTCAGATGGAGGTAGTTTTTCTGCAGAAAGGAAAACTTCATGAGGTCTGCTAGCTACAAACTGTTATATTAAAATGTTACTAAGCTGAAATACATTAGTAACTATCAAAACACTTCTGCTGCTTTTACTAATCATGTTGTCTGCTGTTTTGTTATGCTTGCAATGATGAATCAGCACTGGTGAGAGAGAGGAAATGTTTTCCAGTGGTTTTTACAGTGGCTAAAACTGAATGAAGTTTTTTTTTTTAAGATCTCTCTCCTAACATCCTATTTGGGGTGCAAGTACTGAGAGTATGCAATGAGACCAGTGGAGTGGCTGCTGTTAGGAGATGGAGGATTTCTACTGTTTGCTACAACTTCATGTGGCAATGCTTGAACACATCAAGGATCTTGGCTTAAGACAACCTGTATCATGGAATTCTTACTTGGAAAGAACTTTATCTTGGAGTAAACAAGATATAAAATTTTGGCCATTCTCTTGGCAATCGGTGCCAAGGGCATTTGTCATTTATATGATCATTCATTTACAATTGCTTTCATACAAGCAAGCCCAATAGGGAAAGCACTGGATTGCTGAAGGCGCATTTATTGCCTATGAAAGTTCTTACCAATTTCACAGATAAATGCAGTACAACGCTTAGGACACTGCTGTCTGTATTGCTACACTGAGTTGCATCCCTGAGACTATAATTCTCAAGAATATCTGTTTAACAAGATGGGAAAATCATGTTGTGTATGATGTTCAAGATTTAGCACTTTAATACTGTCTACTGGATGAATCAAATTTTTAAGAGGCCAGCAGAAAGTAGTTAAATGACCATGATTAGAATTCTTGTCAACATGCATCAAACTCAACAGGTATCTTAACAGTGACATAAACATGATTCACCACATTTACAACAATGTTCTTTAATGGATACAAATATAAAAATAAACAAATGGAAGTTCACTCTGGGTTTTTGATTGCTTATTGTCAAGTGCCCAGCTTACCACCAGTAAAGATACTGTAGATGCTCATGAAATCATGAGTCTGAGAGAGGCACCTCCAAATAAAAATTCACATTTTAGTTGGCATTTTGTTTCCAGTACTCCATGGAAACTGGTTTCCAAAATTGCACCTGGTACTGTACTTTGTTGATATCCTTGTTTTGAAATCATCTGAGAAACAAACTTCTGAGCCGCTTTAAGAAGTTTGGAGCTATATGGCATCTACCTGAGATCAGATCAAATAAACTCAACTCATAATGGCCTAAAGTCAAAATCCGAACATTAGACTAGTACATTTTTTTCAATCCCTCTATTTTTACCAGGTTTCTACTTCAAACAATGAAAAAATGCTGAAGGTCTCCCCTGCCTCTCTGACAGTGACATTCTATGGATACACATGCGAAAATAGGCAGAAGCACTCAAAAATAGTAAAAAGTTACTGAGATGTGATTCTTTCATTTCTAATATGACAAACCAAGATTTTTTTTCTGTGACATTTTGATGTGGCATTGGAGCTGTTCTCAGCCTTGCTCAACTTAGAGAGGCATGAAGCACTGAAAGCCTACCATCCAATAACATTGACACTAACTGGACAAAAATATGCAGATGCAGACACAGATGCATTCATCAGTGGAAAATAAATAATAAAAAATAAAGAAAAAAAAAAAAAAAAGAAACAAACCAACCCTGTATTATGGCTGTAGTAGTTTGTTTGTGGTTTATGTGGAGTTAAATACAGTGCTAGTACCTAGTTAACTCTTCCATTTGTACACCCCATACTATTGAATGTTGCATTAAATAATGATAATTCATTACAGGCTCACATAGAAGCAAGAGAATTGATCATGCATGTGTTGTGCTGGCTCCTGCAGCATGTTCAGACAGACTCAGTCTTGAAAATTGCTCTCTAAGTTCCAACAGCAATGTAGGCTCATGCAGACATGAAGAAGATGCTTGATTAAAAAAAAAACCTGGTGAGCTCAAACCATTTTAACCCATAAACTGATAAAGAAATGCCTTTATGGCAGGCTATCCTGAAAGAAGTCAGCCAATCGCTTTAGCTATGTTAAAAGCAGCACATCCAGCTGCCGTGCAAATTGAAACTGTTAGCCAGAAGTTAGGCCTAACAACTCAGAACTACTGCAAACACACAGAAAGTGATAAACAAAGAAATCACTTCTCAAGATATATTGCATCACTTAATTTTTCAATGTTTCTCTGCAAAATGATCCAAACCCCATGATCTAAAATCTCTATAGATTCTAGACTATCCATAGGCTCCTTTTAGGAGGGAAAAAAACCCAACTTCCTGGTACTGTGGTCTTACTTGAAATGACTTATGAATTTACCATCATTGCAAACATCTGCTGTAACATTCTCCATCTTTCAGCAATTGTTTGTGACTCATAGGGTGGTGTATTTGGTAACTGGAGTGTTTTTATCTCTTAGGCTCAGGAATTTAACCAAAGCCAGCTGCATCTAAGCCTGCAGCATTGCACTTTTGTCAGCAGAGTCAGACTATGTGAAGGCTTTTCAGCGGCCTTCTCAATAAAAGTGAGTTTTCCTGAAAAACAGACTAGAACAATTAGCATTTTAAATCATAAGTCTCTGACTGATTTTATTAAAAAAAAAAAGAATAAAGAAAAAAGTAACAGGGGAAAAAATGAACAAAATTTGCAAAGACTGTAAACACAACTCTCCATCTGCAGCATCCTCCCAGCACAGCTTTTTAACTTTGGGCACATTTTTCCCTCAGCAAACCTCCATGGTCTCAACCACCCTCTGCACAGTTCTCTGTGGGCTATCAAGACCCTCACCTTTGGGAAGGCATATCTGCTTCTTACCCTTTCCAGCTGCTCCATGCATGCTATACTGCAGGCTCCCTCACAGCACTTTCCATTCAGCTCAGCTATGCTTCACCCCATGCCCCTACCACAACCTTCCCTCCCCTGAGCATGCCCTGTGTTCTCAGGGAAATCCCCATCACTCCTCAGAGCTGTACCTTACACAAAAGGCAGCTGCCATGAGGAAGGAGGAGGCAGTTTTCTCCTCTACATTCTTTCCTTCCCACTCCCACCTTTTAAGGCAGAATACTATAAAATACACACTACCTTGCAGGCAAACGGACCAGTTGTGTACTGTCCTTTGTACTTTGAAAAAATTGAGTGGGGAGATGGGCTGGCATGGCTTGCCATGTACTGTGTTTTGTGACATGTCAGTTGTGCAAATACCAGAGAAAAGCCTGGATGGTGAGTTTTATGGGAAAATGAGCTGAGTATTAGTGTTAAAGTCTACCTCCTAGCTCCTGTTCCTGTATATCAGGAGGATTTATGCTTTGTCAGAAGATAGGGAGCTGCCTGAATTTGAGTTTCCTTCACTAGTTCCTGACCACTGAAGGGTGAGTGGGCCAAGGAAGCCATACTCTGAAACCTCCCTGCAGCCACATCCCTCTGGTGTATTCCTCAGACACCTCTTTTGGAGTCAGTAATCACCCTGTGACCCATAGTGTCTGGGGTCAGTTTCTTGGAGCTCCTTGAAGCCATCATGAGGGGACACTTGCTGTAAGTGGTTCAATGAGTGTGTGGTGGGGCTTGGTGCACTGTGGCTAGCTGGTTATTGCATACAGCAAAGAGGGAATGGCATGTAAGCACTGGGAAATACCAAAGTGTTTTTATAACAAAGTAGAAATGTCTGTCAGTGATTCTGACCCGTGTGAAACCAATGGAGTTTGTTTCACGCCTGGGCCTGTTTTCTGTCTCAGCGTTGCGTATGTTACCACTGCCTGCAGTACTTCTGTTTGTTCTCCTCTACAAGCATGGCAACCTGACTGATTTTTAACACCAAATTTTGCTACTGTCATTTTAAAATCTGTTGTGAATGATGAGAATATTGAGATGTCTCAAAAAAACCCTCTTGGTACATATTTGGTACCTTCTGGTAGAAAACAAATTGTAACAGCTGTCAAAGATTGTGTTGTCTTTACAGCTGTCTATATTTTGAAGGACACAACATCCTTACATGTGAGTGAAAACCTGATCCAGCCCTGTTTCCCCGGTTTATTTTGAGCTTTATTTGTGGCATGCAGTTTTGAAACTCTGTTAAAGTACATCAAAACAACTGAAAAACTAATAAAACACAAAGGTCACTTATGTAGATACTGTGTATCCAACTGAATTCAGCTATAGGGCTGATTTGGTTGGCTTTGATTATTCAAATTTTAGTCTTAATTTTCCTTTAATTTTTGCTGTATTTTGATCAAAAGTATATATGCTCTGCTTTAAAATCCAGTTACCAGTGTGGTGTCAAAAAACAGCATGTATTTGATGTAATTAAAATCTAGCATGCTAAGAGGATACCTTCACATCATATGTTCTGAATCAACAGGCACTTTGCTCTCTCTGGAATCCAGGATTCTGAGGTTAATAATCTCCAGCATCACTTTTGTATCAAGGAATCCAATAAAATTTAAAATGTTTACTCTTAGCTGAGTTTCCAGGACTTCAACTACGTAATCAATAGATAGAGTATGTTTACATCTTGCTAGCAGTCAGTGAGTCACTATTTAGGACTTGCATTCAGTGACGGTGTCGTTAATACCAGATTGTGATATCTCTGCAAGTTCCAAACAGGTTTGTTTTTTTTTTTTAATATATTGCTGGTCTAACAGCCAAGTTTATCTCATCTTCTGCCTATGATATCTGAATAAATTTTCAGGATATTTGTATAGATATTGTTTGAAGGACCAAACGAACACTCTGAAGCAGAGCAGATGTGGAGAAAACGTCTGCTTGACGTATTTTGGCAGTATTTCTTTGGGGCAACTGCTGAACTTACGATAGAGCTTTCAGATTAAAGTGTTACATATCTGAAACAAGAACTAATTAAAAGGAGGGGGTTTTGGCACTTTCAATAGGCCTGGCCAGTTAATTTTGGCTCTTTAGATCTAAACAACTTCTCTACTTCCATTTAAAAATAAGTGGGGAAAAAAGAACACTATTCTTTATCTCCCTAATATGATCTTTGTAAGGATGGAAACAGCACAACAGAAAGTTTATATTCAGGGTCCATTTGCTATAAGTGGGATTGAAAAAAAAAAACCAACAAAACCACTTTCCTTTCACTGTGACAGTGATCTTGTGTTTTCTTCATGAAGTGCTATCCAACTAGGTCTTAGTGAATAATCTTAAACAGTGTATCTATGTGAGATGCTCCAGTCCCCTACTTTTCTTCGTGGCAAATTGTTGAACTCTCTCTAATATATCCATGTATCTCTTGTACTGGGAAACCCAGAACTGGACACAGCACTCCATGTGTGGCTTCACCAGTGCTGAACAGAGAGCAACAATAACGTCTCTTGACTTGTTGGCAATAATCTTCCTAGTGCAGCCCAGGATATTATCCTTCTTTGCTGCAATGGTACGTTGCTGGCTCATGTTCAGCTTGGTGTCCACCAGGAGCCCCAGATCTTTCTTGGTAAACCTGTTTTCCAGCTGGGTGGCCCCCACCGCCTACTGGTGCCTGGGGTTGTTCTGTCTCATGTGGAAGACTTTGCACTTGCCCTTGTTGAACTGCATGAGGTTCTTGTCAGCCCACTTCTCCAGCCTGTTCGGGTTCCTCTGGATGGCAGCACAACCCTCTGGCACATCAGCCATTCCTTCTAGTTTTGTGTCATCTGCCCCATCATCCAGGTCATTAATGAAGATGTTAAACAGGACTGGACCAACTACTAACCAATGGGGTACACTGCTAGCTACTGTCCACCAAGTAGATTTTGTGCCAGGTTCATCAGCTTGTCTACGAGGATCTTATGGGAGATAGTGTCAAAAGCCTTACTGAAGTCTAGGTAGACAATATCTTCTCCCCTCTTCTACCAAGCCAGTAATTTAATCGTAGATGGTTACCATGTTGGTCAAGTGTGACTTCCTGCTGGTGAATCTATGCTGACTGCTCCTGATGACTTCCTTGTCCTTCATGTGCCTGGAAGCGTCTTCCGGGATTAGTTGCTCCATCACCTTCCCAGGTATTGAGATGAGGCTGATTTGCCTCTGGTTTCCTGGGAACATTCCTTAGAGGAAGTACCAAGATCTCACCCTGTATATCAAGTGTTCCAATTAGTTTGAAACAGTTGCTTTCAAACAATTGTTGATAACCAATTTGCTACTGTACAAGACTAACCCCTAAAAATCTCTTCCTGTGGCTTAGTCGATTAACTGTATTTTGATTCCTTAAGTGTTGCTGAAAATACTAGGACCTCCAACATTCAAAACATTTCAGGAATGATATCAAGTTGCTCTGATTTCTTTGCATGCTTCCCATCAATTGTCTCTGTATTCTTCAGTAAGAATAACAGAAGTAGTTCCTTAAAGGGAATCATTACTATTAGTTAGCAACTATTAGTTGTTCAAGTAGCTAAGACTATTTGCTTTTTGTTGTAGTGATCTTTCCTTCCTGCTGTCTGAAGACCTGGCTTCTGGACAAGACCCCAGCAATCTCCCCTCCCCTCCCCTCCCCTCCCCTCCCCTCCCCTCCCCTCCCCTCCCCTCCCCTCCCCTCCCCTCCCCTCCCCTCCCCTCCCCTCCCCTCCCCTCCCCTCCCCTCCCCTCCCCTCCCCTTCTCTCTCTCCTCATACCTTTCATTTGCCAAGGCCTTCCTTAGGTCTGGATCATGCAAAAATGTTAAACATTCTCTGCTACCGCCTACTGCACAAATGCTCTGCCCAAATGCCAGGCAGTAGGACTGCAATCATTGGGAGGCTAGTGATTGCATAGCAATTTGCATATGCATAGTGTTGCATAGCAAAGTGACTTCTACTTTAAGTTAATGAGCTATCATTCTTTCTCTTGTCCATTTTCATTAGCAACTGCCACCAGCACTATTCCTTTAGTGTGTTAACACTGTTCTGCCAGGCAGGAAGAAGCTTACATTTGCCAACTGTCCGTTCCCTAACACAACCCAAAGGTGAGGATGCTTGCAGAGGAAAAGATAGCACTAGAACTCAATCTGTTTTTACTTATTGTTCAACTGACAAGAGTTTATTGCAGGACCTCTCTCTCTCAGGGTACCATTAACAGCCATTCACCAGCTCATACTATGGAAAATTAGATATTAATCCACAGTTGTTTTATTTAACTTTAAAATATGTCACTCTGAGTGACTATCTGCTTTATCACTTCCAAAAGCAAACCCTGATTGAGCAGGCATCTTCTTTCAGTGCTCTGCTCCTGTTGCTAAATGTAGCTTTGAATTTTATCTGCTGTGTAGGCCTTTGTGTAGGCTGAGAAATCCCCACAGAGCTGCAGTCATTTCTCCTGAGAACAACTTTATGCTGCTAGAAGATAATTTCTACATCTTCATATGTGGTGACAACTTTGAGGAACTGTTGATCATTTTGAGATTTGGCTCCTTTAAAAATAAGAAGGATGTCAGCCATTCTGAATAACAACATTCATGAATGGTGGCCTGTTATTGTGTTTCTTTGGGATTAGCTTAAAACAAAAGGTTGACATCATTAAAACACTTCACAATTTAGAAACCTATACAGTATGCAAGGGCTAGAATGGAAATAAACTAATTTGATGTGCACTGCCCCCTCTGAAAAGCATCCCCTCAGAAGAGCATGTAGTACCATACAGCTGCTTCCTCCCAGTGAAAGGAAACCTCTAAAACTGCAGGAGTAGCAGGTCTGATATACCAAACAAGGAGCTAATTTGGAAAAAAAAATCCTTTCATTAAGTATAGCAAGTACATACAATGTAAAGGGGCAAGACATATTTTTACTCTTCTGGTCTATTGGGTACAAGATAAATAGGTAATTAAAATAGTACTTAGTGACCTTTGAGATTAACATTAGCTCATGTGTTTGGGGGTCTTCATTTCTGCTTGAAAAGCTTGGACAGGAATTTCCCGTATCAAGCGACCTAGGGGAGCAGTATCATTCTGTGTCATGGTAATTCACATGAAAATGCTATCTTCAAAAATTTGGAGTGGAAATATGTACATGACTTCCCACATACCTAAGCATATATTTCTGTAAGCAGAAGTCAAAATCATTTGGTAAATGGTATAATAGCATATAATAGATAAATGATGGAATAACAAAATTTTCTCTTGTCTGGCTATAGGAAAATGTTTCTTGGTTTCCCTCAATGTGGGACTGGAAATCCGTTTTATTGTACAGAGAATCCGTGTGTCTTGGCAGTTTTGCAGTTTAAACTTGATTGCCCACCCAGAACTCTCTATTGTAATCCTCAAGTAGACTTGGCTTCTTCTGCATGCACTCCACTGTCCCTTAATTGATTAATATTGCTCCATTTGTAAAGTTCTCTAGGCAGAGGTGACATTTGTATAGTTGCATTCGGATGGTGTTTGAAATATTGCTGAGTACAGAATGGCTGTCACATTTGACAGCACAGTAAAAGCACTGCCCATATTTTATATGCAATTGTGCAAAGTGTTTTGGGCATTTTTGAGTTTGAAAGTCTAAAAATTCCTCTTCAATTCATGTACAAATTAATTACTTAGAAAAAATTATCCACAAGTTTTCACTTTTGACTTTACAGATGACAGGAAAAATTTGGACCTGACATACACAAACAAGTTCTACTCCTTCATAGGAGTCATCCCCTGGATTTATACCAGTGTAATGTAGCAACATTTATCTAATTGTAAATACATATTTATGATATTGTTATATTATGTTCATTCCAAGAACCGCACAGACATGACTGGCACATTCCTGATGAGTAGTTAGCAAGTTGTTACTCTGTACGTTATTGGCAGTTGAAGAGCAGGTGATCCTGGTGATAGGTGCTTGGATTTTTTAAATTCCTGCTTGTACATAAGTGAGGAAGTTATTTGTAGGAATCTCATCAGCAAATACACAATTACAGTGAAAGTTATATTTTCCTGTTTTTTTTTTTTTTCTGTGTGTGTTTTTTTGTTTTTTAGATTTTAGATATTTCATGTGATCTATTATTTTAATTTTAACAAATGTCTTCTTAATATTCCCCTGTTTCTTTATCTGGATTTTTAAAAAGAAATCTTAAGGGGAATGAATCAAGGCTTGTTTTACATCCAAATTAAAGTTTTGGGTTCATTGTTTCTTCATTATTGGACTCTTGGACCCAGATAGTTTCAAAAGAAGGATACAGCTTCTCAAGTCTGAGGCAGCACAGGGTGCCTGGGGCCAGGGCACTTGGTCTTCTGTCCTGTCAAAGGTTGTGAAGCTGTTAAGGAGGTGTGTCTCCAAGTGAAAGAGCTATGGGAGGAGCTCATCAAACTGTGCAGAATCCAAAAGGATGTGAAAGCAATCAACTGGCACTTCACTGAGACCTTGCATCTTCATGAACCTTAACCTTCAACTGTAGCTGAGAGATAGGAAGAGCCTTCGCCTATGAACTTGCAGGGTAGAAACTCCCATCATGGCAAAGGCTGGAAGGCAGTGACTTCTCAAACTAGGAGAAAAGCTCCAGCCCCACCTCATGACTTGAAGTTACAGAATGGGTTAATTGCCCTGACAGCTAATGAGGAGCTAGGAGTGCCATCAAATGGAGCATCTCCAGTGGCTGACGCTGAGCCACTGAGCCACTTGGGACCACTAAAAGGAAGTGACAAGTGAGCGTGGTTGGAGACTTCCTACTGTAAGGGACAAAAGTTTCCATCTGCTGACCTGGTTTGCTGCTTTCTGGGTGCTCAGATTTGGGACATTGTAGAGAAGCTACCAAGGCTTGCCTTACTCCACCCACTAGGCCCTACTGCTCTTCCACATAGGTGCCAAAGATACTGGCAGGTGTGACTGAAGGGCACTAGGGCAGCAATTAAGGGCATCAAGATGGAGTTGGTGATCTCCTTGATTCTGCCACCGAGGAGAAGCATCTGAGGAGGACTCAGTGGATCCTGTGTGCTAACAACTAGTTTCGCAGCTGCTGTTGGTAGCAGGGCTTCAGTTTGTATGACATTGGAACCCTCTTTGAGGGTCCACAGCTACTTATGAGACAGGATCTAAGTGACTGAATGGGGCAATAACATCTTTGCCAACAAGCTGGCCAATTTGGAAGGCAGAAATTTAGACTAGAAACAGTGCAGAAGGGATTGATTCCTCAAAAATAAATTTAAAAAAATAGGGAGAGGGTAGGCAAGCCAAGGGCCCAGGTGGTGGGAATCAAAGTGGCATAGCAATCAACAAAACACAGCTGCAGTGAAATCTTGAGCTTAGATATGTGAAGAAGGTGGTGCCTGCAGAACAGCCTCATGGTCAGAGCTTTCTTGTCTGTTCTCAGGAATCAGCATGTTTGGGCACTTCTCTGAAATGCCTCTACACTGAGTAATGCAGCGTGGGGAACAAACAAAATTAGAAGCCTGTGTGGTTATAGGGCTGTCACCTCATTGGGATAATGAAGACAGGGTGGGATAGCTCCCATGACTGGAGTGCACCGGTGGAGGGATCGATTAAGGCAAAATCTGGCTGTAGATGCACATCATTTGCTCTCATAAATCCAATATTTTCTCAAAATGAATATAATCCAGTGTGATTTCTGATCACTGTAAAAGGAAAACTGAAGTTATAGGAAAAATGAGACAAATGGGGATGATAAAGGAGGAAGTGGCAAATTTAAGAAACAAAGGATCAGAATTTGCCAAAAGTAACATTAAGAGAATAACCTTAGTCAACAAACTTTTTTCCTCTGTTCACGTTTAGGTATTTCTATTTTTTAAATGTTTAGTGAACATCTATCTCTGTATACCTATCTATACTATGAGATAAAATAATATAGAGCTTAAAAAGTAATGGAAAATCTTCCAAACATGCAGAAAAAAACCAACCAATAACTAACCAAATGTTATCACAAATAAAAGATGCTGAGGCTAGAATGTGAATAAACAATGATAAAATACTTCAGAAAATAAGAATACATTGTGTACTTTGACATCTAGTAATGTTAAGACAAAAACAGGATTGGGATGTTTACTTCACTGCCAACATCAGGTCGAACTGAAAATAAACATCTTAATATATTTATTATCATAAACAATAAGAGTGTCATATTAATTGAGGAACTGCCTTGTCATCAAGTGATCTGAATGGATCACTTGTTAGTTTCTTTGATGCTCATTTATGGCAGAGTGCTATCCTTAGCTCTTTAAAAAAATTTTATCTTCTCCATTGCCTCACTGGGCTAAATACAGATGAAAAATACAATTAATATATAATTTAAAGTATTACTTCAAAAACAAAACCATAAGTATAACCATGCAACCTTAAACAAATCTTAGAAACATGGTGTGTTTAAAATACCTGGATATAAAAGTTGAAGTCAGAATACATTTTTGCCAAACCAGTAGTAGAAGGTATATAAACCCTTTTTTTCAAAAACAAATGCTAGAAAAATACTTAATGAGTCAGTTGTCTACCAAGAAAGTATCTTTGTATTCTTTTTTTCTCCAGAATGGTCCATCAGCCCAAAGGAAAGGAAGGCAACATTTCCATTTGTTGCTGTTGTATCTACTAGTGAATTAAAATAGCATGGGATTTATGGGGTGACTGTTAATCCCATTTGGGATGGGTTAGGAAATCACAATTATCCAAATAGAGTGGCAGCTATATTATGGAAATTCCTATGTAATTTCTCTTTCTGAGGAAGCACCGTTTTCAGGAAGGAAGTGTGTATGGCTAGTTGTAGAATAAGGATATTATCTCATTTAGTATGTGGTCAGGGAGTGCCATGAGAAGCTGATATATACTTCTAGTAGAACATCTGCATTAGTCAGAAAAAAATATTTGTGAATTGAAGACACAATGATCTTACTTAAGCAAATCATGTTCATGATCTGAGTTTCATGTCTGTTTTTTCGATGCCTGAAAAATTAATATGAATTTAACAGATCTCAACTAAAACCTGCTTTTGAGCCATGTTACTTAAAAAAGAAATCCCAAATGACTATTACCTTTTCCTTCTCACCTCTCACAAACTGGACTATAGAGTTGCCACAGTGAATTTGTTAGATTCTTGGCTAAAGATTGAAGAGAACAGTGCAATGCTATCTAGATAGAATGTTCTAGACAACTGGATAGTACTGAATAATGAAGACTTGTGTGTCTATAATATGGTGTACACACTGCCATGCAGAAGATAGTGGGTTTCTGTCTTCAGGTTTTTCACATTTTGAGCAGGTCTTTCATGATACCTGCTTAGATTCCAAGCACCCTCTCTTACATTTTCTAATATCTGGTCTTATGTAGCTTTGTAATTGTTCATAAATTAAGGTTTTTGTTACAAGATGTAGACTGCTTTAAGAACATCAGCTAGAAATAAGGCTTGGATTTAAAAAAGAAATGACAGTAATCTCAGTGGTGAGTCATTCCTTTTGCCATTTCAAGAACTTAAAAACAACACTAGGTATATGGAGCTGATATTGAGACAGGGTTTTAACCTCTTCCCCATGTGTTTGTTGCCTTAACTTTAACAGATAGCAACTGTTCTGTAATCTGCAAGTCAAACATGATAAAATTATTTAATTTTCCCTAACCAACCTGGTCATCTAAACTGCAAAGTCTGATTTTATTTACAGAAAAAACGAAAAAGGAAAATGTAAGAACTGTACTTGTTTTCATAATGATAAAGTTTTATGGATAAACTCTTTCTCTGTGTAGATTTTGAGTGAGCACACTCTATGTGGCATGTTTTTGTGGAAGATGGGATGGGCTTTCCCCTGCCAAGCAATAGAGCAGATCAACTAAAACACTGCTCATTCATCAGAGCTGGAAATGCAGGTGAGAGGATTTACAGAAGAAACTCCTAAATGTAGGTCAATGAGCAGTCTTACCACACCTAGAAGAGATAGGTCACAGACGAGCATAAACACTTTTCCCAGTGTGTACCATGTGCATGGAGTAAATGGGGAAACCTTAGTCGGAATCAGGCAAGATGCTCTGCATTCTTACTTAGCATTTTAAAAAAGGCAGTTTACAGCTTCTGAAAAATATAGACTGTAGATTTCTGTCAGCTAGTAAGAACTGTCCTATTTGCTGTTGGCTAGAAATGATTTTGACGTTAACCTCACCTCAGCTGAATGGGATTTTGATTGTAAATAGTATTTCTAAATAATAAAAGTAACAATATTTTGCTATTCCTGTTTGTGGTTTAATAGGACCAGTAACCCACACCAGTGTCTTATTTTCTATGTGATGGCAGTTTGGGAATAATGGAAAAAATGCAGGAAAATACAGAAAAGATCATTTTATCCAATTACTATCATTACCTCTAATACATGAACAGAATGACTGTTCATAGTGTCAAGCATTACCAGTCAATCTGTTCTAGGGCATGGAATAACTCTCATTTTTTTTTTACTGATGGGAACATTTGTCATTTGCTATTACCAGACTGTGTGTATGTTGGCATTAGATAAATTCTCAGTATGCTGCCTGAATATTTTCTGCCTTCTGAATGATTTGTGGCCAAAAGCAAATCTGAGAAACTCTTGTTTTCTTCAATAAGTTAATCAGAAAGACAGTTCTGTTCCCTCCTCAGTCCATGGGAACACAAATCCACATCTCCTACATTTCACCAGGGTGCACTGATCACCCTTTGGCTGCCTCCTAGTCTGTGCAGCAATACTTCTTTTTCATGTCTTCTTAATGCTGTGACATGGTACAGCAAGATTCTTGGAAACAGAAATAAAGCAAATGAAAAGAGGCACAGTCCTGTAGCTTTCTGGAATAGGGCACTCATCTGAGTGGTAGGAAGATCTATATATTTGGCCCTGCAAAATTCTAGTTCAGTAATTTTATATTATGCTGTCATTTGAAACCAGGAATAATTCTGGAATTTGTACCTGTTTTACTCATCAGCATTATTATAATTTGACATATACTTGGATGCAGATTAAAAAAGATTAAATTGTACATCCTAGTGGACTTTGCACAACACCAGACTAGGGTGTTCATTGGCAAGGTTCATGGGAGGATCATGGCTATATTCCTGTGTTTCTTGCAGTCCTTTGCAAAAACAGAAGTACTAAATGCTTACAGGTCTTGATGCTTAAAACCTGAAACCAATAACTTGAGAGATGTGCTCACACATATTATTTTCATTGTGGATGATTCTGGATGGAGACAGTGTTTATTTCTGTGTGCATATCTGTTTTCACTAGTCCTTACCTCAGGAGATTGGAACTTCACATTTCTGAGGGCTGCATTGTAAGAAATGACTTGTACAATTAAATCGGTGCAGTTTATCTTGGTGTTTTTTTTCTGTCATGGCAGATTTTACTGACTGTTAAAAAGAAATGGAAAACTTATTCCTGATAATTATGTGTAATACATTATCTTGTTCTGTGTTATTTAAATACTCCCAGTGTGACGTCTGTGACTTTTACCTGTAACATGCCAGGGAAAGCAGCATATGTAAAAGTGTGGCAGAAAGTTTTCTTCATGTCATTTTATTTCCACCTTCATTTCAGATCAGCTGTGTTGCTGTGTTTTATAGTTCACTCTCTGAGCTAGTTCTACATGCTCACATTCTTACATTTTTTAATTATAACTTCATTGGGTGGCAGTAGAGTTCCTGGCCTTTTGGAATTGTCATTGTGTTGCTGCTTCATACTTGCTTCCTTCTGGGACTAGGAGTTATTTCCTATTTTGGAGCAAAGTCAGTCTCACTTTTAACCAGTACAGTAGCGTTGCATGATTTTCACAGCCAGCATTATTTGCTTTTACAGTTTGATGGTCCTTTTCTCCCCCCTGAGGCTTGTTTGTCTCTCCTCGGAAACAGCTATCCTGTACTTCTGCCTACTATGTCAGGTAGAAAGATAAATTTAAAACCTTCCAGTCATCAATATTCTCCCATTTATCTGGGGCAAAAATGAACTGGATTAACTTAAGTATGATCATTTAAAGAAAAAGACTCCAAATTAAATCACGTTCTCAATGTTAAATAGGTGTGTCACGGCACTCAATCTGAAAGATAAATCATTACTTGGGGAGTGTCTGTAAAGCTTAATTCTGAATCCTTAATAGGCCATATTTGAAGTCATCCTTTCATTTCAAAGAAATCTGAGTAAACCAGCTTTTTCTACTGATAGTACCCTGGAGTAACTTCCTGAGGTAGGTTGGCTGTTGGTGATTGCAACAGGCTCTCAGCGGTTTTGTGGCTGTAGAACTGTGAACAATGCCAGGAGAGAAAGCTGGTTAATAAGTTACAGTGCCCTCAAGTTAGTTTATTGTGAGTGACCTGGATCATGGTGCATGCTTTACAATGCAGTAGTTCACAGTGTCTTGTTTTGAGTGCCCACTTTGAACTATGTTGGAATATATGCAATGAAAAGCCAATGGGAAATCAGCAGCTCATGTTCACTACTGCAGAAAAGTAAATAGCAAACTTTCGGAGGTCACAGACTGTTTTATTGCCTTTTTTTTTTTTTTTTCTTTTATTTTCTCTCCAGGATTCTGGAATTTGGCCAGTACAATTGGCTGACAGAGGAGCTAATAAGAGGTCACACAGGGCACGAGACTGGCAACTGTCACCCTCCTATGGGAACAAGCTTGGGTCTGTATTCTTTAGGCTTGCTCAGGAATAAATGTAGCAAACATGATGATGAAGAGGAACTGGTATTATCATTCACAGACTTCCTGTCCTTTCCCCCTTTCTTCAGTCAACAAATTCCTACAAGGGGAAGTTCCCTCCTATTATTTTCCATTTCCTGTGTAACGTCTCTATTTTTTTCAGCCCCACCATATGCTACCAGTGAATTTTGACAGGATACTACTGCTTAATATTTATTCAAACAGTTTAATCTTTGAAACACAGTGTAAAGGCTGTACACTGCACTTTCTCACAGGACTAGGGAGGCAAGTGGCTCTAGTTTTGCTGTAAAAATTGGAGAAGTGACTCATCCAAGATTGCGAAGCATGTTGGCATTGCCACTAGAGAGAGAGCTTTGTACAAAACTGTATCTGAAAATGGTATCTGCAGGAAAGGAATTTGTATTTTCACTAGGAAACTTGTGGTGTTCTGATCAGATTCACTTAGAATAACCCTTTTAAGCTCCATCTCTCCCCACTAATTAACTCCATCCTCAGATGGCTGACACAGCTAATTCTCTGTTGAAAATGGGCCTTCTGCTTACAATGATGCTTTTGTTGTTTGACTTTTTCCAGTTAACCTTTTATCCATTTTCATTTGCTCCTTGTGCTTCCTTTCTTCATATCTATTGAGATGAGATGTGCACTGCAGAGTAGGTAGCCATTAGGTGTGAGTGCTGGAGTGCATCAGGTGACATTGCTGCTTGACCTGGGTGCCAAGCTGGGGAGGGCTTCCTTCTTCTTAATTTTACAGTTCAGAAATAAGGTTCTAATTTCACCAATTCAGTGTATTTGCCCACATCAGCTGATCTTTGAAAATCATGTTCCTAATTTGAGTCAATGCAAGGTAAAACAGATTAGCTTGATCTGCTGCCTAAATTGTAAAATTTTTGGTATAAATTATAATATTGTATCAATTACTGTGTTTTACCTGTTCTTTCCATCAGTCGGTTACTACAGCTCCACTAATTTGATCTATCATGTCACCTACCATCTGTTCTGTGTTTGCCAGCAGTGTGTGTGGGAGATACGAGCATAATGGAGAAGCAGTGACTGAGATGCTGCCTATGGAGTGAACACTGTCTCACTGAGAAGCTGGAAGCAGCTGCTGATGTGAACACAGTGCTGCACTGAATCAGTGAACTGAGCACAGCTAACCTCAGCTAGTGTTTTTGGATGATGGGTGAAGATCCCTTCACTCAGCTGCAGCTGTTGAAGAACATTTGGTTCTTACTCAGCAGAACTGGAAGCCCCACCTCCTGCCTCCATCTGTGCAGTGGGTCCTCCCAATTTGCAGGGACAAACCATGGCGGTTGCAGGAGTGTTCGGTTTGTGAGGCAGGAGACTGTGTGAGTTTTGAGAACCGTTCCTGTAGGTGGCTTAGCTCTGGAGTCAGGAAGTCTGGGGAGGAGCTGCAGATACTCCCGTTCTGGTATGCGGAGACAGATGTAACTGATTGCTCAAGCACCTTTGGCCTGGAATGATCTTTAAACATCACAAACAACTTGTTTTCTCTCTGAGTAGTGAATTAGTGTCTCAGTGTAGCAAAACATAGGTCTCATATGGTTCTATGTTCTAGGGCATTATATTCTTCTGTCAAACTAGTCCTGCAGATGACTGTTTATTTTCATATTATTGCCAGAACTGTTTTGTATGATTGCTCCTTAGGCTTAAATACTTTTTACACTTTGTACTAGATCCAACTACATTTCAGTGATGGGTAAATAATAATTTTAGAATACAATAATTACTCCTGGCATTAAGTATACTTTTAAAATATTTTCTGTCTTCCTTCTTGGTAGTTATCCTAATATTTCTAAGCTAAAGCAGTGATTGTAGTACTACTGGAGGAACTCCAGATATCTAGATAAAATATAGTATGTAAATGGATTTTGTTGAACATCTCTACAGGAATATGTTTGTGTATACACACACTTGTAAAGTAAAAAGAATGATATAGGAGCTAATCTGAAAAAGACTTATGATTTCCCTTGTATTAGCTTAACTTAATGGCTGCATCCAACGTTGAGGCATAGTAAGCAAAAAGGTTCATTGCAGCTGTGTACATCCAGGTTTGGAAGTACATTTCTTTAGCTCCATGCATATGCACAGACTTTTCCTGTATTGTACAGCTAGGAAATTATTTCAGTGTTGAAAAGCAGAAAACTCTCTGGTAATTTGTATCAGATCAAATGAGGTGCAAGCATTAATCTAAAATGTTTTTCTGGAGACTGTGACATAAAAGCATAATTCTCCCACCTGCTACTTGTCCATGCTGGATTACTAGATTGTTTTTATTTGACAGGCCCAGACCTTCACACCTCTAAGCCAGGTATTTGAACAGACTAGGAAGAGTATTGTCAAACAGTAATTTTAGGATGGCTTCGTGTAGTTTCACAGGCTTGGTTCCAGTAATTTCTCTGATCAATCTATGACAGAGGAAAATTAAATATAAGGTAGAAAAGGTGTGCTGGTTGTCACTGGGTGCTATTCTTGGAGATGCGACTAAGAAGCAACACTGTATTATTTGGTATTTAAGCAATGCTGTGGAACAGCTCTTGAATATTGCAGGGATACTGTGAGGCTATGTCCCCTAGCAAGACACCGGTTATTCCCCATGTTTGGCATGGTTGTTCTCTACTGTCATTACTGAGATGTTGGATAAAAAGTCAGAACTCTAAAGACCTCAGGAAAAATGTCAGCTGGTGATCTGTAGATGTGATAGTTGCTGAAAATAAATAAGGCAGTTGAGACACTGGATTTTAAAGTCAGGATGCAAAATTTGTGGAGATATAAGCAAAAAATGTTTTTGTTTTTGTTTTTTTTAAGGGATGCTCACTTTCAGATAGTTTGTTTTTCTCTAACTACTGTTCATAAGGAAAATTTAGTATTATTACCTGTCCCAAATCAAGCATATTTCTTACTCTTTCTCTGTCATTATGGGCTGAATATAGAAATTGCTGTACAGAACATGACAAAAGTTTGCTTAATTTTACGTGGTGAATAAAAGAGGAAATAACAGACTAACGATTCTGCGATGATGCAAAAATATGGCTTTATATGCAGTATGTCAACTTTAAACAGTCTATTATTTTATTGTAAAGTACCGGACAAGACCTAGAACATGTTAAAGAATTCTGTCTATCAGCTATAGGAAACCTTTGAGTTTCAGATTGAGTGGCAAATTCCTTTACCGTAAAATCTGCAGTTACACTGTATCTTCTGTAAAGTAGCAGAAAACAAAACAAAACAAATAAACACCCCTCCCCCCCCCCCCCAAATCCCAAACCAATCCAAACAAGAAAAACACCCCAAACCAAAAAACAGACAATCCCCAAACAAAACAAACCAAAAAACAACCAGAAAACCCACAAGCATTTTAGGCCAAAAATTCCAAACCAATGAGACAATGAAGTATTTTATGCACTATAGCCATTTTTTTAAACTCAACAGATTCTGAGGTCCTACTTTATTTTATTGATACCTATATAGAAACTGTTTCTGTTGAAGTGTTGTTCCTATTTCCGAAAATACTTTCCTAGTGCACAATTCTTTATAAAATATTGTTTTATACTGAGCCAAACCTACTTATTTCCAATGAAAATTAACCTATACTAGAAGATTTTAAAATTAGCCTATAGTAGAAGATTGTTGGAACCCTCTTCAGCTGCATAAAGCTGTAGTTGTTTGATATGTAGCATTATGTATTAAATAGATATTGACACTTATCATAGAATAATAAAATATCTCAAGTTGGGAGGGACCTGTAAGGGTACCTTCCTGCTCTTCGCCTTACTATCTAAAACTAAACTATACGACTAAGAGCATTGTCCAGACACTCCTTTGAACTCTGACAAGCTTGATACCCTGACTACTTTACTGGGAACCCTGTTCCAGTGACCAACCACCCTCTCAGTAAAGAACCTTTTCCTAATGTCCAGTATGCACTTTTCCTTAACACAGCTCCATACCATTATGTATTATGTAGGGGCTGTAGTTCTGTTTAGTAGGATTATTAATGAACTACTGCATCATTTAACACCTATTTGTATAAACAGAAGTGTTGTTATAAAATATTGTGATTCAGGGCCTGAGTCCGTTTGCACAAGAAGATTAAAATAAAGAAATATATAGAGTAGATTTGCATGTGAAAACATCATAACTAATTATTCAGTATCCAGAAATGTGTATGGGTTTTGAATTAGATGAAGGACTGTCTCTGTAAATTCTCTCTATACATCTTTTTCATAGGTACATGGTACCAGATCTTTAGTCTGCCATTCAGTGAGATTCAGTATTTTCTCTCTTTCTCTCAGCCTCCTGGTGTGATTAACTTGTGTATGACCCTGCTTTTGTCTGTAGCTGTCCACTGGAATACAAAAACAGCGTCTAAGGCAAAGGATTCTATTTTATGCGAAAATAGAAGAGCAAAAATATCTACACGATGGCCATAGCTTTTGTTGTTTTTCCTTGATCCCTTTTCCCAAGGAGAAGTAATGATGCCATCTACTGGTAGAGGACAGACCACTTCTGGAATCTGATACTTTTCTCGATAAAGCTCGTATCTTCCCCTGGTGAGTTACAAATTACTTTTTACCTCCGTGTTTAATTCATTGATCTTGGTCATAAATACCACACAGAGGCAATTATTACTGTGTGAGGTCCATGAGTTATGAAGAGTTGAATTGGTAAGCCACGTACACAGGAACTTTTCCTTCCAAGTATCCATTCACCTGGTCTTAATAAAGGAGTTTGACAAAACATTAATAGTGTGATCCTAGTTATAATTAAATTAATCAGTGAAAAAGTGTTAATACATTTTTCCTATGAAAAATGGAATAAATTTATGCCTTTGTTGTAAAACCATGGGATCTTTTTCATTACCACTCGGAAAGTAAACTGAATTTCCAGACTCTTCTAACCTCAATCAGAGTTCTCAGCAGTAGAACCAACAGGGAAAGACAACAGGTCCCTCAGACCCTGCTGGTCTTTCTTTTAATGCCTAGTTCATGAACGAATGTCATAACATACTATACAGGAAGGTGTGACTATGTTGCTCCTTTGCAAGGACAGGGACACCAGAACAAGATACTGATTCAATGGGAACAGTCATGTTCTTCTTTGTTGTTGAAACATGTACTCCTTAGGTATGCCTGACCAGTGACATTGTCTAAAAAGACACAGAAAAAACATTACTGTCTCTCTGATGTTTTTAGTAGTCTGATGCCTTATCTGGCAGGTTAATGTAAGGCCTTCTCTTAGTTTAGCTTGGCAGAGCAGTTCACATTTATCTTCCCAGTTTGAGGGAAACTTCTTGAGACTGACTTCACTGTAGTTCATAGAGACTGTCAGATTTTAAATATTTTTCTCTCAAGTCACTGACCCTTTGCAAAATACCTCAGTCTTTAACTCATTTCTTCATCATAAACTTGCATCAATTTTAAAATACCGTTTTTCTTATTTCCCCAATACTAGCCATTATCTCAGTACAATTCCTGAGATTGCAGAAAATGTAAAAAAACTGTAAATGCATCAGCATACTGGGTCACCTGAAGACATATGAAATTTCTGTTCATAGGGCTGTGCTCACAGATGACCAGCTGAAGTTGGGAAACATTGATTGGAAAACTTACTACAACTATATTAAAAAGAAAAGGATTCACCAGATTAAGGTTTGTAAAGAGCCTTTTCTCCTTATCTGAAATATATTTGGCTTTATTATAGTCCCATTTGTTGTCTTTGCTTTTGGCATTCTGAACACAATGTAAATGGTGCTGTTCTTCCTTTTTCTTTTTTTTTTTTTTTTTTCAGAAAGCTGCTGATCCTGAGGAGACAGAGGAATTTTCCTGTTTTGACATTGCTTAATTTTACAGATTTTACATAAGTCACATGATGCTGGTGGTTGAAAGGCCAGAGTTTTTGAATGCTTTTTGAATGCTTTTTCATGAGTAACCACAGAGGGCCTCTGAAAGGTGTATGTTGTTACACCATTGTTTCTGGAAAAGAGCAGTATTTCTGATGTTGAACCTCTTCACCAACTACAGGATGAATCAAGGTGTATTTTGCTTGGAAATGGAATAATATCAATTTCCTCTCTGCGTTAACAAATGCTATGTCTCTTGCTAAGGCTCTTAAGAAATGCTTTATGTGTTTTTGGATATCAAATGCTGTGGACTAGAGGAAGCAGTTGCTTTTCATAGATAGAAATAGTCTCTTTTTATGATACAGTTGTCTTACGGGGTGGTGAATAAGAACACTACATATGTCTAAAGAGAAATGATTTTGACTTCTTGCGGTTTTGGCAATTAAAGGCCAAGTTGTAGTAAAATTAATTTCAAGGAAGAAGGAGGAAGGAAACATGATAAAAATTTGCAAAGAACCCTCTTTAGTTTAGGCCTATGCTAATGCCAATGAGACCAGATCCCTAGAGATCTCAGTTCTCAGCCCTTGTGTGACTTGCAGGCAGTGTTCGAATTGAAAGCTTTCATCCTTCCCTGTCTCTAGAGAAAAGGAACCAGTTAGGGTTGTTGCAGATGACAGAGCATATCTGACATTCTTCTAATGAACAGACTAGTGTTTGGACAATTGTGTACTGGAAAAGAAAAATATTTGTCAAACCTTATGTAGAAGAAAAGAGGATTAATGCAGAAACTGAAAGCTAATCCTCTCTAGCCCACGCAGTTGAAAATGGATCAGATTTCCCATTGCTTCTCCATCCTCTCAGTTTTGTAACAGCAGGAAGGGAAAGGGGAAGAAGGGACATCCTGGATGTAGTTGAGGGACAAAGCTGTCTCCTACCATTTCATACCTAGGCCCAGGAGGAAAGTGGATGGTCTTTGAGGTTGGAGGAGGATAATAGAAGCATGCATTACCACTGAAGCAGGAAGCTGAAGTATGTATAGTTAATGTGGGGGAAATGAAGGAGTGGAGTGAGATGAACACAAAAGGATCAAATTAGAACAACTTGGGAGATGGGAGGGAGGGAACTAACAGGAAGCTGGATGCCCTGAATCCTAGGGCAGAATTTTCTGTAACCTAGATTACTTCCTGTAATGTAATTTTATTTCAAGTTCTTGAATTGAAATCCAAATCACCCCATTTAACTGTGTTTTGGAGGGTAGGTTGGTCTGCATCTATATTAAGTTTGAGTACTTTGAACTTGGGAAAAATAAAGATAGATCAAAAGAGTGATTAAAAACCTTACCTATGAACTGTCTTTCATTTGGGTTTTCAACAGGTTAGGCTGACAATGTACCTCTGTGAACTGATATCGCAACTGAAATCCTTGCACAGCCAATGATCTTATTTTCTGGTGATTACTTTATGATTACTCTTATTTTCTGATTATTTTCTCACTGTCACAGGTAGAGGCACAGCTATTTTGGGTTAGTGCTTTTCACTCAAAATTGTTTGGTTGCTTTCCCATTCAAGAAAGGTTAAACTTTTAGAAGCAATTACTATTAATTTACTGAAGGATGTGTGGCCTTACTGTGAAGTCTAGTGGGAACAGTTTTATGTGATTGTAGACAGGATCTTTCCAATGGTTAGCTGTGGTGATATCTATTACAGTAACAATAACATCAATGAGGTTGAAAACCACATGCTCGGTGAGTGGATTCTCCATATTAATCTTTCGAGGACAGACACTTGTGAGAAACAACCAAAATGTCTTAATATGAATGAATGGCCGTTGAATCATATTACATATTTTTGGGTCTTTTATCTTATATCCCATGCCAATTCCAATTATAGTAAAGCTAGGCTACATACTTAAGCTTTTGCCTGACTTTGTTCCTATTTTGTTGTGTCTTTTAGAAGTGAGTCCATAACTGATCGTAGCAGAACATGTTTAACATGTAGAGGACACTATACACCAGTAAAGACATCCTTGGTATCATCCACTCTGCTAAAACAGTGTGGAAATTGGTTATCACTGAAATACAACATTTTAAATGGTTCTTTCTTAGCAGACCAGCAAATAGGCTTGTTCTCTTCATTGGAAATTCTGTAGTTGTTGGAGTATAGTGCCTAAAGAGCTTACATGGTGAACTGCAACACCCACTCATACTCTATTGAGATTTGTTATGATATTATAAAATGGCATTAGAAAGCAGAGGATGACGTCTAAAATAGCACAGAGGCCTCTAAATGAGATCAGTCCAAAAAGTGCTGCCTGAAATGCTGTGTTGTGCTTAAGGTTTCCAGCAGAAAATTCCTGAAGTGCCTAACGATATGTTAATATACATGCTTCATAATCAGTGACTTTGTATATGTGTCCTGTTTCCTTCTTTGGTACTATAAATCCAGTAAATAAGTGTCCTTGCATTTAAACTCCCTGACTGGCATGTTTGGCATGCTCTAAACACACCTAAATCCATCTGACCGTGCTGATTCAAACTTAGGCCAATGCTGACTCCAAAAACGCTGCTGCGATCTGAGAAGGTTTAAAAATAAATTTTGGGAGTGTCTTCACCATCAAAATTGTGGGAATGTGGTGGTCGATATCCCTCCATTTGTGCTGAGGCAAAATAACTGTGAGAAAGTCAGCTGACAGATCAGAGGGAGCCCTGATAGGAAAGAGGGAGCCCAGGCATCTGGGAGGTAGAGAGATGCTGAACACAAAACTTACATTGTTTTTTGGTTTGAATGCCTCCTGGTGATTGCAATGTAACACACAATAACTGCAATTGCCTAAGTGACTCTGTGAACCTCTCAGTATGTTCATTTATGAAAAATAATCAGGAACCAGCTTTCTTAGTTCCTGTATAAACTTGAATGCATTTCTTAATCCTTTTATATCTCGGTGTTTACCATTACACTTCTCAAATAGTTAAAAGCAATTGGGTCCCACCTGAGTGGGACTTCACTAGAACCACAGGTGTGGAACAGTAAGATCGACTTTACTCTGGCACTTTTTTGCATAACATGCGAATACTCAGAATTTTGATTCTCTATTACGCTATATTAAACCAAATGCGATAGAAAAGTGATTTGAAACTGACACTAACAGCTTTTTTTTTTAAAAAAACCAAAAGTGGTGGAATGAAGTGGTAGAACCAGTGTATAGCTTGTCAAGAAAATGTTTTGTGGCCAAAATTGTTACTCCTCTAAATGTCAAATGATCTTTTTATATACGATGTGAGAAACTACAAAATATGCTATATTTTTGTTAGGGAGATTTCTAACAAAGCTCCTTATATGGCCCTAGATTTCCAGTTTTCTTCTCTTGCTGCATTCGTCCTGAATCTTTTATGAAGTTTCTCAGCTGTCAGTCTTGCCCACAACAACTGAGCTGCTTTAGATAAATCTAACCAAAACACAGCACTCATTCCTACTTGAGCAAAATATGTTGTTCTTTAAGAATAAGATTTTAGCTGGATTATTTAGAATGTACAAAAGTTACTTTCTACTCAGTGGTGATTGTGACTGTAAGACTCATCAATTCACATTTATAATGAAAATGTTACCTCTGTGTGAATGCCATTAACTTTAACATTGAATTAAAAGATCTTTGAATTAGGGAATATAATTGATGAGAGGTTATTTAGTGCTTAGCACAAGTTCATGTCTGGGTGGACAGACCTATGCTACTGCTACCAAATGGGAGAGCTTGATCTTTAAAAGTTCTTTGTCTTGTTCTAAGTCTGCCCCCAACAGATATATTTATAAAGCATTCATTAAAAAATAATGGCAAAACTCCCATAAAATATAGAATAGAAATTGTTGTAAATTAATAGCAACAAGACACGTAGATTAAAATGTTGAAAAATAAAATATACTTTGCACTGAGTTATATTAAGTAAAATGTATGTAAGTGGACAATATATTGTACTATTGAGCCTGGGTGTAGGAACATAAACTAAATAATATTGTTTTTTCACATTTTAAAGTTCTTTTGGAAGCCTTGTTTTTGATCCAGATGTTTTAACAGTCACTTCATTTCAGTATGATGATTATAACAAAACACACTGTGCAACAGAGTATGTGGCATTTTGACCTATGGTCGCACTGAAAACTGATTGACCTCCTCTGTTGCATACAAACATGGCATAATGTCGCTATGTTATCATGTATGAGACCTGCCTATTTTTACATTACAGGAAGAGGCTAATTTTCTTAGGAAATGGTTAGTAGAATCCAATATTCATACAGCTGTAAGAAGGGCAATTCTTTACAAAAACGGAACTCCCTTTCCTTGCACCAGGAACTTACCATAAGTCAAGTCAGAAACTTGAAGATGGGTGCAAACTCCACATATATGCAATCTCATAATAATCTTTTATCAGCCATGTCAAGCAGCTGTTAATTCTTCAGCTCTTCCCAGAACGTGTATTGTTTGTTCCCCTCAGAAACTGGGCAGAGATTAAACAATGACTGCCCTTGCTGGCTGTTTATCTTGGGATGGGCAGCCACTTAATGAGATTGCTGTTCTTTCTCTATTGTAAAAGGAGTTTTCATTTTTAGTATCTCAGTATTTCTACAGCATTTTGAGTACTGAAAACTACTTCTTCAGGACCACCATCTTCTCCTCAGTGTTCTTCCGCAGTGCTGGTCTGAGTTTTCTCTGTACCAAACTGATAAAATTTTAAAGATACTTTCCTCCACAAAGAGTGATCACTGACTCTTAATGGCCTTATCTTTTATTTGAGAATCCAGTTAATGAAAAAGAAGTGTGCTATGAAATTGCACGTCTGTGTTGTGATGAATGAAATACCATTCACCTGTTGAGCTGCATGCTAGTGCAGCTTATTGCAATACAATTCTGGAAGGCAGAAATACTTTTTCTGGGGATAGAATTGCAGCATTTGGTAAGATAGTTGTACAAGCAGCAAGCTGTATTTGCGGGACTGGTAGAACACTCAGTGAACACAGCTGGCAATTATTTTCTAGTTTTCACTGTTCTGAGAATGAATGTGTGCACTGAAACATGGTGTGAAGTATCTATTTTAAAATTGAAAAAACACTTCAGTACTTATGCAACAGAATAATTTTCTGCACCTGGGGGCATAAAGCACTTCAGTGCTTAATATGACCACAGAGCTGATATAATACAATCAGTACCAATTTGAGCATCTTCACCCTGTCCCATCATAGTTTTGCTGATGCAGAGTGACCATTGGCAGTATTGAAAAATATATTAATTATTGCTGCATTTGCTTATGATTTGAGTCAAACAAATGCCTGCCTACAGAAACTAGAATGAAAACAACACAGTCATATGCATACTACTGAAACTATAGTGATTAAATCTCAGCTCCATTATCGAAGTTGGTTTTCAATTTCTGACCAAGGTATAAAAAAGCTCTAAATCTCATTATCAATTACTAAGAAAATCATTGGTCTACACTGTACAGTAATATGCAAACCATGATACCTGTTTCGAGATTCATGCTTTTGTTTCTTATGTGCAACCTTTCTAACTATTTATCTTTTACCTTTTTTTCCAATCATGCTTACTTTTATGTGCGATCACTAGAAAAGCTGCCATATGTGAAGATTTCTTTTCAAACTGGATGTGTAATGACTTTGCTCTAACTTTACAATGGCATATAAAAGGAAGAGGCTGAGCTCTAATGATATGATTTTATTTATTATTCCTTAAACTCTGCTTCACACTCAATTGCTCCTTTAAAAAAATCAGATCAGTACAATGCACTAGAATGCATGTGGTACTAATGGTACCAAATGTGAAGAGACTAGTCAATCTGTATGTCATATATGTGTATAAATGCATATATAATGATTGCAGGACTTTTTTTTCTGATAATTACTATCCTTTGGTAGTTCAGTCATCAGCATATTTCCTTTCCTTTTTGATGAAGAACATTAGATTGTCTCCAACAATCTATTGCAATGAAGTTATTAATATATGTTAGTTTTGCTGCTGTCAAAATGTGTATGTTTATTACACACTGAAGATGATCATACACTTAAGAAGGCCATAATTATTCAGTGGATCAGCACAGTTAAGTCTTGAATAAGGAAACATTAGAACTGTAGCTAGCTACTAAGGGAAATTTAACACTCACACTTACTCAAGGCCCATAGATGTCAAGAACTGGAATATAAATTATTTCTGGAATTCAAAATTAAGAGAAGGAAACTATACAGTGGAAGCTCCTGGAAATGCCACCATTTCAGTAATTTGCAGGTAGCTTTCAGAAAATAAAAAGTATACTCCAGAAAGCAAACATGTCTGCAAAGAGCAGAGGCAATAAAAATAAGTGTGTGTATCTGCATTCAAATAAATTAAGCAGTAAATTTTAATCATATTTGTCTGTATTCTTTGACAGGAAAAACCAATATGTGTATGAATGATCAAATATAGCTTTATATTCACTCTTAATGTAACTTTTATTTGTTCATCTTTTTTTGCAATAGCTTGAAATAACTTCTATGACGTAAGAAGGAACTAGCACTAGTGTCTATAAAACTATTGTGTACATACGTAGCTTAGTTTGTAGAAAGGATACATTTAAATTAAGTGGGTAAATAGAGGTGAAAAGGCAAGTCTTGTCTAAGAAATGAACCTTGTACAAGAAGTCTATGAAGGACCCACATACTACATAGTATCTCACAGAAAAACTGATAGAAAGAGACAGTAAAAAGCAGTCAAGCCCTCAAAGTGAGACATTTAGCTAGCTGCTATAATTCTGAGGAAAATTGGGGCTTTTATTTTGCAAGTCCCATCTTGGCAGAAAATGCTGAATATTGGTGTGTTTTCTCCTTTCTACATAATACATTTTTCTGATAATCCCAAAGAGGAGTTCAGAACATTTTCTGCATTAAACAGTGTCTAAAACTGAGCAGAAATCACTGTACTAACAGAAATCATAGTACTAACTGTAGACACGGGATCCTATCCTACTTTAGGGAAGGTTCTGGTTATGTGTTAGAACTATGATTATGCACTTTTGATTATACATGCAACACGAGAAGAGGCAGAAGTGAGAGAAGGAGTCAGAAAAAGGAGAGAAAGAGGAGAGAAAGCAGGTAAGACTGAGAGAGCAGAGTATGTGTCTGCTTAGTAGTGTACCTACACAGCAGTTACATGTTCAGAGGAACTGGCACTATTTTTTCTCACCATTTTTTTTTCCCCCCAAAGATGGTGAAATGGACTCTTGAAAACACACTCCTGGAAAAAACCTCCCCCACACCCCAAAAAAACTCACCTTTTAATTGAGTTCGAAAAAATTATTAACTGACTAAACAGTATTTCTGGAGAGTGTTTATCTCTCTAAGCTCTCAAGCCAGTCAGACTAACTATGGGACTGTACTACAAAAATACTACAGTGGCTTGCTGAAGAAAAGACTTGATGAAAAGAATAGTGATCAAAAATCCCATCGTTAGATAAGATAGGACCGTCCCAAATAGTATTAGCCTGTAAGGGTGTCTGCATTCATCACCACCTTTATTGAGAGGCTGTGGGGGTTGCATAAATAGAAATGACCAAGATAGGGTACTTAGAGTGTGTTGAATTACCTCTATTCTTGCAATGTATTATTCTTCATGTGCAAGTGACTGTACATTCTGAAGTCTTCCTTCAGAAGACTATTGACTAGAGACTAGTAACATGTGCTTAATATTTGTTCTTAAAGCATTTGAATGCAAGATGTTGTGGAATGGTTTAGGTCCAATGAACTTAACTATTTTACTTCAGTAGAGATTTTGGCCGCACACCTCCACAGGTGAGGAAATTACGCTTCACTCTTGCAGTGAAGAAACAAGTAACATTTGTCTGAGCCAGTTTTTGTTTTCAGCACCACGGCCAGGGCACATGGTGGGAAATACGCAACAGAGACAACAATAATCTAGAAAATATTTGTAATAAAAATAAATTTACTATGGGTGTGTTGATGGCTGTACTTTCAGTAGATGGTCAGTAGCATATGGTTGACTAGATCTGCAAGGCATGAAATTGCTTGATTTCCTCCTCTATCTGATAGTCAGCCATTAACAGTATTTTTGTTTCTCCTGTAAATCAGAGCCACCGGAAAGTAAGGTAAATTGCAGCATTATTTATAATCTCTTAATAAGAAGTGAAAGGTATTATTGATTTGTCCAGATTTTAAATCAGGCCCAAAGGGAACTACACTCATGTCCTTTTCAGTGGTGCCTTATTTCATTTCTTCAGAAGTTCAAATATTTATTCTATGGAACATATTCCAAGTACGAGAAAAACACAGTAAGCATAAGAAACTCAAAAATGAACCTGAAGGTGTAGTTTAGCCTCAGGGAGTGAATAAAGACAATGAAAGATGTGCACAATTTTGCTTCTCCTTCCTCTGAATTGTAATTGTTCTTCTTAACTTACCCCCCCGCACACTCCAGTTTGTAATTAGCAGAATATCACTCTGTAAGAAAACTTATGTAATAAAAATAAATATAGGATATTATGGAAAAGAAGAACAATACTTACTTATAAAATCTTTAAATGAGTTTTTTTATCCTCTTACATTCCTGCTCTCCTGAATTTCACTCATTTGTCCTTGCATACCCACATAGTTACAAGCATTGAGCTTGGGATACCAAGTTTTGCTAGGTTTGGCCAGGATTGTTGATGTGCAAAGTAGAATACAAGAGACACTGCTGTCAAGTTCCTATTGTATTTTTTATTTCTTCTTGATTGGTGATGGCAAACTATTTTGGACAGATCTGTACTTCCTTTTGTAGTCGCTGGCTGTTAGAACACAGTCATTTGCAACAGAATATGGCTTGTTTCAGCTTTCTTAAATCTTAGATCTGATTACTGCTCATTGTCTGTTTTTTTCTTCATTTGATTTATATGTCTTTATAGTTTGTTTTCTCGGTGAATTAGTGGGAAAAGGAATGGTATACGTAACATGCTGCTGCTTGGGAAGAGTATTCTTCATTAGAATTGTGTGCTGTTCTTTCAACTCTGGCTCTGCTGCTTCTTCCAGTCCTTAAATACATACACATTTCCATTTATATTGCATTCACATTCATATCAGCCCCAAGTCATGTGCCATTAATTCTGAAACTGTTTCAATAGGCTGAACTGTATCTCCACTTTTCTCTGTTATCTGGAACCTTTTTTTGTTTTTGTTTTTGTTTTTTGTTTTTAAATCATAACTACTTGTGACAGAATGGACATTTCTGTTCTGGTCAGGCTGTAGAATTCATCCATCTCACATATACTATTGTTAATGTTGACTGTCCATGGCCTACAGACACAAAAAGCTGTATGAACAAATACAGTGTCACAAATGCAAGAGCAAGTCTGAAGTTTTTGCAGATGGTCTTATCATAGAATCATGGAATTTCAGAATGTTAGGCTTTGGAAGGGACCTTGAAGGATCATCTAGTCCAATCCCCCTGCCAGAGCAGGAACACCTAGATGAGGTTACACAGGAATGTGTCAGAACGGGAACATCATTTAGGCATCTCAAGACTACTCAACAAGAGATACTCTCTTTCATGGTGAGCAAGCCAAAATTTTCCAAAGCTTCTCACTTTTGCATTTTAAATATGTTGTTTATTATGTGTCTCTTGTCCTGGTACTGGTGGCATTACTTGATGAATTAGCCATTTTGTTTCAGATGCATGATAAGGGTTATTGTGTCTCTGCCTGCTAGACTGCTGGGTCCTATACTAAAGAGAATTTATTTGATTTAAAATTTCATTAGGAAAATAAATCATTTAAATATTAATACTGTGGTTTTAGAATAGACTACCAGAACATGAGTGGATCTCACCATTTCCAAGTTCTGGAAATCATTGCCTTTTAATGGAATATCCCCCACTCAATGGCACTTAATATAAAACACGCTTAGCAATGGAAAAAATGGTGTACTTGTCAGATAGCCATAGTTGTCCATGTCCATAGCTGTCTATATTCAGCCCATGAGATGCATCTGAAGACACCCAAGGTCCTTATAAGTGGTTAACAGATCATCACTAGAAACTTACAGGTGAACTTTTTGACACTTTTGGGAATGTATCCCATCCTGGCTCTTGCTTTCCTTCTCTGTATGTTTTCTAGTTTTAAAATATGCTTCTTGGAATGGACTGACCAGAATGGTCCCTCCATGAATGTATATAGAGTATAGTGTTTTGTTCTCTATGCCTGTACTGACACTATATTGACATTTTGACTGTCGTTGGTCACCTAGATGGTATTATTCTGATACTTATCACACTGTTTTCAACATATTTTTCATGAGATACTATGACTAACACTTTGCCCTTTGTATGTGCATGTGTACATTATCTGCTTTACGCTGGTAGTCACTGACTTTCATCTGTTGTTTAATTTCCTGTCAGTATTGCAGACTAATTCTGCAGTTCTCTTTCACTTTAGTTTTGGCTCTCCTGGGTAACTGAAGATCTTAACAAACCATGTAACTTCAAAGCCCATTGGTCTTAAGCCTTGATGGAGTCCGTCAGTTATTTCTGTCTATAGTGACAACTGACTTTCCTAGAGTTCATTTAAATGTCTAAGAAAGTTGCTAATCCAGGAGATGACCACCTACAGGAGCTTGGCCATTTAATAACTTTTGTTGAACTTTAGCAGTTTTATACTTGAGCTTCTTAAGAACATTTAAGGAATGCCATCCAGCCCTGGCAGATGGTTTACTGTTCATTTTCTAAATTTGTTTTAAAATCTCCTGTTTTCATTCCTTGAATTATAAGAATACCTCTGACTCATACTCCATGAAAAGTGGCTGTTATGTAATAGTATCTTTCTATACCGAGTTATCACCTCTGCAGTGAACAGTTGTAGAAAAACATCATTTACCTCTTCAACTGTTGTAGCTTCATCCTTGAATGTTGTTTTTGTCATCTCCCATTTCATTAAGTAACAGTTTTCCTGCTTCTAATACAATTGATTATTATTTTGTTGTTTTTTAATGACTCAAGGAGCTAACTGCTTCTGAAAATCTTTATAAGCCTGTCTTATGTTAAAGTTCATACTTTTTGTTATTATTTGGGTCTTATTTTATTTATTTGTATTAAGGTGTTATTTAGCCTCTATTATTATGTTGCTTGGCCATGCTGGCTTTTGTTCTCATTTCTAGTCCTTTTAAGTCTGTTTTGATTGGTGATATTCACCTATTTTGAGCTTTTAATATGGTGCATTCAAACAGAGACCAGGTCACTCCTTATTTTGGCTGTTTCACTTGTTCATGGGCATTTCCTACTTTTAAAGTTAAATATTAATCTTCTATTAACAGATGTATTACTCCTATGGGTGTTATGTACAATAAAGCATTATTATAGCATCTCATATCTCGATTCCTGTCTATAGTGGACAAGTCCCCACATAGACACATTACAAACCTAGTTCTCTCTCTATGCCTGATAATAAGAATCCTAACGCTGTAGCTCTGGTAGTCTCTGCCTTATTGAAAATCTTCTTAGCTAATGTGAATGTGCAAGAAAAACAAATAATCCCCCCAAACAACCCTAACTGTATCATTTAAAGAAAAATAAATTAGCAACATTATAAACTTGTCATGGTAGAGTTTGTGAATTTACCAAGCAAAAAAAGTCATCTTTAAAAAGAAATTTGATAATGTAGATAAAAATGACTCATTGACTCAAAACCATTGCTGTTTTAATAACTGGACAATCTACAACTCCCAAGGTTAAACCATAAACCTTCAAAAGGTAGAGGCTACTGTGTCAACTTTCTGAAGTATGTATGTAGCATATGGATAGAGGTATTAGGCCTGTAGGTGCTCTAGATCTAACTGTCTTTTCTAATACTGTGTCTCTGTGACTTATGTTACAGAGGAGGTATGCAAACTAATCATAGAACTGGTCATAGAAAGATCAGTCTGTGTCTCACGGAAACATGCTCACAACTAGCAATGCTCAAGATCATTTGAATGTTTTTGTGATGTTTTCCCCAGAGACAAGAAGAAGGTTCTTGGGAAATTGTGTTGGTTTTGGCTGGGATAGAGCTAATTTTCTTCATAGTAGCTGGTATGGGGATATGTTTTGGATTTGTGCTGAAAACAGCGTTGATAACATAAGGATGTTTTTATTATTGTTGAGCAGTGCTCACACAGAGTCAAGGCCTATTCTGCTCCTCACACCACCTCACCAATGAGTGGGCTGGCGGGGCACAAAAGGTGGGACGCTGCCAGGACAGCTGACCCCAACTGACCAAAGGGATATTCCATACCATATGACATCATGCTCAGCAGATAAAACTGGGGAAAGAAGAAGGAAAGGGGGGCAATTTGGAGTGAAATGTGAGTTGTGTAGAAAGCTAGAAACTGAAATAATCTATTATTTTTATTTTCAGTATGTATCCTTCTCCCTCTTCTCTCCTCTTCCAGCTAATCAAGTAAGAAAGCTTTTTCCTAAGACTAGTGTAGGCTGTGTATATACTCTTACCTACTTTATGCTCAGTGACTCAGTAGTATACACTAATCTTCTGTTCACATCAGACTCCTCTTGTATTTTTTAAATTTACTTTGTGAAATGGGAGTTACCACATTGCATAGTAGTTTCTTATGAATCAGACAAGAAGGATACACCTTTAATGTCAATTAGTGAGCTTATTATGAAGGTAATTGCCTTAAGTTAAGCATCTATCACTTCCAAGTTTATTCAGGTGTACTTTGTTTACTGACTTATTTTAACATTATTTATATACTAGGAGTCAAGATAATACACAGGATTATGCAAATACTGCTTAGCTTCATCAAACCAAGTTCTGCTAGTTCAAAATTACTGCCTGCACCCTTCATGTAAGTCTGATCTATACATTCCAGTTTAGAATGAATTGAATTCGTCTCTCCTAGTTAACTGAATTCCCTTCAGTTAAAAATTATTTTATCTGTTCACAGCTTATTTTGACTATGTTCCACATAGTAGTTTTGAGGAGAGAGACCTAGGAAGTACAAGGTCACAACATGAAAATGACAGTTTCATAAAAATAGGAAGTCTTTCCTACAGGAGCTACAAATAGCTCCTATTAAAATTTGGATAATCCATGTTTGGTAATTTGTGTGTTTAATGAGTTCATATTTTGTGTGTTTGATAGAGTTTTGTGTATAAACAATACTGTCCCTTCTATGGTTAGTGGCAAATTAAAATCTCATATGTCCTCAGACAGTTCAGGGTGATTTTTTGTTTTAATCTGAATGTCCCAATCTAAAAAGCCTTCTGTAATGACAAAATAAAAACAGAGACCTTAAGACGAAAGAAAAAAAGTTGAAAAATTGGGTTTTCTTTGACATGGCTATATTAACAGAAATTGCAAAGAAAGGGGAAAGTTTACCCCCAAATGCATTGAACATTGACAGAAAAAAATCATTTTTCAGGCAATGGTCTAAAATAATAGAAAAAGATCCTTTTTGAAACATGGGTCTCTGACATGGTAAAGAGAAGTTTCTGGAATGATGTATGCACAGGTGTATTGGGTTTAAGTGGCAAGATTTTGGTAGCAGGAGAGCTGCACGAGGGTCCTTTTAGGGAAAGGTTGCATCTGCCCCATGCTGGACACAGAGGCTGCCAGCTGTCTCCAGCAGAACCACTGCAGCACACAGTGAGAGCCCATCAGCTAAGCTAGTGGCACCTCTGTGGAAATATGTGTATTTAAGAAAGGGTAAAATGCCGTGTAGCAGTGGGAGAGAGGTGGGAGGTAGAAACATCCTACTGAGGAGGGGGAGTGAGAGAGCTACTGGGTGAGGGTGGCACAGCCAGCCAAGGTTAACCCACCACAGCAAGAAAAACAAAGAAGCTTTTCATCTAATTACAGGTTTGCCTGTCTAGAGCAACACTTAAAGCAATATTGATGAAGTACTGTTCTGAACTGGAAAATTTACTCTGGTCTCTGTCTTGGGAAAGTGCAGAGAAAATATTATCACTTACCTCCTGGACCTGCTTTCGGTTTAGTCTTTTTATTAAGCTGTTTGCTTACAACAAACATCTCTTACAGGGTTGTTATGAAATACTTTTTCTCTATAATGTTTCTAACATACGGAAGCATTCCCAGAAAAATAGCTGTTCTTCAGACTGGACAGAGAAAGATTATTTTACTGTCTTATCCACATTCTGCATGCTCTTACACCTTACACATCAGCACCCTTCTTACTGTCCGGGTAAAGATAAGGATTTATTTATTTATTTATTTATTTATTTATTTCCCCTTAGTCTTTCTCTTTGCATAAACTTAGAAACATCTTTGTAAATGACCTTAGAGAATTTGAGCTTATATCCATACAAAAATTTCTAGTCCCAGGACATGAGCTATATTTTGTATCAAATGCTGGGAATAACTGAGGCCACACCCCTCTTCCCTCTTCTGATCAGCAAGTCCCTCCAATTTCTGCATTGTAGAGTCATGCTCACTCTTACTTTCCTTGTCTTTGGACCAATGTAAGTCTTAAGAATTCTGTGTGAAGTTGAAAAGTTTCAAAAGGAGGAGGGAACCTTAGAACTGAGCGAGTCAGGTATTAGAATACAACTGTTCAGCTGGAAGTGACCTACAACAACCATCTAGTCCAACTGTATTCTCATGAGAGATGTGAATGTGAGTCCCCAAGTGAGCTGTAGAATAAAAACAAGAGTCCTCTGGTATTATTTCGATAAAATACTATTTCATGAAAGGCACGAAGCACCCATGTTAATGAAAAGAATCGTGTTTATGAAGGTAGTAGTCGTGGTCCCCAGAAAACAGTTGAAATTCAGACATACACCTTTTTTTTTGAAATTTTAATCTTGCCTGATGCAGGCAGCTCCTTGTTCAGAATGCTGGATGTGTACATCTCATTTTGAGCCCTTGCTTTTGTGGTTCTGTATCTCTGGCTGTGTGTTTAATTCTGCAATTGTAAATATTGGGACAGGAGTTCTGTGGAAACGCATACGTCAAAACTATGAGGTATCCTGATACTCCGGGAAACAGTTCTTCTGGACTATCACCTATAATTGGAAGTTATAATCAGATTGTTTTTCCAAATTGTTTTTATCTAGCCCTTCCAAAACTTGAATGTATGTAGTCCTAGTAGCTACAATGCATTACTGGATGGCATGGACTCTCAGTCTCACTGCTGGCATTTTATAGTGCATATGGTCTGCTGCTAAGAACTGATATTTATAAAAACAGTAACTGGAAAGGAGAAGCATTAAGGAATGCTCAAAAGTATTTTTTGTTTTTTCATCCTACTTTTGTTCTCTATTTTTTTCCCTTTCGAAAGGCACCTTAATGAGTAATACCATTCAAATTTTGAAAATGCATGGAAAATAAACACAAACAGTACAAAATATAATGGAATTTTGTGAAGGGAAATATTTCTCAGGTTGTCTAATTCATCCTTCTCCATTCTTTACTATATGGGAGGTAGCAGCTCTCAAAGTGTTCTTCAGTATACACTGTTATATTCACAATGTTGCTGTGATACAGTGTTCTGTATTGACAATGTTGTATTTTTGATGATTCAAAAGTTAATTATAAAGTAATTTCATTAGAGAATGTGCATGGCAGCTGGAAGACTTGGATGTGAGTCAGATGTATTCTTGCATTTGACGTAGTTTTTCCCTCTCGCATGCAACAGAAGGCACTATTAATTATGTAACTGCTTATTTACATAACAGAAAAAAGTTAAACTTTACCATAACTATGACAAGTATAGTAAATTGTACCAGCAGTATTAGAATATTTGGTGTAGGAAGGGGAAGACCAAAGATCCTTAGCTAAATGTTCATGCAAGTGAACTCAGGTTTCCTTAGTGTCCTGTAGAACCATCACCATGATTATACCGTGGCTCAGAATATTGTTCAGCTCAGCTATTTGATACTAAATTTATGAAATACTGTCATGTCAGTAAAAATGTTGACTACCTGCTATTCAGTAATCCATTCCATCAAGACTTGAGCATAATGGGGAAAGTTTAATCTATCAGCTAAGTGACTAGACTGGACATTTGATAAACAGGACAATATATTGTATTAAGCGGGCATTCAGTGCAATATTTGGAGGGTCATTCAAAAATTCTGGTTTTGAAAGCTAAAGAATAATTTATAGCAAAAGTTGGCTTGGAGGCCATACCTATATACTACTGCAAAAAGGAAGGGAAGAGCAAAGGGTTTGATCTCTAGTCTTGCTTGTGACAGTGAGTCTGATGATTTCCCATATGGCACCTGAAAATATTAAGCAAATGCAAATTTACTTCAAGGAGATGGTAGAAAATATTAGTAAATGAAAATTTCAATTAAAGCAAGTATGTTCATATTTTTTTTCTTGTTCAAACTCTCTCTATCATCTCCTTGATATGTGGACTCCATTGAGAGAACATAGGTTTAGGTGCACAAACTTTGCCCAGAACATTTCCCAGCTTCTTAGTGAACTGCATTTTTAGAAAAACATTTTCTTCAGAGGACAGAAGAAAATAAAATGAACATTTTGCAAGTATTTTTCTTCCCAGTGTTTCCTAGAGAGAAAATAAAAGATTTGGAAAATCCCTCTCCACTGTGGTGAAATTACCAGAGAGAAAGTAATGTGGAGTGTAATTCCCTTGACACCTTTTCTATGTCATCTCTTCTTGGCTCTGTTCATTTCCCTGTAATAAATCCCATAGATGAGCAAAGAAGAACTGTTCTAATCTTGTTTTAAACCATCAAATATTTTTCCATGTGTATTGAAAAAGAAGTTGTTATGCTCAGGCTTTTTGCAGACATGTTTTTTTCTAGATTAGTAGGAAAGTTTACTAGTTGAAATTATTACTTACTAAATCCTCTCCTAATCTCCAGCAAGAGTGTGTCACATGTTTTTCCCCATTTGTACTTAACTGGAAGAGAAGGAAATGTTTTGCAACCTCAGTCTCAGAGTAGGAGTTACTTACAAAAAGAAAGACGAATTATGAGTGGAAAATGAAAGTGGAAAATTTCTCTGCCAAACCATTAAGGAAGGGCCTGTGAGAATGTTATACTCCAGCTAGCATCAGCAGATATCTTACACTACTTTATTTGATTGAATAAAAAAGAATGCCAATAACCCAGAGACTTGCTCAAGTTCACAGGAATGAAATCAGTGGTAGAGCTGAGATTTGTCCAATCAGAAATCTAATACCTTAGAGTAAAATGAAAGAACAATTAATTACATTATATGAGTCTGTTTCCAGAAGGGACCTAGGAGCAATCAAAAGAGTGCAGGCTTTTGTGACATTTCCTTAAAAGAAAGCTTGACTCTTGAATACATTTAAATGGACATTCTGCTTATTAAAATGTTTTTCATAAAAATGGTAACTAGTGACTCCCCATTAGAAAGCCTGAGAGAGCAATAAATTGGTTATAGCCATGGTTTTTGCCACTTGTTTCTAATTCTTTAATAACATAAGCACATCAATGAATAATTTCAGTAATTTTATAGATGTTGTACATCCATATAAAACCTGTCTCTTTTTGTGCTAATAATTTTAGGTTAATACTTTGACAGCATACATATCAAAAGGAAATGCATCTCCATCATGTCTATTTCATTGCTTTAACACTCTCTTTCATGCACTATTCAGCCTTCTGCTGCTTGTTTCTCTGCTTTCTTAATTTTTTGTCAAGGTGTGCTATAGAGTGCTTACTGGTTTATCTGTCAGGGAAGTACCATGACTGCCTGTCAGACATTTAATTCATAATCTGTCTATGTTTTGCTAGAGCTATTTGTGAATGGCTACCAGGGAGTTCAAGCAACCCATCTTTGTGCTTGAGATAAAAGGAGAGATGTGTACATCATGCAGTTGGATGGTCGTGTGGAATGGTGAAATGCAGGCAGGTGGAAGAGTTGTGCAACAAAATCCCATGGCTACTTCTGCAGAGCAATGTCACTGACAGAACATTGTATCTTGATTTGACAGCCTATGATTAGTAACAAGTCAGGAATACAGAAGGAGATATGGGAAAAAGTTCAGTCACCTGGTATAATTGTACTTTTTGAGGTATTTGTACAGTGGTCATCCTGAGATTGCTGTGACAAGACTGCAGTGAGATTTCCTCTTGGTATGTTAACAAATAGAAAGAGACTCCACATTCTTGAAAAATTATTTAACCTGCATAAAATACTAAGCCTAGATCTTTGCTTAATTTTATCTTAAAGTAATACAAATTTTCCATATAGGTAATTTTCTTCTGCAGGGTGAGGTAGAATGAAGATAATCTTCTCTGTAAGTTCTCTTTTTAACAGAAAGTATACCGCAAAATAAATTTACACTATAATTAATGTGAACATTAAAATTACCTATGCTGATGGAACGATTACAAATTGTCTCATAAAAGTTTAACTGTAGGGAAGCACTCAATGCATTGACACAACTATGACTCAAGCCACATTTTTTATCTCTTCTTCTCTATCTGCTGCTATAACAAACACACTTGCCATGCAATCAACTTTTGCTTTTTAAACTTTCAATTTTAGCATTGGTTTTTGCAGTATGGGTGTTGAAGCTCCTAGGTCAGGCATATAGTGACAGATTATGGTAACTTGTATTTCTACTCGTCGACTTCAGGAACTTAAAAAAATATCTCTCTCTGTGTTAAGACTCAGCAGTGGGTCCTAAATATAAACCCACTCCTTCTTGTCACTTGTTCTGGTGATGTGACTTGCACAGTGACAGATTTTACACAGTTAGGTTTCCATATGTTCTCACCTTTAGTGTCCCTACTGGGAGAGGATTGAAGTGCATGTAGAATTATAAGAAGTATCATTGGTATTAAAAGCAAATTAACTACTAGTTTTAGAAAGAAGAATATGACTTCTGATTAAGATGACCAGAAGCAAGGGTTGGCATGAAGTGCTACAGACAGGTTGACTCAGACATGGAGAATTGACATAAGCTTAAAACAAAGACGCTAATGCTAAAGCAGAATTATCTTTGTTCCAAAACGGAGTGATTACTTCAGGTTGTCAATTTATAGTAAAGAAATAAATGTCTATGTATGGATGCAGAATCATCCGTGAATTAACAGTAAGATTATTCTGGATTAAGATGCGTGATCCAATAAACTGTAAGGTAGCTGAGCATGAAATAAAACAGGCTATGGTTGTCTGCCTCAAATACTGATTACTTCTGAAAGGCATATAAAGCAGCTGGTAGGCAGGATCATTACCCTTCTGGCAATAAGGAAATAGAGATGGTATAGTTTAGGATCCTTTCTAATGTCAGCAAAACTACAAATACTTAGGAATTGTGAAGATAAGGATCTGTACTCACTTCTCAGATCAGCACAGCCATGCAACCTTGAGTGCAAATTCTGTAAAACCTACTAAAATAATCATCAGGGACAGGTCTCTGTAGACAGTGTTTCTTCTTTTTTTTTTTTTCTTTCCCTCTAAATGGTTTGTTCTAACTGGTTATTACTTTTTATTTTTATTTTCCAATAAGAAAAATAAATTTGATGTTCTTCTAGTGATGGACTCTCAAAGGAGAAAGGGGTGACTACTTAATATCAGCCATGAGTGTTGAGTGAATGATGCCATATGTAAAGGTGAGAGAAGTGCAAATATGTATCCTCAAAGAAGAAAAGCAAAAAGACTAAAACCTTTGAAGATGTATTGAGGAAAAACAGGAAGATGTTCAGATTGAGGCTAGGCTTTACTTGAGATAAAAATAGCAAATAGAAGAAAACAACAGATAAAGACCATTCCTTTATGACAAAATAACATTTCTAGTTGAGTAGAGCAGCCAAGGGGGTGAAGAGTACCCTTGGTGCTTTACAAAACATAGAAATTCTGCTTGTAATTTGAGCAATGAAAGTAAGGAACACTCTGAAATATAAAGAGGATTGGAGATTTCTAGACACTGTACTAAGAAACTTCTGATGAGAATATACAGAGCCCGGCCTGTGTGCTTTAAGAAGTAAACCTTGTTACTGTTATGAAGCAGCTGTGTTAAAGTATCTGTTTAAATAACTGTGTGTTACCTCAAGGGGCCTGTGTTTTGTCTGCTGAAGAGAGTTGCAGAAACATCTTCTCAAAGGAAATATATATATATATATATATATATATATATATATATATATATATATATATATAAATATAGTGCATGTGGAAATCTTGTATTTCTGAAGCAGCATCCTGAACTGGTTCCTGGTTCTGTTCCCTGCTTTCTTCTTCTCTTAAGGACCCTCTTTGTCTTTCTCTGCACAAAGCAAAGCCTACTCTGTAGCTTTTGTAGGATATGACATGGGACAGTAGGTAAGAAAGAACAAGCTGTTTAGGAGGGATTCTGTCCAAAACCAATTGTTCTTTAGTCTGGACAGTAACATTGTCCTCTTTCCCCCCTGCAATTTTTTTTTCCTACCCCCTAAATCTTAATATATTGTGAGAGTCTCTACAACATTTTTAATGGACTTTCTGTTGCATCATGACAATGTTCGATAGAACATCTCTTTTGCTGTGAATTTTGTTGTGAACTTACCTTGCCAACCCATCTCAATTATGTTTTGGGCACTATACAGTCTGGTCTATACCTTGGTTTAGATGCTTCCCAGACCTTCACAAGTGAAAGGAATCCAACTCTTGCCTACAACATAGTTTTACAATGCATAGTGTATAATTTTTATTTGTAAGAGTTACAGTTTTCTACAAGCAGCTTCCCAAACTTTATTTAACTTTTACAGAACTCATCCTACATGATGGTGAAAAATGAAAAATACTTTGGCTTTGAAGCCATTTTTTGAGACTATGTCCTCCCAAAATTCCCTCAAGGGATTTCTTTGTTCAGCCACTCCAAAATTCACTATTTATTGTAGGAGTTGCTGAAGGTTAAACTTGGCGTGAGCACTTGAAGGATTTAAAATCATAGCATCCTGTAGAAGAAATGCGGCAATAAAAAATTGCATGATTACTGAATCAATATTATACCATTTCCTGTATACTGAATTCCTTGATTTATGTTGAAAAATACCTGTCTGTTTACTTCTTATCTTCTGTAAATATCATGCCTATTTTTTTACCCCTCCTCTTTCCTCCTCCTTTTGTATTGCGTCCCCTGTGACAGAATCGATTGCATCAGTGGATACTATATAAAGAAAAATTTTCAGTGGGGTTCCCAGTTCACCCAGCTTAGCCACCATGGGGCTAAGAGTTGCCAGCTTTTTTACACTCTGGCTGGCACTTTCCTATGCAAATGAAATAAGAAAAGGTAAGCTCAAGAAATGAAATTGTAGCAGATTGCCTCCTGGAAAAGGGGGAAATACCAGAGGTAGAAGGAGGCAGTGCATTTAAACAATGCAGTGGAATTTTAAGGTGCCTTAAATTTCTTAAACTTTGAAATACTGAGGCTACATGGCTCAACCAACATAGGTAGATATTGCTGTCTTTGGAGAGATTAGTACCTATTGCATTAATCTCTAGTTTGATGTGTGCTTGGAAAATATTTTCAGTGTTTGTTTTCTTTCCATATGTTGAGCATTTCCATATGTTAAGACTTTCCTAGGCATGGCAACTGCTTGGTAGAATGCAGCTATAGGAGTTTGGGATGTTCATTGTTACAGCAATGAAGTGGATGATTATGTCTTTCATTACTTTGGAATGACATAAATACTTTGTTCAAAAGTGAATGTAGCAACATTGGACAAAGTTCATTTTCTCATTGTGGGCATTAACAATCTTTCTGTAAAAGTTGTAATTTACTCTATTTGTTACTAACTTTGTTTGAAGTTTTGAAACGGAGCTCTCATACCAAAAACTGGTTTTGGAGCAATATGTGATGAGTTTTGTGCAATGATAAGGTTTGGGGTCTTGGTCTGCTGCATCTTGAATTCAGCAATGGAAGGAAAACCTTTTCTTGCATTTGGTATCCCAGCTGTGAGCTCTGGGAGTATCTCTGTGGAGCCTTCCTTCTGGGGAGAGAAGCATACCAGCTTGGCTGGATGTATCTGGTATGACTGATATCATCAAAATACAATAACTTAGAGGTCCCCTTGGTAGTTTTGCTTTCTTAAATTAAACACTGCAAGAAAATCTTGTGAAAATGAGTGGCATGTGCACTTTTTGTACCTTGGAAAGCTTCCCAAGTATGCTCATCTTTCCTGTTCACTCCTACAGCATCTTGCAATTTATCAAATACTGTGTTCATTTGTATTGTTTTTTGGTATAGATGGTTGGGAAGGGAACAAATATAATAATCCTCATCTTTTGCTATTGCAATATTTTTTTTCTCTTCTGTAGTAACAGAAATCACTACTTCTTTTAGGAAAATAAGAAATTATTTAGAAACTTGTGCACAAGTCCTTTCACAACATTTCACCTATTTTTCTTGCAGAGTAGGAGTGGTGCTGCCTTGGTTTCCTAACTCTGTTTTCTTTCTAGTGCATGTTGCATCGGGGAAGAAAATAGCTCCTAGTAATATTTAAAATTGCTAAAAATAATACTGTGATTCAGAATGAATTAATATGTTTGGCAAAGCAACTTCACTGCACTGATGCACCAGCTTGCTGGTTGTGAGAAGGTCATATTTCCCCACCTCATGCACTCAAGTTCCTTTCCCTCCATGAGGATTATAAGATATACCCAGGTCTCAGCAGTGTTAATGTCATATTTTTCATTAGAAATTAACGTATCTTCTGTTTAACAGGCAGGTACTTGGTCAGGCTTGAGATCTGTGGAATCATGGTGAATATAATTGCAAATAGTTTCTACTGTACAATGCAACACTTACATTTTCTTGATGTCAGCTTGTCAATTTCACGTTTTTCATGCATATTTCTTTTTCATCACTTAACAGGAAGGACAAGAAACCATGGCCACTCTGTCTGCAGTACTTGGGGAAACAACCATTTCAAAACTTTTGATGGAGACATCTATCAATTCCCTGGCATTTGCGAGTATAATTTTGCTTCGGACTGCCGAGAGTCTTATAAGGAGTTCTCTGTCCACATTCAGCGTGCTCTGAACAGCAATAACCACCCTGAGATCCAGTATATTCTGTTAACAATCAAGGACTTTACAGTGTACCTCAGACCAAAACTGGTTGTGGTGGATGGGCAGATGTAAGTTCCTTTAGTTTAATAGTATTTCAGAGAAATGTGCCGGGAAGGTAAAAGCTAGACTGATTCTTTACACAGCTGTCTGTATACCATTAAGGTAATGGCAACAAACTTTTCCACAAAGCAAAACAAAGGCCTTTAAAACCCAGCATAAAAATTGCTTTGGGAAGGGGTTTTAATATTGTCATGTCTACACTGACTTACGGGATTAATTAAATGCAAGTCAGGAAGAGGTTTGAGTGACTTGTTCTTTTTCTGGTTGTGCAGGAAACAGTGCAGCTTATGAGCCAGATCTTTCACTGGCATAAAATGTCACAGTTTCATTTGTTTTATGGCATCACCTTGAGCTTACCTTAGTAGATGGCTAATAAAGATAAGTTTCTCCAAGGTATTTTTCTTATTTTGTGGCAGAAGAGAGGCTTTTTTTTGATCTTCATAAATAATACTCTAAGGTCTGATGGCTATTGGTCAAGAGATTACAGAACATATAATGCAGAGCAAAATTTACTCGTATTTTTATGTGACAATACGTACTTTTTCACAGTGAGCTGTATCATTTTTCTCTTCTTGTACCATGATTGCACAAGGAACTAGTCTGACACCATTTCTGGTACCAAGGAGTGTCTTACCTAGCCTTTCCTGTCATTAACCTGTCCTTTCAGTGTGGGTATATATACACACTGAAACAAGTGAAGCAACTTGTAGGTTAAGACATAGTTCTGAAGATGGAAGAAACTGGCTGTTAGTATGTGATAACATAGTTTAAAAAAACTCATTTCTGCTGTCATTGTAGGACTGTTTTTTGTCCAGAACTCAGCTTTTGCTCTGAATTTTGGAAGCCACTGCAATGAAAATCTTTTCAAAGACAGAAAATAATATCCAGTTTTCCAAGCATCATACCAGAATGCATAACAAAATGACATGAAGTTATGAAAAATGCATTCTTGTCCCAAATTGAAAAAGCTTTTTATTGTGGACTCAGGTCTTAAAAAAAAAATTCCATGAAAAAACAATTTTACAAATCTTTTAAAAATTGTTTTTCTTAAACCAAGCCTCTTTTTGTCTTAGGTAGTGTTTATAAAACAATAGATCCCTTCCGAACAGAAGGGTTGTAGAACAGGTTTGTGCTTCATGAGAGATTTAGCTTTTTGTAGAACTTAATATCCCATATTGCTCCTTAAAAGGAATATGATCCATTGTAATGTAAAATAGCATTTCAAGCTACTGAAGTGAAAACTGTAAAGCAGAAAAACATACTAATTTGCCTTTTGGTACCTGATCCACTGATTGAATGTGCTAGTATTAAGGGGGGGCGGAAAACCATGCTGCGTTAGCTGAAAGTTGAAAGGCTACCTCATGTTTTATAATCCCTTTCCAAAAACAAGCACTCTTAAGGCCTCACTGTCCAGAGGATGAATGATGCAGCTAAAAGCAGAAATCATGGTTTCTGTGTTCGTGCCTAGTAATCATATGTGTAAGTCATTTGGCTATGTTAAAAATACCTGAGGTAAATAGTTGGAAAAATCCCAGTGACAGGAATTTCAGAGATAAAAATCTCTCAGTCAAGAGACTAGTTAGGAGGAGATGTTCATGGACATGCATGAATCCTGATAGGTAACAATTATATTGGCAAATATATAGAAAATGAACTGGTTATTTTGGCAGGATTCCAGTTGACACTACTTCTGTTTGAATGGGCTCTAGTTCTTTAGATATTATAGGATGAGTCTGCTTGCCACAATCCCATTATTAGTGAATGAAATTTAGCAGTGTGACTTGTTACGCAGTGCACAGTAAGACGAACATGAAAGTATGAGAAAAAGAGCTGGTGCATTGATTCTTTATCAGAAAAAAACATCTATGCTCAGCCTTCTGCAAAATGTCTTTTGTCACATTAGCATGCTTTGCTGTCACCATTGACAAGCTTGGTCATATTAACTGAAAACTAATGAACTAACTACTGAAATAAACTACTGAATTCCTCTTAACATGCTCCTTTCTTTCCTAACTTTTGTTGGCAGTACCTTTATCTGTTTTTTGAACTATGTCTTGAGGAGGAAGATCCTTGCCAAGGGATGTTCATTCTCTCTGACATCATTGTCAGACCTTTTGATAAAGAAAAGCTTCCATTTATGTCATTACTTCTTTCATTGAAGTAAATAATTAGTGAGTGCTTGAGTATTTGTTAATACCACAAAGATGATGTATTTTCCTTTGATTAAGTTGAAGACATCTGAATTTTAGCTTTTTTCTTAAAAAAACCCATACCCTCAGGAAAGTTTTGCCTCTGAAATTGTTTTATCTTTTAAACACAATGAGTTATCACGTCAAGTGTCAGTGAGAGAGGATTTTGTGCCTCATTAAAACAAGGCATCTTGTGCAGCTAACACCAGGTAGACAGAGACTGATTTCTCTATTCATTAGGGCATTTTCGCTTATTGTAAACATTCATGTTACCCCTTATGTTTCTGTACTAATACAAAATCTCTGATTTTCTTCCTAGTGTGAAGACACCTTACTACAGCTCTGATGTGGTCATCGAGAGCAATGACATTTACACCAAGGCTTATGCCAAATTAGGCCTCATTCTGATATGGAATCAGGAGGATGGGCTGATGGTATGTATGATCCAAGGTTTTTTTGTTGGTATTTCCTGGTTTTAACTGACTACTGTATAATAAACAGAAGTAGAATCTCACAAAGTGAACAGAGCTAACGTGTTAGACTGGGTCATCCAACTGACACTCATAGTACCTTATTTTAGAAACTTAAAGCTCCTTTCTCTGCTATGTAGAAGTAGCAGTATGGCATGCAGATGAACTGAACTTACCGGTCTCAAAAAAGGAGAAGGAACTTTCTGAGAAATAGCTAACGTTTTCCTATAGCACACCCACAATTCAATCTGAATTTCCTTCATTTGCCTTTTAATTTATAGCAAGTCTTAAATTTTATCCCAGTAGGACAGAAAAAAAAAAAAGGAATAAAAGAAAAAGTCCTGTGATTTTAAGAATGCTGTGCCTTTCATTTTTATCACCATGGTGGTTTCCTGCCATTATTGAAGTACAGGAGCTTCAGTCACTTCTTTCTGTTTTCTGTTTTACTTTTTGCATCTAACTGTGTGTTTATTAACTATGCTACAAATTCATCTGCAATAGTTATTTTACTAAGGTTTTGGGTTCACCATCACCTCTCTCATTTAACAACTTCCCTTTCAAGCAAATGTATTTGCTTTGGAATGTTTGCATGCTTCAGATAACCCTTCTTTGTTTTTTCTTTTTTTCTTCTTTCCATTACCTAGGTGGAGCTGGACAGCAAATTTAATAACCATACATGTGGTCTCTGTGGGGATTACAATGGACTTCCACTCTACAATGAGTTTATCAATGGAAGTGAGTCATCCTACCATACTGAAATTTATCACAGGAGATAGACTGATAAAAATTGTGCATAGGAGCATCACAGGAGGGCAAATTTCATGTGAGAGATTTCTGTGATTGCCCCAGAATAAACATTATGTTCCAGTAATGCACTCCTGGCCTAAGATTATTTTATTCCAGATGTATCATCTTGCTCTTTTCTCTACTAGACTTCTTTTCTTGTTACCACTTTAAATTTTTAAGCACACTTAGGCATAATAGACATAATTCATAGCAGAAATCTGACAGGCATATTTGATACCATAGTAACTGTTTTCCTTAATGAGCAGAGGCCCAGGAATTAGATGTTCCTTGTTGTCAATTTTTGGGACTTAGCAAGTCCTCTTTGCAATTTCTTCTCACAGTTGCAAACTACAATTCAATTACGTATGGGAATTTACAGAAGATCAGCAAACCCAATGCCAAATGTGAGGATCCTGACGAAACTCAGGCTATTCCAAGCTGTGATGGGCATGTGAGTATTTCTAGTAGGGAACTTCACTTGCACAGGCACATGCACGTCTTCATGCTATGGATAGTCAGTATATGAGGAGCTGGAAAGACTTTTGGCCTTGCAAGACAAATGGTTTCTTCCTCCTTTCTTGAAAGCTGTTGCTGTGCAGAGGACAACAGTTTTTATGATGGAACAGGAAGTGACTAGAAGCTCAGGTGTTCACAAATCTCTTAAATATTATTACTCTTTCTCCTTAGCGTGATGATTGTGAGAGGCTGCTGACTTCCTCTGCATTTGTTGACTGTCGGTTCCGTCTTAATTTGGAAATGTATATCCAAGCCTGCATGCAGGACAAGTGTGCATGTAATGAAAATGAGGACTCCTTCTGCCTCTGCAGCACCATCTCTGAGTATTCTCGCCAGTGTTCACATGCAGGTGGCCGACCCGGTGAATGGAGGACACAGGACTTCTGCCGTAAGCAGGCATATAAATTTTACAAAGAAAAAAATATTTTGTGGATGTAGCACTGTGAAACATTTAAATTCATTCCTTCTTTACAAAACTATAGGTATATATTATAAATTTATTACTAGTAGTGCAATAAGCTACATACTATGTTCTTTCCTGTTTTTTTCAGACAAACATGCTTTGCCAGATGGAGTCTGGCTCGGGAGAGCATTGACTTTGGGGGACTAGGGGATATGACCTGTGATTTCTGAGGAATGATGGACTTCACACTCAAATAACTGGTGGTATCTTTCTCATTCTTTCAGCCAAGAGCTGTCCTGATAACATGATCTATAAAGAAAGCAGCTCACCCTGCATGGATACTTGCTCACACTTAGACGTCAGCAGACTTTGTGAGGAGCACTACATGGACGGTTGTTTCTGCCCTGAAGGCAAGTGTTATTCTAGCTATTGTGCATGGAACAAAACCAAGAGCTCTGCCAAAGGAGATCAGAGCTAAAATACTAAGTATAGTCAAATCATATGCTAAAAACTTGTACTGTTACTCGTGATTCCCCCTGCTAGGAAAACATAATTATAAGGTTTTTTAAAAAGGAGGTAATAATTGATTTTATAGTGAAGTCATATTAACACAACAGGCAAAAAAAATCTGCTTTTTGCTTCTCAACAAATTGAATTCTGCTAATATATAGAGAATCATGCTTTTTAGGTTGAGTAATTCTGAGATGATGGAGATCTTTTGCCCAGAGAGTGACAGCGAAGGACAGTTAGTGAAATTCTCAGACTTATTGTCAACCTTAGGAAAAGAAGATTACAGTGATAGTCTGCACAATATGCCAGAAGGACTCAAAATCTGAACGTGTAAAATTCTGTGATTGTTCTTGTGTGCTTTTATTAAGCTTTTAATCTGTGTATAGTTAAATAAATGGATAGTCTTAGAATTTCAAAGTTGGATAGAAGTGTTTTCCATGTGCCGTATATTACAAAAAGCAGAAACAGTATTCTTCACAGTTTTGGTAATCTCAGCCTCTGCTTTCCCTTTCAAGTTGAGAGAATGCCTCCCCTGAGAGTCTATCCTCTGTGGAATTGTATATTTGAGAAAGAGCTGTTTACTGTTGTGCTTTGCAGGAACTGTCTATGATGATATTACTGAAAAAGGCTGCGTACCTGTTAGCCAGTGCCACTGCAAACTCCATGGAAAGGAGTATTCACCTGGAGAAAGCATTACCAATGAATGTGAAGAATGGTAAGGATCACTATTGTTTATACACCTTTCTATGAATGACTGTAAACTGGTCTGCATTTTTCAATCTTCCACTTAGTCATAGCAGACTTCCTGAAAACATTCTGAACTTATGGTTGATGTTGTATGTCTATACAACCGATTTTCTGAAAAGTTTTGTTGTATTGATGGCATATGGCAGAGGAGAAATCTTAAGGAAATGCTCAAAGGTACAGTTTTAAAACATCTGAGGATATCTTGCTCTTTGCTAGGTATACAGATGCTTTCAGTGCTCTCAGCTCCTATAATATCTACAAGCATTTTAAAAAAATTATTTGTCTGTTCATAGCACCTGTGATTCAGGCAGATGGACGTGTAAAGATTTACCCTGTCCAGGCACATGTTCAGTGGAAGGAGGTTCCCATATTACTACCTTTGATGGGAAGAAATACACCTTCCATGGAGACTGTTACTATGTGTTGGCCAAGGTACTGTGTTCTGTAGGGCTTTTCTCTTGTAGAGTGTCTGTGCACTAATATGTAACAGCTATGAATTGTTGTTTTATTCCATTTCTATGGGGTGAGGGAAGCAGAAGTGCTAAAAACTGTACTGGAAAATTCAGGATGGGCTGTAATAGCCCTAGGGCAGATTTGGGCACTTACTGCAATGGGTGGTTAACTTAGGCTGATAGTAGACTATGTATGCTGTCATTGTCCAATGGAGTTCTTCATGTATAAGAAATCAAAGGATCCCTCTGGCTGCATGGATAGGTAGACCGCAAAAACTGGCAGTTCTCAGGATTAGAAGCTCTCAGCCAGATCTGTAATGGCTGTTTCTGTGTCTGAATGACAAAATCAGCTAGGGAAAGGAGCTTGAGATCTATTTCATTCATCTGTCCATAAAACATCCAGTGCCTGTTCTTCTAGAGAATGGCAAAGATCTTGTTGAGCTAGAAACCATACTGCTGAGTTTTTCTGAAAGATGATTCAGCTTCCAGAGCCAGTGCTGGAATGGTGATCTTAATAGCTAAGTTTTACAGTACTTGTTATTGTAACTGATGACTTTAGTCTTTGTTTTTGAAATCATATATTGAGATTTTTAATTTGACTAATGGACATTTATTTCCCTGTAATTGTAGGGTACTGTAAATGATAGCCATGTTCTCCTGGCAGAACTGGGTCCCTGTGGCTCCACAGACAGGCAGACATGTTTGAAGACTGTTGTGCTGCTAGCAGACCAGAAAAGAAATGTAAGTGTTCCATGGGTTCTGCTAGATATGTTGAAAATTAGCATATTTCCCTTACTGTGGAACAATAACTAATTCTTCTGGAGCTGCTATTGTGGGTGGTTATATAAGGCATCTCAGGCTGAAAAACAGCTCAGGCTCCTGCCTTGACAACTTTAACACCCCTGGTTTAGATCTGTTTTAACTCATTTTTACTGGGGGCCACATCAGCCTCATGGTTGCCTTCAAAGAGCCAAATGTAATTTTAGAACTGTATAAATGTATCTACTCCTACCCCTGATCCAAACTGAACAAAAGATGAGGTTCAAATAAGCTGACGTTTTCCTCTCTTCCCTTTTCTGTTCTGTGCTATATGATTATCCTCACTGTATTCCAAGCAGCCTGGAAGTAAGAGTACCATTCTTTCTCGTCTCACAGTATTTTACTTTATTCAGATATAATTTTATAGATCTAATTGAGTCTTTTTCATCTTATCTTTGACTCTTAGCACAATCCAACCCTCATAAGTGTTTATATTTTCATCCACTTTAGTATTCTGTTTGGTTATAGGAATAACTATACTGTATTTATACATAATTTTACATATATGTAGACATAATTTTCCTCCTGTGTTTCTGGTCTTCCATGACCTAGCCAGTATGACTAGAACAAAATCAAATAAAATCAAATCGGAAATGTGTCATTTTATGTTTCTGTATGTACAGAACAACATTTTATGAGGTAGTTTAACAAACTACTTTCTTTACATTCCAGAATAATACTAAAGCATTACACTGAAGCTGGGGCACATATTTTTGTAGGGAATAGGAACTTGCTCTAGAACCTGAAGCTCCAAAATTTTTTTTTACTTGCTGAAACCAAGGTGCCAAATATAAGCAAGCTTTGCATTTTGTTACTGCTATTAATTGTTGTTGGCGGGTGTAATTGAAACACTGGATAATAAGACCAATACTTACTGGTATCCTGCAGGTCAACTGCCACATTAAATTTTCAGACAGATTCCTCCTTCCAAAGATTTTAAGTTCTAGTCACAGTCTAAATCTACTACAAACTTTCTCCCCTCTGTTCTTTTTTTTTTTTTTTTTTTTTAAAATTTTTATTTTTTACTAGTTCCTTTTCCTCTCAGTACCTGGAACCTCATTGATTCTATTTGCTATGTTACAGGTGGTGGTTTTCAGATCAGATGGCAGTGTGTTACTGAATGACATGACAGTGAATGTGCCTCATGTGTCAGGTAAGGGACGTAGAGTTATGTGTCATGTGTCACACACCTGAATTCTCATGTGGGAGTGTATTTTTTCAAGGGTAAAAGTAGAAGAGAAGCACAGGAAATTTGTTTGAATTCTGGAACAACTTCAGGACAAACATGATTGAATAGTTGTCAATGAGAATTACATGGGCAGACAGACTTTGTATGCAGTGGATAATTGGGAAAAAAGTCCCTTGACATTTTTCATACATCTTGAACATACTTTGACACGTATCTTGGGAAAGAGGAATTGTTCTGGCTTAAATTTAAAGCAGATAACTTAACCTGCCTATAAAAATGGCTATTTAGCACTTTCCAAGTCTGACTACATGCTGTGGTCATGTCCTGGCTCTCAGTCATGGTGAGGCTCAGATATGTCTACCCCATCCAACTTCCAACTTCTTCCCAATTTTTCTTTTTTTTTTTTTTTTTTTTTCCTGTGGGAAAAAAGCCTGGCAGAAATTAACTGCTGCATTTTCTGGTCAACCAGGTCAGGAAAGGAGGATTTACTGTGTAGCACCCTCTCATCTTCCCAGCTTACTTGAGACATCAGCATCATTTTATATATTCAGTAGATATAGACAGGCACTTTCAGAGGCTGACTCAAATCACATAATTTTGGAGCCTAACTTCTGGTGGAAATTCACTACCAAGCAGCATCTGTGAGCTCTGGGAGAAACTTTTGAATGGAATGTAGAACTTTATCACCCTTTTTTTTATATGTTCAGGCAGCACACTAACACAGGATGTGTTGCTTCTTATTTACGGGTGTCATGCATGAGTGATTTAGGGTCCTCGTTGCCAAAGAACAATGTTTAGATCACTCAAAGAAAAGTGCGACTTCACAGAGCGTGATGGCAAGGTTCACTCTATTACTTCCTGTGTGGAGGAAATATGCCAAGCAGAATCAGGTGAGACTTGCTTTAGAGTGATTTCTATGGGGACAGGAGATGTGAAAGGGTAAAGGGAGACCCTTCCATTGAGTCACAGGGTTCAGAATGGACCCCCTTGCATTCTAAATTCCTTCTCAGAGAGGAGCCTAGGTGTGGCTGGACCCAAACTTAGCCTCAGGCTTGATCAACAGTTTAAGTCTAAGAGACATGGAGGGTAAGGGAAAAAAGGTAAGGGATTATATGTATTCATGGCCAAAGGGTATATGTGCACACCCAATTCTTTATATCACTCAGCTAGGATTTTGAAGTGTCATTATTCTGCATCTCAACCTGCCTAACTCCCCTCCAGGGGCCTGGTGTCAGGTTGCTCCGAAGTCTGGGTCCTAGGTCTCTCAAAGCAAACTCTCAGGAATCAGGGTCCATAGGAATAAATAATTTAATGGAGTAGTATAGCAGAAGGGTTGGGTTTATCTGGGTGCCTTCACAGACGTCCCAGCCATGTATATATAGAAATCCCTGGATTCTTATATCCTTACAGACTATTGACCCACCCCTCACACCATGATTCAATAGCAATATTTGAGTCTGAGGTCTTCTTACTTCTCATTGGATTCTTGTAATTGATTTCAGATGGGCCGTTGTTTTGTTTAGCTGTAGATATTGTTTATAGTTCATTAGCTTTGAAGGTGTTGTTTTGTTTGAATGAAACCTTTTCTTCCCAGCAAAGTGCAGAACAGGCCCTATCTTGTGGATGCTCGTAATGTCTTTTCATTAGCCTTGACGTAATTTTGTCCCCAGTCAATTCTGTTCTTCCCAGCAAAGTGTGAACCAGACCTTATCTCACAGATGTTCAGCGTAGAACCTTTTGTTTACGTGAAGTAGATGCGAGTTTGGTAAACCTAAGCAGAACCTTACAGCATACAGCTTAAGATTTCAGAACAATCAGCTTACTAAGTAATATGAAGCAGACAGTATATTGAAAATCACACAACCTTATAATTCTAGGTGGCTCATTCTATTCAGTACACATTTACTTAAGCTAAATGACTGCCATGAAACTTAAATTGAGCTCATCCAGTGATCTGTGATCAATAAAAGATCATTGCCATTTAGTCAGCTTATTCAGCAGAGAGCGCTCAAAGTAGGCTCATCCAGGCTGTAATATTTATAGAATAAAGTGGTTGACTCGTAGTCAGATTGCATACAGTAGGAAAAATATGCACGGAGTCCCTGCACCCACAACTTATCAGTGTTCATTGTGATGTTCTGCTTCCTTGTGGTTTTCCTAAAAGGAGTTCTTGACCCATCTGCAGCTCAGGCTTTTACCTCCTTTGGAGCCTGGACCAAACTGCTGCTGGTTTGGCTGGGGTGGGGGAGGGGCTGTCGAGTGCATCCACCACAACTGGCTTACCTGCAGATGGAAAGTTACTTGCAAGGAAGTATGTATTTATCTGAAAGGGCAAGTATTCATGGGATGATTTGTTCATGGATGCTTGTGTAAAAATAATAACAGTATGTATCTGAAAGATTAGAGAAATTAAAGTGTTTTAGGCAATAAAATAGACTATTAAGTAGATTAAATATATAAATAGAGCATATGATAATAGATTTGCTATAAGAAATTAATTAACCAGTAGGGTTTTTAAAAGTTTTATTTTAGCAAAGATTTTGATACCGTCTCTCACAGTATCTTTCTGGACAAAATGTCCGGCACAGCTAGACAAGTCCTTAAATTAGATGTGGGTTGAACAAATGGCTTAAAGAGCTATAGTAAATAGGGTTACAACAGCCTGGTGGCCAGCCACCAGTGGAGTTCCCCATGACTCAATTTTAGGGTCAGTGCTCTTTAATGTTTTTATGGTCTGGATACAGGAGTTGAATGTACCTTAACTAATTTTGTTGATGATACTGAATTAGGAGGAGCTGTGGGCTGCCTTGAGGGTAGGAAGTCCTTACAAAGAGATCTGCACAGACTAGAAAGCTGGGAAATCACCAACTATATGAAATTTAACTAAAGCAAATTCAGGATTCTGCACCCGGGACAGGGTAATCCTGGTTATACATATAAACTGGGGGACAAGGGGCTGGAGAGTAGCCTTACGGAAAGAGGTTTAGGTTTAGGTTGATGGTAAATTGAAAATGTGTCCACAATGTGCCCTGGCAGCCAAAAAGGCCCAAGCTGTCCAGGGGTGCACCAAGCACAGCATAGCTAGCTAGTCTAGGGAGCTGATTCACTGGTGTGGCCCCACCTCAAGTACTGTGTGCAGTTTTGGGGTCTTTAATATAAGAAGGACATAAAACTATTAGATTCTGTCCAGAGGAAGGCAATCATGATGGTGAAAGGTCTTGAGGGCAAGACTGATGAGAAGCTGCTGAGGTCACTTTATTCTTTCAGCTTAGAGAAGAGAAGACTGAGGGGTAACCTCATCACAGTCCACAGCTCCCTCAAGAGGAGCAGTGGAGGGAGATGTGCTGATCTCCTCTCTCTGGCGACCAGCAATAGGACATGGGGAAATGGAATGAAGTTATCTCAGGGGAAGTTCAGATTGGACCTTAGGAAAAGGTTCTTCACTGTGAGAGTGGTTGGTCACTGGAACAAGGCTCCCAGGGAAGCAGTCACAGCTCTGAGCCTGTCAGAGTTCAAGAAGTGTCTGGACAACACTCTTAGTCATGTGATGCAGTGTTAGGTAGTCCTGCGAAGAGCAGGGAGTGGAACTTGATGATCCTTATGGGTCCTTTCCAACTTGAAATACTGAAGCTGGGTTCCTCTGCTATGCTGATTTCCTATGTCAGTTCCTATGTCAGTTCTGCTGATTTTTCTTTAATGGCTGGATTGACTTATGTATAAACATCTAACTTTTTATTAGTAGTAGAATTCAGCTATGTGTTGGATTGTAGAGCCACACCTATTACTTATTGTATGCAACAGTGCTGGGTAATACTTTACTAGAAAATCTCTTGCTCTTCAGATTGCTTAGCATTAATGAGTTACCACTGAAGCTGTACTGCAGAAAATCTGAATTGTATCTAGTTGGCCGGTGATTATTAGAGGAAAAAAATGATTAATTTGATCCTGATCTCAGAGTTTTCATGGCAGGTGATACCTTAGAAGCTAATAAGTGTTTCTTTCAGCAGCCTATGTGTGTGTTTACTGCACAATTCATGTTTTTTTTTTTTACAGCCAGCTTCTCAGTATTCCAGCCTTCTTCCTACTACCTTATTGTACAAACTTCTTTGGGGCTTCAGCTGCAGATCCAGTTGTTTCCAGTCATGCAGCTGTTTGTGACGGTGGATCAATCAGCCCAAGGAAAACTTCAAGGCAAGTGTCTATTCAAGTGGGAGGCCAAGCCACACTCTTCCACAGCTGAAGAGTCATGTATTCTTTACATAGGTGATAATTTGTGCTATTTATTGATTCAAGAGGAGGAAACTAAAAGCAGAAACCAAAGCATTGGAAGATAATTTACTCAAGCAAACTAGAAATGTGTTTTTATTATTTCATTTTGAAGTGACCTATCAGTCTGGTGCCAGTACATGAATGTTTCTTAAAATTTTCCTTACTTTAGTATTCAACTAATTTTTAACTATCCACAAAACTAGGTTTTTGGTGTGTAAAAAATACAGGTTAGGGAGGTGATCTCATGAGGCAAAGATATCTTCATGAAGACTATTCTTCTCAAGAGGGTAAAGATTTAAAATAGGGCTCCTAAATCTTCAGTACTTGCAGCTTGCATTAATATTGAGGTACAATAATCAGCTATATGACCTTCTGGTTCAAATGTTTGTGGTCAGTTCTCACTTTCCCTTTGACAATTTAGAATGACAATGAGTAATAATTAGGTAAAATATTTATTTTCTTGTTCAACAGGACTTTGTGGAAACTTTAATGGAATGGAAGGTGATGACTTTAAAACAACCAGTGGGCTGGTAGAAGCTACAGGATCCGCCTTTGCTAACACATGGAAAGCGCAGTCTACCTGTACAGACCAGGTAGAGAAGCTGGAAGACCCCTGCAGTCTCAGCATTGAAAGCGGTAAGCACACCACCAACAGATGTTTGACTTCTGCCAGAGTGAGCAGCATTTGTGGTATATTACTGTAACAGGCATGTGAGGTTGTAGTGTGGCACTGAAGTTTTTTAGAGCACTGCCAAATTAATAATTAATTTCTGCAAGTATCTATACATACCAGAACTGATATCCCATCAAATAAAGTCACAATTTAGAGGGTAATTGCAGAAGAATCCTGAGCTGGAAGATAGGGAAGCTAGATGATTAATTTATGTTATCTGCAAGGGCAGCTTGTATTTCTTAGTATTATTTATCGCTGTGTTTAACTTAGCTTTATGGTCCCCAAATTGAAAGGGTTGTCACAATTCCATGTCGACAAATTGCTGCAGTAAGATACAATTTTTGATTTTATGATCGTCTGTCCCCTGCTAGGTAACTGAATCATAGAATAGAAACATATGTACAGTGATTGTATGTACTTTCTTCATTCCTGAAAGTGCACACAGTTCATACTTTTGCATTGTGTTTATGTGACAACATAACTACACACAGCAAAAGCCAGATAAGTGAATGTAGTGAATGTAATGATATAATTTAATTTTCCTTCTTTTTAATTTTTTTTTTTTTTTTTTTAGCAAATTATGCTGAGCATTGGTGTTCTTTGCTGAAAAATTCAGAGGGTCCTTTTGCAAGATGTCACTCAGTCATTGATCCATCAGAATACTATAAGGTATTGTCATTTTGCACTCTTTTTAGTACTGCTTTATTTCATCTGAATGACTGTAGACATTTATAATTGTTCAAACATTTGAGACATTACTGAGTAGCTTGCCCCTAAGAGCTGCTGAAGTTTCTGCAGTGATTAACTGAGGCGGCATAGTGTGCATCCAAAGTATCTTCTATGATGAGATTCTTATGGAGTGTTGCTTAAGAGAAAGAGAATTTTTTTTCTTCTGGTTTCTTGTGTTTTGTATTTAATTACATTTTTGTTGGATTGGATTTTCGAACTTGAAGGGTGTGCACAGAAAGTTGAAGTCTACCCTTCTTACACATTAGTTGCTATTAAGCCAGAAAAAAAGTAATAATGTAACTATTTATTAAGTTTCCCATATTGGTTAACACTAAATCATTTTCATGCCCAAATATGCATGGTTTCTTTTTCCCCTGTGCTCATCACACAGTGGTGAGACTTACCTGAGCAAAAAGAAGAAATTCTTAAGTCTTTGTTCATACCTAGAACTCAGTCTATGCTCAATTTTTTTTTGAAGATCCTAATAGATCTGGTTAATATTTTAAGATTCAAAACCCACCTGTACACTTTCCTGTGTAACCTCATCTAGGTGTTCCTGCTCCGGTGGGGGGATTGGACTAGATGATTTTCAGAGGTCCCTTCCAATCACTAACATTCTGTGATTCTGTGATTATGATTTTTAATTTTTATGGATCTTTTCATTTGTAAGTTACAGTTGAGAAACAATGGTAACAAAATCCTTTAATGAAAGGAAAGCAGTCCATTCCTTCCACTGTTCTCTGATTGTGGGAATTAATAAAAACAATGTCAGAAAAAGGACACAGGATATTTCATAACAATGGAGTTGCAATTGCCCATTGGTTTCTGGTGAGCTCACTGACCCTTTTGTTCTTTTTTCAGAAATGCAAATATGACACTTGCCTCTGTGAAGACAGTGAAGAATGCTTGTGTGCTGCCCTGTCCTCTTACTCAAGAGCCTGTGCTTTCAAAGGGATCATACTGGGAGGCTGGAGACAAAGTGTCTGTAGTAAGTAGTGGAATTGTAATCCCTGTGGAATCAATTTGCCACCAGAAGTAAGCATGTTCTCTTGGAATTTGTTTGTCAGTTATCTCAGTGTTAAGGGATTTGGAGTATTTTATAAATGTCTAATGGACTTAAAAGAGACAATAATTATGTTGTTTACTAATTCGTGCTGTAGTTTTTAGCTGTCATTTGTTCATGACATATTTAAAAGTAGAATGCAATATTTTTCACTGTCACCTTCTTTCCTCAGTTTAAATAATAATACTGTTTCTATCTTAGATTAATGGAATCCCAGCCACCATGGCTTTTACATTATCTTTGCTTATCAGTGTCTTTGTTTATCATTGTTCTTGTTTTTCATCAACAGTATAGTATTGTTGAGACTAGGAATATACTATATTGTGTTCTGTCTCTGATTATCAGTATGTGAAACAAATATGGGTATGAAAGTAGTAAGTATTAGCAGCAGTTAAAAGAAGACTTCAACTGTTAAAAGTTAGGTTAGCATTATTTGTGACATATTTTTTTTACTTTAATAAAATATAAGGGAGTATTTTTACCATTATGTGCTCCATAGCCAAAGAAATTAAAACAAAAGCATCAAGGTTAAATTATCTGTCCTTCATCCCTTATTTATCAGTTTGCTTATTTTCCCTCCAGCTAGTGAAGTATCTGCCTGCTCAGGAAATCAGATTTTCCTTTACAATCTTACAATGTGCCAGCAAACCTGTCGTTCTCTTGCTGATGGTGAAAAGCATTGCTTGCAAGACTTTGCTCCTGTGGATGGCTGTGGCTGCCCATATAATACATACCTGGATAATCAGGATACCTGTGTGCCCATCTCCAAGTGCCCATGTTATTACAAGGGATCATACCTGGAACCAGGGGAATATGTTACAAAAGACGGAGAACGCTGGTATGTTTTATTGTGGTTTCTTGTTTGTGGGGATAAAAGTGCTTTCAAAAATTCCTTATTAAGTGTAAGCTACTTCACAGATAAATGTTACTCTGAAGATACTCAGTTAATAGGACTTTGCTGAGCAGAGAGGTAAATGGAAGATAAAAGTCCAGCTATTTTTTTTCTTGTTGTTTCCTTCTCTGCTTCTGTCTTCCCCTTAATATATATTTATGTAGCATCCCTTAATATGTATTTACTGTAGCACAGGCTTTTGAAGGCAACTTTCATGATTCTCATTTTTTTACCTTGAACTCTGACAACAGCTTGCTACATGAATCATCAGTGCAAACTGTAGAGTACTTCCATTTTTCATGTGGCAGAAGAAGCATGCAGGTCAACAAATTTGCAGTGTATGAGTTGAACAGGCATCAAAATACACTATATATCCAAATGAAGGCTTTGATTTATATTACCATTACTATCTGTCTCCTGAGTCATCAAAAAGCACAGTATTAAAGATTAATAGAACATCTGTCATTCCTTAAAATAAGACCTTTCTGTGCATTATGCTGAAGATCTTGCTACACTTTTTTCCCAAGTGAAAATTCATAACTGTGCTTCAGTAGAGTTGAAATATCAGTGTAAATTATGCAGGATGTCTCTGATAAATGCTCTCAGATGTAAATAAACAAATCCTTGGATTTAAACTGAAGACTCTAAGTTTACTTTTTTTTTTAAATTTCTATCTTATTTCACTTCTTTCCTAGTGTCTGCCGAAATGCAAAGATCCAGTGTACTTCAGTGAAATTAAGAATGGAAAGTAAGTGCTATTCTTTAAAGTAAAATAAAATAAAAAACATAACCCAACCTTCAAACCCAAGCCTGCACTTTCCATTTGTATTCTCCACTTATTTGTCTTGTGTGTTTGGTTTTTCCCTTTCTGCAAAACAGTTGTGCATTTTCACTTTGTTGCCTCTTTTTTTTTTTTTTCATAAGGATACACACACCCCAAGATCTCTGTCTCAGTAACTGCCACCTTTCACACACATTTATTTTCCCTTTCCTTGATTCACCTCAAGCAAAAACAAACCTTTCAGGTTCAAGAGAATGTTCTTCTAACAAGACCTACTTTGATTGCGACGGACCCCTGAAGTGGACTTCGCAAACACCTGTACAACTTAGCTGTCATACTCCTGAAACTGCTCAGGTATGTATTCAGTTTTTCTCTATGTCATGTTTCCTTTATTCTGCATTCTTTAAATTACACAGTCCAACACAGAAAACACAGTAGTAACAAACAGTTCATTTCTCTTTAGTTTAATCTTCCTTTCTTTTAGTCTGCTGCCAATTTCATGATTATTCTCCTCTCCTTTTTATTGTGTCTTCAGTAGAGTAGTACTTCTCAAGTGAAATATGATTTGTATTTGTGTTCTTAGACAATCAAAAAAGAAAAACATTAGAAACTTAGAAAGAAAAACCTTATAAAACTAATGTATTAGGCTGTTTGGTTATAAATGCAGCTTTTACTGGAGTGCTTTTGAAGAAGCAGAAGAAAAATTCAGTGCTTTTTCATAAAGTAACAGTTATTTCTCCTTATATTTCTCAGTTCCAGGCAGAGTGTGTCTCAGGCTGTGTGTGTCCTGAAGGTCTATTTGATGACGGCAGAGGGGGCTGTGTTGAGCAGAACGACTGCCCATGCATTCATCATAACCTGTGGTATTCTCCTGGACAGACGATAACAGTGGGCTGCAACACCTGGTAAATTACAATTTTGTACTCTTTTCTAGAATATATTCTGTGCAGTAAACTTATAGTCATGTCTAGGCATATATACTACAGTGGTTGCTATGGTTGCATGTATAAACCTTAATTTTCAGGCATACCTTTTGCTATTTGAGGAAATACAGATTGTGCTGAAAATATTGGGGTAATAGCTACATCTGTTTTCAGAAGACACCTCTTATTGGGAAAGTGCACTACTTTTTGAGATATAGATGCTATCAGATCTAAAACATGTAGCTGGCCAGAATTAAAAATCATGTTATATGCTTAAAACCAAGCTAAACTATTGAAGTTAAGACTTAAGACACTCTGTAATATCAAAATGGGTATTGTGCACATTATCATGTTGTATCAGGTAGCCGTTGGGTTTGTTCTGCAGCTTTCCAAACAGCACTTTTGGTGAGATCTGAAACTTCAGCTCTTCTGCTCTCTTCTAGTACCTGCAAAAAAGGGCTTTGGACCTGCACTGAAGAGGTGTGCTATGGGACTTGTACGATATATGGAAGTGGCCATTATATCACCTTTGATGGAAAATACTATGACTTTGATGGGAGTTGTGAATATGTGGCTACTCAGGTAATGTTCATCAGTAGGGCTGAAATGGCATCAAATTGCTTTGAAGATCTGTTTCCTTCTTTGGTTTTGTCATTCCTTATTGTCAGCCATTACTGTTACCGAGGTGTTTACACATTCTGCCAAGATAAATTCTATATTTTCAGAACAGGCAAGCCATGTGAATGTTCTTCTGTTCTTCTTTTGTTTTGTTTTTCTATGCCGTGGTCATAAATCGTACATAACAGCTATTTTCTAGTGGGACTTAACAGCTCACTATCAGCAGTGAAATAAACCAAAACTCTAAGCTTACAAAGATATTTATATTCAAAGCTTAAAACAAATATATTTATATTTAAAGATATATTCCTCATTTTGTTTCATTATCCTACTTGTTTCCCAGGTTTTGCCGCACGTGAGACTGTATTAACTGTTCATATGTATGCAAAGGTGTATATGTACATGTTCATGCATCTCAAAAATATATGTATGTATTTCAAATATGAAGCATCAGTATCAATTTATACATTGTGGAGATTTAAATGATTGAAATGATGAATAGTTCTAACTAAAATTTAAATATTCTATCTAATTTTCTTTTGCTCATTTTTTCTTCTTTTTTTGAATAGGATTTTTGTGGTGACAAAAATTCTGGTGGATCATTCAGTATCATCACAGAGAACGTCCCTTGTGGAACTACAGGAGTCACCTGCTCAAAGGCTATTAAAATGTTTCTAGGGGTAAGTAATGATAGTCAGTGTGTATATATCTGTATCTAAGTATTTTTTAAAAAAGTAATGCTCCAAAGCCACATCCCGAAAAGCAGCTATAACAAGTAAATGTTAGAGGACCCATCAAATCAATATGTATAGGTGTGGATTCTTAGGTACTGAAAACTGTCTCCAACAAAGCTTCCACACAACTTTCTGTTAATTTGAAAAGTCATCCCAGACTTTGAACTACTGATTTCAGAATGAGTTTTATTGTTACTAGTGTCCAATATTTTATCTCTTCATAAAAGTTATAATATTTTTCTTCTTACCTTTCAGAAAACAGAACTGAAATTAGAGGACAAAGATTATAAAGAAATTCCGCGAGAAGATGGTGATGATGTGCATTATTGGAACAGGACAGTAGGCCTCTACCTTGTTATTGAGGCCAGCAATGGTGTGATGCTTATATGGGATAAGAAGACTACTGTTTTCATCAAGCTGACCCCTGATTACAAAGTTAGGACCTGTCTGTCTTTTTTTGAAGTAGCAGTATACATAGATAAATGAACTAAGAAAACATAAATGTTCTTTTATTCTGACTCCATATTTAACTCCTGTATTCTCTTCATATTGATGATAAGTGTGCATTATTACTATCACACCTTGCAGAGATGTTACTGGAGTTTCTTACAGTCCATCAAAATGCATTGCAGGGAATGTATAGCATATGACTGCAATAAAGCTAAACATCTAAGGCATTCCAAGTTTGTGAGTATTAAGAGCCAAGCATCCAAAGTAATTTAGGGGATGTGAACTGACTGTACATACACTTGGAAACTAGCATGGAATCTCAGCCCTGAGTTAAGATCAAACTCCCTGTACAACGTATGGAGACGTTAGTTTCAATTTCTGAAAATCAACATGCTGAATTATAGAGTACTGAATTCATTAGACTGAAAGAGGAGGTGCAGGGTTCTATAAACAGGTATATACTGTTGCTTGAGGGGGTTAAGGTACCTTAAATAGCACTATGAAAAATACACTATTGTAGGTGAGTGACTAAATTATAAGTCTCTTCTTCCCCCCTTCCCCCCTTCCCCTCCACCCCCCCGGAAGAAATGGTGCTCATTATATTAGAAGGTTTTGATAAAACCAGTATTGAGCAGAATGAAATTCCCTCAGGCTTGTATTAATAGCTAGGTTATGATAAACTGAGAAAAAATGGAAAATAAATTAATTATTCTCAGCTGAAAAAGGCTTAGCCACTGTTTAGTGTTGTAAGTTGGATGAAGAACCACAGAGACATGGAAATGCACAAAATATAATTGGCTTCAAGGAGAGAAGACACAGCAGCTGAGTAGTTTGCTGAGTACACACACAAATAAGGGTTTAATTTCTGTACAAATTATGTGGAAGTAAAGATGAAAATTCATCATTTACAGGGAGAGTCAGTCATCCTTTTTAATATCAATATTTTGCTCTTGCTTTACTAGAGTCTGTTTCTCACTTCCATGGTACATTTAAAAGCTGTGGATACATTAATTTCCTTTTCCAGGGCAAAGTGTGTGGCTTGTGTGGCAACTTCGATGACAAATCTAACAATGACTTTACAACAAGGAGTGGGCTGCAGGACACCAATGCTCTGATATTTGGGAATTCCTGGAAACAGTCTTCCATGTGTCCAGATGTCACAGAAGAGATTAAGCCCTGTGACGTGAAACCACATCGGAAGTCATGGGCAGAGAAAGAATGCAGCATCATCCAAAGTGAAGTCTTTGAAATTTGTCATTCCAAGGTTTGTAGAGGGAAGTGATGGGACAGCACAGTGCATTTCTGTTGCCACAGAGCAGAGAGATCATCAGAAATGAATGAAAAGATGGTGAAGTAGAGTGATCTTCAAGTAAGTCTGTACAGTTGCAGGTGTCAGTACATTTCAGCTAGCCTTAATCAAAGTAGTCTGAGTGTCTGTGGCAATGGGACTGTGTCAGTAGTGGTGTCCCCCAGCTGTACAAGCCCTTCTTCATCACCACAGTTTCACTGCTACTACTGTGCAAGTTAGCTTCATAAATTTATCCTCAACATCTCTGTGCTGCAGTTGCACCATCTCTTGTTGAGACACTCTCAATACTCTAAGTTCTGAAAGGCCTTGTGATCATCAGACCCATCTTCCGACAGAAACCCATACTGTACTTGAAAGATGGCTGTTGAAGATAATGCCACTTCTTGTAATATTCAACCCACAGAAGGGATCTTCTTGTAAACTGCTGACATCGCACAGCTTAGACATGCTTAGCTGCTAGTACTCTGCCTCCAAATTCTCATACCACACATGATGTCAGTCTCACAGCTTCCAGAGGACAGTGCACAGAGCGTGCTCCTCTCTATTTCTTCTCTCCTTACCAAAGTATGGTAATATTAATAACAGTTTGTTCTTAATTCACAGTGGGAAAGCCAGTAAGAATTATTAATTTAATTAACTTAATAGATGTCTCTATGTCGATTCCTCCAGCAGCTAAAATCCAGTCTAAGTTTCTCCTCTTGCAGTCTAAAGCAAAAAATTGAAATGTTTTGTTAAAGTGTCTTTGGATAAACTCCAAAAATTGGCAAGCACAAAATTCTCTGCTTCATATTTGGTGTGAAGTGCAGCCTTTCTGACATTGCTCACCACTTGGTTGGCAGAGCTCAATGGAAGATAAGACTTCATTGGCATCAATACAACTTGGTTTTGAGAGCAGAGAAATGGAACTCTGTTAGAAAATGTGGGCACTTACCAAGGGCTCTTGTTTTTTTCACTCATAGAAAATTATGAAGGTGCTGTATTACTTAAAGTCTGTTACTATCCAAAAGACATTAAGCAGCTTCAAGCCTATAATGGTTGTTTGGATTTGGCAATTCTTAGAAACAGTCTTATTCCCACCCAACTCATATCTCGAGAGATCTCTCAGTCTTACAAGTTTGAAAACTAAATTGTAGATGAACAGTGGCACCATTTCTTTCCCCAACAGGTAGACCCAATTCCTTTCTATGAAGCTTGTGTTCATGATGCCTGCTCTTGTGACAGTGGTGGAGATTGCGAGTGCTTCTGTTCTGCAGTTGCTGCGTATGCTCAAGAATGTACCAAGGCTCAGGCCTGTGTTTTCTGGAGAACTCCTGATATATGCCGTGAGTATCAGTAAAACACAACTGTATATTTCTGGCTACTGTCAGAAAGCCTGTCAAATCAATCATTAATAATATCACTGCGAGGTTATGTTTGCTATACAACGCAATTTATTTTCACAACACATCAGGGAACAAACAGAACTAGTAAATTTGTATATTTTAATTATCTTTTATTCAGACTAGCTTTTCTCTTTCTCTTTCTCTTTCTCTTTCTCTTTCTCTTTCTCTTTCTCTTTCTCTTTCTCTTTCTCTTTCTCTTTCTCTTTCTCTTTCTCTTTCTCTTTCTCTTTCTCTTTTCTCTTTCTTTCTCTCTCTCTCTCTTTCTCTCTCTTTTTCTTTCTTTCTCACTCTCTCTCTCTTTCCCTTTCTTCTCATCCTTTTTTCCCTTTCCCTTTCCCTTTCCCTTTTCCCTTTCCGCCTTTCCCTTTTCCCTTTCCCCTAGCTGAGTTTCAAGTCATCCTTCCATTTTGCTTGATCATTGGTCAACTGTAACTCCTGTTATCTTCTCTCTTCTGTTCAAATTATTCAGAATTTGATTTTAACAAAAGTATAGAGAAACACTCCTGTGTAGATTAACCTAAGCAGTATTGAGTATATTGTGTCCATTAGTTGTGCTAATACTCATACCAGTATGTCATAAAAAATGTAAAATAATATTTAAAATAGTGTTTCCCCCCAAATTGCTCAAAACAATATTGTGAGATTCTAAGTAGCAGAAATGTTATTTTTTTTAATTTAAAAAATTCGTTCTGACTCAAAATTAAAGCTAGCTGTAGTTTTTAAGTGTAAGAAGTCAGTGAAACAGAAGTTATAAGTTATAGTTAGCTCTGATATATGTTTACAAAAGCTCCTTCCTCTCTCCATAGTAATCTAAGCTGAATTCTGTTTTAAGTTGTATCCATAATATCTCATGTGCTTGTCCTTGGCTTGCTGGAGGTGACTCTCAGCCCAGGTGATAAAGCAAGATAGAACTATTTTGAATATACTACAAGTTTTAGGAGTTTGCTAGTAACTAGGGAAGAAAAATACTCTCAAAAATTTACCTTTGATTTTCAATTAAAATCAATACCAAAAGTCCAGGTCATATACCTGAAGAGAAATTTTGTGGGCTTAATATGTGGGTTCATTTAGTTTGTGCCTTTGAAGACCTGACCAGAGCTGCATTCTGGCAACCATGTTTTTAATCATCTTCTCTTTTTTTTTTTTTTTCTCATCAGCAATATTTTGTGACTACTACAACCCTCGTAATGAGTGTGAATGGCACTACGAACCTTGTGGCAGTAAAATCACAACCTGCAGGATGATTAATAATGTCAGCACCAACTTTTCAGTACCATACCTGGAAGGTAATAAATTACCTGGCAATTTTGTGTTTCATTTCATAGAACTTTGTCCAGATATCATTTAATGAATATGGAATAGTCAGTCAGCTTGACAAGATGTTCCTAAGTCTACTATGTTGAAATTGTCTCCCGTCTTACATAGATGCTTCTTATAATGTAATTATAGCTACATTGCTGTCACACATAAAATTAGGTCTCTGATTGGGTAATATCCTGAAACATGCAAGATTACTACACCATTTTTACTTTGCATCCAATCCTAAGGGCATTTCAAGAGAAAAGGAAAACTTTTTACATGGTAAAGAAGCAAGTTAATGTTCACTGGGGTTTTTTAACCTTATCATTCTTTATGCATCATATCCATCTTGAATTCATTAAATTAAAGTGCAGAATCCTTACAGCAGCATTTTACAGTAGAAAATATCTTTGATATCAGACACACTGATCCTGCTGCATATTGGATTCTTAACAGACACCACAAAATGTTATCAGAGGGCCACTGCAGCCTACACCATTTTCATTGTATTTTGTTTGTAGTTTTTATTTAGTCTTTAAGACCAAGATGTGAGGCTAAAACAGGTTATTCCATATGCCATCCCACTTTGAGAATGCACAATCCATTTAAATGCCATTTTAAACCTCAAAGTATGTAAAGGTATGCTATTAGTACATGAAAGCCCTTGTACTTGGTAACCGAAAAGTAACTGCATGTTATGGGGACCGCAACTATCCAAGAATTTGAATAACTTTACAAATGTCTTCTGTTTTACCACATGCTAAAGTTGGAGAAAGCAGTAATATTTTTGGCCACACAGTCTTTTTGGTTTGGACTGGAAGCAGTTATCTCCAGTATAGGGATTAGAAATAAGTGCCCAGAGATTTGCTTTGCTATTTTAATCCTTGAACTGCAGACAAGAAAAGAAAACAAAACCAAACCACAACAGGCAAACAAACCAACCCTAGCCAAAATATGTAACGAAAAAACCCCAAACAAAACAATAAAAAAAAGTTGACTCTTTGTTTTGATTGTTTTAAATTATCAGAAAGATTTAGAAAGTGTTAGAAGGCAGATTATAATATATCCAATTATCTTTTTTTTTTCTTTTTTTTTTTTTTAAATGTTTAGTGAAAATGCAGAACACACTTAGTTTTGTTATGACACCTTTACTACACTCTTGCAGCATGAAGTGACTTCTAAGTAACAGTTAATTATATGCTCATTCAGTTTACAGGCTATTTAGAAATTTAGTACACTACAGAGAGGACTTTATGTAATTAAGAACTGGATTTCATGAGTGTTTATTTGGAAGCAGGACACAATGATTTTTTAAAAGTATACTTACGTGAAAAATGCAATAAGAATTGACAGATAATTCATCCTTTGCAGATGGGGTTTGGGTCACTGGCCAAGGGTATGGAAAAACATGGATAAATTATCTGCTTAGGTTGGAGACACCTGGCCTCCTAAAGGCACATCAACAAGGTCTACTGTTGCAATAAATATAGTGAAAAACCTGTTTATTAATGATTACACTTCTATATTTTTCACAAAATTATTATAGATATAGGGATCACATTTCAATGTCTGCAGAAAAATTGGGATGTTTCTTTGTCTTAAAAATGCTGGCTGCCAATAGAAATTAATGTAAATTAGGTGTTTACCCAATATCTTGAACTAGTAAAAAACAGATTCCTTAGTTTTCATTACTAAACTCCTCTTTAATCCTCCTCACCTGAATATTAGCAATGAGAATTGTTTAATATAAGTCTTTTGGAAATACTGATTGTCCTAGGATTAATTTGAATTGGAATTTTTACATTTCTTTCACTATGCTTGATTCAGTGAGAATTATTTACCTTCAGAATGTATCCTATTGAGTTAAATCTTTATACTTTTAATTCATCCTATATGCTGTTTTACTTGTCATCGACAGGGTGCTACCCCAGATGCCCTAAGGACAAGCCTGTTTATAATGAGGAGACAAAGGAATGTGTGCCTGAAGATCAATGTGGGTGTTACTTCAATGGAACTCATGTTCCCACGTGGACTGAAGTATCCACAGAAGAGATCTGCACAAAATGGTATGTAAAAATGCAAAAACATCGGCAGTAATTCAGGAAGGAATTTATGCATGCTGAGTCCTTCACTTAGTTTACGGGTGATCAAGCAAATGGGATGCAACTTCAGCTGAAGAGCTGGTGTATTCTAGCATTTTTATATACAAATCAGCGGAACAATGTCATTTATTGCAGTTGAGACTTAAACTCAAAAAATGCTTGTACTTACAATATGTAGAGATTCTAAACTTTTCATTCATAATTTTCCAAACCCATAACAATCCAGATTTCATGTTGACAGTGTTGTTACAATAAGTGTATTAGCAAATTCATTAAATATACTCTTTGAAGTGCCATAAATGTTATACTGGCATGAAACCCGAGTATGTCTCTAGAACAACCTCTTGATTCTCATGGTGCTTTGGGAAGAATGGGGCTACTCTGCCTTGCATTCTCACTTAAAACTGGGATTTCAAAATCACTGTAATCTGAAATGGTCTATACTAACTCTGAAAGAAATACCTGAGTCCTAACCACTCATTCCTAAAGCCTTATTAATGATAGCACAGACATTTATGACTTCACATGGTGACCAGAGACAAAAAAACCCTGATCGAGCTATATCTTCATTGCTCTGAAAAACAGTTATTATTGCAACTTGCAACACGAAGTCATTTATGATAGTTTTAAGATGTTGTACTTAAAGAATGAAAGAGGTGACTTAGTTTGAGTGAAATAGTGATAGGCAATTTTGGAAAAAATGTATCCAGAACAATATTCAGAATGAAGATCAAGTGACAAATTCCTATGTTTCTGTGCTCTTGGGTCTGCTAACAGGTGCCATAAAACATATGCAACATTTTAATTTTTGAAAATTTTGCTTTTAGTGTCTGTTCCCCCTCAGGATCCATAGAGTGTACACCAATCCAAGGTAAATAAAGTTTGTGATTTTCTACAAACAAAAGAAAAAAGTGCATTGAACTGCTTTGTCTGTCTCTTTGGAATAATTTTTTCCAGTGCAAATGCAAGTTCTGACCAAGGAAAATTGGACGGCAATTTTGTTGAACCTTGCTGTTAGTACTTCTGGTTCAACCTTTTTCTCATGTTCCTTTATTCTTTGTCCCTATGTTCCACATCCAAACTAATTGATTTTACCACAAGAGTTTGCACTCCCAGAACATGTAGTATAGAAAAGTGTCAGATAGTAAATTGCAATTTTTATTTCTCTCAAAATATTTAAAAACCCAGGTTGTACATCTGTTCCTCCAAACGTTTTATGCAGGGCTTTATTACATATGTTTTAATGTTCTTCTAAATGTTAAGATAAATCAGTGCAATGTATTAGATCAAAGCTCCAGTTATAGCTCTGAAATGCTTACTTGTCCATAAAGATTCTGCGTTCATCCCTTACCTGTTAGTAGAAAAATTGCACAGTAAAGCTCTTTCTTGCAGGGTGTCCTTGTGTCATCAATGGAACGAGTTATCAAGAGGGTGATATTGTGGCAAACGTACAGGATGGCGACATCTGTATAATATATGTTTGTGCAGAAAATGGTTCTGTGGTTATTCATAACATTACTACTTGCCCGTCTACAACCACATCTACAATCATTTCAACCTCCATTCCTACCCCTACTATTACAGCTATAGGTAAATATTCAACAGAGGTGTGCACCTAAAAATTATTTTCTTTAATTAAAATGCTTTTAAAGATAGAATGTACAAGTATATGAGCTTATAGTTGACAAAGAGTGATACTTATGAATAGTTTTATTAGAGGACATTGAGAAATATTTTTAACACTTCAAGTTGAAGAAAATGTTTCATGGAAGAATTTATAATTATAAATATACAGTGTGCCTTCCTAATTCTGAAAAATGTTATCATCTCGGTATCCTGCTGAGAAAGTAGAAATTGTTTCAGTATTCTCAGCAATAAAAAATGTAATTAGGATATTTAAAACTATTATTATACTTCTTTTCTAAAGCTCGCAGATGATGAAATATTCATTCTTTTCTATTTTAGTTACCACCACAAGCCCTCCAGAAACTACAAGTAAGTTTAAAATAGAAAACTGAATTGTTAAAAAATGTCAAAGCAATATTTAAATGAAAAGGAAATTAAAGATGGCCACTACAGAAAAATATTTTTGACACAGGAAAAAATATGTATTTTTTTTAATTGCAAAAATGTGATAAGTATAGACACAAGAAAGACATTTGAAGGCTTCAGCTTGGTGATTTTATTTTGATGTGAAGTTTTCTGTTGAAAAACCTTGTAATAAACTAGTTTTAGAACTCTCTTCTCTTGAAGAAATGACAAGTTGTAATGCATTGCCCTAGTCCTTAATGGAACACAATACAAAATTAACCTTCTCAAAATGTTCTCTGTAAGCTCAGATGCTGAATCTCTGTCTTTTCTTGCAGCTCCATGCTTTGAATTCATCTGTAATTGGACTGAATGGTTTGATGTTAGCAAACCTGGAGAAGATGGTGGTGACTATGAAACCTACGATGCAATAAGAAAAGAACATGGAGACAAAATATGTGAAGCTCCTGAAAAAATTGAGTGCAGGGCTAAAGATAAACCTGATTTGAGCTTAGAGGAAATTGGCCAGAAAGTAGAGTGTAATGTTGCATATGGACTAATCTGTAAAAATGAGGAGCAAGATCTAGCTCTGTGGCCGCTTTGCTATAATTATGAAATCAGGGTAAACTGTTGTAAGTGGCATCCTTGTGAGACTACAAGTACACCAAGTTCAACACCAACTGCAACTTCAACCACCACTAGCACAACAGTACCCATCACAACTACAGCCAGACAGCCAACAACAGTTACCACCAAACCCACCCCAACCATCACAAGCGGATTCACACCATCAGTCACCACCCCAATAACTTCACCCCATTCAGGTATTTAGCAGACCAGTTCTCCTCTGCTCTTGCTTTGTAACAGGAAAAATAAAGGGCTGTCAGCTTCAGGGCTGTCAGGCATGTCATCGCCATAGCAGATATTGTGATGGCAGGAAGTCTTGGGAGCTCTGTCCTTCTGCTGGAAAGAAGATCCCTACAAGGACCCATTGTGCAAGATTAGACTAGGCCTTAATTTAGACTACTATAATTTTAGACATTGTCTGGGTGGGGCTGTGCAAAAATTCTTCCCTTGATCCTCCTACTTCACCTCTGTAATTGCTAAAGTTTGCCTGTGATTATAGATCTAGGCAGTCTCTGCAGGCTGCCACTTGGGAACTATGGTCTTTGGCTTCTGAGATCCCCTAGTATGCTGTGAACTTCTTAATAAGGGTGGCGTTGCCCCATGGGGAAACTACATAACAATCAGCCATGAATGTATTCATTCTCAGACAACAGCATCCCCTCTCAGTTCTTATTCCATGACACTGAGAGGTGTTCTAAGTAACAAGGCAGAGATAGGAAGCCTCACAGAGAATTACTCCTCGAAACATCTCAACCGTTGGTAGGTATTTTCAATCTAGTGAGAAGCATATTACAGCAACATCCCCAGTCTCTTTCATATGAAATGATTGTGTTGACGATGACCATGCACAGGTTTGGAATGAGCCCGCTTTTTGGGGCCAGAAAGAAAGTCCTAGAGATAAAAGATCTTAATAGTTGTAAAAGCAAGATGAGAGCAAGAAGTTAGTGGCAGCTGCCTAAATTGTAAATTATTTTCAGTGCATAATGTTCCCACTCATGCATCTCGCACGTGTCTGTTTTCTCTGTCCATGCTGTTTCTAGCAGCCCAACCCTCGTCCACAACGAGCACAGTGTCCTCTACACCCCCATCAACAACCACTCCCACGTCAACAGCATCGAAGCCTCCCACCAGCACCAGCACGAGCACCAGCACCACCATCGCCACCACCTCAGTGCCCCCCAGCAGCACCACCAGCAGCACCCCGGGGACAACAACGATTGTTACTGGCCAATCAACACCCACCCCAACTACTGCAAGCACATCCACGCCCACACCGACATACACCTCCACCCTGCCAACTACCTCCGCACAAACTAGCTCCACACAAACTATAGGTACTTGTCTGCTCTGTGCTGGCGTGTGTTGCCTTGCTGTGGGAGAAACAAAGGTCCTTGAGCACTTCAGCTTGTGCCTTCTGTATGGGATCAGGGGTGGGAGTAATTTTTGTGGGTTCCCAGCAGAGGCATGTGCCCAAATCTAGTGCTTGGGCTGGCTTCTTCAGAAGTGCAGAGGGTGCAGGGGTCCTGGGTAGAAGGTCTTGTGTTCCCTGAGTCAGCAGCGCTCCGAGGAGGCTTTCTGTTCAGGTGCCTCTGCCCGGCTTAGGCAGACACTGTACCGGTGGGAAGTCTTGCTTTTGCTGCTGTCGGATCCCGTCCTTCAGCAGGAGAGAGCGTACTGAGCACGACCCAGGTTGTGCAATGGGAGTGGGGCTTGATTTTATGGCACTGCCACGTCAGGCAGTGTTTGGGTGCAGCCGTGCAGACTTTCTTCCCTTTCTTCTTCTGCATTTCCTCTGTGGCCATTGCCGCCACTCACCGGCGGTGCTGTCTGTAAGGAAGCTTAGAAGCTGTTCCCGCAAGGGTCTGGGGAAAGTTTCAGACTGCGGACTGACCCTTGATACGGAGCACGGCTCTGGGCAACCGGGCTCTTCCAGCGTTCCCATGAGCGTTGTTCTCCAGCTGTCTGCGCACTGCTGGGAAGCAAGCTACCGTTTTGGCAGCAGTGCGTGTCCTGTGCCTGCTTCCTTTGGGGTCATGAGCCTCCCTGGTGTTCGGTTTGTCCCCAAGACAGTGAGGTGGTGTGAGTGGCACGAAAAGGTGAGGGAGTGGCGGGAGTCCCCGTTCAGTCCTCCTCCAGCTCGTGTGTTGCCCTTACGCGAGTGCTTTTTGCGCACGTGAAGACCAATCCAGGAGTTGTGCCCTAGCTGCAAGGGGAGACACACGTGGCTCGGCAGTGCCTGTGTCCTGGTTTGGCCCTAGTGTGCTTTGTATGGCCGGGAACGGGAGGCCTGCCCACACAAGGGAGCTTTGTTGTTGCCTGGGTTGGCTGACTGATGTAGCAGTATCCGAGGGCACCCTTGTGCGCACTGGATGCGCAGAGCACCACCCGCGAGTGTGCTGGTTCCCCAGCTTGTTTTCTCTGTTCCTGCTGTTTCTAATTGCTCCTCCTGCTGTCATCCCCCAGATTGTACATGCCAATGGACAGACTGGATTGATGTGAGTTACCCAGACAGTTCTGACAGAAATGGCGGTGACGACGAAACCTTCGAGAATATTCAGAAGCACAATCCCTCCTGGGTCTGCGTGAAGGCGGAGAATATTTCATGCAGAGCAGAGAGATTCCCTGATGTTCCCATTGAAGATCTGGGGCAGATTGTGACATGCGATGTCAGCACAGGCCTCATTTGTAACAACAGGGATCAGACCGTAGGAGGTACATCACTGGTGCCGGTCTGCTACAACTATCAGATCAGTGTCTGCTGCATCCCCAACCGACCCGAATGTATTCCAAGTACCACCGCCAGCACCACGACGGCCCAACCCCCGTCCACAACGAGCACAGTGTCCTCTACACCCCCATCAACAACCACTCCCACGTCAACAGCATCGAAGCCTCCCACCAGCACCAGCACGAGCACCAGCACCAGCACCAGCACCACCATCGCCACCACCTCAGTGCCCCCCAGCAGCACCACCAGCAGCACCCCGGGGACAACAACGATTGTTACTGGCCAATCAACACCCACCCCAACTACTGCAAGCACATCCACGCCCACACCGACATACACCTCCACCCTGCCAACTACCTCCGCACAAACTAGCTCCACACAAACTATAGGTACTTGTCTGCTCTGTGCTGGCGTGTGTTGCCTTGCTGTGGGAGAAACAAAGGTCCTTGAGCACTTCAGCTTGTGCCTTCTGTATGGGATCGGGGGTGGGAGTCATTTTTGTGGGTTCCCAGCAGAGGCATGTGCCCAAATCTAGTGCTTGGGCTGGCTTCTTCAGAAGTGCAGAGGGTGCAGGGGTCCTGGGTAGAAGGTCTTGTGTTCCCTGAGTCAGCAGCGCTCCGAGGAGGCTTTCTGTTCAGGTGCCTCTGCCCGGCTTAGGCAGACACTGTACCGGTGGGAAGTCTTGCTTTTGCTGCTGTCGGATCCCGTCCTTCAGCAGGAGAGAGCGTACTGAGCACGACCCAGGTCGTGCAATGGGAGTGGGGCTTGATTTTATGGCACTGCCACGTCAGGCAGTGTTTGGGTGCAGCCGTGCAGACTTTCTTCCCTTTCTTCTTCTGCATTTCCTCTGTGGCCATTGCCGCCACTCACCGGCGGTGCTGTCTGTAAGGAAGCTTAGAAGCTGTTCCCGCAAGGGTCTGGGGAAAGTTTCAGACTGCGGACTGACCCTTGATACGGAGCACGGCTCTGGGCAACCGGGCTCTTCCAGCGTTCCCATGAGCGTTGTTCTCCAGCTGTCTGCGCACTGCTGGGAAGCAAGCTACCGTTTTGGCAGCAGTGCGTGTCCTGTGCCTGCTTCCTTTGGGGTCATGAGCCTCCCTGGTGTTCGGTTTGTCACCAAGACAGTGAGGTGGTGTGAGTGGCACGAAAAGGTGAGGGAGTGGCGGGAGTCCCCGTTCAGTCCTCCTCCAGCTCGTGTGTTGCCCTTACGCGAGTGCTTTTTGCGCACGTGAAGACCAATCCAGGAGTTGTGCCCTAGCTGCAAGGGGGAGGCACACGTGGCTCGGCAGTGCCTGTGTCCTGGTTTGGCCCTAGTGTGCTTTGTATGGCCGGGAACGGGAGGCCTGCCCACACAAGGGAGCTTTGTTGTTGCCTGGGTTGGCTGACTGATGTAGCAGTATCCGAGGGCACCCTTGTGCGCACTGGATGCGCAGAGCACCACCCGCGAGTGTGCTGGTTCCCCAGCTTGTTTTCTCTGTTCCTGCTGTTTCTAATTGCTCCTCCTGCTGTCATCCCCCAGATTGTACATGCCAATGGACAGACTGGATTGATGTGAGTTACCCAGACAGTTCTGACAGAAATGGCGGTGACGACGAAACCTTCGAGAATATTCAGAAGCACAATCCCTCCTGGGTCTGCGTGAAGGCGGAGAATATTTCATGCAGAGCAGAGAGATTCCCTGATGTTCCCATTGAAGATCTGGGGCAGATTGTGACATGCGATGTCAGCACAGGCCTCATTTGTAACAACAGGGATCAGACCGTAGGAGGTACATCACTGGTGCCGGTCTGCTACAACTATCAGATCAGTGTCTGCTGCATCCCCAACCGACCCGAATGTATTCCAAGTACCACCGCCAGCACCACGACGGCCCAACCCCCGTCCACAACGAGCACAGTGTCCTCTACACCCCCATCAACAACCACTCCCACGTCAACAGCATCGAAGCCTCCCACCAGCACCAGCACGAGCACCAGCACCAGCACCAGCACCAGCACCACCATCGCCACCACCTCAGTGCCCCCCAGCAGCACCACCAGCAGCACCCCGGGGACAACAACGATTGTTACTGGCCAATCAACACCCACCCCAACTACTGCAAGCACATCCACGCCCACACCGACATACACCTCCACCCTGCCAACTACCTCCGCGCAAACTAGCTCCACACAAACCATAGGTACTTGTCTGCTCTGTGCTGGCGTGTGTTGCCTTGCTGTGGGAGAAACAAAGGTCCTTGAGCACTTCAGCTTGTGCCTTCTGTATGGGATCGGGGGTGGGAGTCATTTTTGTGGGTTCCCAGCAGAGGCATGTGCCCAAATCTAGTGCTTGGGCTGGCTTCTTCAGAAGTGCAGAGGGTGCAGGGGTCCTGGGTAGAAGGTCTTGTGTTCCCTGAGTCAGCAGCGCTCCGAGGAGGCTTTCTGTTCAGGTGCCTCTGCCCGGCTTAGGCAGACACTGTACCGGTGGGAAGTCTTGCTTTTGCTGCTGTCGGATCCCGTCCTTCAGCAGGAGAGAGCGTACTGAGCACGACCCAGGTTGTGCAATGGGAGTGGGGCTTGATTTTATGGCACTGCCACGTCAGGCAGTGTTTGGGTGCAGCCGTGCAGACTTTCTTCCCTTTCTTCTTCTGCATTTCCTCTGTGGCCATTGCCGCCACTCACCAGCGGTGCTGTCTGTAAGGAAGCTTAGAAGCTGTTCCCGCAAGGGTCTGGGGAAAGTTTCAGACTGCGGACTGACCCTTGATACGGAGCACAGCTCTGGGCAACCGGGCTCTTCCAGCGTTCCCATGAGCGTTGTTCTCCAGCTGTCTGCGCGCTACTGGGAAGCAAGCTACCGTTTTGGCAGCAGTGCGTGTCCTGTGCCTGCTTCCTTTGGGGTCATGAGCCTCCCTGGTGTTCGGTTTGTCCCCAAGACAGTGAGGTGGTATGAGTGGCACGAAAAGGTGAGGGAGTGGCGGGAGTCCCCGTTCAGTCCTCCTCCAGCTCGTGTGTTGCCCTTAACGCGAGTGCTTTTTGCGCACGTGAAGACCAATCCAGGAGTTGTGCCCTAGCTGCAAGGGGGAGACACACGTGGCTCGGCAGTGCCTGTGTCCTGGTTTGGCCCTAGTGTGCTTTGTATGGCCGGGATCGGGAGGCCTGCCCACACAAGGGAGCTTTGATGTTGCCTGGGTTGGCTGACTGATGTAGCAGTATCCGAGGGCACCCTTGTGCGCACTGGATGCGCAGAGCACCACCCGCGAGTGTGCTGGTTCCCCAGCTTGTTTTCTCTGTTCCTGCTGTTTCTAATTGCTCCTCCTGCTGTCATCCCCCAGATTGTACATGCCAATGGACAGACTGGATTGATGTGAGTTACCCAGACAGTTCTGACAGAAATGGCGGTGACGACGAAACCTTCGAGAATATTCAGAAGCACAATCCCTCCTGGGTCTGCGTGAAGGCGGAGAATATTTCATGCAGAGCAGAGAGATTCCCTGATGTTCCCATTGAAGATCTGGGGCAGATCGTGACATGCGATGTCAGCACAGGCCTCATCTGTAACAACAGGGATCAGACCGTAGGAGGTACATCACTGGTGCCGGTCTGCTACAACTATCAGATCAGTGTCTGCTGCATCCCCAACCGACCCGAATGTATTCCAAGTACCACCGCCAGCACCACGACGGCCCAACCCCCGTCCACAACGAGCACAGTGTCCTCTACACCCCCATCAACAACCACTCCCACGTCAACAGCATCGAAGCCTCCCACCAGCACCAGCATCAGCACCAGCGCCAGCACGAGCACCAGTACCAGCACCAGCACCAGCACCAGCACCACCATCGCCACCACCTCAGTGCCCCCCAGCAGCACCACCAGCAGCACCCCGGGGACAACAACGATTGTTACTGGCCAATCAACACCCACCCCAACTACTGCAAGCACATCCACGCCCACACCGACATACACCTCCACCCTGCCAACTACCTCCGCACAAACTAGCTCCACACAAACCATAGGTACTTGTCTGCTCTGTGCTGGCGTGTGTTGCCTTGCTGTGGGAGAAACAAAGGTCCTTGAGCACTTCAGCTTGTGCCTTCTGTATGGGATCGGGGGTGGGAGTCATTTCTGTGGGTTCCCAGCAGAGGCATGTGCCCAAATCTAGTGCTTGGGCTGGCTTCGTCAGAAGTGCAGAGGGTACAGGGGTCCTGGGTAGAAGGTCTTGTGTTCCCTGAGTCAGCAGCGCTCCGAGGAGGCTTTCTGTTCAGGTGCCTCTGCCCGGCTTAGGCAGACACTGTACTGGTGGGAAGTCTTGCTTTTGCTGCTGTCGGATCCCGTCCTTCAGCAGGAGAGAGCGTACTGAGCACGACCCAGGTTGTGCAATGGGAGTGGGGCTTGATTTTATGGCACTGCCACGTCAGGCAGTGTTTGGGTGCAGCCGTGCAGACTTTCTTCCCTTTCTTCTTCTGCATTTCCTCTGTGGCCATTGCCGCCACTCACCGGCGGTGCTGTCTGTAAGGAAGCTTAGAAGCTGTTCCCGCAAGGGTCTGGGGAAAGTTTCAGACTGCGGACTGACCCTTGATACGGAGCACGGCTCTGGGCAACCGGGCTCTTCCAGCGTTCCCATGAGCGTTGTTCTCCAGCTGTCGGCACGCTGCTGGGAAGCAAGCTACCGTTTTGGCAGCAGTGCGTGTCCTGTGCCTGCTTCCTTTGGGGTCATGAGCCTCCCTGGTGTTCGGTTTGTCACCAAGACAGTGAGGTGGTGTGAGTGGCACGAAAAGGTGAGGGAGTGGCGGGAGTCCCCGTTCAGTCCTCCTCCAGCTCGTGTGTTGCCCTTACGCGAGTGCTTTTTGCGCACGTGAAGACCAATCCAGGAGTTGTGCCCTAGCTGCAAGGGGAGACACACGTGGCTCGGCAGTGCCTGTGTCCTGGTTTGGCCCTAGTGTGCTTTGTATGGCCGGGATCGGGAGGCCTGCCCACACAAGGGAGCTTTGATGTTGCCTGGGTTGGCTGACTGATGTAGCAGTATCCGAGGGCACCCTTGTGCGCACTGGATGCGCAGAGCACCACCCGCGAGTGTGCTGGTTCCCCAGCTTGTTTTCTCTGTTCCTGCTGTTTCTAATCATTCCTCCTGCTGTCATCCCCCAGATTGTACATGCCAATGGACAGACTGGATTGATGTGAGTTACCCAGACAGTTCTGACAGAAATGGCGGTGACGACGAAACCTTTGAGAATATTCAGAAGCACAATCCCTCCTGGGTCTGCGTGAAGGCGGAGAATATTTCATGCAGAGCAGAGAGATTCCCTGATGTTCCCATTGAAGATCTGGGGCAGATCGTGACATGCGATGTCAGCACAGGCCTCATCTGTAACAACAGGGATCAGACCGTAGGAGGTACATCACTGGTGCCGGTCTGCTACAACTATCAGATCAGTGTCTGCTGCGTCCCCAACCGACCCGAATGTATTCCAAGTACCACCGCCAGCACCACGACGGCCCAACCCCCGTCCACAACGAGCACAGTGTCCTCTACACCCCCATCAACAACCACTCCCACGTCAACAGCATCAAAGCCTCCCACCAGCACCAGCACCAGCACCAGCACCACCATCGCCACCACCTCAGTGCCCCCCAGCAGCACCACCAGCAGCACCCCGGGGACAACAACGATTGTTACTGGCCAATCAACACCCACCCCAACTACTGCAACCACTGTCTCAACATCAATAATTATTACTCGAACGCCGCCTCCTCCGCCTACAGAAGAACAAAGTAATTATATGAATTTATTGTCATTTTTTTTGTATTGATTTTGGAGAAATCCATCTTTCTTGGCAGCTAGTGATGTGTCTTACATATTTGTACTCTCAGAGAGTGCATTTGTTATACATTTCCAGATGAAACTAATGAATCATAGAAGAGTTTAGGTTGGAAGTGACCTTTTTAAAGTTCTTTATTACAACTGCTGTGCCGTGCTCATGGTCATCTTTTACTACATCATGTTCCTTGGATCCCCATTCGATCTGACCTGAATTGTTCCACTTACTTGGCATCCACAACTACACTGGGATTCCTGTTCCAGTTTCTCATCACCCTCAGAATAAAATTTTTTTCTCATGTCTATCTAAACCTAACTTCCTTCACTTTAAAACAGTTGCCCCTCATCCTGTAATTAGAAACACTGGTAAAATGTCTCTCTGTCTTTAAAAGTCTCCTTCATATATTGAAAGGCCAATGTAAGGTCTCCCTGGAGCCTTCTCTTGTCCAGGCTGAACAACTCCAACTCTCCCAGCCTGTTTTTATAGTGGAAGTGTTCTAGCCCATTGCTTCTTTTGTGGCCTTCCTCTGGAGTTGCTTAAACAGTTACATATATTTCTTTTACTGGAGACCCTAGAGCTGGATGCAGTACTCCAAGTGGGTTCTCGTGAGAGTGGAGTAGACTGGGTCCAGTATTCCACTCTCTACTTATAAGGCAGAGTGCATACTGTGTTTCTACTTCTCAGTTCCATTCCCTTTGGTTATTTTGAACACGAGGACTTTTTTATCCTGGTGCCTCTACCCAGCTTAGACAGTTACTGAACTGATGGGAAGCCTTGCTTTTGCTGCTGTTGGACCTTGTCTTTCAGCTGGAGAGAATTTGCTGAGCGGGACCCATGTTGTGCAATGGCAGTGGGGCTTGATTTCGTGGAACTACCATGTCAGGCAGTGTTTGTGTGCAGCTGTGCAGACTTTCTTCCCTTTCTTCTTCTGCATTACCTCTGTGGCCATTGCTGCCACTCACCAGCTGTGCTGTCTGTAGGAAGGTTTGAAGGTTTTTCCAGTAGGGTCTGGGGAAGGTTTCAGACTGCAGGTTGCCTCTTGCTATGGACCAAGGCTCTGGGCAACTGGGTTCTCCCAGTGTTCCCATGAGCGTTGTTCTCCAGTTGCCTGTGCAGCGCTGGGAAAAAAAGATTACATTTTTTCCAGCAACATGAGACCCCCTGATGACCCAGTGAATATGTCTCTGATAATACACCACTGGTTCCTGTATTTCCTTGTGTACATGAAGGAGTGTGCCTGCCCTCAACTGAATGTGAATTTTAGTTGAAGGACTGTCCTTGTGGACTCTGTGGGCAGAAGGATTATATCTTGCTTCCTCCTATCCTCCAGCATTATAACTGCACTATTATTATGTAGGCAGTGCCTCTCTATCTACCATGTATCTATTATATCATGTACTAAAAGCAAAAATAGATGGCTCTGAGGCCAGCCTCTGAGTATTTTGAGTAATATATAAAATGCTAATCAAAAATGATTTTAAAGGAACTTGCACTAAGGCCAATGATGAAAACTGGCTTGGTAACATGAGAGGGAGAAAGCAGAGAAGTTAACTTGGGTTCCTAGCATGCCAAAATAGGGTAAATAGCCTTAAAGGTCATAGAGTTAGGTATGGAACACAGATTGCTCCAGCAACTGCTCATTTTCAGTAGAATCCAATGACTGAGTATAATCAATGCTGGCATGAACATGGGACTTAGCACAGGGAAAAGTGTACTATCCGTAGAATATAACATTACAGCAGTACAAAATTAAGCAAAAAGTTCACTGATCAACCCAATGAATTCCCCTGGATATAGGACTGCTGAACTCTTCTATACAGTAGAAAATTTTAACACTACTGACAGCTGTTCTATCTGACATTGATCGTTGATAAAGTGTTTACATCATTGTCTCCCAAGCAAGGTGTAGGGCATTATTAATAATCCCTGTCTTAAGCAAAAGACATTAAGCAAACAGTTTCTGCCTTATTCCTGTCTAACTGCCCTGTTCCCAGATTTCTTGAATTTCATTTACTTAGTAGAAAATAAATGTAAGGTAATAACAAATGTAATTCGTCGATTAAAAAAAAAAAATCTGTTTTCTCCTTGTCTTACAGAGGGTACAACACCTGAATCAGGAACAACAACAAAGATGAGTACTACAGTTTCCTCTTCGGCTACTACACTATCAACAACTAAAACAACAGAGATAGGAAGCACAGTGTCTACCACAGGCAACACTACTCAACACTCTACATCATCAGTACCAACAACTGAAGTGATAGTCACCACATCTGGAGTCAATGAAACAGGATGGACCACAAAAATCACCACTTCAGGTCCCACACCCCACACCACAACAACAGTAACAGAAACACCTAGCCCCAAGACCACTACCACCGGGACTGGGAGCCCTCATACAGCATCACCTACCACCACCGTCAGCACGACAACGGCAGGACCCACTCCCCACAGCACCACAGGCATAACAGAAACACCTAGCCCCAAGACCACTACCACTGGGACTGGGAGTCCTCCAACAGCATCACCTACCACCACCGTCAGCACCACAACAGCAGGACCCACTCCCCATTCCACCACACAAGGAACAGAAACACCTAGCCCCAAGACCACTACCACTGGGACTGGGAGTCCTCCAACAGCATCACCTACCACCACCGTCAGCACCACAACAGCAGGACCCACTCCCCATTCCACCACACAAGGAACAGAAACACCTAGCCCCAAGACCACTACCACCGGGACTGGGAGTCCTCCAACAGCATCACCTACCACCACTGTCAGCACTACAACGGCAGCACCCACTCCCCACAGCACCACAGGCATAACAGAAACACCTAGCCCCAAGACCACTACCACTGGGACTGGGAGTCCTCCAACAGCATCACCTACCACCACCGTCAGCACCACAACGGCAGGAACCACTCCCCATTCCACCACCACAGGCATAACAGAAACACCTAGCCCCAAGACCACAACCACCACAACTGGGAGTCCTCCAACAGCATCACCTACCACCACCGTCAGCACCACAACAGCAGGACCCACTCCCCATTCTACCACACAAGGAACAGAAACACCTAGCCCCAAGACCACTACCACCGGGACTGGGAGTCCTCCAACAGCATCACCTACCACCACTGTCAGCACCACAACAGCAGGACCCACTCTCCACAGCACCACAAGTGTAACAGAAACACCTAGCCCCAAGACCACTACCACTGGGACTGGGAGTCCTCCAACAGCATCACCTACCACCACCGTCAGCACTACAACGGCAGCACCCACTCCCCACAGCACCACAGGCATAACAGAAACACCTAGCCCCAAGACCACTACCACTGGGACTGGGAGTCCTCCAACAGCATCACCTACCACCACCGTCAGCACCACAACGGCAGGAACCACTCCCCATTCCACCACCACAGGCATAACAGAAACACCTAGCCCCAAGACCACAACCACAACTGGGAGTCCTCCAACAGCATCACTTACCACCACCGTCAGCACCACAACGGCAGGAACAACTCCCCATTCCACCACCACAGGCATAACAGAAACACCTAGCCCCAAGACCACTACCACCGGGACTGGGAGCCCTCCAACAGCATCACCGACAATCACAATCAGCACGACAACGGCAGGACCCACTCCCCACAGCACCACAGGCATAACAGAAACACCTAGCCCCAAGACCACTACCACCGGGACTGGGAGTCCTCCAACAACATCACCTACCACCACCGTCAGCACCACAACGGCAGGACCCACTCCCCATTCTACCACACAAGGAACAGAAACACCTAGCCCCAAGACCTCTACCACTGGGACTGGGAGTCCTCCAACAGCATCACCTACCACCACCGTCAGCATTACAATGGCAGCACCCACTCACCACAGCACCACAGGCATAACAGAAACACCTAGCCCCAAGACCACTACCACTGGGACTGGGAGTCCTCCAACAGCATCACCTACTACCACCGTCAGCACCACAACGGCAGGAACCACTCCCCATTCCACCACACAAGGAACAGAAACACCTAGCCCCAAGACCACTACCACTGGGACTGGGAGTCCTCCAACAGCATCACCTACCACCACCGTCAGCACCACAACAGCAGGACCCACTCCCCATTCCACCACACAAGGAACAGAAACACCTAGCCCCAAGACCACTACCACCGGGACTGGGAGTCCTCCAACAGCATCACCTACCACCACCGTCAGCACCACAACAGCAGGACCCACTCCCCATTCCACCACACAAGGAACAGAAACACCTAGCCCCAAGACCACTACCACTGGGACTGGGAGTCCTCCAATAGCATCACCTACCACCACCGTCAGCACCACAACGGCAGGAACCACTCCCCATTCCACCACCACAGGCATAACAGAAACACCTAGCCCCATGACCACTACCACTGGGACTGGGAGTCCTCCAACAGCATCACCTACCACCACTGTCAGCACCACAACGGCAGGAACCACTCCCCATTCCACCACCACAGGCATAACAGAAACACCTAGCCCCAAGACCACTACCACCGGGACTGGGAGCCCTTCAACAGCATCACCTACCACCACCGTCAGCACCACAATGGCAGGAACCACTCCCCACAGCACCACAGGCATAACAGAAACACCTAGCCCCAAGACCACTACCACTGGGACTGGGAGTCCTCCAACAGCATCACCTACCACCACCGTCAGCACCACAACAGCAGGACCCACTCCCCATTCTACCACACAAGGAACAGAAACACCTAGCCCCAAGACCACTACCACCAGGACTGGGAGTCCTCCAACAGCATCACCTACCACCACCGTCAGCACCACAACAGCAGGACCCACTCCCCATTCTACCACACAAGGAACAGAAACACCTAGCCCCAAGACCACTACCACTGGGACTGGGAGTCCTCCAACAGCATCACCTACCACCACCGTCAGCACCACAACAGCAGGACCCACTCCCCATTCCACCACACAAGGAACAGAAACACCTAGCCCCAAGACCACTACCACCGGGACTGGGAGTCCTCCAACAGCATCACCTACCACCACTGTCAGCACTACAACGGCAGCACCCACTCCCCACAGCACCACAGGCATAACAGAAACACCTAGCCCCAAGACCACTACCACTGGGACTGGGAGTCCTCCAACAGCATCACCTACCACCACCGTCAGCACCACAACGGCAGGAACCACTCCCCATTCCACCACCACAGGCATAACAGAAACACCTAGCCCCAAGACCACTACCACCACAACTGGGAGTCCTCCAACAGCATCACCTACCACCACCGTCAGCACCACAACAGCAGGACCCACTCCCCATTCTACCACACAAGGAACAGAAACAGCTAGCCCCAAGACCACTACCACCGGGACTGGGAGTCCTCCAACAGCATCACCTACCACCACTGTCAGCACCACAACAGCAGGACCCACTCTCCACAGCACCACAAGTGTAACAGAAACACCTAGCCCTAAGACCACTACCACCGGGACTGGGAGTCCTCCAACGGCATCACCTACCACCACCGTCAGCACCACAACAGCAGGACCCACTCCCCATTCCACCACACAAGGAACAGAAACACCTAGCCCCAAGACCACTACCACCGGGACTGGGAGTCCTTCAACAGCAACACTGACCACCACTGTCAGCACCACAACGGCAGGACCCACTCTCCACAGCACCACAAGTGTAACAGAAACACCTAGCCCCAAGACCACTACCACCGGGACTGGGAGTCCTTCAACAGCATCACTGACCGCCACAGTCAGCACCACAACAGCACGACCCACTCCCCATTCCACCACACAAGGAACAGAAACACCTAGCCCCAAGACCACTACCACCGGGACTGGGAGTCCTCCAACAGCATCACCTACCACCACCGTCAGCACCACAACAGCAGGATCCACTGCACATTCCACTACACTAGTGACAGAAACACCTAGCCCGAAGACCACTACCACTGGGACTGGGAGTCCTTCAACAGCATCACTTACCACCACCGTCAGCACCACAACGGCAGGACCCACTCCCCATTCCACCACACAAGGAACAGAAACCCCTGGCCCCAAGACCACTACCACCGGGACTGGGAGTCCTCCAACAGCATCACTTACCACCACCGTCAGCACCACAACAGCAGGACCCACTCTCCACAGCACCACAAGTGTAACAGAAACACCTAGCCCTAAGACCACTACCACCGGGACTGGGAGTCCTCCAACAGCATCACCTACCACCACCGTCAGCACCACAACAGCAGGACCCACTCCCCACAGCACCACAGGCATAACAGAAACACCTAGCCCCAAGACTACTACCATTGGGACTGGGAGCCCTTCAACAGCCTCACCTACCACTACCGTCAGCACCACAACAGCAGGACCCACTCCCCATTCCACCACACAAGGAACAGAAACACCTAGCCCCAAGACCACTACCATTGGGACTGCGAGTCCTACAACAGCATCACCTACCACCACCGTCAGCTCCACAACGGCAGGACCCACTCTCCACAGCACCACAGGTGTAACAGAAACACCTAGCCTTAAGACCACTACCACTGGGACTGTGAGTCCTCCAACAGCATCATCTTTGAGACCATCCTCCCTAGAGCCTACACCTAGCACCACTCCATCACTACCATCAGGATCGACCACTCCCATGTCAGCCACCACCTCTGGTACAACTGCAACAGAATCTTTTGCCACCACTTCAGGAACAACCTCTAGCTCTTTTACCACAACTACTGCAACCACCACCACCTACAAAATTGTTTCCTCTGGCTCAACTAGTACTTCTGGGCCAACTGCAACATCAAGTGCAGTCACTGTTGCAGGAAGTTCTACATACAGTACAGTTACTCCACTCAGCACTTTAAGTTCAACTGCAAGTCCACCACCAACCACTCCTGGAAAAAATTGTTCTATTTTCCCTAATGAATCTTATGCGGTGAGTAGATTTCTACTTTGGATGGGGACTGTGCATATAATTTCGATGTTGCTAACATAAAGAGTAGGTGTTAATCTGGATAGTCCATTAGATTTATTTTCCTGAGTATCAGCATGACTTCCAATGACATTGGTTTGATGGCTTATATGCTGCTGTTAGTTATTCAAGGATAGTTTTTAAAAGGCTTTCTTCAAGGAGTTAGATCACAACTCAGTGTTCATCTTTATTGTAGGATAGCATTGATGAGGAGATAACCAAGGCCAAACTGGTGCCAAACTATCTTTTCTGTTTCTGCTTTTGAATATGTCCAAAGTGGGAAAAAGTTGTTTTACCATTAGCAGTGCAGTGCAACAAGAAAGCACAGGGCTGAACTAGTCTGAGTTTGGAATGAGTCATACTTAGTCATAGTCTGTTTTCAGGAGAGAACTGTGAAACATCACGGCATTCAAATGCTTGTGAAATTGGTCTCAGAGTTCTCAGTTTTTTGGAACCCTCTACCTCTCACACAGACAAGCTAACGTCTTATACATTTCTAAAGCTTCCTCACATCTAAAGATGTCTACAAACTTGCTCAGTAGATCTGCAGGGATAAAAATTATACATGCATGGCTGAAAATACTGGTCGAAGGTAGAAAAAATGCATACTATCACAACACATGCATGTAATTTTCTTAGACATTGCTCCCCAAATAGCTGATGTTCACCGTAGCTTCTGCTTTTAAGCTGTTCTAGGCATTCAAGGAAGAGCATTGATCATATATTGATCACTGATATTGATCAGTGTCTTTCACTCTTGATTAGAAAGGGAGTCTAGGTGATGAGATCAGATAAGACATCTAATTTTTAGATAGTCGAAACTAAAAAAAGCAATTCCCAATTTAGGTTATTGGCCTGACTTTTATAACTAATGCTTTTCACTTAGGAGTTCTCAGTAGTGCTAGATCTTCTTACAGGCCTTGATGGTGTTGACTGCTGCACTTGCTTCACATTGTCAGACTTCTGGTGGGTCAAAGTTGTCAATAAACATATGGTGCTTTACAACTCTGCAAAATGTATTCAGGCATAACTGTTATCAATCTGACTGCTTTGTAAGGTTTCTCTCTCTCTTCCCTCTCCCCCTCTCTTTCCAAACACAGCCAGGGGACACATGGTGGCTCTGTAACTGCACTAAAGCAATATGTATAGAAGACAATGTAGTTGAGGTGATTCCCATAATCTGTAATCCGCCTCCTAAACCTATATGTACCAATGGGCTTTCTCCTGTGCAAGTCATTGATGAGGATAAATGCTGTTGGCACTGGGAATGTGACTGTAAGTATATATTTTGTTGAATATTTTTGTCTTGTGGGATCAACACTAGTGTCAAGTGCAACAATATTTATCAGTATTTATATAATTTTTACAATAAGTATTACTCAAGGGTGTGACCCTCAGGCATCCAGTATTGGTCTGTTTTAAGTGCTTCATTGATTCTTTTTAGTTAATCAGGATATTTTAGTTAATTTGATCGACATCATTTCTACATAACTGTTTTGTTAGTAGGATAAATTGGTCTCCCAAGGCAAGATTAAAATGTCCAGATGCAGACATCTGTAGGCTAGAAGCCTACATATAAATTACTTCTTCAGACTACTGGTAAAGGTGTTTCTAGGGTGCAGTTAATCTTATTCTCAGTTGTCTACCAGAATTAAGTCAGATGAACTGTGCTGAAAGCACCTGTTTTCCCCTGTTATAGATGAGTTATTGATAATAAGCTCATGCATTGACATATACACTTTAAAACTTTAAATGCCTAAAGTTAGATAAGATGAATCCTACACTGGCAGATATTGTTTGTAGTCTGATCTGATTCTCTGTGTTGCCATAATAAGCTAACCTAGCCATATGTTTTTGTAGGCTACTGCACTGGCTGGGGAGACCCACACTACCTGACTTTTGATGGACTGCCATATAGCTATCAAGGGAATTGTACATACGTCCTTGTGGAAGAGATTAATCAGACAGTTGATAACTTTGGTATCTACATTGATAACTACCATTGTGATGAACGAGATAAGGTTTCCTGTCCTCGAACACTCATTGTGAGACATGAGACTCAGGAAGTGCGCATGGCAACAGTCAAACCGAATACTGCACAAGTAGAGGTATTGGAGAATGTTACCTTTGATTTCTTGATTAATACGTTAACACAGTGTCAACCTGATAATTCTATTCACAATATTAGAAAGCAAAACCAAAACAAACAAATAAACAAAACATGTACACACACAAAAGAAAAAATAAAACACCAAAACAACAACTGAAAAAAAGGAATCTCTGTTTTAGATTTAATACCAGATTGGATTATGAAATAGGACTGCTTTTTGATTCTGAATATGGGAAAAAATTCTACAACTTCTTGACTTTCTTATCTCGGATATCATCTTTCCTAAATACAGAAACATGGACAGTTTGCTAGGAGTTCAGCATATAAGATAAATCAATTTATAATCAGTATTAATATAACAAAGGAAAAGAAAAAATGCTGAATGCAAGGATACAATACAAACTAGACATTACAATAAAGTACTGGGCCTAAAAATTTGTAAATAGTACCATTACTGGCTTTGATTGGCATCACCTTTTTAATTTTTCAGAATAGGGGCCCTATGTGTTTATTTAATTGATAACCAAGATGACTCAGCTGTGAGGCTTCAAAATTGGGTGAGAAGTATTTTTTAGGCTTTTGTGGGGTTTTCTTCATTTATTTTTGTACGTCACCATCTGGGAATATTACAAGTTAGGTTGCAGCATATTGTTGAAAATTTGCAATGTTTTTTTCTCCAAAGCAAAGCAGTTGCTGAGTAAATGTAGTAGTGTTAGTTCCATAGGTATATCATGGCTACTGCATTTAAATAAATAATACAGATTTTGGCTTATTTCTTTATTTTTTCCTACAAGCATGTTCACTTTATGCCAAGAAAGTTAAAAACTTGTGCACTAGGAATTTAGGATAATTTTGTATTACACGTTCATGGGGTGTCCTCAATGCCATAATCATTCTAATACATCTGTTGAGTGTTAGAATTTAGGTGGTTTAAACTCTGAATTGTAGCCTAGTTATCAGCGGCTAATAAACCCATTCTTTGGCTCAGAGAAGGAAAGTTTGACTTTCCAATATCATAAAAAGTAACACAGAGACACTTGTTGCACACTAAAAGCACATTATTTGCCTATACATTCTATCTCCAATGCAAAGTAATGAACAAGCAATTGTTTAGTTCTAAAGTCAAACTAAATATATGTCTCTTTTCTGTTTTCTTTTATTTATTAGGTGACAGTAAACAAACAGCCAGTGGCCTTGCCTTATAAAAAATTTGGCTTGAACATCTATAAGTCAGGCATAAATCATGTAGTGGAAATTCCTAGACTAGAAATGAATGTGACCTACAATGGCTTGGCCTTTTCTATCAGAATGTCCTACAGACTGTTTGGCAACAACACTCAGGGACAGTGTGGTAAGGCTTACTCTTGTAATTTTGGTACTCCCAGAAAACCACAAATAGGTAAACGGCAGCCCTGCCACAAAGATGAATGGAATTTTATAACAAATCTGTGAGTGAATTCTTTCTCCTCTGACTAATTTTAGGTACTTGCAATAACAACACGGCAGATGACTGCATGTTGCCGAATGGCAACATTGCAGAAAACTGTGAAATCATGGCAGATCATTGGCAAGTTAATGATCCATCCAAACCACAGTGCTCTCCGGGACTAGCTCCTACAAAAGCACCTAGCACAACCCCAGGACTGCCTCACAACGGAAGTGTCATCTGCGAGCTTCTTTTGGGAAGGTAGACATTCTCTGAGGTTTATAACACTTTGATCTTCAAATTAAATGGCAATTTTAGGATTCATTTCTCAATAAAAAGTGTTTCTAACTATTGCTCCATTTCTTGTAGCTTTGTAGGTTGCTTCCATTCTTTTTACTGATTCTAGATGTCATTCTTTGCTGATAGTATTCCTCTAGCCCTCTGGCTGCTACTCAATAATATTCATGTAGCTCCTGGATAGAAAATACTGGTGACTGAGTGTTCATTAGGTAAGCAGAGAATACTTTCAAGTATGTTGAAAGGTTACAATCTAGACAGGTGTTCTTAGTAAAAATCTCTCAGTAATAGTTCTCATTCACATCTGCTTAAGCGTCACTGTTGCCACATCATAACATGTTAAGCACATTGAAGATTTCATGGATTATTCAGTAACTAACAATGATATGTGTTTCTGTTTCTAGTGTGTTTGAGCCATGCCATCACTTTGTCCAGCCTGAAAAGTTTTATGCAGCCTGCATTTTTGATACTTCCGTACTTCCCGACCTAGGCCTGGAATGCTCAAGTCTGCAGGTCTATGCTGCCATTTGTGCTGATCAAAGTGTATGCATCGACTGGAGAAATCATACTAATGGTGTCTGCTGTAAGTATTTGGTCATTTATCTTGAACTATTGGGAAGCTTATATGGAACTGTTTCAGCAATAATGTCCTAAAGGTAAGTCACATTACTTTCTGAGCAATGAAGACACCAATAAATCACACCAATTGCTTTCCTTAAGTAATTTTATGGGTAACATTTTTAACAATGTAAATAATAAGTGAGCCTGCAAAAATATACATCTATTGACTGTGCCAGGAACACCTGTATCAATAGATACATTTTTGTACACAGACAGTTTTGTGTTTTGCAGGCATCAGCATTTCACTCTATGTTCAGTGATATATGCATTCATTTTCAGGTGTAGTGAGAAAAGAATGAAGAGTAGGGATACACTCCCCTTTGAGAACTTGCACAAAAGAGACCAAAATTATGAAAAAGTTGTAATAAAGATGTAGACTTTGGGCTTTATCTCCTTAATGTAAAGTAGGTGCTATATCTCTATGGCGAAATTGCATAAAAGAATTCCACTCAGAGACATGAGACTGATATCTCTTTCTTTGTGGTGTTTTTTTGTTTTTATCTTTGTTTCTCATATTGTCAAAGATACATAAGAAAATGAGTAGTCAGTGTTTAATTTCTTGGCATGAGGTCAATGGGGCTTTCATATGATACTGCTACTAAGCTCTTTCTCATGTTCCAGCTTATGAATGCCCGGCAGATAAAGAATACAGAGCATGTGGTCCTATGAAAGAGATAACCTGCAAAACAAGGTAAATAATTCCTTCCCTGTTAGTTATAGTTCATACAACTATTGAGTCGTATCTAAGGCACAGGTGTATGAGTGAAATCAACCTCCTGTCATGCCTTAAATTAACTATCAGATTCGGTACCACTTTTCTCATGATACTGAATCTGGATGCCTGTATTGTTTACGTTGTTTGGAAATACCAAACTTAAGCACTGACAATTCTTAAATTGCAAATGTGCACATCATGTACCACTGTAACTTCAGTGAAAGTTTATTTGTAATAATCTTCCTCTACATGCCTATGACAGTAATGGTGTTCCTCTGAACATTTTGTCTCATACAGTCAACAAAATGAAACTTCAACTAAACAAATGGAAGGCTGTTTCTGTCCTAATGGAACAATGCTGTATGACTCTGGTGTGGATGTCTGTGTGAAAACCTGTGGTGAGTTTTAACGCTTCACTTGAATGCATGTTTGTTTCCTCTTCGTGGTTTCCTTCTCATGCATGCAACACAGATCTGACTGTATGCAGTACTCACACAATATATAGTAGAGATGTCTACTGTTATATGAGTAAATGGAAATTTATTTTCATATTATTCACAGGCTGTGTTGGAGTGGATAAGAAACCAAGAGAGGTATGTTGCCTTGTGCTTTAGTATTTCTACTAGAGGCTGGGGATGGGGAGAGGAGAGTGGTCTTCACTGGTGCAGTCTTGTTTCGTGGTCTCCCAACTTTTCACTCCGGTTTTTACTTCTGTTCTTTTTAATCGATAACCATGCAATCACTCACTTTATTTTCTTTAATGACAGTTTGGGGAAAAGTTTACAGTAGACTGTCAGGATTGCATTTGCCTGGAAGGTGAAAATGGCATTGTATGTGAGCCTCACGAATGTGCCAAACAAAGCAAGACCACTTGTGATGGAGAAGGCTTCTATGAGGTCAATGAAGTCAATTCTGAAGACCCCTGCTGCCCCATTGTCACCTGCAGTGAGTTTATACTTCTGGTTGTGGTCTTTCTTTACCTTTTAGGAATAGAAAGAACTGAACTAGATTAGCAAAAGAGACATACATCAAGGAGCCACAAAATCTTCCTTCATCCTTATTAAAATCAGCCTGCCTAGTGTTAGGGAAAATACATTCTAATATTGCAATGACTCAGCATAACTGAATTTACAGTTATAGGGCTCAGCATAATGGAATCTTCAGTTCTTTAATTCAAGTAAAATGCAGCTAGATTATGGAATTCTATGTGGGTTTTCATTTTTTGGTAGTTATCCACAATCTTGGAGAAAGAGTACTGAAACAGTTGTCCACTACTTGTCTGCAAATAATTGTGATACTTTTTAACACCAGGTAATAACATTAGTAGAAAACATTTCATAAACTAATGTAGTCCCCCAATATAGTGCCTGGATTCACTAGGAAAAAATGTGTTCTCTTTCTACAGTTTGTTTCTTTGGAGAGGATATGGACTAGTTCCTACCATCTATCCTAAATACTTTGATAGATGCTGGTTTCTAGTAGCAATGATTTAGTGGATATTGTACCTTTATTTTTTTTCTTTTTCAGAATGCAATGCAAGTATGTGCACAACTGAAGCCCCCAGGTGTACACTGGGATTTGAAGTTCATTCTCATATTCCCAGTGGACAATGCTGCCCTGTATACCAGTGTGGTAAGTCCCTTGGAAATAGATTACAATGATTAGCATTAAATACTACATAATTTAGCATCATACTTAGTAAGACTGTACACAATATCCTTTTAAAGGAAGTAATAAAAAGTCAGATTCTACAAATTAGCTACTAATAACATCGATTACTACTGTTATGATTATGATAGACAACTGTGAAATCCAATATAGCTCAGGTGGCTCAAGTTCAATTTTCCTGGTTGCAAGTGCATGTAAGAACAGCTGCAGAATTAACTGGGACTGTGGTGTCAGCTTAACTATGAACCAGACTGCATGTATTGGGCCAAATCTTAGGGAGTGAAGACCCTTTTTTCCCGCCCCCGCCCCTCTTCCTATCTAACCACTTAATTCCTTGCCTGTTAACAGTTCCTAAGAGGGTTTGCGTACATCAGAATGCTGAGTTCTTGGTAAGTACCTATTTCAATAGTCTTCTGAAAATGCTTAAAAGACCAGTTAGTATATTTTATCAGAAGTGCTATGAGGGGGTTTATCTTGTACAACCAAAATTTCAGAAATTTTCAGATTCCTATCAAGAGTTCACCAATTTCACCAAACCTAAATCTTCTCTGTAAATATTGTTGGATATGTAAGAGACTGGAGACTTCTTTGTGTCTCAGTATCAGACAGCAAATTTATTTTAGAGTTAAATGTGCATGAATTTTAAAAAGTTAGTCCACATTTACTGTCAGCATGTTATTACAGTTCTAAGACTCTCCTTTAAAAAACGAAAAGATTTGTAAGTGTTATTCTAAAAAGACTTAGATTCCTAATAAATTCTGTTTGATCTAGTAATTGTTTTGTATGACAGATTTGTATGACTCCTTTCCTTTTAACATATGAGGTTATCATTGCGATATAGGACTTCAATAAAGACACACGATAAATTAAATTCAACATTTAAAATGTTGTCTTCATAAATGATAGCCAAATAGCTATCCAAGAGCATTTAGAATTGTTTCCTTTTCCATTGCTTGGTTTACGGATTTTTTTGAAATTAAGAAATGTCTGTCACACATCATATCTCATTTATATGAACCCTTTCTTTTTTTTTTTTTTCTTAAAATTTATAGCCTAATTCCTCAGTCTTTGTTGATAAGTGCCAGAATTGTTTCTGCACTAATGAAGTTAACGTCAGCACTCAACTGAATATCATCTCATGTGAACATATTCCATGCAACACATATTGTGAACCAGTAAGTGACAAACTTAAACAAAAAACAAACAAACAAACAAAAAACCCCAAGATGCCCATGTATCTGAAAAGCATTTAGATCAATGAGTGGTATAAGCAAAGGACAAGGAGCAGAAGTCTAGAGTCCATCTGCAGTGTGGATGCTAACTGTCCTTGAGCAATAGATTGCATGAAGCTTGACTGTGTAACTTATGGTATTCAGTTCACATTGGGAGGATTAGCTGGGAAATTTCTGTAGACCACTTAATGGAGTGATATTTAATTATTAGGCATATTTATTACAGTGCTTTAATTTATTCCATCTATAGCCTGCTTTTTTTTACTTGTCTTCCATTGGATTGGAACACAGAAAGGCACAAATCTAGAGTGCACTTCAAAGCATCAATTAATGGGTTAGTGTGTTTTAATTTATTTCTCAAAAATGCATCTCTCATTGTGCTTTCATTTTTAATTAATTTTAATATCTAGGCATATGAATATCAACCAGTGAAAGGTGAATGCTGTGGAAAATGTGTGCAGACTAAGTGTGTTATACATACAGCAAACAATTCTGCCCTCATTTTGAGTGTAAGTATGCTCTTCATCTCACAACTCCACCCAATTTGTAAAATTTCCACTTTCAGAGAGTGAACATCTCCTTGTCAGAGATGAGGCTTAGTGTAAGTTTGCACCTCAAAGGTCAGAGCCTCACCTAAACCAAAGCTTATCTACATTTTTTTTGGCCTAAAGGAAGTACCCATGAAATCAAATTTTGTGGAAGGCTCTTTCTGGAATGACAAATCCAATACCAGGAAGGGTTTTTGTTGCAATGTATGGAAGCTTGGGCTTTTCTATATTATTTTATTTCTGCATACTGAAAACCATTAGTAAATCCTTTGTGCAAAACAATCCTCTTGCCCCTGCAGGGTGAAAGTTTAGGCTTGTTCTTAATGACCATATAACAGCTTTCCATAGGCAAGATCCATTGGCATGGATGATATTGTTAATAACTCTAATGTGCTCTACATACTTCAGAGGGATTTTTGTTTTCCGAGGGAAATCCCATGTAAAACAGAATATTTTCTCCATGTATGGCATGCTGCAATACATGGAGAAAATCTCCATCCAAAATGGCTGTTGATCTAAAAATAATTGACAGTGAAACAAGAGGAAAGCCATTGTCAGAGGACAGGAAAATTTCTGTCTGGGCTCCCATCAACTTTCTATATTACATTTGTTATTTTGCTTGCAGCCTGGAGAGTTTAAAAATGATCCTTACAACAACTGCACCATTTATAGCTGTGTAAATATCCACAACCAGTTCATCTCTTCCACATCTGAGATTACCTGCCCAGCATTCAATGAGGAGAGCTGCAAACCTGTAAGTAAATAAGGATAATTTACCTTCTACTCAATGCACACATTACTTTGGTTTAGTTCAGCCACCTACCTAGCAAGAGAAGTAAAATTAAGCTCTGATGACCTTTCACCAAAGTTTATTAGTCCCAGGGGCAAAAGTTTCTGCTGCATAGACCTATAGAGTGTATAAAATAAGATATCTGGGTAAGAGTTCAAGGCTTATAACAGGCAACTGTCTCTCACTGGCCAAAACGCTGGTCAGCACATGAGATGATATACAAAGTCCTCTCTGACTGCTTTTTGTGGGGTCCTATCTGAACAAGAACCATGTTTTCTTGAATATCACAGAAACACAAGCTATTCAGTCGGTAGGCTGCCAGTCACACTGTGCAGACTCCTCATTCAAATATAGAAGACTCTGAGAAAACATATTTTGGAATTGTTTCTGAGGAAAAGTTGCATAGTGTTAACTGTAGACCTCCTCCAAAGCATTATCTTCATTTCCACAATCCTTTGTAAACGGATAGGTTTCAAGTCTGGAAGAGGCCATTATCTTTGTTTATTCAGAACAATGGTGCAGTTTTCACTGTTTACTTCCAGTCACTGAGAAATTACTTTCCTCAGTTATTGACCTAAAGACCTCTTTAATACAAGGAAAGAAAATGATGTTATTTTTCCTGTTTCTTTGTTCTTTTAGGGAACTATTACATTCTTACCTAACGGTTGCTGCAAAACCTGTAAGTATGCCAGTGTAACTGAATAAGCAATACAGAGAATGAATTTTCTTCTTAAATCAACCAATTTTTTGGCCATGGAGGCTGACAAGTTTGTATTTAAATTTTTATGTTTGTTATGCCAAGCATTCACTGTCTGAACTCTCTGAGAAAGTTTAAACTGAAGCAGAAAGACCATTTAAGACAATTCTTTGAGTGCATTAATGAAGTTCAGAGAGTACTGAACTTCTGGAGCCATTTCACTGAAAGTATTTTCTGATCTTTCCCTATAGGTGCACCTCTGGATAGTTCCACACAGTGTTCTGTCCGTCAAAGAGAAGACTTTATCACCTATAAGGGCTGCCGTTCTGTGGACAGAGTTGTCATGACAGAATGTGAAGGAACATGTGGAACCTTCTCACTGTAAGTAAACTGATTGGATAGTGAAATTTGAAGTCTGCTGACACTGAGCTTGTTTATATAAAAGGAACAAGAAATAGCTAGACTACAGAATGGTAGAAGACCTGAAACTATCAGTTCCCCAAATCATGGGCACAAAATAATGAGATTTGTGACTGAACAGTGTATTCATCTTAATACAAAGCAGGAAAGTGTTTAAAATTACCTTGGGATTCAGACAACTATGATAATGTCTATTCATCCATTGAAAGTTGGCTTGTCTATCATTTGTATCAGACTACCTTGGCTAGAAATCATCACAAGAGAACAAGGATTATTTCCTGCATTGGGAATGAACCTGGAGAGCAGCCAGACATGATGTTCATAAGCCGAAAAGCTGCTTCTCAATAATTAACATGTAAAATGAAATACACATACATCGTTTAAAGAAAGATTCAAACTTGCACCATTTTATATAGCAAAGAAATTAGAAAACAAATGTTTTAGTGGTGGTGTTAGTAGAGTAGTTTCACTGTACATTTTTCTCTGAAATGAGAGAATCTACAAGAAACTGGCTATAAGAAAGTGGCTAGTACGACACCTGGTACTGAGCTATTAAAACACTGGAAAAACTTAATTCTAGCTCCTCAAAGAAACTGTCATTTTCTGTCTATCATTGAATATGCTACAGGGCACCTTACATGGGAGAAAACTGATCTTTAGTCTCATATTGAATCCAGATTAGACAGTGGGTTTATTAGTATTTTGAAATACCCTGTTATCTTAGAATCTTGCTGTGGTTACCTCTGCACACAAATTCAAGAAAAAGAAGGCTTTTTACACAGTTTATAGCCTGATGTTGGCAGTTTCTGCAGGTTAGGAATGGTGCTTGGGAAGCTGATGAACACAACGCTGCAAAAAATACTTTGCTTTGAGATATGAACAGGAAGAGCTACTGTTTCCCCTTTGTGATAATACTTCCTGGTTTGGGATATGCACTTTAATTCATGTGAAGCAATTGTAGCCCTTGTAGCCAATTGATTGAGGTGATGCCATTGTAGATGGTACCATAGACACTTGTTTGCTGTCTATGCAGTTTTCTTGTTCAGGTCAGGGCTTTGTCTGCCCTTAATTGTTGATCTGGTATGTTTAACATCCATCAGCACTGGGATGATGAGAGGAATCTAAGGTAGCTGAGCTCCTAGAACTCATTGTGGTTTTTTACCAGGACTTCGATACTAATTGTTTTACCAGAAAATGCAATTTATTTTAAAAGCATATTCTTATAATCACTGCTCTGTCAGATGAGCTTAGCACTTCTATTAACCATGCTATGGCTCTTCTAGATATTATTCCAAACTTTTCACAGGAGTTCTGTACCTAATTTCACCCTCTCCTCTGTATGTTGGCTTCTGGCACAGAATAATGTTACCATTTTCCATATTAACAGATACTCTGCTGAGGCCAATTCTATGGAGCACAGCTGTTCCTGCTGCAGGGAATCAAGGACTATTGTGAAGGATGTGCAACTGAAATGCCCTACTGGGCATTCAATTTCACATAAATACGTATATGTGGAAAGCTGCAGCTGTCAAGACACTGAATGCAGGCTCTCACAATCCAGTGAGACACAGAGCACAGAAGAAAACGACAAGATGAGTACTCTGAACCGTATCAAGAGGGCAATCAGCTTAACATCAAAATGAAGACAAAAAAACCTAGCAGCTTTTAACTAAAAGGACTATGGACCATCCTCATCTTCCTTTACTGCTTTTGAACTTTGCTTTTGCCAGTTCATGTGTCCTGTTCTCTGATTAATTTTAACAGGGCTCTATTTATTTGTGCACAAAATAAGAACACAAATATGTATTCTTCCAAGTGCACAGCCTTTGGGTCTTTTTATAATCAGCTTATTTTCTCTGAATTATTAAAAGCACATTTGAAAAACATGTGGGTTTTGTGCTTATTCATGTGCTGTCTTGATGAGCCTGAGTTTTAAAAGAGAAGAAAAAATATTTTTCAAGTTACAGGAATTCAACTGACATATTTCCTAAATTTTGGGGGTATTTATTTCTGGGTCCTATAAGACTGAAATATCAGAAGTTACTGTCTGCCCCACTTTACCTAGCGTGTAATGTGGGGTAGAATTTGATGCTGTCTGCCAGAACAAACCCAAAGATGAGTAATGTGCCATGAAGTGAATTAGATGACTTGGAGAAACATCTAGTTCAGCACCAGATCTCATTTTAGCATTTAGCAGTACATTAGAACTGTCTCGGTTCATCTCCTTTATATATTTTCACTAAGAAAATAGTCCCTCAGCTATAAGAATATGAAGTTCATTCGCAGGGCTTGAGGGATTCATAGTTAGTACTGCATAGTAAGAGGTGTCCAGATTCCAGTGTTTGCAAAGCAGATGTCTGTCTCTGAGCTAGTAATCCTAGGCTTCCTCTAGAGGAAGTGGAGAGGAATAGCCATTTTCAACATTTGTTTGTCTCACAACAAAGGACACATCCAAAGGAGGTTAGCTGAGTTGCATTCTAAAGTGCGTGTTTAACTGATCTTACTGTAAGGTGAGCTGAAGGAGATTAGCTAAGAGACAGACATCTCTCTTGAATCATCTGAAGTACAACGAAGGTAATCCACACATTCTGTTCTGTGTGAAAAATGCTTTTGTTATTATTTTTGTCTGAGTTAATGAACACTAATTGTGCTTTACACTTCTGAGAACTCAAAGTGACTGCTTGAGCCACAGCCAACTTGAGTATAAGCATCTTTGCTCCATAAAGAATTGGTGGCACCACTTTGTGCTACTACTAGACCTGCCAAATGCATCATAGCTTAGGATAAAGACAGTGGTAGGAATGCCCAGAAAATGAAATTCCAGAAGTTTTACATCTTTAGAATACTATGACTAGAAAACTAAGTTCTGTGGAGGGGGAGAGATATCTGGTCTAAGAAGGAGGAATTTTTGTCAGTTTACAAAGCAAGCTCCAGAACTAATGAAGTCTGGTTTCTGGTTTAGTATGGGTTTCTAAGGATTTCTATTTCTAGATTAATTGTGAGATGTGACTGAGACTTTTCCCCTGAGACATTTATATGGTCGCTCTCCTCTCTATATTCTTTGTTGTCTATCAATTTCTGTGTTGTCACTACAACCATTCTTTTCCTTGAGTCATTTGCAAAAATCACTTTCCTCGACATCTGTCGACATTTAGCTGTGTTTGGGATATTCGTTTTTGCAGTTAAATTTGTCTGAAGTCAGAAAATAGCTTCTGAAGTTAAACAGATACAAGGTTTGATCAAATCTGCCTTGTTTTTAATGAAAAAAAAAAAAAAAAGAAAAAGAAAAAGATCAAACATTCCAAATCAGCAGTGGCATTTTGCTGCACACTGAAGACTAAAATCTCCCTTGCTTCATTATTTTCCTTTGTTCTGTAGTTTGCATGGGCTCTTTCTGTCCCAAGTAGTGATCTACTCATAGAATCATAGAACGATTTAGGTGGGAAAAGACCTTAAGATCATTGACTCCAACTGTTAACTTAGCACTGACAAGTTAACCAATAAACCATGTCCCTAAACACCACATCTACACATCTTCTAAATACCTCAGGGATGGTGACTCAACCTCTTCCCTGGGCAGCCTGTTCCAATGCTTGAGAACCCTTTTGGTGAAGAAGTTTTTCCTAATATCCAATCTAAACCTTTCCTGGCACAACTTGAGGCCATTTCCTCTTGTCCTATCACTCGTTACTAGGGAGAAGAGACTTATATGCACCTCGCTACAACCTCGCTGTGACGGCCAAACTGCTTTAAAATAAGGAAGTTAAAAGTTCCTGTATAAAAAAGCCAGTAAGGATGCAGATTTTGGCTTCGCCACTACAGGGCAGTCTATGGCTAAGAATGTAAAATTACTTCGGACACAAAAAAGCAAGCTGCCTCCAAGACGGAGTTTGTACTTCATCCAGTAGAAGGTTTTACCTCTGAGAAGAATGAGTACTGGTATTTCCGAATAGACATTTGTATGCTCCTAATAAGCACTGAAAAAAAAATTCTGATAGGAATTTATATGCACACATAGGGTGGTGTTCCTTATAGTGCTCTTGATTATAGCAGCCCTTTCAGTTTTGGTGCTGTGTCAGTGCTGTCCCAAGCAGGGTCCCAAGTGGATGCCGTCAGAGAATTCTTACTCACAAGTGCTTGGCAGTTCCAGGTCAAACTGTACATGTCAAACCTCCACTCCTTTCTTTTAGAACCTTGCAGTTTTTTTCACACCTTTATTTCCATTGGAACTGGATGACAAAATCAAATAGATTCAACTTTTTCCAGCAGAGAAATCCACAAATATTCTTTCAGAGAGAAAGGGAAGAAAGAAGCTTTAACTGTGTATCCCTACAAAGAGAGTAGTAGTGGCAGCAAGCAGCACATTTACTCCTTTCCACAACTGTCTTAGAAGTAAATGGAGACTTGTCCTACCTGATTTCATGGTGCATTTTGTTTCTTAAAAAAGAGCTATTTGATCTGAAGTTCATAGCAGAGATTCATCTGGAAAACACAGGGGGCAAACTGAAGAAATCTCTCACAAGGCAATGTCAGCCCTTTAGGGTCTCAGAGGATATGGTGGAATCTTCTGATCTCATTGTTTCCCAGGCACGACCTACTGCAAGGGGCTACCACAGCTTCATAAAAAGCATTGGAGCTGGAAAGGAATGGACTTGACTCCCTCTGTCATCCAAGAATGACTCCCTTCTCCAGGAATTTCCTTGTCTTCTGGAGTCTAGTAAAAAGAATAGCAAGAGCCACAGCAGAGTTCAGCTGGGTGGCAGAGTGGCTAAAACACTGTCATGCTTCCACACCTGTGTTCTGTGTTCATCTCCTCTTGGACTTTCTGTCTAGCCTCCCACTTTCATTGGTGGCATAGGGTTTCTTTTTGGTTTGTTTCTTCATCTCCAGTTACTTAGCAGTTTTAGTTTTGATTGAAAAAGGAAGAAGCCTTCTTGGGAGGCAAGTAGAAATTCTAGCCACATGGCCTTTGAAGGCATCCAAAGTCAGTGTCCTAGTTCTTGCTCTCCCAGAGCTGCTTGGTTTGGCCTCACTTTGTACATTGTCCCTAAGCAAGAGGTGAGCAGAGTTCCTCTAAGCATGGGGTTTGAACACATCCCTGAGGCCCTAAAAGAAGTCCTTGAACCTGCTTTGACATTCTGGTGAACAAAACAAAACAAAACAAAATAATGTAGTTATTGCTGATTTCCCTGTGGGAAGGAAGGGTAGACACTGGCAGGCTCAAGTTCCCAAGTGCAGGCTGGAGGTGGGATTTACCTGTAGCATGACTATAGCCTTGGTTGCCAGAGGCTGTGATTTTGAGTCCTTGCCTTAGGTGTAGGTCCCTCCTAGGCTGCTGGAAGTTCAAGCAAATTCTTCCCAGGCAGCTGTAGTCTTACAAGAAGGGCGTCATAGCATAGAATTCACTGTACAAGACCACTGCCAAATACTGGAGCAAACCTGAGTGGGCTGGCTGCAGCTCAGGGAGGGTGCTGTTGTCACATGAGTAAATAGCACTGCAGCTTTGGGTCTCCAGTGCAGTTCTTGACATACTTGGTCACTCTAATAAGCAAAAAGAAAAATCTCATTGTCTTATTTCATTGTAGGCCATTTTAGGGGAATACACACGAGTATTCCCTTAGATGCACCCTGAGTCTTCCTTACGGTAGGTTACATGCTTCCCTGTAAACAAGGTGATTGTGATATGCACCTTATCTGTGGAAGTACATGGGGTTCATTCCCAGTTGTAGTCTTCTCCGAGGTAGTTTGAAGCTTAGACAAGTTCTTCCTAATTACCTGGAAGTGCACTGAAAACTCAGCATTGTTCATACGACTCTATAGTAATACAGTGAGAACTTTCTTCTGGTGTGAAAAAGGAGTTCTCAGAAGATTTGCTGATAATGTGAGCACAGTTATTTTACAAAGCATTACTGGATAAGTTTTGAGAACACCAGGTGCAGAAAGGAAAATGCTTGTTAACAATATGGAAAGATCACTGCTGCTCTCTGAGGCAAGGCACATGAGATTCAGAAGCATGGAAAAAAACCACATGCAAACCAAGAAAAACCCTCCCCAAAATAATAACAAGGTAGGGATTTCTGATCTAATAACTACCTTGTTTAGTGATGTAAATATGTATTATGACATTATCAGTTTGTGCTGCAGGAAAGGAAGGTTAAGATAAAATTTTCAGTATGTTTACTGTTGGACTGTACTTTGCTAAACCACACATCACGGAACTAAGCACATGCGACTCTGCACATATGCCCCAATGAAAGGACTTCAGCAAAGGCAAAGCCCTAAGTAAATAGTTCTGTAGTTACTGTGCTTGTTATACACTGTTTGAACTTGTGTAGCAAAGCAAAGTCAGATACTGGGAAAAGAGGCAGAAATAGGTTTACAAACTCTAAGATCATAGGAAGGAAGATTCTCGTGAACTTTAGGTCCCAGAAAACTGAAATATATTTAAATAACTGTAACATTGATATACATTTTCTGAAATGTCATCTCCCAGGAGAAGCTCTGAGAGGCAGGGGTATTTTAGGGCAGAACAAGTTCTTCAAGTTAAGCAGCCCTCTTCCTAGTTCAAATTTCCTAAACTAACTCATTTTTTTCAGGCTACCACAAAAAAAAACACGTGTTCTTAACTAGCAACCTCTCAGACTAACTTCCAGCCAGGCTATGGAAGACATGTTCCCACTAATGTAGAAAAACTTGTAAGTTTTTTTTCAGTATGACCATTTTAAAATCTCATGTGTTCAAACTGTACTTCATTTGATATTCCATTTTTTAGCATTCATATGTAAAATGCTTGAATTCCTTTCACAAACTTGTCTCTAGAACAGTCAAAAACACCACTGTAGAATCGTAGAATGTCCTGAGTTGGAAGGGACCCATAAGAATCATCAAGTGCAACTCCTGTCCCTGCACAGCACAACCCCGCAGTTCACACCATGTGTCTGAGGACATCGTACTGTCTCTTCTTGAACACTGTCAGGCTTGGGGCTGTGACACCTCCCTGGGGAGCCTGTTCCAGTGCTCCACCACCCTCTGGGCGAAGAACCTTTTCCTAATGTCCAACCTAAACCTCCCTTGGCACATCTTCCTGCCATTTCCTTGGGTTCTGTCATTGGTCACCAGAGAGAAGAGATCAGTGCCTGTCCCTCCTCCTGCCCTGGTAAGGAAGCTGTAGATCACAATGAGGTCTCCCCTAAGTCTCCTCTTCTCCAGGCTGAATGAACCAAATTACCTTAGCCATTTATGGCTTCCTCTCCAAACCCTTCACCAACTTTGTAGCCCTCTTCTGGACACTTTCCAGTAGCTTTATATCTTCTTTTCTAATACTGCAATGTCCAGAACCGCACAGAGTACACAGTGCACTGTAATTTTTCCTTATTCTAAGACTGAGAAAACTGACCAAACACAGTAGAAATCATAATGTATTTTTGATATTACTTCGGTACAACAACCTCCATATCAGAACGTCTTTCTGTTGCAGAGTGGTTTAAAGACAGAAAACACATTATGTCACCTTTTGCTATGCTTTTGATTAGCTTCCTCTCCACATTTGCAAGAGAAACAACTTGTCCCTGCTGCCATTGAGCTTCCTTAGTTCCAGGATCTTTCAGTGATAAGCAGTTGCTCTTAGAAAGAGCAGCTTGTAAGAATAATTCTTGAAATTCGTTCCTGGCCATAATATATGGTATATTGGACAGGTGAAAACCTCATTTGCTTTGAAGGCTAAACAGAAGGACTAGTCATGACAGCCTAATTCAGTTAGTCACACAAATGCGAAGTTTCTCACACAGAAGTAGGTACTGCCTGACTGTACCATGGCCATTAATCTCAATCTAATGTAATGATAAGAGAAGTATCACAGATTTTCAAATCCTGTAAAGATTAGTATGTATGTGAGAAGCAAGGTAGAGAAGAAACCTCAGATACTAAGTGAAGCAACATACATACAACTACGCTATTTGGCAGAAATGAAGTATGGCAGAGATCAGGTTGAGAAGGAGCAGCTTTGCTTCACGCAGATCTCCTTTAGGCAGTAACAAAAGGCAACAGGAAGAGTGATCAAGGAACATGGCTTTGCACAGTGCCTGTGATGCGATGCACCAGTGAAATTTCAATAGTTGGTCCCTTTGGACTGGCATGGCTGAGCAGTTCTTGCACTTTGCAGCATCTATGAGAGCGGTACACTCATTCTTCTCCTTCGTAAAAACACAAGGGGCCTGAGATAAACACAGCATACTAATAGCAGTTTGCTATTGAATGGCTAATTCTAACTTCTGCAACATGCTAAACAGAGGCCTGGGAAAAGACTTTGCCCCCATTCGTCTTGTTTTTCCTCTATCATCTGGATAGTTATTTGAATTCAAATGAAAATTGTTACTTCAGCCACCTACCAAACTGCCTTGGTTTTAGTGGCTACAGCATTCAAGACAAGGCAAGCTCTGAAACTTGGATGACGTAGAAAAGTTAGCAGCTTACTGCAAGATATCATGGTTCATGTTGGAAGGATCACAATCTCAAGAGTCCAGTAGAAATGCTCTGACAGAATATTAGATCAGGTCCTTAATGGGGACATAGTGTAAGTCCAATTTAGGAAAAAAAGAAACAGGCCAAGGTTGCTTAGCTTCTCACCTCAACATGTTCTCTGCCTCATCTCTCTGCCTTTCTTTTGGCTTGCAGTAATTTTGTGTACTTCAGTATTAAGTATGAAGTGGCCTTTTCTGAATTGTCTTGGCATCCATAAAATAAGAAATTACTTTTTAAAAAAGGGGTGGAATCTGCTCTAGCCTGAAGTGCATAAAGCCCTAATTCTTAAAGCAGAATGTTCATACCCTTTCCTACTTGAGGCCCTGGGTTCCTTTTGTTCTGATACTCCATATTTTTCACCACAAAGACTGTTTAAAGAGAAATCTTTCAAGTAGAAAAAAGATCAAGAGCCCAACCTCCTCATGAGATGGCTTTCTATGCAGGGAATATTTCTTATGTGAGGAAGTGCCAATAGGTCAATGAGACCTGTGAGCACAAACACCAATCACCTGTGTCATTACTCCTTGTATGTGGATTTTGAAAGCTCTACATCTTCTTAAAAAAAATGGGAAAGACCAGCTGAACTGTTTGCTTGTGAACAGGAGTAACTAATTCCCTTGATTAGTTCAGGAAAAGTCAAGGAACTCCACGGCAAGGTGAGAGGTTGAGGAGCCTTATGTTCATTCTAAGGCAAAGTGTAAGAAAACGCCCAGCCATCTTCTATCAAAATTAAAATATTTAAGGCATTCTTTGTGTATTTTAGTTTACAATGACAGAGATCCATTCCCTGCTTTGTTTCTGCCTGTTACAGATCACCTTATACTTACTGCCAGCTGTTTCAAACTGTGTGATGGATGCAAACCTGATGGATCAAATAAATCTTTGATGTGTATTTCCTAAACTCTATGGCATTATACCAAGGATAAAATATAATCAATGTTGTTCTTGCATTCTTCTGGCAATTTAGAATGTGCAAAATAGCATTGTAACTGTCAGCTATGTAGAATATTTTGCCAAATTGACTTCGTTTGTTTTTTTTTTTTTTCGTGGGATTATCAGCAGAAGAGAGCTTGACTTCAAATCCCAATTGTTTTCCTGGCTAAAATTACCTTATTAATGAAGTACACAGCATTTCTCTAAAGTTGTTATCTAGACAGTCCTTATAAAACACCATTTTATCTTGGATTCCCATTTTAAGAAGTAGCACCAGCTTTACCTGAAATGAACTGGAATAAAAGATTTCCAGGCTGAACCCCACCAGCGCTTGGACTGGCCCAGGATGGCGTGTTACAAAAGTCTTGGTAACCTTAACATTTTACATTATGTGTGGGATCACCTTTTGAAAGAAGGCTATGATGAACGTGCAACTATCAGACTTCAGTACAGTAGCTGGTTGTGAATGGAATTAATACACCAGATGTCTCCAATTTGAGTGCCTCTTTACCAAGTTTGTATCAAAAATATGAGATGTGAGTCACTGGCATATTACGTTAGCTTCATGGCTGTTTATCTCCAGTGAGTCAGTGGTGATAAAGAAGCTGAGTTAATATTTACCTGTTGTATTTACTAAAATCACATACCCTTTAATGGCAAATGATCCATGAAATGGCCTGTAAAGGGGCCAAGAGGAACTGTTCTTTTTGCTAGTACAGCTACAGCAGAGTGAAGGCCTCTTATGCCACAGTGCCCAATACAGGGAAGAGTTCTTAATCCCACTATGTCACTGCAGGGAGAATAGTTACAATAGCAATGATTCAGTGGTAAGTGATCAACATACTAGCTCCCTGTCAGTCTGAATTTCCTTCTGAAAAGCTTCCATGTGTTTCTTCTGAAAACATCTGATTTGTCACAAACAAAAACTTCATTTGAATGAGAATATTCTTTCCCTGTCAGTAGCCCTGAAATCATTGCAGGGGATTGAAGCATCCAGTGATTTCTAAGGAATATAGCCAGCATTCTCTGCGGAGAAGTCAGAAGCAGAAGATTTGGTTAGTCATTGACAGGAACTCTGCTCACCAAGAAATGGCAAAGGAATGGCAAAAATGACAGAGCAGACAAGCAGAGGTAAGAAAATGGCTAGGTACAGAGCAAGAGGACTGGGTTTTCTGTTTCTCTGCTTAGCAAGAGATGTGTTCCTGCTTTTCTCAGGGGAGGATCCCAGATGACTGGTATTACTTTCTCTCTTGAGTGGATGGTGGTTCAATGAATTGTTTTATTCTGTCTGTTCCTTGGACACAGTTTTAACATGTGCTGTTCATGCTCTTTCCAGGCTCCTAAGTGCTAAGAGGGTCTTACAGAGGGAAATCATGCCTTAGCTCATCCCTCGGGCCCACCCTGGCATGCCCCTGAACCACCCCACGTGTAGAAGACAAAGGGATGGAAGTTGCATTGGTCAGCCTCACCATGTCTTTGTCATCTAAGAACTAGTGCAGCCTGAAGGGTATTTTTGACAAGCAGTTCGTATGTTGTTCCTGCTGCTTTTACACTGCCCACCAGGAATAAAGGGATTTTTTTCTAGGGTCAGCAATCATACTCCTAGAGTCCTATTCTTTCTGCTCTCATACAAATATGAATCATACAGGTTCCTTGATTGCCTGTGTGGGAATGGGAAAGGGAGAGGACCATGATTTTTTTTATAAAATGGACTGTATCTCAGTGGAGTTCTGCATTTGAATTTTGACACTAGCCTTGATATAGAAAATTAATAGATTTCATCTTACCATCTTTATCCTCAAGTAAGTTTTCCTTGACAGTGTCTTTTTCTCCTGGGCTTCACAGCTCTTCCCCACACCTGCCATAAACACTGTTCTGTGGCCTGAACAAGAAATCAATTTGAAAGCTGCCATGGGAATCTGCTGAATTTGAGTGTTACCATCGCACTGTATTCAATTCCAGATCATCCTCATATCTACCACATCATAATCTCGTGATTTGGTTTATCTACTAGACATTCTGCTGGTTTACTTTGTAACTACTTGGGTGGAGATCAGCAGGGAAGATGTCATTAAAAGGAAAAGCAGGAAGAAACCTATTACTTCCACCACTGGTGCCATAAAGTCTGTCAGTTCTGTATTCCAGCCAAAATGGCAGGGCTTCAAGAACAGACTTTACCTTCCAATAAGTGCCCTGCCTCAAGTGCAACTGACAATGGAATTAATGGGGCAAGGACAGTGGGAAAGGGGTAACGTGAACTCATGTTTCATGTACTGCACAATGCTCTCACCAGCTAATAAGGGATTTTCTTAAGAGCAACAGCAGCAGCAAATCTTCGTCTGGCAGACATTTACACCTGCAATTCTGTAAGCCACTTAGTAAGCAGATTGTAGCTGTGTATGGGGAACAGCTGAAAGAAGCAGCTGGCCAGCTTTAGGACACTTAACTTTGTAAATGCCAGAAAGCTTGGTAAAGCAACAAGCATGAGGCAAGTCTCAAGGACCAGCTTACTTGTCTGCCAATCAGATAAAACAGCATGCGTATTACCCAGTGAGTGCATTAACAGGCTACATAAGGGCTTGCAACAAGGGTGAAACATAATTTCACTTTTAACTGTATTTGTGTCCACTTACTACTGACAATTATTCCGGTGTTAGTGTATTCTCAAAAGAGCATGGAGCTGTTGAATGTGTGAGAATGTCTGTTACCCAGGTTTGATTTGCTGTGATTAGGTGAGAGGCTTCCTCTGTGTCAGAGGCAGTTCCCCTATGACATGGATAAGGTAAAGCAATGCTAGGTCAGCTTGTGCCAATAGAGCAAGTAAATCTCTAAAAGAGACCCTAAAATTACTGACATCAAACACCTGTGACAGGATATCTACAAACTGTCCTAGAGTGGAATGTAACTCAGCTCATGCCTGAGACTGCTGCATTTTTTATGGGTATGTGATAGCGTACTAAAGCAGTCTGATAACACTAAGGGACCCTTCTGCTGCACTGTAATTTAGAAGGCAAAGGAAAGAACTGTGGTATTCATTTTGGTGAAACTTTGGCACTGCTCCCTCATGCCATTTGAAGAAAACAGCACCTCTGTGCATATAAAAAATAAGTTAACTTCCCATGTCTGACTGGTGCAATTAAATCCCATTAGTGCAGTAGAAGTGAGCAGTTTGCACTGTGTGGACTAATGTCGTTCCTGGTCTGTTGAAGCAGTAAATCTTTGGCTTTTTTGGTAAGATATTTTGGATACACTTCTTAAAGGATGTTACCCTCTTGCCAAAAGTTTTTGCTCTAAATAAATCATAAATTATGTCTGACCTTACACATTTTTTTCGCTCAAATATTTGGAAGTCACCATCAAGCTAGCAGAGGCAACAAACACTTTTTCTTGAGCTGGGGGACTATGTTGATGTGAAGCTAGAGAAAAGCTCTGGAAGAGGCCAATGATTGCTTGTTACTAAACAGATGTTATGAAAAAGAAAAACTGTTGTTGCCAAAGAAAAAGCAACACTGCATGGGTGAGGGGGAACACCAATATATATATATATATATATATAAAATGTACAGCTCTCTGTCTCCACATAAAGCAAGAAAGAACTGGATACCTTTCTTGTATGAAAGACAGGAGGTTGCTGGGTGCTGGACAGAAACAGAAAACTGAATGAAGCTCCACCTTTCAGGGACCCTGCCATCAATGTTTTGTTCTCATGCCAAATGCCTGGACTATAAAAATCTGCCTATAGGCCAAGAAAAAAACACTTCCCTGGAAGGATATTCAAGTGACTGCTTCATGGCAAGATGGAAATAAAAAAGGGAAGGTCGTTTTGGATCTTCTGCCTCATTTGGAGTTGTTGCCAGGGCAAAGAACCAGTTCAGATAGGTAAGAAAATATCTAATTCTCAGATTATTTGCTCACATATTGCTCTCCATACGTGACAACTAGAGCTGTAAAATGAAAATGTGTAAAATCTTTATGTAAGAGCTGTAGGCATGTCAGATACTGTTTAACTTTATACATTTTAATCCTTAATGTCAACCATTTAAGCATTTTACTCTTTTTTCTTTCACTACTAGGTAGTTTATCAACTGGTTTATGTCCTAAGTGACTAATCTTAAAGGGGAGACTCTGTGGATGCAGTTTTCATCATTAAAAAAAAAAAAAAAGTTGGCATTCTTTTCAACACATTTCACATATATTTTTTACAGAAGTATGTCACCATAATGCCTGCTAGGCCTGATTGAACAGTATGAAATATTGCATTAGGTGTAATGACATTTTTTGTGGTCTGCTGCACTGTTACCTCTTGGTTTGGTTTTGAATGTCTTACACTTTTCTCAGTTGCTTAACACACAAACAATGTGACAGTTATTGCTGTCTTAGAAGTTCTAGCAACTCCACTTCCAAGAATAATCAAACTTTCCCATTTCCCCTCATTATTGTGTAGAAAAGTGCTAAATTACCCTACTCCACTTTAGTGCAGCAAAAACCTAGGGCAAATTAGAGTCCCTTTAAAAAGCTGTTTCTGAAGGACTTCTTGGAACTCCAGTTTGTGTTGCACATTTCTAACATCAAGATCTGAATTTTTCAGTGTTTCCATGCTTGTTCTTAGGCAGGAATATTTAATCATATTTCAGAGTTCACTGAGTATATTAATGACTATTTTAATTTGATCTATGATGCATGTTGCTATGTTGATTTTCCTAAATGTGCTGCATAAACAATACAAAGAAATTTACCCAATTTCATTTGTGATTCTTTCAGATGAGTCTAGCAGAAAAACTAAAAACCTTTTGTAGCAAACATATCTTATTTAGTTCAAAGTGATTGATATTGGCTTTGCACAGCTCAGTGGTATGAAAACTATTTTCTGAAGTGATGTCTTATATGCACTTATTGTATCAATACCTTTGACATCGTTACAACTCAGAGGTCCAAGACACAAGTTTTGTTTGAGATGAAAAACAAGTAGCTCTGAGCTGACTGCTGAAGCTGGTGGCAGACTCAACTGCTAAGATCAGCAGTTGCCATTTTGCTGTAGAGTCATGCTACCTGTGGTATCTCCTGGAAGGGACTCAATTCAAGACTTTGGACCAAATTCTTGTCTGTGTTAAGCAGCAGAATTTCAGAAGTAGAAATGAGATTTAGGCAGCCAGGATGGGATTCCCCTTACTTCACTTTAGCTATCTACATTGTAGATGTATCTACAGTGTAAACGTTGATAAGTGCCATCCACATTGGCACCCCTCAGCAACATTTGTAGACAATGGAGAGAAACATGCAATCTCAGAGCATCTCCTTCCTTGGTAGATGTGTAAGGAAGCGTAATGGCTTCCGCTTCTCATTATAAACTGCAAATGAGCCTGGACTCATCTTCTCATGTTGGAGGTATCACTGTCATGGAATTCAAAAGTTCAACAAGATGAAACTCTTTCCCACAAGCTAGTATCTTCAAGGGCTTAATATTTTTTGCCTTTGAAAAACTCTCCTTTAATGCTTTCAAGAACAACAACAAAAAAGCAAAGCACCTTATGTGGGGGGAATTTCTAAACTCCAGTCCTATGACTTTCTTTAGTCCAGGTCTCTGCTGTCCGTAGGAGTGAATGTGCCACCTGGGGCAATTTCCACTTTCATACATTTGACCATGTTAAGTTCACTTTTCCTGGAACCTGCACATACGTCTTCGCTTCACACTGCAATGACAGCTACCAGGACTTTAACATCCAGATCAGGCGCAGTAACAAAAATAGCTTCCTGATCTACTTCACTGTCACCATTGATGGAGTGATCTTGGAGGTGAAGGAGACAGGCATCACAGTGAATGGGAACAAGTGAGTAAAGACCATACTAGTGTTTCTTGTGCATCTGTTTTATCGCAATGTATTAGCAACAAGTGGCCTGTCTAGAAAGCGGTCCTGTTCTACAGAGGTTCAAATGGCTGTGTATGATATGTTCAAAATACTTTGAACAGGCTGTTGTGAAGAGTCTACCCCATAGCAGTGAAGGAGGCAAGAAATGTGTAAACTGCATCTCCCAGGGATCAACATGATAAAAAAAAGGCTAAAAAAAAAAAAAAAAGCGTAGGTTTCCTTGATGTTGCTATGTTTCATGAAGGAGATAAAATCAACACTTTATTTATAGAAGGTTTTGATTTTGTAGAAACTTTGCTTTTTTTTCTTAAAACATTATTTCTGTAGTACAAACCCTACTGATTTATGTTGCTGTCCAGGGATAGATGGTCTTTTTAGAAAAGATTTTATTTTTACATATAGATTAGTCTAGAAAATGGCACTGTTTCACAGATCAGAGCTTGTCTTGGGATATTCTTACACAAAAGACAGAAGTTTCAGAAGCCAAAATCCACGCCTTTAATTCCAATCTGAAACAAACCAGAGAGCAAACTACAAACAGAAGTGGAAAAACACTCCATAAGTAAAAAGTCATATGCAACAGCAGCTGAAAGTTGGGTACAATTTCAAGGGCAGGCCTCATGAGAAGCCCAGTGACCTGCTCTGAGCATATAGGTCTGAAGGGCCAAGGCAAGCTTTGACTCTGGGCAAAACCCTCACAATCTTGTTAGAGAGAAAATTGCAAGCATATGGGCTGTCTTGTCTTGACAGCCTTCTAGAAACAAGTAAATATAGAATAACATCACTCAATTGTAATTATAGTTGCAAAGCACAGATCTGTCTTCTAAATTAAAGGGGCAAGAAATATCCCATCTTCTAGGCATTTTATGATTTTCAAAGCTTTTCGGGGTTTGGGAAAATGAATGGTAATTGTCTTGGTGAGATGAAAAGTAATGTAGGTCTGAGTCACATCAGTACATCAGTAACAGAACAGACCTCTTTTCACACCTCTGTGAATCCCAAATGTCAAGGAAAGCCTTGGAAGGTTGATAAGAAGCCACAGTATCCTCATGTGGAAGGCTGTTTTCCCAGTATTGTGATCTTGCTCCTTAAAACCTTTTGGGTTACGTCATCAGGATACATAAACAAGCAGAGCTGCAGTGGTATCAGTCAAGTGGGTAATGTAGCATTGACACACTCATGACAAAAATACATTGTGTTGTGGATTAAGGTTGGTAAAAGGTCACAATGTACAAGGTGTCCATATCTAAATTTAATGCATTGTTTGGATAAAAACTGACCTTGAAAATTATGTCTCTGTGGGTTATTTAGTTCCCATTGGCTCTAGTTTTTCTTCCTATATCTCTGAGAGGTTTTAATCAGTGTTGTTTTTTTTTTTTTTTTCCAATGTAATCTGTTTTGTTCCCTTCAATTTCCAGGATCCCCATGCCCTTCAGCTTGAAGAGCATCCTGATTGAGGACACCTGTGCTTACTTCCAAGTCACTTCCAAGCTGGGCCTGACACTGAAGTGGAACTGGGCTGACACTCTCCTAGTATGAACAGCCAGTTAGTTGTTTTTCTTTTGGTGAACCTCATCAAAGATGTAAAGCAGAACTGGATGCAGGCTCCATGTTGTATGAGATCGTAGGGGGGGAGGTATCACTGTATCCATAAGCTGATAGGAATGTACCATACTAGGTAATAGTTTCATGGGCCAGGGGCATGAAGTCACAATCCCCAGGCATTCCCAAATGATTTTATGAAAAAAAAGGTGCCACTGTTAACCCTGGAGGTAGCGCCTCTCCGGTTATCTGTGTCCTCTATGGGGCACTGGCAGCAGCACAGCTAGTCCCTCCATCTCTGACTTGATAGTTACCCTCTGTCTCAATGCACATTTTGTGTAGGAAACTAACCTGTCTGGCCAGCTCAGATCTTGGCCTCTCTCATTCCAAAACCTTGGCATGTGGGATTTCCTCTCTATACATCCACCACAAAATAACCTCTTCTGCAGTGGTGTACTTGCACTTTAGGGTGTGAACACTCATCCTCCACAATCAGGACTGAGTTGAAAGAAATGAAAGCTGTATGTCATATTTTACAATTCAGAGAGACAGACAGAGGGTAGAAGGTGAATAGAGAAAAAAAAATCAGGAAGCAACTAGGTGGTATTCAAACCCAGATTTTAAAAAGTATTTGCTTCCCTTGTACTAATTAATACCTACACTATTACAGACTCCACCTGTAGAGTGGACCAAATTTTAGGGTGACACACTTGTAGGAAAAGCACTGCCTTTTTTTGGTGGACCTGGGTGACTCCGTGTAGGAGTGATTAGGTGCAATAGTGCTAACCTTGTTCTTTACTGTCCCCGAGTATGGGTAGAATAAGTCAATCTGGACAGACCCACCCCTAGAAATGCTGTGCAGTTTTCTATTTAGCCTATGGACTAGAAAAAGCTGTAGATATGGCTAAAAGCTGACCAGAAGCTGCTTCTTCACAGCATCCAGCATCAGAACACAGTTATCTGACCTGCCCAGAGTGGGGCTGTGGTACCTTGCAAGAGACATCGCATGTCTATACAGCAGCATCTCTATATTGGGAAACACTGGTTCAAGGATTAGTCCAGTGTTGAGCTTGCTTCAGTTATCTCTTTAGTAGGTAGGAATGACAATTGCTAGAGTATTATCTTTCCATTTAAATTCAACCTGTCCACAGGTAAGTTTTATGGAAGATCTGTGATGGAAAAGGAAGCTGCTGGAAATTAGTAATGAGCATTTCTGCTACTGTGTTTTTCAATTGTGAATCACTTTGTAACATGTACTGCTGATGTGGGGAAAAGCCTTTAAACTCTGGGTTTGCTCTTTGCTCTTGTTTTGTAGCTGGATGTGGAAGAAACATACAAAGAGAAAATATGTGGTCTGTGTGGGAACTATGATGGCAATGAGAAGAATGATTTGATTTTGGATGGTAGGCCATCAATACAGAATATTTATATAGAACAGAACTGTTAATATGTGACGTGAAACTTGACATCTGTTTCCTCTGAGCAGGATTTCAGGTTTCCTGGCAGACCTAGTGAAATACACAAACATTTCCATATACAGGAGATGTATTTTAAGAGGTTTTGGAATGATTTGGGCTCCTCTACTGTTCACAAGTTTGCAAGAGTATTAAACCTTTTGGACCCAAATTAGTTGCCTGGCTATCATGCAGCAACGTTGACAGGTTTCCCACTGAAACTAGCAAACTTTAAGGAATTTGTAGTATCAAACGAGGCACAAGTGCATTTTATGCCCTATCATTTTCACCATTTTACAGCTGGGTATCAAGTGGAATTATTCTTACCTCTATAATGACATGAAAGCATCATCACTAAGTCAGAGAGTTTTCACTGAGCATCTTTACAGAAACCATTGTGCCATCCACTGACACCTTCAGATATTGCAGTGAACTGGAAAGAGGCCAACACAGCTGATAGCTGAGGCTATAATCCTGTGGTATGAGCTGAAAGAAACTTGCATCTTGGAGTACGAGCTGCAGAACTGAAGCCAAAGACATAACATCATCCCTTCATGTAATACCTGGGCTTCTTAAATCACCATAAAAATGTTATCATCTACCTTACCCATTCAGAAAGAATCCTGGGATTTTATTTAAAATAGCACTTGTAGTGACAGATTTGGGGTTTGCTTTCATATTAAGCTTTTTGGATGCATCTGTGCCATGTTTCTGCCCCTTAATTCACAAATGCAATAGGAAAAAACTAAAGCTGGCTCAAATTTTTCAGAAGAAACAGTTTGCTACTCAGAAGCATTACTCTAAGGAAAACAGGCTCCTCTTTTATGCATCTGATTCCACAGATAACAGGTTCCCACACCTGGGGAACAGGTGGTCTCTCATATCCCTCCTTTGGGCTCTGAACACATCCTGCCTGCCCAGGTTAAGATCCACTGCACCTAAAGGACCAAAATGTCTTCTCACTTTCAGACACTTTTCTCTTTGGGAAAAAAAAAAATATCAGGATGAAAAATACCATTTCTGAATGGAGCAGGTTTTCTTGAAACTTTATTCTTCATATTCTTGAATGTCAATTAGATCCTTGCCAAATCACATTTCAGAGAGCTCAGGGCTTTAGAAGGGCTTCTGTTTCAGAAAGATTTGTGGTAAAGCAAGTGAAAACAACACTTTTGTGGAAGTCATTCTATCAAGCCCCCACTTAGTTAAGGTACAGAGTCATTATTGGAGAGTAGACCTGGTCAGAAATCTATTAAGCCTTAAACAAACAAACACAAACAAACAAAACCCTCAAACCCAAACAAACAAACAAAAAACCAAAACCAAACCCCAAACACCCCCCAAAAAAACAAACAAACAAACAAAACCAGAGAATGGTAATTTATGCACACACATTTCAAACTTTGTTAGAAAGATTTTTCACATCTAGGCTCAAAGTTCTGGTCATGCTTTGAGAAAATGCACTCTTCAAGCTAGTGTATTGGTTACATGCATATATTGTGTGCCTGTCTTCCTCCTGCTCCCTCTTCCCGCCTTCTCTAGCCTGTAAAAAGTAATAGATCTCCAGATTATTACAAATATAGGCATCTAAGGTTGTACTTTTGGGTGTGACAGAAGAAAGCAAACTAAGATTTGTGACCATTACACATGCAAATACAAAACTCTGCAAGATCAAATACACCCATAATGAAAAGAACTCTTTGGAAGTGATGAGGTACAACAGAAAGGTCAAGAGCCTCATGTGATTATAAATGCCCAGACTGACAGCAAGCCCTGATATAAGTGCGCCAGATTCCTGGCTCTAGCTCAACAGAACTTATATCAGGCTGTCATCCTCTATAATATGGATACTGTGGTTAAATCTGGGCATTTGGTGAAGAGCATACTGCCTTAGAGCCCAAAGACTAAGTGCATCTTTATAGCCCATTAACTGATCTTAAGAATTACAAGCAGTTACTCAAATGCGTGTGGGGATTTTGCAGGGTATAAAATGCATCCCAGGCAGTTTGGGAACTTCCACAAAGTAGAGGATCCATCAGAAAAGTGTGCTGATTTGAGTCCAGATGATCACACTGGAAGACACCCTAGGAGGGAAGACAATAGATGCAGTAAATATGTAAGTATGTGTGAACAAGAAGTATAAACCCTCCTGAATTACAGCCCTGAGGAGACTGTATTGAAACAAGTGTTAATTACAGAACATGCACTGAACTGGATTTTTCAGGAGTCTACCCATAAATCTGAGCAAAATGTTGATCTTAAAGCTGAAATAATATTCTATTATACTGTTAAATAAATAGATAGTGGGAAAATGCATAGTGGAATGACAGCTTCTAGTCCAAGAAAAGGGACCTCACGACAGAAGGTTAGACTGGATAATCTCCCAAGGCCCCTTCTAACCTGAATTATCTTGTGACTCTGAAACTGTGTCATCAAAAATTTGGATGCACATCCATAAACCCAGAAGTTGGGAAAATTTCAAGTATTGCTTTTCCTTCTCTTCTTTTTTACAGAAAAAAAAGTGTAAAAAACTTATGTCCCATTTTGGAAATTGCCCCAAAGTGGTTGCATTTGATGACTATGTGGAGACCTGTGCTGAGGATATGTGCCACTGTGCAGTTAATTCTTCTCACTCTGATTTGGTTTCCAGCTGCATATGCAGCACTTTAAACCAGTACTCTCGAGACTGCGTCCTCAGGAAGGGGGACCCTGGAGAATGGAGAACCAAAGAACTTTGCTGTAAGTAACTACTGCTCTGGAGATTTCTTTCAGGTTACATATACACACATGTTTCAATCCTAGCAGAACAAAGCTAGGAGCTCTGTTACCTACCATTAATCAGTCTGTGGTAGTACTTTGACAGAAATATTTTTAATGGAAAAGCTTCTACAAATTTAACTTGATTTTTGACCCTTAAATTAGAACTGTATCTTAATATTGTCCCTCTTTTCCTTATGGCTAAGTTTTCTCCCGTTCTTTTTTGAATTTTACCATGCACAGTTAACTCATAAATAGTCTTGTTTAAAATGTTGACATCTAGTCAGAAGAAGTCACTGAGAAGTCTAGTGTTTGTCCTCTGCTTATCGTGTGCTTTCATACTCAGTAGTTGCAGCTACCGAGCAGGAAATCACTTTAAATCCAAGGAGGAAGGCTACAAGTAGATCTCCCAAATTGCTGGTGTGGATTGGGATAGAAAATTAATGCCAAAATGACTGATGCTTCAGGCAAAAATAAACTGTTATGACTCCATAAATGATTCTAGTGTCCTTTCCTTGTATCATGACCAGCCAAACTTGAGCTAGTAAAATAACATGAAATAACTCATATTTCCCAAAAGTACAGTTTTCTCCAAAGAGTAAGAAGTAAAAGGACCCCTAAAATAAATTTTTAAGCAAACATGGCACATCTGGATAGAAAGTTTTGCAAACAAGATATGGGGGAAAGGAAGATGAAGGCATTGGGTAATGATACAATGATTTGAGAGTTCTTGTAAATATGTCATTAACATACCCCACTTTAATTTGGTCTTGTAGATCGGGAATGTCCAAACAACATGGAGTACATGGAATGTGGAAATTCCTGTGCTGACACATGTGCTGACCCGGAACGGAGCAAGATTTGTAAAGCCCCGTGTACAGATGGCTGTTTCTGTCCTTCTGGTAAGGCAGTTCACTTCTTCCAATGGATCACAAATATCAAGGGCAAAAGGTGTCCCCTTTCAGTTAGAGGAATTTTTTTTTCTTTAACATTTTACACTAAAACCAATGAATAAAGTGTTTCTTCTAGCGTAATTTAACAATTTTCTTATTGGAAGAACTAGATCTCTAAAGATTCAAGATCTAGACACTGGAGGAGGGAAGGGCAAGATTTCTAAGTACTAGACAGAAAAAAAAATGGTACCAATGTGGAAAGAGGAGACGTGGTCTCTAGACAGTGAGAGTGCAGCTGAAGATGTCTGGTGAACTGTCTCCCTGTTACAAGGCTAGATCTTGCTGTGGCTTAAGTCACACGTAATATAAATGTATTTCCAGGTATGTGCATGTGTAAGTTTACACATTAAGTAGAGGCTAAGATGAAGGTCTGATTTCTGTTAGACTCACTATTAGAAAAGGATGGAAACTGGCTCACAATGTTGTAGTCTGGCACTTGATAATCCTGCTCACAGTAAAAATTCCAGTAACATGCAGAGTTATTCCTTGGGTTTTGCATTGCTTTCATTTGAGCTCTAGTAAGAAATGTTTCCCATCCATTAACACCTGAAATGGCCTGGTGTGGTGTTTTCCTTATATCTCACTCTTTTACAGAAATGCTGAATAATCCAGAGTTTTTTCCTTACTCTAATCTACCTTGATGGTGTTTCCCAGACTCATCAAAGGAATATTAACTAGCCAATGTGTCTGAACAGGAACTATCCTGGATGACCTCGGTGGCAAAAAATGCATCCCCAGAGACAGCTGCCCCTGTATGTTTCAAGGCAAAGTCTATGCATCTGGAGGGACTTATTCCACTCCCTGCCAAAACTGGTACTGTTGTGAAATTGATTGTATTAACAAGACAGAAGCATTTATTTCAGAGCATTGATGAGTTGCATTCTTGTTATTTTCTCCTTTTTTTTTTTCTTTTCTTTTTTTTTTTTTTTTTTAACTGTTCCTAACACTCGTTTTAAATAATAATGCAAAACCTGGGTCTGATTTTCAACAGTATAGGAAAACGTAGACGTAGTCCTCAGCCTCACAATGGTTACCACCTCACTTGGAATTGCCAGCAAAAACTGAGATCAAGATTTCAGAATGCAGAAAAATGAGACTCTTCACTGGTTAGTTCAGAGGCACTGGCCACTAAAGTTAGGCAAGGAGTCATACCATGTTAATGAGTTACATTTCCAACCACCTCTAGATCTGCCAAAGGCTCCTTCAAGGCCTAAACCTCAGAAGTCTTGATCTTTGAGAATGACTTGATTTAGAAAATACACTGTAGCTTGAACACATCTCCACTCTGCACCAGTGAAAGGTGATAAGACTTCAGGTATATTATTCTCAACACAGTTTTATTTCTTACTCTGACATTGATCTAGTTAATTAACAGTTGTATGTGTTATTTGAGCTCCTGTGACACAGCATCATTTCTGGACCACAGGCCTAACCTTTACTATAGGGAGGAATGAAATACACTGTAGCATATGGTGGGGTAAGTCAGATGTTTTGTTTACAGCTTTGGATTGAATATTTCCTGCATTTTGAGCAAATACTCCTCAAACTTGATGGCCTCTGGGTGGTTCCCATCTAGCTACATCCTCACTTACTCCTCACGACGTCTGAGCTAATGTAGCTGGGCTGTTCTCCTGTGGCACAGCTCTAAGAATTGTAACTGCTCATTATCTTGGGTCTTCCACTATTAGTTTTTTAAATGCTGCATCAAGACCTTGCTGAACAGTTCCATCAGTAGCATAATATGTTGCAAGGTCCTGCTTGAAGAGGTTATTTCTTTCTTTAAATAGTCAAATAAACAATTTAGACCCTGAAAACCATTTCTTACTTGACCAGCTCAGTGTACCTCTGAAGGAGCTAGTTCAAAGCCCAGTACAGTTAACTTTTTGCACTTCAAGGGCGTAATATAAAATCTTCCTCCCACAGGGATTTAATAGGCAGTAAATAATGAGCTAAAAGGGCAAGGAGGGCACAATCTATGCAGGTTCAGATATAGTTGTTATCTCATCTTTTCTCCTTTAGAGTTGTATTTATTGTAACTGCTCTATTTTTGGGTTTTGTACAGTACTTGCAAAGGAGGCCACTGGAGCTGTATCTCTCTGCCCTGTTCTGGAAGTTGTAATATAGATGGAGGATTCCATATAACAACATTTGATAATAAGAGATTCAATTTTCATGGCAACTGCCATTATGTGTTAGCTAAGGTATGAACAATCTCCCATTTTACTCCTAAATCTCTTGAGCAGTATGAGACATATGCTGTGCTAGAGCCTCAATCCAGCAAAGCATTTCAAAACATGCTCAGCCTTAAATGCCATAAATTTTCCTATTTGCAATGGATTGCAAGTCAATTGCTTGATGCTCAGCATCAAAGTTTTGCAACTTCAACATGATTTTTTTTTTTTTAATGAGTTAATTTTCTTATTGGATGTATTAGTGTAGATTTAAGCATTTATACTGAAGTTTTCTTCTTGTATGACTGTCAAAAGAAAGTGGACAAGCAAAACATCCTGCAAAAAGATTGAATTCCACAAGATTGTCTGCAAATACACAATTCACGGAGGTTGACAGCAAGGAAGCAGAGTGCAGAGGAAAGGCAGTGAACAGTATTGATTTCAGTAATGAAATAAAACAGTTTGCAGTTGGAGATTAAATGCTTCAGTTCTTTCATTATTCCATTTTAGCCTTTCAGAGACACCATTTTTCCCTTCTAGCTCCCTTCCTGTAACATGCTAACAATGTCTGCACTTCTCTTTGTCACATCTTTTCAGAATACTGATGACACATTTGTGGTGATTGGAGAGATCATCCAATGTGGAACATCAAAGACAATGACTTGTTTAAAGAACGTACTAGTCACACTAGGAAAAACTGTAAGTAACTTACTTTAATTAGTGACACATAATACGTCACACTAATTTAGGTTCAAAGATGGGATTTCTTTAACACTGTGGACTCATTTTGATCTGTTGCAGTCCTGAGACTGTAAGATTAATACCAGCAGACGGTGTGGTGCATGCGTTTATTGCTTTTGTTATAGGAGAGTTATTTCCTTTCCAATTCTTTTCAATTCTGGTTTTGCCATTTCTTTAGAGATGGATGGCTAAAAATTATCCTTGTTGTCTTTCCCTTTCTTTTTCATGACTTCAAAGTTTTTCACTTGTTTCTTTTTGAAAGATTGAGATTTCTACAAGAAAAGTTCCCCTTCTTTTTACAACAGTTCTGAGTCCTGGGGCTTTTCATAGTGCAATGAGTGAAGTAGCAGAATTTTCCAAACAGAGGCCAGAGGCTTCTCCTACTGAAGATCATATCATGATTCAAACTGAATTCAGTGGAAGCTGAGTTTGGGCTGCTATTTATGCACTACTAAAGTTATACAGATTTATTCTGCTCACCTGGTATTTAACTGGTTCAGCTGAGGATCTCCAAAGGACAGGTCAGCCTACCTAAGGTATACAGTGTTCTTCTGGAGTATCCTGTCTCCCTCCATTGGCTACTGAGGGAGTTTGAGTCAGATAGCTTTCATTTTGGGTATGCTACATTTCCAATGAGGTGGATCCAAACTTACATGTAATATCTCACATGAAGTTCTCTAAAAGATAACTAACCTCTTAGACAAATGATTAGGTATGTGCGAGCACTCAGACAAAGGGGTTTTCATTGTTATGGCATAGAGATTTGGTCTGCATTACTGTATGGCATCCAGACACCGAGTGGTCATGTTTTGAAGACACTGTTTCTTAATGCTTAAAGAAGCTTGTGAGGTTACCGTTGTCTCATGTCAAATGCATGCACTACTGTGGGCTTTTTCTTTATTCTGTTTCCCTACAGACTATAAAAATATGCTCCTGTGGAAATATCTACATGAACAATTTCATTGTGAAGCTGCCAGTAAGTAAAGGTAAATGTCTTCATTCGCATCTTTCTCAGACTAGCCTACATCTGGTTACAGAGGGATTCCTGATCCGTTCTCTGAAAAAAATACGATTGTGCCCATTGTTAGGTCTTTTGACTAAGGTGGATACTAGGTCTGGGATTCCTTGGGAATTCCTGTGTTACACTGGATGCACTGGTAAACAGAAGCTCCTGTTTACTCAGTTTCATAAAGATTTGCAGGTGCATGCATTTTTTCTCTTTTTTTTTTTTTTGTTCTTTAGATGGCATCACCATCTTCAGGCCCTCTACATTTTTCATCAAAATCTTGAGCTCAACTGGAGTACGGATTCGAGTGCAAATGAAACCTGTAATGCAGCTCTCCATAACAGTGGATCATTCTTATCAGAATCGCACATCTGGTAGGACACATCCCGCTCTTTCAGTTTGCTCTTGAACTGAGATATAGCTGCTTGTCTGTCACTTTAAGTGAACAAATTATTTGATCTTACATTGTGTCTGGTATGTCAGAACTCCTGGTTAAATCTATATCCCTCTTGAAACAAAGTGTTCAGTAAACCCTTCAATTTGCTGAAGAAAATTAGACAATCTCTGTGATATTTAGTATGTACAGGTCTTTTAGACTCTATCTTTAAAAGCAGGCCCTGGTCAGAGACTTGCAAGATGCAGGCTATGTCCTTGGTTTTGCCACCAGCCTTCTGTTTACATCATTTAAGCTTTTTGTGCTTCGGTTTCTTGTCTGTGTAAAGGGATTACATCATCTCTCTCTGGTCTGTTTTGTTTTGCTTTTGCAATTTCCTTTGCTTATAAGCCTTTGGGGAAGTTGCCTTTACTGAAGTTGTGTTTACTGACGTGCATTTAAGCAGCCTCCAGTCTGTGCTATCATTAAATGCTACTGTAAGGTATAAAAATAATAATTATACTCTAAAGACAAGGTCCTGCCTGATTTGCGGTAACATCAGTAAGTTTCTGATGGAAAATGGGCTTCTCTCAGGCAAAGTCCATTATAGAGCTAAGACTGATCAGCTGGAAGCTATTCCCTTTTCTACTTATGTAGTGATATCTTCTCTTATTTTGCTCCTTTTTTTTTTTTTTTTTTCCCTGCCACCCACACAAGGTCTTTGTGGCAATTTCAATAACATCCAAACTGATGACTTCAGAACAGCCACTGGAGCTGTGGAAGATTCAGCTTCTGCTTTTGGTAACTCATGGAAAACTAGAGCCAGCTGTTTTGATGTTGAGGACAGCTTTGAAGATCCTTGTTCAAACAGTGTGGATAAAGGTAGCAGGCTTTTCATCCCTGGATTATCAGTGCTAAATAATTTTCATATGACAAATAACCAAAAAAGCTTTAGAAATTTCATAAACATCAAAAGCCACTGACTTTGAGGCTATTACTAAAGACAACACATTAGGTTTTGCAGGTCTTTAAGGTAACATCTTTGCTTTTAGAAAAAAAAGACTGCACTGGTGGAGTAAGAGCCAGTTCTTCACTGATGACTTGAAAAGCACACACAGCATCAATGAGAACAATTTAGGTTTAAGGCAGAGTATACTCAGTCGTTAATGTTTGGGCAAGATCTTCATCCAATCTAGGCTGGTACAGCTGTGCTGAAGTCAAAATGAATAAGATATCAACAGTCTTGACTTCAGCAAGCATTGTACTGTATTAGATGCCCTGTCTGGTTTCTCACTTTGACTGGGTTTGGATATATTTATAGGATTCAGACTGTACTCTTTGAGGTATTGCAACATGTAATTAAAGCTGCAGCTCATAATCACACAGTTCACTGATTATTACATGCTTGATGTTATTGCTGGACCATAAGGAATAGCCTGACTGTAAAGAATTAGGAAAGTTTGATGGAAAACAAGGAGAATGGGTAGTTTTTGCAGATGTTCTGCAAATCCAGCCGCAGTAATAATGTTAGTACTTGGAAGGTGAAATTTTTCTTTTACGGAGATGGTTGGTCACTCATCCAACTATATTTATCATCTTGATATGTTAATGCCTCATATTTCCTTCCACCATTATCTGAACACTTCAGGGCATTCCAGTTCTGTGTGATACCTGATAAGAATATTGATTCAGGTAGTAATGTGGTTTAAGTGACTATGGACAATGATATTTTTTTCCCGCTTCAGAAAAATTTGCCCAGCACTGGTGTGCTCTTCTGTCTAGTACAAGCGATGTGTTTGCTGCCTGCCATTCTGTTGTAGACCCATCTGTGTACATCAAGGTAAGGCACTGGTCTAAATGGGTGGTTTAATCTAGTCCAGAGACTGATCTGCCATGAAGGTAGTCTGGCCTAGGGGAGTGAAATAGGTTACACTAATGCCTGTTTACAAAGAAGCTCACTGATGTCAGTGAGAAAAATAACAAAATGAGTGTTTACACAAGATACAATGGTTCTTTTTGGCTGCAGCCCTAAAAATATTCAGTGACTGCCATCACTGACAGTTCTGTTATATGATCCAGAAGGATAGGAAAAAAATGGGTTTAGAGTTTCAGAAGTCCGTTCTCTCTTTGAATATCCAAATCAATGTTTCTGTGTGAAATAGAACTGGGAGTTTTTTCAGCCCCATGGACTCCCTCTGACTATTTTCGAAATTCTCATCTAGAGAGAGAATATATCTGATGCTTAAATCATCTACATCCCATTTATTGCTGTAGAATCATGTTAATCTCCTTGTAGTTAGAATGCAAGAACCTTCCCATATGTATTCTTGGTGTACAGATCTATAATGCTGTTGAGGAAGTTGGCTGAGCTAGAGAGAGATGTTGCATTAATGTGAATAGTAAGGAGGTTTCTGCAAAAATATACAAAAATCATATCGGATGTGTGTGTGATACAACTTACTGAGAATACCTGAACCTGAAATTTTGCCTAAAATTTAATGTGTCTTCAGGTACCTTTAAAAATATGGCTTATCTTTTACCTCTTCCAAGTTTCTCTCAGAAAATATGTCTGCTTGAGAATTCATGTTAACTATAAGTAAAATAGGCATTAGTAAATTTCAGTTAAGGAAAAGTAATAACCAGTTTCTTATGGATATGTTTGTTACTCATGCTGATCTCATCAGATTTTAAACCACAATTCACGGAAGCATTTTCCATTACATCAGTTGTGACAGGATAAGTCACCATCTATGCAGTATGATCCTATTGGTCTTGAATGATTGGTTGTATCTGAGTTCTTCTGTCCAGCCACCCAGTTAAAAGAACTTGAGGTCTAAATCCCCTTTATACTTACCTAGCTAGTTATACTTACCTAGCTAGTTATACTTACCTAGCTACTTCTTTAGATGTCATTGCATATGATTCCCTATTAAAGCATCTTCTGTTATGCACCTGTCATTTAATTGGGTGTATCTTACCTACACAACAGATAGATACACAAGTGCCAGTCATCACTGTGCAATAATTTCAGTTCTGTGTATTTTCAGATGATATGTTTTGACATATCTGAGGTTGTACATCCTCATGGGAGGCTGGTATAGACATTTCTTAGTGCTTTAATAAACTATAAGTGCCCTTATAATTCTTATAATTCATCTGTTCATCAATGTTAGACATATCGTCTTTGCATATACATAGAATCACAGAATCATTTTGGTTGGAAGAGACCTTTAACATCATCAAGTCCAACCATTAATGTAACACTGCCAAGTCTACCTCTAAACCATGACTGTAATTGATTTCCTGTTCTTTAGGTTTGCATAGTATTTTATTAACATACATTTTCTCTTAGAGATATTACAAATCAAGTTTCATTGGTAATAATAGTTTTCAAAAAATACCTTGGTTGACTGTTTTTTATGTGATATCTATTTCCCTGTTTCTTCCATGAGCTGGTCATAATAATATCAATGTCTATTTCTCTCCCATAGAAATGTATGTATGACACCTGTAATGCTGAGAAGAGTGAAGTTGCACTGTGTAGTGTTCTCTCTACTTACTTCAGAGACTGTGCTGCAGCAGGCGTGTCCCTGAAGGGCTGGAGACAGGGCATCTGTGGTATGCATCCTAAAATACCTTGGGTAGGGATATAGGGAAACAGCTTCAGAGCCCACTTTGTGGCAGTCAGTATATTGTGTGCTTAGTCATCAAGTTAGTGGGTCTTTGAAAAATAGCATAAGCATATATTCTAAAAAAACCCTTCTGATGCCAAAATTAATTCATGTCCACTGCATAGTCCTTGTTTATTGAAAACATGCCAAAGTGAGACTGTTTTGCAGCATGGGTTACACTGAAATCTGTGGTCTCATGGCACAGTAGGTAATATTGACTCAGTACAGTAACCTTGGGAAAAATGTTAATGACTTAATCAGTACGATCATTTTAGGCCCTGTTTAAGAAGAAATGATCTTTTGGGAACATGGCTGTGATAAGATTGAAGGTTGAGCTATTCATGGGTGAAAGAATAAATGGGCCAGAACAGTCACTCTCAGCGGTCTGTCCCATTGCGGGGGCTTGAAAAGGTTCTTGCAGCTCCTGCAGCTGTGTCCAGTTGTGGCAGGCTGCAAGTGGCACCCAAGGCAGGTTATATCCCAAAAGGATGTGTACCTTGCTTTCAGTAGAGTGCATGAAATAAGTAAGGCCTACTTTCTAACTGTTGACAGGGCATGTATGTGATACAATCTTTAGTGGAATCATTACTTGAGTTACTGGTTACCCAGAAGACCATTGGGGTTAGTAGCCTCTACTATGTCATGGCACTGTTTTTTTAGCCCTCCTTGTGCAAGCTAGCTTGAAGCTATTTTACATATGCTCTTGTTCTCTGCAATCACGCTTCCAGTTGTGATGAATGTAGTGCAAGATTACGAATCTGTGACCATGAATACTAAAACCAAACAACCTTTTCCTTACCAGACCTTGTTTTACTGAAATTGATCTTTTTCTGCTCTGAAAAAATTAAGGGAGAGAGTAAACACGTTATTTTATTGAATTGATAGCTAACAGCCGAGACATCCATTCAGAGAAATTTGATATAAAGTCATGTCCAACATCTTTAATAATATCTTTTTTATTTAACCTAATTTGATTTACAAATACCAGTTGCTGCATCTTCATGGTACACCTGTAAAAATAGGAGAATATGACCTGTGTGATTTATACATGGGATATTGTGTCTGCTCCAGCTAAGAACAAGAAATGAACTGGTTTTTGTTGGTGGGAGTGGTGGTTTGAATGTGTACAAAAACCTAGCACACTAACTAATCTAAGAAAATGTGCTATGGCTGTGGACTGGAAAACCATACAGAGCTTTGTTTAAGCATGGAACCTACTGCTGGTACAGCAATAACATTGTTGCAAAGTTGATTAGCACAACTGCCCGTGAACAGCTCCCCTGTACATCCTAGTACACCTGAGTGTATCTGAAAAACAGCTGTGTGGTTAAATCTGAGGAACTGAGATAGAGGTCTGAGATTACTAGATCCCCAGTTCTCATTGAATTTCAGAGGAATCTGAATGTCAGGCTTTCTTGAAAACCACAGCCTTAATATGGGAGATATTTCCTGACAAAATTTGATGTCACCCCTATGGATCAGTACTGCAGATTTTATGGCAGAGTTTTAAAGGTGTTTCTTGGTAGCCTCTGAAAATTAACTAGGTTTTCACTGTCTTACAAGGTCAGCTGAGCTCTTTAGATTTTGGTATTTATCTGGTCCACCCAAAGGTCTTAGATACTGATGTTTCTTTTTTTCCCCAGAGGATGACAACAAGAGTTTTCATCAAGACATCTATGAGAATTCAAACATACTTTCTTTGATAGCATCCAATGATTAGCAGATTTTCTTGGCACTATCCATTTAACATCAAAACTTACCAATTAGCAAATATTCTCATTTTTGAAATTATTCCCAGCCAATGAAATCATTAGTAAAGGACAGAAAATTAATTTTTAACTGCAAAGGCAAATCAGAAGTTATTGGTTTCAGTCCTTGGCATAAGAGAGAAATGTAAATTGTACAAATTACAAAATTATACTGATTCCTGTATTCAATTAAGATACACCCTGCTGGGTATTTCACTAACCGGTGTCACATCATGAGTACTCTATGAGTGCTACATGAGTACATTTCGCCCAGAGCACTGAGAGATAAGGTCTTCTAGTTTGAAAAAAGTGCATTTATGGATTCTAGAGTGTGGAAAGCTGCACTAACAGCACGAGTGATAATTGCACAGAGAAGGACATACATCCATTTTATTTCTCTTGCAAAGATCCCTCTGAGGAGTGTCCTGAGACCATGGTTTATAACTATAGTGTGAAATACTGTAACCAGTCTTGCCGCTCGCTGGATGAACCTGATCCACTGTGTGAAGTTCAGATCGCTCCTATGGAAGGCTGTGGTTGCCCTGAAGGGACCTACCTCAGCGATGAGGAGGAATGTGTAACTCCAGATGACTGTCCCTGCTACTACAAAGGCAAGATTGTTCAGCCTGGCAACTCCTTCCAAGAGGACAAACTGATGTGGTAAGCTCCTCTGATGATGCAAACGCTGCATACCTGGGGGGCATAAGGGCTTGCTGGGGAAGTCTCTGCTCTAATCCCTAAATAGTGTCATTTTACCATAAGGAATAATGACAAATTTATCTTAGGTTATAACAAAAGAAATATTCCCCTGGCAGGATGCACAGCCACAGCAAAGAGTAACATCCCATATTCCCCAAAACAAGTGGGAGCAAGTTTTCTAGAAGACAGAGGACCTCAGAAAGAGTTCTTGGATTTGAAATGAAAAAGCAAAGTAAAAAACACCCTGCAGTACACCATCCTGCAGACTGTTTATAAATAAATAAATAAATTAATTAATTAATTAATTAAGTGATTTTAAAAAATGGTCCAGGAGAACTAAACAAAACAAGATGAAACAAAATCTCAAGTTTTAAACCGAGTTTCTTGAGAGAGAGAGAAAAAAATATATATATAAGTTTTTGGGAAAACACGAAAACCAACACAATTAATTCACATCTGAAGTGAAAAACAATTGCCACTTTCTTGTTTTCAACCAGTTCAGGGCAGCAATGCAAACAAATACCAGGGGAAGGCTGTTTTACTCAAACAAGTTATTTGTATCATTAGTTGTCTAAATACTCTCTCTCTCTCACTTCCAAATCCCATATGTTTTTCTGAGGAGGCTAGACTATTTTGCAAACATAGATTCATTTAGTAATTTGAGAGGTCTCTTATTTAAGAAACTGTTAGTCTCATCTCACAGAGTAGAAAATAGATGCTTAGGAAAAAAATGATTTAGGGAAAATACACAGTAAACCAGTGGCAGATGAAGGAAGAGTATTTAAGAGCTGTGTGTCTTAATCTTTCTGGAGATGGTAATTAATGTCTGCGAACCTGATGGTTGTACCAAATATTCATTTTGATAGGAATTTTTTATTTGTGTGACTAGTGAAGCTTTACAGTGCCTTTCTCTCTAGTGAGAGAGAAATGTGCAAAGAGCTGATGTGTTTCATTTTGTGGAATCTCTTTAGCAAATGCATTCAAGGAAGATTAGACTGCATTGGAGAAACTGTCCTGGTAAAAGGTGAGATTTTGTTAAATTATGGGATTATGGTGTCAGCTAGTATTTATAAAGTTTTTCTGTGTTATCTTTCCTTTCTGTAACATTTTAGTATTCTGCATATTTTTGCCTTCTTCCTGAAATGTGCTAGTTATTGATAATAGCTGTCTTTGCAGAAGTGTTACCAGACTTGCTGAATTCTGGAAAGATGAAGGTCTTTCCCAAAATTTAGAAGTTATCTGGCTTCTTCTAACCCAATGTTGGTGGGTAGGAGCAAAATCTAATAGAAACTGTAAAAGCTGCCCTCTGAAATGCTTTGTTCTGTTTTACAGTTGCTGATTGCATCCTTATTGCTTTCACTAAATTACCTTCCTAAAATGTTTTTGTCCTCCTATAGATTGCCCAGCTCCTATGTATTACTTCAATTGCAGCTCTGCAGGTCCCGGTGCAATTGGATCAGAGTGTCAGAAAAGTTGCAAGACACAGGACATGCACTGCGTAAGGACTAGCAGGAGCATGGGAAAATGTGATTGTGCATGTATGATTGTCCTTAACAAATGCTGATGGTAACATATTACAGTGTTCACAGACCAACTACTGATCAAACAGCAGCTATAGCTACCCACATAGCTGTGATGCTTATAGCTTGATTATTATGAACTTACAGTTATGGAACTTTAAAAAAATGCATAAGTTGGGCATCCAGAGCCAGCCTCTTCTGGTTCCCTGTACTTCCTATGCATTAACTAGTTGCCTTGTGTTGTATCTTTATACATGCAGTATGTCACAGAATGTGTTTCTGGCTGCATGTGTCCTGATGGGCTCGTATTGGATGGCAGTGGAGGATGTATTCCCAAAGACCAATGCCCATGTGTCCATGGAGGCCACTTTTATAAACCTGGGGAAACAATCAAAGTGGACTGTAACACATGGTATGTTATTCCAGGAGCCTTGTTTTATAACAAAGGCTGTTAAAATTGTCAGTGCATAGTGCATCTGTGGGGCATGATGTATTTTGAAGCCTTCCTCTTCATTGTTAGAGCCATCAGGCTTTAGTAAAGATAAAAGGAGAAACATTTCCTCTCTGCAACATGCTACATGAGCCTGCACTTGGGAAGAACAAGTACCAAGATCTTTTGCCAAACAATTTCCATCCTTTTCTGCAAACTGCAGAAAAGTTTGGAAGTGCTAGACTCATCCAAGTTGGTCTATGGCTGGTCATTCCACAAGGAGGAATTGAGTCTGTGTCTGTTGGTCACAGCTGAACCCCAGAAAATGATTGAATTTAGAGGAGGGAGGAATTGCAACAATCATCCAGTGGCTTGCAGTGTTTCTGGGTGCGCAGCTCTCAAATAAGATAAATGAATGCTCTAGTCGCTCCAATTACTGGCATAGCTCTACCATAGACTTCACTGTTACTACTGATTATGGGAGGAAAAATGCTTTGAATCCTTACTCATTATTTAGTGAAGATGAGACTGTATAGTCCTGCCAAGAAAATGCACAGAAAACAAGAGCCAGAAACACTTAGGTCTGATCACAGGCAACCAAGTTTAACATGTGAAGCGAAACTCTGATAAGCAGTTGTTGATATAACAGAGGCCATTAAGAGGTTTTATTGCAGTGAGGGCTTTGTATTCTTATGAGAACAGGGCACACATAGGAAAAAAATTGCAGTGTCAAGGGTATAACAACTAAAATTCTCTGTCTGTGGTCCCCAGGAACTGGAGGTAAAGTTTATCGGGGAAGACAAGGATAATGTTGGTTGACACCACTGTAGTCAGGAACAGAACTGGCCACATGGTACCTCACAGATTAATATTCAGAAATGATTGAAATACTCAGTCTTTCACCTTGAATTTACCTCCTAAATCCCCACTGTCTGCTACTTAATGATTTTAAACTTATTTGAAGGAAAAAATAGAATAAAAATAGACAAAGTTCTAATGTGCCTTGGTAGTAAACATGAACTTTCTGAGTAGTAAGCCATCTCGTAACATGGTCTTAGAACAGTTGAGAAGGTAAGCCCGGAAGAATGCGAGATGATGGCTTTCCTTGCAGTACTGCAAAAACCAAATCTTTGAATCCCTTTGCCTCTCTTTGATGTTAAGGAAAAAAACATGCTTTGTGCAGAGACTTTGATTCTTTGCATTTTTCCTCCCAGCACCTGTAACAAAAGGCAGTGGAATTGCACAGACAACCCCTGCAAGGGAACCTGCACTGTGTATGGAAATGGACATTACATGACCTTTGATGGGGAGAAGTTTGATTTCCTGGGAGATTGTGACTATATCCTAGCTCAGGTATACATTTTTTTTCATTTTCCTATCCATGTGCTTTTCACAGCTTCATTCTGAGTAGTGTCCATTCTGAGGAATTAAAGGGCTATCCCATGCAAAATAATTAACATTGATGAGCATAACCTATTCCCCTCCCCTTGTACCTAGAGAAGATATTGAGATTTTCCAAAAAAAACAATTAAACCTCAGAAGTGACACAAGAGGGCACTGTGTGATCCTAAACGGTTAATTCCGGGGTGGAACAGCCCTTTCCTAATTTAATTGCAGCATCTGCAAGGCAAAGGAATTGGTGTGTTGAAAAGCTAAGTGTTTCTCTCAGCCAATCAGGACTGACAATATTATTGTTGTGACAGAGGATGCAGAGGTTAGCATGTATAATTGCATGGAATGAGACAGTACTCAGTGAGATATTTTGTTATCCTTAAATTTCAATCAGTTCTGATAATTTTAAGAAAAAATAATCTTACCTTTTTGACTGTGTAGGACTGGTGCTATGAAAACCTCAGCTTTTTCCATAGCTTTTCTCTTTGAAATTCCTCGTAAAGTATGAACCTGCCAACAGGTCAGCTGACACCAGATTCTTCTAAAATAGATAGAGTTTTGATGAATAAAAAAGGGACAAAATAGCAGAAGTCAGATTGAATTGTCATTCATTTAGAGCCCTTAAATTGTTGAAGACTAGTATACTTGTCTGAAAAGATCTAATACAACATTATCTATTTTTCTAAGGATTTTTGCCCCAATAACATGGATGCTGGCACCTTCCGAATTGTAATTCAGAACAACGCCTGTGGGAAGTCGCTCTCCATCTGCTCCCTAAAGATCACACTAATTTTTGAGGTTTGTCTAGAACTGGTTATAACTTAGGAGCTGCAGCCTCAGTTTTGTAGCAGTTAGTGTGGTATTCCCTCACATTCCAACTTGGTGCTAGAAAGTACCTATGGAAGTCAAAGAGCCTGAAAACAGAGGCAGACAAGCTGGAAAAGGTTTAGGTATTTGGTCTTAAGAGGTCTGGACACTTCTGCAGGTGATAGCTTAGACACAGGGAGTCAATAGCACTCTATGTGTGCATGCGTGTGTGTGTTTGCATCTGTGACTTAGTGGTATAGGAGTAATGGTAAAGTTTTTAAAGGAGAATGTTTCTGTATCATGATTTGAGCACAAGGCAGATGCAACTAGAGAGAGAAGTGTTTCTTCTCTCCAGCTTAGACTTAGCATTTCCCCAAAGTATACACAAAAGAGATTTCTCCCATAGTGGGAGGTCAGGGGATGGTGAAAAAAAGGAACATGACAAGGGGTGTTCTAGCATGCCCAATTGCCCACTCACTCAGGAGCTACTGTGCCAGCAGAATAGATTCCATCTAGATTGAGGACAATGTCTGTGACCATGAGGTTAAGGTTTGTCATGCAAGAGCAGACGTTTCCCATTAAACTTGGTGGGTCTTGTCTGTGGCTCACATGTCTGGCAATAGATCAAGATGTAGTGTGAAGAGTACAGAAAAATGAGAAGAAGAGGTAAAATACCAGTGCTGTTACACTAAGGTTTCTGCTCAGTTACCTTCTGTGCACTGTATCTGTTCCTTGTAGAGCAGTGAAATCAGGCTCTTGGAAGGAAGAATTCAGGAGATAGCCACTGATCCGGGAGCTGAGAAGAACTACAAAGTGGATCTCAGAGGAGGATATATTGTGATTGAAACAAATCAAGGGATGAACTTCATGTGGGACCAAAAGACTACTGTTGTTGTTCATGTGGCACCATCTTTCCAGGTCGGTATGGGATGGACAGAGAGTTATCACTTCAAACTCAAAGTTACGCATCCAGAACTGGAGCCTCAGTTTGAAAAGCTGGGCTTGGAAAAGTGGTTGGTTCAGTGGACAAGAAGGAACAAGCAGGCCATGTCTTGTATCCTATTTCATTGTTCATTAAGGATGAAACACTTCAGAATATTTGGAGCTAGAAGTAAAGCCAGACACTTTGCTGTATTGGAGGGCTAACAGAGTGATAATTGTCACTTGAATTCCAGCTTTTTTAATGCTGTACTTTGATGACAGTTTAGAAATTTGCAGCTGTTTAACTTTGGGCTGTTCTGTAGTTCATTTCTGTCAGAGTGGGCTGGACTCAAAAGAAACAAACCATTTACTGTACCTATGCAAATTTCCCAGGGAAAAGTCTGTGGCCTTTGTGGGGACTTCGATGGCCGTTCAAAAAATGACTTCACAACCAGAGGGCAGTCTGTGGAGATGAGCATTCAGGAGTTTGGAAACAGTTGGAAAATAACAAGCACCTGCTCAAACATAAACGTGACAGACCTGTGTGCCGATCAGCCTTTTAAGTCTGTCCTGGGACAGAAGCACTGCAGCATCATTAAAAGTAATGTCTTTGAAGCTTGTCACAGTAAGGTAATCCTGTTCTCTCATCCTCAGTAGTTTCACACTAGTTGTTCGTTGCTATTATGCAGTACATTTGAACACAAATAGTTACTACTAAAGGCTATTATACAGCATCCTCAAGTACAAGGGCTACCTGTCTCAAAACGTCAGTTTACCGCTGTGCCAGTTGAATCCTGTTGCACAGTACTGAGGAAACAGCAGTGCTTGTTTTGAGCAGCTGAGGACAAAGAGGATAATAGTTGGCCACCAGAAGAAAAAAGTTAGCTATCAGTTTATAAAATCTAGAGATAAGTTAACACGGGACTGTTTGTATGGGCATCCTTGAGAAAGTTTATTCAAATTACCTAAAGAGATTAATTATTTGGTTTATTTTAGACATTAATTAGTCTAAACAGAAGCAAGGCTACTAATAGTTAATGAGAATGTCTATACAAAACTTTAGTGAAGTTTAATAAGCCATTTTAAAAGCAAACTTGGCTTAATTTCCTTGGTTAGCTCATGTTGGCACAGGTTAAAACTAGAGACATGAAGTTCAGTGGAAATATTATAGGATTTCCTTTTATACTCAAGTATTATCTCTCAGAAACTGCACACACTGCATAGTTGTGCTAACCCAAAGCAAGGCAGTTCAGTCCTGCAGAATTTACACTGGAAAGACATTTTTAGTGTAAATGCCAGTACTACACACAAAAGGATGAGAAGATTTAGAATCCAGTTGTACCAGGCAGGTGAAAATAGAAAACTACCTGTTGTAAAATATCATAGCTCCTTTATGACAGTAACAGTCTGTCACAGACTTAGCCTGGTTCTGCCAAAGAAACTACCAGTGGATTGCAGAAATTCAGAGCTCATTGTCTCATCAAAATACAGTGCATCAGTACAGCTGTGGTAACAAATCTGTTGGTATTTTGATAGGTGAACCCAATACCATATTATGAATCTTGTATTTCTGACTTCTGTGGCTGTGACAGTGTGGGAGACTGTGAGTGCTTTTGTACCTCAGTTGCTGCTTATTCAAGAAGCTGTAGCAGAGCTGGTGTCTGTATTGATTGGAGAACACCTGCCATTTGTCGTAAGTATTGCACTAAAAATGCAAACAGAAAAGCAGTTCTCCGTGTGCTCAGGCACATGGGAGGTAAAGCAGGGCAGAATTCTGACATCACTGTACATATGTGACTTAACACAATCTTGTTTACAAGATTTAGAAAATAACTCCTGTCTGGTGTCTGAGACTTGGAGGTTTTTTATTCTTCTGTTCCAGCTGTGTTCTGTGATTATTACAATCCACCTGACAAGCATGAGTGGTTCTATAAGCCCTGTGGAGCCCCTTGTTTAAAGACCTGCAGGAATCCAAAAGGGAAATGTGGGAACTTGTTATACAGTTTAGAAGGTAATTCTTGGTTGACTTTGGTACAGTTTATGGGAGCTGAAGCTATTAGTCGGGTCTTAAATGTCTTAAGTATCAAGGTTGCTGAAAGCCTGCCTCATTTGCCCCAGAAATGCCTTGACTATACCTCACCTGTGTGATGGTGCCATTCATAGCATAACTTGCCTGTTGCCCTTAAATCTGGGGCATAAAAGGTCATTCAGTCTAAACTTGCAAGGAATAATTATCTGTTGATGAACAGAGTCAATTAAAACTTTTGGGAGAGAGGGAAAAAGGATGTGGAAAAATAATTGGTAGTATAAATAAAATTCATACTAGGATCACATTCATTTTGGGATCAAAGCTCCATCTGATAGAAGTATTTATGTTTTGTCCCTGGATCCATGTAAAACAGACTAAGAATGCTTTGTTTACTTTAACTTTCCAGGCTGTTACCCAGAGTGTAGTCCTGACAAGCCATATTTTGATGAGAAGAGCAGGGAGTGCGTCTCCCTCCCCAACTGCACTTCATGGTAGGTCAGTTGATGGTAAGAGAGAGAGAACAGGATGGGAAATGACAAGCTAGGTGATGTTTGGTTTATATTCATAGGCAGTGGCAATTATCATTAAATCCTCCAGGAGCAGGCTTTTATGTAAAAGTAGATACCGCTGCAGATGTTGCTATCCCACATAAAGACTCAAGTCAATAAAACAAATCTCCTTTTCTCTTTATCTTCAGTGATCCTGAAGAGAAACTATGTGCTGAAGATGCCGAAGGTAATTTTTCACCACTCTCACCATTCATTGAGTGATGATAGGACTGAAACATCCAAACATCACATATAATTGCAGGTATATTGGTAATAGGACTCCAGCTAGCTGGTTCAATAGCTGTATGCACAGCAGTACGAATATACTTTGATAAGCAAAATGCAGCCTTTGGCCTGAAGAACTGTCTAAAGGATAAACATAGGGAGGAAAGAGAGAGGTGTGAAATGTGAGATTCATCTCACCCAGGTAAATACCACTTCTCCATGTTTACAGTTCCTTGGTAGTCACTGAAGGCAGAAAGAAAGCAGTCTGAAGTAGGCCATTCATAGTATTTGTTTTAATAAGCACCTCTAGAATAGGGCAAATCTTATAGAGCTTCTATTTCCTGACCACTAATTTCATAATAAACCTAGACAGATAGCTTATGAGAGACATTTTTGTATGTCTTAAGGACACACTTGCTTAAAGTATGGTAACGGTTCATTCCCAGATCTTAGAGAAACCACATCTCAAAATGCAAATTGACCCAGTAGACAACACATTTTCAGTTTTGCTGATTTTTTTCAAATGATAGGTATATTCCCTTGGATTCCTGAATGCATACTCTCCAAAACCTGGAGAGCTTCTCGTATAGAATCAAACCAAACCAAACCGAATCGAATAGAACAGAACAGAATAATTTCAGCTGGAAGAGATACTCAGGATCACCAAGTCCAACCATAACCTGACTCTAGCACTAATCCACGTTCCTAAGAACCTCATCTATACACCTTTTAAACACCTCCAGGGATGGTGACTCCACCACTTCCCTGGGTAGCCTGTTCCAATGCCTGACAACCTTTTCCATGAAGAATCTTCTCCTAATATCCAATCTAAACCTCCCCTGGCACAACTTAGGGTCATTTCCTCTTGTCCTATCACTTGCAACTTGGGAGAAGAGACCAACACCCTCCATGCTACAACCTCCTTTCAGGTAGTTGCACACAGCAATAAGGTCTCCCCTCAGCCTCCTTTTCTCAAGGCTAAACAGCCCCAGTTCCCTCAACCACTCATAAGATTTGTGCTCCAGGCCCCTCATCAGCTTTGTCACCCTCCTCTGCACTCTCTCTAGTATCTCAATGTCTTTCTTATGATGGGGGTCCCAAAACTGAACAGTGTTCAGGGTGAGGCCTCACCAGCGTCAAGTACAGTGGCATGATCACTCCTGTAGTCCTGCTGGCCACACCATTTCTGATACAGATCTTTTCTGCCAGGCAGCTTTCCAGCCACTCTTCCCTGAGCCTGTAGTGCTGCCTGGGGTTTTTGTGACCCAAGTGCAGGACCCAGCACTTGGCCTTGTTAAATCTCATACAATTGGCCTCGGCCCAACCATCTAGATTGCTCTGTATGGCCTTCCTACCCTCCAGAAGATCAACACTTCCACTTAATTTGGTGTCATCTGCAAGCTTCCTGAGGGTGCATTCAATCCCCTTGTCCAGATCATTGATAAAGAGATTAAACAGAACTGGCCCGAATACTGAGCCCTGGGGAACACCACTCATGACCGACTACCAACTGGATATGTCTCTATCCACCACAACTCTTTTGGCCTGGCCATCCAGCCAGTTCTTTATCAGTCACAGAGTACATCCATTCAGGCCATGAGCTGCCGGCTTTTCCAGGAGAATGCTGTGGGATATGGTGTCAAAGACTTTACTGAAGTCTAGGTACACAACATCCACAGCTTTTCCCTCATCTAACTAGATGGGTCACCTTGTCATAGAAGGAGATCAGGCTGGTCAAACAGGACCTGCCTTCCATAAGCTCATGTTGACTGGGCCTGATCATATGGTTCTCTAGTATTTGCCATGTGATGTTACTCTAGATCATCTGCGCCATGACCTTGCCTGGCACTGAGGTCAGACTGACAGGTCTGTAGTTCGCTGGATCCTCCTTCTGGCCCTTCTTGTAGATGGGCATCATGTTAGCCAAGTTCCAGTCAACTGAGACCTTCCCAGTTAGCCATGATCACTGATAGATAATAGAAAGTGGCTTAGTGATCACTTCTGCCAGCTCTCTCAGCACCCTTGGATGTATCCTATCTGGCCCCACAGACTTGTGGGTGTCCAAGTGGTGTAGCAGGTCATTAACCATTTCCCCTTGGATTATTGGGGCTTCATTCTTCTCCCGATCCCTGTCTTCTGACTCAGGGGGCTGGATACCTGGAACACCACTGATCTGACTATTAAAGACTGAGGTAAATATGGCATTTGGTACCTCAGCCTTTCCCTCATCTTTTGTCAAAATTCTCCTTAGCCCTCTTTTTGTAGTTGATATATTTATAGAAACATTTTTGTTGCCTTTTACAGCAATAACTAGGCTGAGCTCTATTTGGGATTTGGCCCTTCTAATTTCCTCCCCACTTAACTTCATGGCATTTTTGTTTTCCTCTTGAGAAGCCTGCCCCTCCTTCCAAAGGCTGTAAATTCTCTTTTTATTCCTAAGTTCCAGCCACAGCTCTCTATTCAGCCAGGCCAGTCTTCTTTCCCACCGGCTCGCCTTCCAGCACACAGGGTCATCCTGCTCCTGCGCCTCTAGGATTACCGTCTTGAGGAGAGACCAGCCTTCCTGGACTCCTTTGCCCTTCATGTCAGCCTCCCAAGGGACTTTGCCAACCAGCCTCCTAAACAGATCAAAGTCTGCCCTTCAGAAGTCCAAAGCAGCAGTTCTGCTAACCACCCTTCTAACTTCTCGAAGAACAGAGAACTCAATTATTTTATGGTCGCTATGCCCAAGGCAACCTCCAACACGTTTCCCATGAGTCCTTCTCTAGTTACAAAGAACAGATTCAGTGGGGTGTCTTCCCTAGTAGGCTTGCTAACCAGCTGTGTCAGGACCTTGTCTTCCATGCACTCCAGGAGCCTCCTAGATGGCTTCCTCTCTGCTGTGTTGTATTTCCAGCAGACATCTGGTAGCTTGAAGTCCCCCAAAAGAACAAGGGCTAGCGACTGGGAGACTTGTCTCAGCTGCCTGCAAAATATTTCATCTGTCTCTTAATCCTGATTGGGTGGCCTGTAACAGACCCCCACCAGGATGTCCACCTTGTTGCCCTTCCCCTTGGTTCTCACCCATAGACACTCGACCCTCAAGTTCCAGACAATCAAAACACTCCCTAACACACATGGTTACCCCACCTCCTCTCCTTCCTCACCTATCCCTTCTGAAGAGTTTATAGCCATCTAATGCAACACTCCAGTTATGAGAGTCATCCCACCATGTTTCTGTGATGGCAACTATATAATAGCTTTTCTACCTCACAATGGCTTCCAGCTTCTCCTGTTTGTTGCCCATGCTGCATGCATTCATATAGATGCACTTCATCTGGGCTATTGATCCCACTACCTTTTTCGGGTGAGAAGCCCTAACTCCTCTGTGGCCATCCTCAAGTGCTTCCACAGTTTCTAACAACAATAACCCTTGTGTTTCTCCTGCCATGTGGCTCTCCATCCCCTACCTCCACTGGGATGGCAGACTGAAGGGCCTCACTAGAACTTCTCTCAAATACTGACATGTCACCCTTGGGTATATCTCTGCCACACTTGGTTTCCTCCCCACCCTGCCCCTTCAAATCTAGTTTAAAGCCTTCTCAATGAGCCCTGCTAACTCCGGACCCAGTATCCTTTCCCCACATTTATATTTAAATGAAACTGTTCATCACTGAATGCTCCTTATTAGTATGTGGAAGTGGCTATGCAGCACCTAATGAGCCAGTGTTTTATCACTCAGCAAGGCAGTAATCCCAGTCACATTCCCTGCCGAGAGGCAATGCACCTGTTCTCTGTGCTGGGTGAAGACAGTGCCAGTTCTGATGCTTTCACCAACCAGTAATTGTTTTATGCAAGATGACTCCAACAAACACCAGCAACAACAAAAATCCAACCCACTTTGTGTAAATGAGGTAGACTGTCAGTGCAACTTCTCAAGTAGAAACTGCAAAGGTGTTTCAGCCAGGTAATACATGTTTGATGATATGAGCTATAGAAGGGTAAATCCAGAGCTTGGTTTTATTTTCATTTGTATTTATGTAACAAGAGTCCCCTATTACCATGGTGTTTGCTTTTTTGGTGTCTCAGATTGCCTTTGCTGCTACAATGGAAAGACCTATACTTTAAATGAAACCATATACAGCCATGTATATGGGACTGAGTGTGGTGATGCTGTCTGTGGTCCCAACGGGGAGATCATTAAAACACTCATCCCTTGCAGAACACCATCTACGCCAGCACAAGGTACTAGATTTATAAGAGGTTTGGTGGTGGTTTTATGAAAGTCTGTAATGGTAATAAAATTCTTACATTTTGAAAAAAAGACTCCTACTGCGTGTTTAGGATAAGCATGGTATTTAAGGCAGTTGAAGGTTCAGGAATGAGGGGTCAGAGCTTGTGAGTCCCATGGTGGAGACCCAAAGTGCAATTTTTATATATTCTTACTGTCAATGGGCTAAAAAGAGAATAGAGACATCTAGCCATTTCTCAGGACAGCTGTTACAATGACCTTGGACCTATCATAGTTGACACTCTGGTGTTGCTGGTCCCAATATTTCATACATCTAAACTTTGTTTTTCTCCTTATTATTGCCTATAACAGACTATGGTTCTTACTGTACTGTTTTCTGCATTGGAATAAGTTGGTCTCAAATGAGTCACTGGACCAAGAAAATGAAACTGCCTGGCAGTTTATTGCCTTCCCAAAAGAGACATTGAAGGGTGAAGAGGATGTGAATGAACAGAAAATAGGAAATAAAAGGAAATAAAGAAAAAGGTGGAATTTTGCCAAACCACTATAACAAAGAAAAATATGTTACTAAAAATATGTGTATTATCCTGGTAGCAAATTATACAAGGAGGACAAGGAAAATCAAAAGTTAGCTTCTCAAGTGAGTAGAAGAGCTAAAGACTTGATGCTGAGCCTTTGTGTTTGGCATTTACCAAACAAGTGCAAGAAGACGTGTAATGGAGTAATAGCTAGAAAAGGAAGGACTGTTGAAAGCAGAATGTAGGTGGCATAGTAAAACGTCTAGATGATCTGCCTGCATTTAAACCAAAAGATTATTTGCAACAAAGTATTAAAAGACAAAATGGTGTGCCACTAGAAATCACCTCTCCAAAATCTGGTGAAGTTCTGCAGGATTAGGAAGTTCAATTAAACCTTAAATTTGAATGAATAAGTGACAGTAGAAGGGCAGGTTATTGTATTCTATATAGAAAAAAATTCTAGTAGCATATAGAGTATATAAATACAGGGAGGATGGTTTTGGTGTGTACCTGTACAGAATGTGGGGGGTTATAAATTTTTTTTTTCCCTCTTTTTGTAATTGTAGAGAATATAAGAGATGCCATAGTGCTTGACAGTAGAGTAGCAGAGGATGTGAATACTAATTGATTTAATTTCCCACAGAACTACATATGCAACTTGTAACATCTGCAGCTCTATCATCAATAGTAGCCACGCCCTGCTTCTGCAATGAGAATGGACAATTGATACAAATGGGTGAGAAACCAAGCAAATATTTTTTCTGCACCATAGATGTGGGAACATGTACTGTTAGCTACAGGTGCTTCAGCAAGAGCTCCTTCATCCTACTGGAGCTACATGTTACTACAAGTTGTTACATGTTTGAACAGTAACTAACACATTCAGAACTACAGCTCTCCCATATCCTATAACTTTGTCCTGTTTTGGATATCCCTGGTGTAAGGAAGCTTATACCAGATGCTAAGTTCAGTGGACTCCAGCACAACCCCCAAATTCCAGACTGCTGAACAAGGGTTTGTTCAGCAGTCACATTCCAAAAACAGAGCAGGGAAGACTTGTCATGTCTTAGTAGCACCTGAACAACTTCTCTGCTGGTCTTTGTGAAGACCAGATGCACTCTGTGATATATTCAATATTCTCTCCTGTTGTACCCATTTTCAATTCATGCTAGAGTACCTAAGAGCAGATTTTCAGATTAACCACCTGTGACCCTCCCTCGACCTTTTCGATATGGATGAATGGAGCTCTGTTTCAGTCACTGAACTCAAGAAGGTGCAGACAGACAGTCACACCCGAGCATAGCCATCAGGTACAGGCAGACCCAGCTAGTTAAATACAGGGCTGAGTATGTGGCTGATCTGTGATGTGTGAGCCTTGAGAGTTGCCAATTTAATGCACAATTCAGTGCTAACAGTTGGATTTTGGCCTTGCAGGAGAAAACATTTCTCTGCCAGTGAATATATCAGGTCATTGTGCTTACTCCGTTTGCAATACATCGTGTCAGATTGAATTAATTTGGGCAGAGTGTAAAATTGGTCACACTGAGACCCTCAAGATCTGTGATCCAGACTCTGAAGGCTGTCCACCAACATCTGCTCCCAGTACAACAAGCCAAGTTCCTGCTTCCACGGGGACTTCCTTTAGCGACTGCCTTGGGCTCATTCCCCCCAGAAAGGTGAGAGACTTGAAAGCATATGTATTTCTTCAGCTACAGCATTGCCTACAGCCAACATTTGGTGTTCCTCTCTGATGCTGGTAACCACTACTGCAGCTGGATTGTAGATGTGGCTGAATTAGATGATTTAGAAGTATACTAGAAGCCCCAAAGTAACTCAGGGAATAAGTTGAAGATTATTCTTTCCATGTGAAATATCTAAATGATTGTATGTGGGCAGAGCTACCTAAGCTGAACCAGGCCAGGAAACCACATCTGGAACGGTGTCATCATCAGAAGCAGTCAGGACCATAGGAATGAGTCCTATATAAAATGTTGTAGAACAGGAGTAGTTATCAAGGCTCTGTGGATTGCTATGTGTTTCATGTTGCCTGGTTTCCAGAGAAAGAGTAGATATCAAGTAACGCCATGCTAGACAATTAACTGAATGGAGTTGCTGTCTGTAATTTAAAAAAATTTGTCACATTACTTTGCTATGTGCCTCTTCTCTTATTTTTCAATCCATCAATAGTTTAATGAAACATGGAACTTTGGAAACTGCCAGATTGCCACATGCCTGGGAGAAGAAAACAATATTAAACTGTCCAGCATAACTTGCCCTCCTCAGCAACTGAAACTCTGTGTCAATGGTTTCCCTTTCACGAAACACTATGATGAAACAGGTTGCTGTGAAGTCTTTGAGTGTCAATGTAAGTACTGAGGCAGGAGAATCCCTGACATTTATGTTATGTTCAGCTGGGCATCAAGAAAGATAAGTCTATGTAGTCAACATCTATATTATGTTCATATTATAATAATTCAGTAGAATGTAATGAAACAGAAGTCTCACCTAAAATATTGGCTGTTAAGAGTAGATAAGAGTGTCCTTGTTGGGTTAGTTTTTCTTTATTGTACTGGTTTTTCAGCTTTCACTTAAAGTGAGTAAAAGACTTAAAACTAGCTAATACTTACAGGAAGATCAGAAGCCAAACTCGAAGTCTGTTACTCTGTCTTCCAGGTATTTGCAGTGGATGGGGAAATGAGCATTATGTGACTTTTGATGGAACATATTACAATTTTAAAGAAAACTGCACCTATGTCCTGGTCAAGTCAATTCATCCTGACTCTCACAACTTCTGGATTCACATAGACAACTACTACTGTGGTGCCATTGATGGAGGAATTTGTTCAATGTCCCTTCTCATTTTTCACTCCAACTCTGTTGTTACTCTGACACAAGCAATGGAACATGGAAAAGAAACAAACGTGGTAAAGTAATGTGTTAAGATGAATTCTCGATACTACATTTCTGCAGTTATATTACTGCACTTCTAAATGTCCTGTCACTACAATGGATGAAGCTTGTAAAAAGTGGAAGGGGTAGGAAATACAACTTCATTGCTTTCTTTCTCTGTTTTCCTTTGTATTAACAAGAAAAATGCATATTCTAAAAACTTGGGGAATGATCACTTAATTGAAAGTTATGTTTTTCTTCCTGACATGAGAATTCAAATATAAATTACAACATATTAAAAGGAGTCATAGAGAACTGTTTCGATGAATGCCTTAGATTGACTTCATTTGGTGTACCTGAGGTCTGAATGTGTGCTGCTCTACTTTCTGGTTGCACAAACCGGATGCCTTACTCAACGGAAGGATGTCCATAGAGACCTTTTTTTCCACTTCATTTCAGATTTTGTTCAATGATAAGAAAGTTGCTCCAGACATTTCCAAGAATGGTATCAGGATAACCAGTTCTGGTCTTTATGTCATAGTTGAAATACCTGAATTAGAAGTTTATGTCTCCTACAGTCGACTTGCATTTTACATAAAACTCCCTTTTGGAAAGTTTTATAACAATACCATGGGACTGTGTGGTGAGTGTCTTTATTAGCTGACAGTAATGAATGCAATAAATTTTCCTCCTTCTTTCTCTTGTACCCTTGTAAATGTCTCTAAATGCTTGTAATTCCACTGATTTCTATTTCTCACAAATTTTAACAAATTGATCTCTATTTGGGGGAAAGACACTGTTAGGTGGCAGAGTTTTAAGTCACTTCCTTTCATTCTGTTCACAGTCTGCTAATGGATAGAGTACATTGCCAGGGGTAATGATAATATGAATTGGGGATTCTGTAGGGACAGCAACACTATTGTCAACTTCTAGTAGTTGGAAACGTCCTGGGGGGAGTTCTGTTATTGGAATTATGCACGAGTCAAATGTTAAGTCTTTGAAAGCTGTGTACTCATAGGTCCAATATCATTGATGTCCGATAGCTTTTAGAGTTAGGTCAGGCTCATCAATTTCATCCATTATGTACAGGATTTGTAGGGATGGAAGGGCAAGTAAGACAAGTACAATGGCTGGTAAGATTGTCCAGATTATTTCAAATTCTTGTGCATCAACGGTGTTTGAAGATAATTTTTCTATCAGTATAAGTGCTAGAAGATACAGGACTAAGCTACAGATTGCTAGGGTGACTATTAGGGCATGATTGTGGAATTTGACAGGCTCTTCTATGGCAGGGGATGAGGCATCCTGAAATCTGAATTGTGAATGGTTGGCCATTTGAGAAGTACAGGATTTTCATCTGTGATTTAGTCTTGACAAGGCTGCATAATGGGTTTGCTAACATCTAATAAGAAAGAAGCATAAGTTGTTTGATGCAGTTGGCTTGAAATGAGCGTACAAGGGTTCAATTCCTTCCATTCTTGTACTTGAACAAATGCTGGTTCTTCAAAGGTGTGATAGGAAGACGGACAGCCATGGATTCGTTTGATCCTGGCTCTTTCTAAGACCTTCCTGTCAATCATATATATTTGATAGGGGAATGAATGAAATCTGGAGGGTCCTGTGCTAGACAGCCATCCTAGGTGCTTTAGCCATCAGGAGAAATGCATGAACCAACACATCAACTCTAGCATGAACCAACACATCAACTCTAGTTTTCATGAGTAACTTGACAAACTATTTTTCCTAGTCTTCTCTTTCTACAAAAAGTTCCTGTGAACTCATCCAGGACCACACGTGTTGTTACCCTCCCACAAGGAAGTGAACTTCCTTCCAGGTTTTCTCTAGAAGCAGCTTCATCAGCACCTACTGTCCTCAAACTCTTACTTTGTTTTTCTATTGCTACCAGGTACCTGCACCAACCAGAAGACTGATGATACTATGAAGAGGAACGGGGAGGTTATCAAGTCCTTGAAAGAGATGGCATTAGATTGGAAAGTCCCAGATCCTACCAACAGATACTGCAACCCAGGTGTCTCAGAACCAACTGAGATTGAATATCATCAGCACTGTGAGCCTTCTGATCTGTGTAAAATCATCTGGTAAGACAAGTCCCAAAAATGTCAGAAAAATAAGTCCACAAGACAATTTTGTGCTTCACTACATGGGTTGGGTGAACTGCTTATAGGATATCATCAAAATATTAAGTGTAGCATACCTTGAAAAACTGAGCAGCGAACTGATATGTTCCTGAGTTTGGCAGATCCTTTTCAGCCACATCATCAAAACGTGTCTTCCTTTAATAGTGTCTGCTGCTTGGCACTCCCTCTGCCTGTCAGTTCTGGAGAAGCCAACTAGAAACTAGCTGTAATTCAATTTCTCAGAGCTCTGGATTAAAAGATACACAGTCAGACTCTAGTAAGAAAATGTGTGTGTGTTTTTAAAATAATTCTGTGGTTTAAACAGGATTGTCAAACATGCTGACAGAAAAATATCAACATATAGAATTATAGCTGTGAGCTCTGTGGGAGACTTTTCTTTGCAGGTATCAGTCCAACATAAAATAACTTCCTTTCAAAGTATTGTAAAGAACGGGAGGTAAAGCTCATTCTTAATTAAGCTGTGTGGGTGTATTGCGTATCAGAGTACTTTGTAGTTACATCTTTACCTTGAGGTTTTCTGGGTGGGGAAGGGTTTGGTTATAAGTTAAATTCTTCATTGGATGTAGCCAATTGAAGTGAAATGCCATGTCTGTCTCCTTGCTTTGTGAAGGAACCTGACCGAGTGCCATGGTGTGGTCCGTCCACAACCCTACTATGAGGCATGCGTGGCCAGTGGGTGCTCAGAACGCCAACCCAGCACTGAGTGCCAGAGCATGCAGACCTATGCAGCCTTGTGCGGGCTCCATGGGGTTTGCGTGGACTGGAGGAGGCAGGCAAATGGGCAGTGTGGTAAGCCTGAGAAAGACCTGCTGGTGGTGAAGCAACTCTGGTCTGTTCTTTCCTCACCTACATGCCTGTTTGTGTTCCTCCACAACATCAGACTTCAATCTCTCCTGAGCTGCTCTGGACCTGAGAAAAAATAGGAACAAATAAAAGACGTTGTTCAAGTCCAGAACTGGTGAAAAACAAGTGGGAAACAGGTCCATAGTCTCTCCTGAGCAGCTCAGCTGAGAAGTCCTATGTGTTACCTAGAGCTTCATCACTAGATGGCAATGCACAGCTTCTCCGTGCTTTGCCGTGCTCAGAGTGACCCAGTGATACAGGGGCAAGCACTACCAGTACTGTCGCAAGCATCTTGCTGAATCTTTTGATCCACTCTTGATGAAGCTGCAGGGACTCCCTCCCTCCGCTGGAGCCTGGGCTTTGTGGACCTGTGGGGCAAGCACTTTTAGTGTGTGTTTTGTGTGTTGTGCACATGGGTCTGGACTTTCTAATCTATGTGTTATGATGTTCCACAGAGGCCAGCTGTGCTCAGGATCAGGTGTACAAGCCATGCAGAGAAGCAAAAAGAAACACTTGCTTCAGCAGGTGAGTGATTTCTAGGGCACTTTTGAAGTCCATAATTTCAAAATTGCTGAGGAAGGCTGGAAGTTCACATTTTGTGGGGATTTAGATGTCTAATTTCCTTGGGGTAGTTTTCTGCCTCTCATTCATCCCTGTTTTTGTTCTAATTGTGCAGAGAAGTTGTTACGGACATCCTCCCCTCCCAAACTAACACACCAGTGTTTGTTGAGGGATGCTACTGTCCCGATGGAAAAATTCTGTTGAATGACCATGATGGCATTTGTGTTTCTGTCTGTGGTAAGAAATAATGTAACTGTTGGGATGGGAAGGGGGTATAAGACCCTGACTGGAAGTGCACATTAAAGTGGATGTTCTGGGTACAGAGGAAATAGGGGAACTTTGGTACTGACCCCTTCTTTATAGGCTGGAAATGTTTCAGATTGGCAGTTTCGCCTGCTCTGACTCAGAAAGTGCAGCTGCAAAAGAACAAAGCGGAGGATCTTTGATATCTATTGCATACACAACCTGTGACTTCTGGATCTCTTTCTGGCTGTTTCTCAGATTTTAAGACCTTCCTTCTGTTAATGTTCTTCTTCTATTGTTTTCCCTGGTTCAGTTATCATTAAAGGAATCTGCAATTCATTTTATAGGTTGCACTGCACAAGATGGCTCAGTGAAGCAGGTAAGAAAAAGGAAAATACTGTCTTTATACTGTAGTCAGATGCTGAGACCTCCTATAAAAATGACTGCATTAGTTTCTTCTTTCAATTCTAAACTAAAATATCAGTGAACTGCAATCACAGTGGGGACAAAAACAGCAGATTTTATTAACTCTAGAACTTTATTATTCACTTGAGGTACAGAAGCAGAAATAGCAGTTCATGGGAATCACTTTTTCCTTGTAGAGCGATGATGTTTCCCTTCTGAAAACACATAAAACCATAAAGGAAGGTGGCATATAGTAGCACTTCTTCTTACTGTTTCCTTCTTCTCCCTCTGGGATCTGAACTCTGATTTTCCTACATACCAAATTAAGGCAACCCAGTCCTACACTCTCTTGCAGCAGGCATTCATTAATATAGAGCTTCTAGTTTGTATTCTCTGAATTCATATCCGTATTGTTTTCACAGCCTAAAGAAGCTTGGGAGCATGACTGTCAATACTGTACTTGCGATGAAGTGACTTTTAATATCTCTTGCTTCCCCCGGCCTTGCGCTATATCTCCACCTATCAACTGCACTAAAGAGGGCTTTGTACGCAAAATAAAAACACGTCTAGATGACCCATGCTGCACAGAGACAGTCTGTGGTGAGTAAATAATTCAGCCACCATAATGCGGAATCATTTGCCTTTAACAGCAATCCTCAAGTGAACTCTGGTATCCCTCAGGTACCAGATTCAAATAGACACACTGGAGTGGTATTTTCTTCCATCTACATGCCAGGAGCTCTCTCTGTCAGAAGAGACCTCTTCTGGTACAGTTTGTGTTCTAAATTAGTGTCGTGACCTTCCAGATACTTACATTGGAAAGGTCCCCATGGACCATTGGGACCAACAGGTGCTTCTAAGGATTCTTGATCTTTTGTCCCTTCTGAGACGAAAACGTGATCTTCTCACAGTGATCCATTCACTGAGAAAGGATGTGCTTATCTTCCAGGCTTCTCCAAGGCCTCTTGTGGAGATTCTTTATTTGTGTTTGCTCTCACCATTCCATTTGCATCCTCACAGTCCTAAATGCCCACCACAGCACAGGACCTCATCATCAGCCTGGTCCTAACCCTGACCATTCCCAGCATCTACAGGAAGATGCAGGACAAGGAATCCTTGCAGTGGTGGTGGAATTATTTCTGTTCCTCATCCCTCCATGCTGCCATGCAAAGGTCCATTAGGATCCTTGGATGCCTTGAGGGAGCAGTGGGCACTGTCAGGATGCTTTGCCTTGAATGTCCCAACCTTTACATCTTCGCTTCTCATGCACTATCTCTTCATTTTTTTTCACACTCTGACTCATTTACCTTTACCTCAACTTGTTTCTCTGTCACTCCATCACTTCTCTTTGTTTTTGAGATGAGGGTGTTTAGTTTTTTTGGAGATAACATCCAGTGGAGCAAGAGAAGTGGGAACAAGGGCCAGAAATGTATGTCCAGGGGGAAGCTTTGGAGTAGAACAAGCTTAGAGATACTTTGCCTGAACATGCTCCAAACTACAAAAGCATGTGGTTCAAGAATGATCTCTTTCTACCTAATTCCTTGGATGTTCAAGCTTTGGTCTGCAAGTAGCACTGCTGGACAGGATGCTTTGGCTTATTTTATCTCTGCTGTCTATTGCAGAATGCGATATAAAAACATGTGTTATCAACAAAACAGCATGTGAATTAGGCTTCCAACCAGTGGTTGCTATATCTGAGGATGGTTGTTGTCCTATCTTCTCCTGTAGTAAGTATCACACTTCCTTAAGGTGTTTTATTTATTCCTTGAACTACTTTATTTTTTCTAAGTGAGTCAAAATCACAAGATGTAATCTATCTCCTTCCCTCTCAACCTTTACAATTGGTGCTTTCTCTGTTTTGGAGGTGGAGTAACTGATTTGGGTTCTCTGTAGCTAGTATTCAGTGAGCGTAAGTTATTTATCAGATACTAAAGGTTGGTTACAATGAACCCATCCAGAAGCTCTGCTGCCAGATTATGCTTCCAGATTCACATACCTGACTCAGCTTCTCAATGACTCTGTTACCAGCAATGTGGTAAACAATAAAGAAAAGCTCAATTAATTTCAATTATGGGGGGAAAAAAAAAAAAAAAAAAAAGTTAAATAGATTTTTCGATACAGAAAACACAGAAAAGACCCACTTCATGCATAACATCTGATATTGTATGTAGGCTTCTGAAAAACAATTAGCACCATGTACTAGTTATTTTTTCCCCTTTTTCCCCTCTTGTGTGCGTATTAAGGCTGGTTAATAAGCTCAGTTCTACTCTTTGTCTCCTCTAAATCACAATTCAGACATGAGTACAATAACTGTTCATATCATGCCTACTACATGGTTTTAATTTTATTTTTTCTTCCAGTACCAAAGGGTGTATGTGTTTCTGAAGGAGTAGAATTTAAGGTAGGTTACTTCCAGACACTTCTTTCCATAGGCTAATGCTGCCCAAGCCAGAATTTTCTGAAGTTGTAATAATCAACACTCACATAAAAAGCATAATTAGAATGGCCTGTAATTTTTCTCTGCCAGTGGTCTTATGTACTATTGCAAATGTTACTGAATAGGTAACACTGGAGACCAGTAGCTTGCTTACTAAATGAGATCTTACCTATGTTTTAGAGTCAAGAAGTCAGAACTGTGACTGAATAAAAATTTTACATCTCGTTGGATGTTTTAAGACTGATTACTAGATCAAACTGAGCAAAACTTGAAATAACATAATAACTCATTTAACAAAAGTGATGCACTTGTGAGTGTAAACCTTATGTTCATTTTCTGATACTGACAGTGAGAGATTTTAGAGATCTGGAGGTATTAGTTTCAGCTAGTTCTTCCAAAAATAAATCCTGAGCTTAAGTATTCATTTTTGATAGTCCAGGGGATATATGCTTATTCTAGAACCCGCTGAATTCTTGCCATGGCCTGTCTCCTCTCTCCTCTATATTTCCAGCCTGGGGCAATGGTGCCTAAAAGCTCTTGTGAGGACTGTGTGTGCACAGATGAACAGGATGTAATGACACAGACCAACCGCATCCAGTGTGTTCCAGTGAAATGCCAAAACACCTGCCAGCAGGTCAGCACCATACGTTCAGCCTCCCCAACCATGAACAACGGCTGTTGAGAGGATGTACTATAAAACTGGGATAGTATGATCACTTCATCACTGAAAGATAGCAGCATCTTCTGTTAGATTCTTTGTAAAGTCCTTTTTAGGGTGCTCATTATGTTTGCTCTAGAAGGTTTAAGAGGTCACCGTTGGAAAGGTGCCCCGAGGGAGAATGATTTCAAACCTGTTAAGGAGAAGTCCCACTCCTGAAAGATTATGTTTGTGTTGTTCTGTTGGTGTTGCCCATTGTCAGCTCAAAAAATAAGACTGTAAAGAAACTGCGCAGAGGTTTATACAGACACTTCCTAGCACTTGTGAGCTGAGGGTCTGCACACAAACTATTCAGTCTCTTACTGAATATAAGTGGAGTGATTTCTTTTCCATTCTTGACCAAAGAAGGCCAGACCCACCATTAATACTAAAAATTATTAAAACCATTATCCTTTATCCTGAAGCCTGCCACACCAACACCCACCAAGAGATTAATGGATATCTAAAGCATGGGAGGAAATAACTGATGCATGATCTTCACATGTCTGACAGCAACAATTCTTGTGGATAATCATATCAGATCAAGAACTAGTGGTAGATTGTGCAAGTAATCATACACTGCATTCATTTATCTGGCCTGACTTGTGTGTTAGCCTGGGGGAAGATTAGCCAGTGACAGTCTTCATAGTAACTGAAGTGTCCAGAAGTCTCTATTCAATAAGGGAAATAAATTGTTAGCTTTCATTGTCAGGCTTAAAGGGGCTCCAACAAGTTTGTAAAGGCACTGGAAATGAAACCAGAATGTTGGCTCATTTCCTCTGCCATTTCTTGTCATCTCTCCATCTCTGCCATCTCTTGGCTTTGATTCAAAGGTTGCTTTGCAAACAAGACATCAGGTAACATGGCTAAATGGAAACTTTGCTCCCACAGGGTTTCCACTATGTGGAAGAGGAAGGTCAGTGCTGCAGCCAGTGCCAGCAAGTAGCATGTGTGGCTAATTTTCCATTTGGCAATGTGACCATTGAGGTAAGCACTCCCTTGCTCTGCACACAAGGCTGAACTATCAAGAAGACCTCAGCGTTTTTTGAACCAGTGACATTTTGAGGCTGGGAAGACCCCTAGGAGATTTTAAAATTTCTGTATTTTCAAAATAAAGGTAGATGTTTTTACAGCTGCTCTCTGCTATATGCATCTCGTAGGCACCACTATGGTGAAAATTATGCATCTCTGGCAGGAATAGAAATCATGTTACCCCCTTCTCCTGACATACAGGGGATGGTGACATTGTGTAATACTGCTCTTGCAGAGATACATGAGCTGGGTTCACATAAAATCTGGAAACTGTCATTATCTTGCCCTGGAGATACAGGGCTAAATAGTGTGAGCAAGCTGATATAGCTGTACTACCACCAATTCTGAATCTGCTGAGGCAGAAATCAGAAGTGACATAGCTGCTGTAGTGTAGTGAGACTTGATAACACACTCAAGTAATACATCATGTCTTGTGAGTGTACTGTTGTGTAGACATGGGCTGAGCCTCAGGCTAGTTCTTTGGTTTTATTACAGCCTGCTACTCCTGTGAATGGTTGATGACTCTGTCTCAACCAGTGACCATTTTCTTACATGTTATTGCCTCTCTGGCAGCTCTGGTGTTTTTCATCTTTTCTATTTAATTATTTTATTCCTCGCAAACTAGCTTCTCATGTGCCAATACACAATTTTTATGTTTCCATGAGCAGGTTTTGCATTTATTCATTAACCTTTATGATAAAGACTTCTCTCCTCTTTCACACTTTTTGCTTTTCTTCCATCTGTTAAAAAGCTGTTGAAATACTTTAAAATAATTGTTTTTCTCTTGTTTATATTTTATTCTACATACCTTAATACACCTACCCTCTGGCATTTCTGTTCATACTTCTATGCTCATTCTGTCACCAGCTTTAGATTCTTTCCACCTACGTGGCCACGGAAGGGATTTTGCCCAGGTTGAGAGTTAGTAAGCTTGGTACATAATTTGCAGATGTGAGTTACAGACATCTCAGCATTTTCAGATATGAACCACCCTGTCCCTCTGCTAGTTCATTGATTGTACTACTGTTGCATTATTCAATTTTTATTGCTATACTATATTGGGGTTTTTCCTGTTTTTATTCAGGTTGGAAAGAGTTATAAAGCTCCATATGATAACTGTACACAGTACACATGCACTGAATCAGCAGGTCAGTTTTCCTTGACTAGTACAGTAAAGGTCTGCCTGCCATTTGAAGAATCAAACTGTGTGCCAGTAAGTATTTTAGAACCATAAAAAAAGCCTCCTGGAATGAGCCCTGCTGCTGGTCTGGGATTTTTCTTTACTGTTTTGAATTAGACGCTTCAGTATTTCTTGATCTTTCTGAGATGATCATCCTTGTTTGAAGGAAATATGCTTTTTCAGCCCTGAACGGAATGACCCATGGAAGTACAACAAAACTATTTGGAAACAACCCACACATTTTACTTGTTATGGGATAAGCACTAGAACTTGAAAGAGAAGAGTATTGGGGCAATAGCAAGGTGGGATTTTTCATCACTTGAGAAACATCAGTGTTATGAAATGCAATTGAGCAAATGATAACTCACCGTGGACCTCTAGGGGAACCGATGAACACAGTGTCTTCTGATACGTGGTGCATGACTAAGCTCAGAAGTCGTAGATGAATGAGCAAGAAGTATCATTCATGCCCTGGCTTTCAGCAATTAGTGGTTTCCAGTAACTTTCAGAAGTGTTGTGAGGCTTTGCAGCAGATCTGAAGACCCAAACATGGACAAAGACAGCCATTGACTTGAATTAGCTTTGTGGTAGGTTCTGCACAGGTCAGGCTGTTTAATCCTAGGAGCAGCTGACATCCCGTGGGACTGGGGTTTATGTTCTGGCTTCAGTAGGACCTACATAAGATCAAATACGTGTTACAGGGCATCTTAACTGACTTGCGAAAGGATATATAGTTTTAAGAAAATTCACTCTCTTCCTTGATGGATTTTTTAAGGAGTTTTATACATAATTGGTACACAACTAGGACTGATGAGGAATCTGTGCTGGTTAGAGATGAGGGAATATACCTGAACTCTTATTGTTGCTGCTAGTTGTTTAGCAATATGTGCATCTCAGCTGTTCTGATTATGTTTGCTTTCAATACAGGGGACAGTTGATGTGACTTCAGATGGCTGTTGTAAGACATGTGAGTGCATTAAATCACTGATTCCTTATTCCAATACTGTTAGGTTCTCCCCTGCTTGTCCTGCTTCTGCATGCACTGGGAGTCTACAGTTTCCACAGGCTGGAAGACTCTTCTTACAGCAGCGTTGTTTTTTACCTCACAGCTGAGGCTGAAAATCCACTCAGCTGAGGCCAAAATTCTGCCTCATTCTTCCAATGGGGACACTAAAATTCTTTGATCTCCTTTTCTGCATTTTTAAATAATTGAAATACTGTTAGTTTAAACTATAATCCTGATAAGAAAATTTGTAGAAAATGTTCTCTGTGTTCTTCCACTTGGAAACTGCATGGGAAAAAAGGGTCTTTTTTCTGTAGCATCCACGCAGAAATCGTAGGTTATTATAGAGTCACAAATGTAATTTAAAGCAATTTGAAACAAAACCCAACCAACCAACCAAAACAAACAACCAAACCAAACAAACAAACAAAAAACCAAACACAAACCCTTCATGTCTCCTTTAGGTCTTGGATCAACAGTGTCTTTACATGAATCTATACATAAGTCTTCATTTAAGCTAGTCTACAAATGGAAAAGTGCCTTGACCAACAGGAAATTGTTTTACTGCCTCTTTGCACTCTCATTTGTTTTCTCTGCTTATCCATTAGAAATGTAAAAAGTTTTAGTAGGATCATCTAGACTTGGTTTCCGAGCAGATATTTTTCAAAACATTTACTCTTCAGTCTGAGGAAGTCTAACAGTAGTACTCTCCTGCACAGGTATTGATCTGCCACACAAATGCAAACGCAGTGTGAAAGAGCAGTATATCACCCACAACAACTGCAAGTCAGCTGCTCCGGTCCCAGTGCCCTTTTGTGAAGGGACATGCAGTACATATTCTGTGTAAGTAAAAAAAACCTTTCTCTGTCATCCTCCACGTCTGGTCTTCCTGGGTTCTTGTCACCAATGGTCTGCAGCTGTTGTCCCCTTCCTGCTGTTTAAAAAGATCTGGTTGGGAAACTGGGTGTGCAGAACAGCAGTCATTGGCAATGTGACTAAAGGTCTTGAATGTGACAGGAGTACCTTACCTTAGTTAGGAAAATAGGTTCCTTTGAAAAGAAATCAGCTAGATTTATTACCTACCTGTTATTAAACATGTCTTTATGTAGTTTTTGAACAGCTCTGGTGTTTAGTGAAGTTTCTTCCTCCTCTTTCTTCTCTGCATGAATAAGCTAGAATGTGTTTAATCGAAAACCCACTGAAATTACTGGGATTTTCCCCCTTGATGTCAGAGGATCTAGCCCTGCATGGCTAGTAGCATTCTAAGGAAAAACTGTTATGAATAAGCAGAAAAACAGATAGGAAATACTGCTCCTCTGCTCCTTAGAAGTAACTCCATTTGGAGTCACAAATATGGATCAGTTTGGGAAGACAACAGGAAGCAGTCTGATGTGCAAATCTCATTTCTGTAGGTATTCTTTTGAAGCCAGTGAAATGGAACATAAATGTATTTGCTGCCATGAAAAAAGGAGTCATGAAGAGAAGGTGGAACTGATTTGCTCTCAGCATAAGACAGTCCAGTTCACATACATACATGTAGATGAATGTGGATGTGTGGACACAAAATGCCCGAAGAGAACATAAGCATAAACTAGAGGAAATATTTCAGCTCCCATTTAATGCTTCCCTAGCAAGTGAGTAGTTTAGAAAACAGCTGTGAGTAACCTTGAAATGACCATACTTCTCTCTTGCACTTTTTCCTTCTGTTATTACATGCAGTTATGGAAATTAGCTAAAGATTTTACTCTAAATGTTTGTAAAATAAACTGCATTTCAAAGAGGACTTGTTCTCCTGTTTCAGTGATGCTGTTAATGCAGCAAGGTGGCTAACATCTTTAATACCATAGTGGTGTACAAACCAGGGTTACTACAAGACACAATGCCCTTCAAAAGTCCTGCCCTAAGAAAGTGCACATTGTAATACTATAACCTCACATATCACTTAATTTCCCTTAGAAGGGAAACAGCAATCCTTTCCACAGCTGCGGCTCAGTCAGTAGGCAGGACTCAACTGAGGGGCACATTTGCATTCTTATCCCCAGTGGTCCTGTACCTGCTTTGACTGTGACTCTGGGTCACTGGAGGAAAGCACGGTGCTTTTTTCCTTCTGCACAGTGAGCACTACATCAGGAGTGTAAAAGCATGTTTTACATATATACTACAAAATTACGATATTTGCACCCTTATAATGAGTACTTGTCTCACTGGTGTTTTTTATTATTTGCCAATGTCAAACTCTGAACCGTGTGTCAGGTGAGAGATTGATGTTCAGTCTCACTGCTGGTTACATGACTATGGTTTGTGTTATAAACAATTGACTCCCAGCTAGTATGTCCAATGGTATTGGTGACAGTAACTAGACATGAGGAAGAAATTTTTTACAATGAGGGTGGCAAAATACTGGAACAAGTTGTCCAGGGAGGTGGTAGGTTTGCCAAACCTGGAGACATTCAAGGACAGGCTGGATGGACGGAGTTCTGAGCAACCTGATCTAGCTGAAGATGTCCCTGCTTATTGCAGTGGGATTGGTCTAGATGACCTTTGAAGGTCCCGTCCAACCCAAACTATTCTGTGATTCTATGATCTTATGTGGACAGGGATCAAAATGGTCCAATGACACTTTCAGAGTAGGCAAGGAAGGCAGATGCTTCTGCTACTTGAGTAATTTGGTCTTTTGTGACCTAAAAGAGAACTGAGGACTGTGACTTCCTTAGAGTGCAGCGTCCCGCAGCCTGCTTTGTGTGGGGTTCTTCAGAATTGCTTTGAAGGGAATGCTTTTGAACTGACCAAGTAGATACGAAGTACATTAACCTTTAGCTTTCAGTTTTTAAATGCTGCATCTATTGAGCCCCAAATTACCTTTCAGTTAATTCTTTTTCATAATAAATAGTTTCAGCTGAAGCCAGGTTACTTTCATGTGTACTGTTTCATTATGGTGTTACTGATCTTAAAATTATGGGAATCCTTGAGTTTGAATAGGCATAGGAGTTGAATGGTGAATGTTTTTCTCTGCACTCATCTGAGAGTTCCATGCTTATTGGATCATTACTGTCATACAGTATGGCAGTCCACATTATGCCTCTGCAGGATTCAGCTCAGATTGTTTTAACCCATTCTCCATCCCCTTTCTGGAATGATTTGTCTCAGCCTAAGACTGGTGTATAAGAGCTCTTAGGTAGTTATGGGTTTCTCAGCACTGTATTTTGAGAGCTTTTGGGGGCTTAGACAACAGAAAACAGAGGAGGTAAATTTAATCCTTTGTTTTTATTCTGTTTTCTTATAAACAACTAAAGAGATGCTGAGTGTACCTAATTATCACAGTGGGAATAGGCACACTGTAGGTATCTTTTGGAAACGCAAACAACAAAATCCAGCAAGGTGTTTGTGTTGATGAAATGCATTATAGAATCACAGAATATCTCAAGTTGGATGGGACCCATAAGGATCATTGAATTGAACCTAACTGTCCCATTCCCAGACTCTGCACTAGCCAGTAGACCACTTTACTTGATTATAAATGATAGGAATCTCCAAATAATTTGGTTAACCATCAGTGAAATACAACTCCCTTGGAAGGCATCTGTTGCAATTTCTTGACACTGAGGCTCATGTATAAATTTCACATGAGCCCAGAAAACATTCTTACAGTGCACGCATGCTTTTACAGTGCAAAGAACAGGAGCAAAAAAGGACATTCCTTTTTTCCTTCTTGCCTTTCCCTGAGGAGGAAGAAATCATTCTTGGTTGCTTTTGTCATCAGAAGGGTAAATAGACTCTGTAAGTAGTCAGATACGCACTCATGTAAACCCTGCAAATCAGTCATTCTCAGCAGGATGGATTAGCAAGAACAAAATCAGAAACCTTTCCCATCTCTGCTTTATCTTCAGGTTGGAGAAGGGCATAAAACAAAATCTACTGCAGCAAAAGTCTGTGTGCCCTTCTTTAGGCTGTTGTCACAAAGCCCTCATCAGAACTAACAAAGTTAAACACAGGCAGCTCTTCCAGGAAAAGCTTCCCTGTGAACACTTTATCATGATCCTGCTGCCACTGCTGAGTGGCTGCTTCTCACGTGTGCACAGTCAAGACCTCATCTGTAGCCCCAGGCCGTTTCTTCCAGTTAGCGACCAGTCTCTGCAAGTCAAACATATCCCTGGCGTAACTCAAGAAAAATCAGTGGCATTGCTCCAAGTACTGTTTCTTCCTTTTGCATGAATTCTTTACACCAGCATCAACTTCAATAGGGTAACCCCAGCCTTCAGCTGAGCCAGTTGCACCAGGGCTCAGCTGGTTTCAGCCTGTAGCCATTCTTTTCTTATCATGTGAGGATGGTACTCCCACTCACCGAACAGTTCTGAAGTAACACACCAGGAAGTACTGTCACATATTGCTAAAATAAATATTTGCTGGAGATACTGCCTTGTGTTGGGTGAACAAGTCCTAAGACACTTTATCATGTCATTGGTGTGCACTGAGCCTGGGTTGCCATTATGAGATGAACTCTGACTTGCCTATTTCTTTGTGGCATGGAAAGGTCAGTTCCCAACACTACTTTGACGTAGTTTAGCTAAATTTTAGTTTGGCTTTTGTTACCAGTTACTGGCGTTTGCAAAGAGGAAAATAAAACTGAAGGTGTGTTCTGGATTTTTATTTGGGGAGAGGTACTGTTCTTTTAAAAACTTTTCCACTGAGTGGATCCCTTCTTGGCTGTGGAATCGGACCTCTAGTGTTACCTATGGTGTGCCGTATCGATATCAATCTATTCTGGTATCTAGAATCTCGAGCTGAAAACAAAGAGACTGAACTGTAAATGCCCTCTAATACAGAAGGGATTGTTTAAAAGAATGCTGCACCTATTTTGTTTCAGCACACTGGCTTAACAATTAGAATGAGAAAGTTGCAATGTAAACATAAAAAATTTGACTAAATATCACTCAGGAAAGTTAGTTGATTAGTAACAAACCAGCAAAGGAGATAATCCGACAAATTCGATGGATCACCTTGCAGGTAAGGGAAAGACCAAGCATTAAGTGGTCTGAGAGATGTGCCTGACTCTGCAGAATTGCGTGCTCAAATACATATTCTTGGCCTTGATTATATTTCCTTTCTGATCTAAGATAAGGATAAAGGTAGGTCTTTGTTTCTTTTATGCGTTTGTAACATTTAAGTTCATAAAACCTTTTTGCAGTAGTATATAACATGCTATTTGCAAACCTGAAGCACTACACTCAGTTTTGTCAGGCATCCCAAACATCCTTCAGGAGAAAGAACTGTGACAATTTTCCAAAGACACCAAGACAAAGGTATCAGTTGTGAAAATCTTTCTGTTTTCTACACTTCAAAGGATCTGATTATTCAGTATCTTTAGGGCAACAATGGAGTCTCAGCTTACCTTGTACAAGGCCATTCTCACGTCCATTTAATTCTTTGACAACAGCAATCCCTCTCTCAGGAAAGCAATCCCATCAGGGAGGGCCAGACAACTGGCTTTGTGTCGAAAGTATGCCATGGTTTGATAATGGAGCTGCAGAGAGGTTGTAATTTCTTACACACTTTACATTTCTCTAGATGTGAAGACCCAGTTTTTATCAGTAGTCTCGAAGGCAGTTTAAGTGACACACTCTGGCTTTGATGATTGTTCTAATTCAAAGGGAATCTATCCAGTGGCTTCCGGTTTACTGTAGGTAGATGCTTCTCTTTATAGATTTCCCTGTGTCACTCAAGCTCGCCTTCTGTGAAGGTCTGTTTTTAAAATATCCTCCTAGTTGGAAAGAAAATTATTTAAATAATGATCTTCCAGAGGATACAGTCCATTGAGGTTTCCCACTTATATGAGTGAAGAAATAAAGGAGGACTGAGTGGGTAGCATTTGGTTCATCCCATCTACCTAAAAAAAAAAAAAAAAAGTATGTATAAATTAGGACTTGAGGCACTATGGTCTTTCTGTAGTTATTGAAAATTGCTATGCATCTTAACTGAGAGCTCAACCGTCTTTTGAAAATGCCCCCACCTCTCGCTCTTTTGATTTCATAGGTAGTTTAAGGTAAGTACAGCCCTATCTCATATAAATCCTTTAAAGCAATGTTAGAAGTTGATCTCAAATACCAATTTTATGTATTTGTAATGGGAAGCACAAGATATTTACCACAAATTCTACCTGGAAAACCTCAATCATTCTCAGGACCTTCAGAAAATACCCTTTCACCCTGATTTCTAATAAGAATGATGTTGAGAACACTTTTGTTATTTTTGATAGCTTCTTTGGTGAGGACTTCATCTCGTGTTTAAATTTTGTAGCAGTCTTGTGAATTTTCCCTTTGCTGCCTTTTTTTTTTTTTTTAAAAAAAAAGCAGTCCTTAATAACTGATCTCATTCTCAACCCTGACACAGAGTCTCATATTTTGACCTACACCAATGTCCCTTAGCATGACTTCAAAAAATCAAAGGGAATTCAAAACTGAGCTGACTTAGCAGGCAGGGAGTTTGCCGCCATTCCTCTCTGTCTTATACTTAAGTTACACTCAGCTTGAATTTCTGAAGGCTGCCAAGGAAGTGTATAAATCCTTTTGTGTTCCAGGTCCGATTTTTTTTCTATGATGTCACCACCTCTCCCTGCTCTGCTATTAAAAGACAGTCATGAGGCAAGTCCATTACCACACAGCAGCTTGCCTTCGATTCTTTATGTATTCAGACATTTTTCTATATTGACTGATCCATTTCCCATAATACCATAAAAACCTGGCTTAAAACCAGAGTTTAATCTGACCTTCAGTGACCATTATTCTATAAACAAAAAGCTACCAAACTGCAATGTAGCCATACCATCTGCTGCTTTATGGCTTGTAATAAGCTTCTCCAGGCCTGTTTCCCTCAAGGACCATAGCAGGCAGCTTTCCATACCCAAGCACCGCAACTTACTTCTAGCTTGCCCACTTAGACTTTCTGTTTGCTCTTGATGATGTTCTCTTGCTTTTTCAGACGCTGTCATTTCAGGTCAGGCATGGAAAAGATTTCCTGGGTATGCAACATATGCTATAAATCCATCTGTCTTTACTGTTACCCCAGGAAAACTTTCAGGAACTGCTACAATTCATCACATTCTTTCTAAATACCTGGTTTGGGAAATCCTTCAAAGAATTTTTATAGCCTGCAATGCTTGCTCTGTATGGTGAAGTGCCTGTCTGCAGGCTGTTTGCTGAGAGCCAGAATAACCCCTGTGGCACCAGTGTGGATGCTGCTGCTTCTCTATCACCAAATGAATTGGACCAGACATCTTCTTAAAGGCATCTGTGCCTTTCCAGTGGCAAGTAGTCTATTGAGTGACATTTTTGTATCCTGTCTTGTGCTGCTCAGACTAGATTATAATGATGAACCTTATAGCCTTTGTAAAAGAAAAAGAAGTTTCAGGCATATTCTTACCCTACCTCCACACTTTTGTAATTGGATGATTAGGTATTCAATTACTGGCCATGCAAAGATTTCTTGCAGAAACAGAAGCTATGCCTATTAATTCACATTTCTCTAAAGCTAAATGACTTGAAAAACGTGTGAAAAAGAGAAAAAAAAAAAAAAAAAAAAAAGATAAAAACCCCTAAGTCTCATATTTGGCTTTCAGACCAATGCTTAAGAATGTGCTCAACTTCCCTGACTTTTTTTTTTTTTTTTTTTTTTTTGTTAATAACTAATGAATTAAACTGCTTGCTTTTGATATTGATTTTTCACTAGAAAGTAAGACTCAGTGAAAGGAGTTTCTCCGCATCCTGGATACGAGTGTGTTTTAGGTCTACCTGACTGATATTTGTCCTGGGATAGCATGGCACTTCTGCTAACAAAATTGTCTGTTCTACAAAAATCCGTAAGAAATGAGTCATTATTTTATTTGATGAACAGTTCTACATCACTGTGTAATATCACCCTTGCTCTTAGATACTGAAGGATTCCATAATATATTAACATTTCACCAGTACTGAATCACTTTGAATTCTCTGGTTTCTAATTTATAAATCTGGTATCATCATTTTTTTAATCACAGCTTTTCATTGCAGCTTCAAAACTGAACTACATTTTTACTTTTTATTTCCCTCATAAGGTGGGCTGCCTTGCCTGAGAAAGATTCTCCTAACAAAACAATAAATAATGAATTTTTTCATTATCATCAGCAAAGATTACTACTTTGTACATGGAGCTTGTAAAACACTGCAGGTTCCAACTATTTGAACAAAATAGTCTGTTAATAATGCATGCAAGGCATTATTAGTAATTAAGAACAGTTTCTCCTTGTTCCCACAGTCAAAACAACGGAGCAAACATTGAAATATAAAATCTTTGTTGCTAATGGATTCTGATTGGAGTAGCAGGTCTTACTTTGCACAGCTTTCTTTGAAGGAAATACAAATTAGTATGCGTTCAGTCTGCACTACAGCTGGAGACATGAGATAGGTCAGTACTGCCCTTTAGAGTGGAATATATACTTACACTAATAGAATCCGAAAGTGAGAAAAGCCCTTGCTCTCTGTGAAAAGCCCAACCTGTCATTTGATACAAGCTGGGATTGCTAGGTCTCTTCAGGGTCCCTAGGAAGCCCCCTTCTCTCTGCCTCTGAAGTTTGGCTTTGGGTCCACTCAGCTGCAGAAAGGCCCTGCTACTTCTCTCCCTCTCTGCACTCCTGTTGCAGGCTCATCCCATGTCTTTCACACCCTGTCTAGATCCATTTGCCCTCCCAAAACTTCTCCCATCTAAGCCTATGCAGTTGCTCTCAGGAAGAGAGCCATTTTCCCTTCCTCAAGAGGGTCCTCTTCGGGCTGCAACAATTATTGGGCATTTCGCAATATAGGTACAGACTGGGTGATAAATTGGTTGAGAGCAGCCCTGCAGAGAAGGGCTTGAGGATACTGGTAGGTCTAAAACTGGACATAAACTGGCAGGGCGTGCTTGTAGCCCAGAAAGCAAATTACACCCTGGGCTACGTCAAGAGAAGTGTGGCCAGCAGGTCGAGGCAGGTGACTCAACCCCTCCACTTCACTCTTGTGAGACCTCATCAGGAGTACTGCATCCAGCTCTGGGGCCCACAGCACAAGAAAGACACGGAACTTTTAGGTGCAGATGAGTGCCACAAAAATTATCAGACGACTGAAACACCTCTCCTTTGAAGAGAGGCTGAAAGTCATAGTTGTTCAGTCTAGAGAAGAGAAAGCTCCAGGAAGACCTTACAGCAGCCTTTCAATAAATAAAGTGACCATATAAAAAAGATATAGAAACACCTTTTGTCAGGGCATGTAGTGACATGACAAGGGACAACAGTTTTAAACTGAAAGAGGTTAGGTTTAAATTAGATATAAGGAAGATTTTTTTTTTTTTTTTTTAAATAATAACCATAATGGGACAGTGAAACAGATTGCCCAGAGAAGTTGTGGATGCCCCATCATTGGCACTGCTCAAAGTCAGGTTGGACTGTGCTTTGAGTAACCTGATGTAGTGAAAGATGTCCCTGCAGGAGTTTGGACTAAATGATCTTTGAAGGTTTGTTCCAATCCAAAAAGCTCTCTGCGAATCTGTGATTCTAAGTGTACCCTATAGAGACCCACCCTTTAGCAGGATGTGCAACAAACTGCAGGCTTTTTCACCAAATTGAAAATCAGTAACAGCTATTTTGGGGGCTTTTATTTTCAATAAACACAAAGAGTGAAAAGCATGACTGCTTTGCATCCCACTCAGGCAGAGCAAACCACTCCAGTACCTCCTACCACCACCAAAAATCCCCCCTTGCTTGTTCTGTCTCTAACCTGCCAGGGCACATCAACTGGCTTTCCAGTTGTTTAACTTGCAGCTAGTGTCAGCCTTTTTGCAGAGTCATATCCCAGTCTTTTGTCCCCCCAAAGATATTAGCTAAGTAACCACAAGTTGTAGTAATTTCTGTTGTTAAAAAATTTCATGCATAATTGCACCACTGGAACAGAAACCTCTTGCAAATCTGCCTTTCCCCCTCAGTTACATTGTTACTCCTGGGCTTACCACAAACACTAATCATGGCATCTTATGTATTTTACATAAATCCTGCTTTTCTTTGAGCAAAGATTTGCAATACTGTGTCAGAAAATTACCCTGGTCTGAACCTTTTGCAGTATTTTTAAATGTGACAAATTGCCAAGCTGAAAAAAATCCAGAAGTTATTTTTTTTAAAACTGTTTGACTTAGATTAGATTACTATACTGCTATATTAATAATATTATTTGTGCTCTGGCATTTAAATTACACCAGGGGTACTGTAGGCATTCCAGAAATTAAACTTTATGAAATACAAACTCATTCGCTCTGGCAGGCCCTGATCTTTCCTTTACAATATTTGGAGAACATGAAACAATGTAGCTACTAACACACAAATTAAATGCCAAAATTCTATGTTACACCTAAAAGTACCAAGATGCTTCTTCATGTTATGATAGAGCATTAGATTAAACTGCATGCAACAAATGTGAAATTTTAACAAAATTAGCCACAGTTTGACCATGTGTCAATGCTACATAAACATTGTCTTGATTTACTGGAAGTTATTTTTGGATTTCAGGGAAACATGGAGAGGAATTCTTTAAATTCTTTTTAAACCAGTTCTGTAGATAAATTACTTGATGGCCTTCCATTTCATTTTTTTTTTTTATATTTAGCATGATGAGATTTTATTTATAATCTTTATGGCTATACATAACTATGGCTAACTCATCTTTCATTATTGTAGCTACAAATTATATGCTAATATATTTGATATATTTTGTTTTTCTTCTGTTTGCATTAGGTCTAGTGCAGTCATATTTCTAATGGCATTCTTTCAGTACATTTATATCACCAATTATTGAACATTTTATTATGATGACTTTACCTCAATTTTAGTATAACATATGCATGTATAGAGAAAATACTAAGTACTACTGATTGCGTTACCCTGTAAGTCAATTTGAAACAAACCTATGTTGTTATTGCATGTGCTACTGTTTTTACTTAGGTCAGTATAAGCCAGAACAAAATTCACTGAAATCAGCAAAACTTTAGTGAGACAATAAAGAAATTGTGTGAAGAGAGAGTTATTATTTTGTTTACAGTATTACATCCATTTGATTGTACACCAATCCTGTTATTTCATGTATCCTGGATTATAATTCTCCTGATCCCTACTTAAAAGCATAGTCCTTCTGTCTGTAAATATAAATGTTTGTTGAGAACCAAGAAAGTCTGATGCTTGCAGAGCTTTTTCAGGTGAAGGATAAAGAGTCAATTTGCACATTTTTGTGCACACACCATCTACACCCAGAAAGTCAATACAAGAAATGTGAAATAATAAACAGGTTTTACCACGGGATTTGCTTTTTCCTGCTTAATCTGAAATCAGGCATAGTTTGTAAGCCATCAAAGGTGAAAAGCCCTGAAACAGTTTTTTTAGGGAATGGCAAAGGCAAAAAAAACTACTGGGTTTAAGGTAGACATCAATACATTTTTGAGAGATTACCTGATACAGTTCCTTCTGGATATAAGACAAGAAGGGAATCTTGCGACCTTAGAACTGTCTTCCACCTTGAGGTTCTTAGTAAATTTCATTGGTAGACCAAGGACATGAATTTTAGTGGCACAAATCAGGAGGACCATGTTGGTATGTTTGGTGCACATTAAAATCCAAACTGACTGTTTGAACAACATGTTCCTGACCATTGGCTTATTTCTGTCCACAGAGCCAAGTTAAACTTCATCCTCTTGCTTTCAGTACATGATTTGACATAAATCATGGCTGCAATGGCATGTCCAGGACCTTTGCCAGATGGAGCATTTAATGTAGCTTACATCCTGAGCTAGCATTTCTTACTCAGCTCCCACATCAGGTTTTTAGTACTAGCTTTATAATTTCTATTATAATTGTAGTCACGTCACAGAATGTCACCTTATCTTATCTGTGATCCTTTTTTCGCCGTCAATGTGCCATTCTCAATGCCTGAAGCTAAATCAAGTGACCTGGCTTTTTTTTTGCAGTGCCTGACATGAAGTTGTGGAGGTTTGTAAGACTGCCTCTGTTTAATGATTCACATGTTTGAAATTCACTGTCACGTATTCAGACTATCTTGGGTGTTCATAGTGCAAAAAAGGGTGACTGTATCTCCTTCATCCTAGCTCAGCCATATTTTCTTTTCAGGGTAGTATATCCTGTGGGACCAAGTGTTACTCCAGTGGTTTTCTGCTCTGCTTTGGGATGTCCCAAAGGAAAACAGTGAAGCAGACTGATGTGTGTCACTAGTGATATTCTTGCACTGGACAGTATTTGTTTTTCAAAACCCACTTTCAGTAGAGGCAATAAATCATGTAATTGCTTTCCACATGTCTGCTGCAGCACAGCTAACCTCCCGCTTAACTGACCAGGCAGACTTCAGCAAACACTGTGCACAGGAGAGGTGAAAAAGGCCCAAACATAATGGCAGAAGAAAATTCTTTTCTATGTTGGCAAAAGCAACTATTTCTCCCTAAATCAAATGCCAGTACAATAGAATCACCCCAAAATACAGTATATTGTGTTGCTCTTAGTTTTTAACATGAGACTCTGTGCTCCTATTGTTCTTTCTTGTATACCAGTAAGCAGTAATGTTTACTGTACAATTTCCATGGGTTCAGCATGTGTGCTTAGTTGATTACAAGGAAGCAACTACAATTTAAAGTCATTGCATATCTGAAAACAGGATGAAGTGCTACCAGACAAAAATTCTATGTTCTCTAACTGAGCAAGTGCTTTTAAATGGCTTTTAAGGTACTACAGACTTCATTCTTCCTATTCATGTCCATCCCTGAGTCTTTTTCACCAGTGAACTCCATGTCCAAAATGAACATATTTAGGAATTCAGTAGATTTGCAATATCAGCGTAAGTGACAGGAGCTACCTAAGGAGCAGCAGATGATCTACATGGGGTGTGAAGAAGTCTTGTGGCCTATTGCTCAAAACACACATAGTGGGAGATGACAAGTGCCAACACTGTAAAAAGGTATTGATGCAAATGGCTTTCAGTGTGTTCATTGGAGATGCTAATAAAGCAGTAATGAGAGAAACATGGATCTGCTAGATGAGGCCTGCTGTTTTCCTGTGAAAATGACCAGAATTAAAGAAAAAACTTAGTTGCAAACATGGTGGACCCATCTCCTCCCTTTTGAACTGTACCTCAGGTTCACAATCTGAAAATGCTCCTGTGCAACAGACTTCCAAAGGAATGGGCTAAAACTAGCTGCATTCATATTTTCTGCTAGTGGTGTTACTAAAGATTCCTTATTTTTTTAGAATAATTCAGTTTATTTGGATGACCCACCAAGGGTGAGTCTCTGCAGAGCCAAATGTTAGAGTAGTCACTGGAGGGTTTGCCTTTAAGCTTGTCAGATGCATTGCACATCACCCAGTGGCCTGAATGGTTCAAGTATACAATAAAACCACTCCCAGTGACATGATTGGCTTTGGAAAAGCTGCTGCCTAGTGAAGTTTCTCACTTTTTCTTCCTTTCCCTTTCCTTTTCTTTTTCCCTTTCCCTTTCCTTTTCCCTTTCCCTTTCCCTTTCCCTTTCCCTTTCCCTTTCCCTTCCCTTTCCCTTTCTCTTTTCCCTTCCCTTCCGTTCCCTTCCCTTCTTTCCTTGCTTTTAAATGGTTCCAAACATTTTATGTCTTTGTTCACAGTTTATTTTTTCAACCAAGTTTATCAGCAAATACTGGCTCATTAAAAAAGAAACGTTTCTGATGAAAACTACTATGGGAGCACTTCTCTAATTTTACCTTTGACTTAAATGAAATATAAATCCTGGAAAGCAAACTAAGTAGTGAAACCACACCTCCTGTTCTGCGTTCTCCACTTATACTGGTTGATTAGTGAACTTACCGAAAGCCTATCTCCTTATGGAAGTGAATTTGGATTAAGGGTGTGTGTATGAATTTAAATTGTGCTGCTTGTCGTTGATTGGCTTCCTGGGTGATTGCTTTTATCTGGGAATTAAGAGTGGTCTGTGCACAAAGCCATTTCAGAATAAGACACTCTTTCCAGCTTCAGGAAGCTTTTTCTTCTGAATTATCTTCATCTACAAAGTACTGGGATGACAGGGTCACACAGGGAGTGCATGCAAGTCCTAGTATGAGATGCTCAGAAGAGGTAGGAAGGGCCTGAAGACAAGGGCTATGCTATCAACCTTATAGAGCATCAAGCATGAACCCACAAGAGCTGATAACAGTTGAGACAAAAGACATGTATTTGCTGCTGTTAAGTCTCCATATGCCTTCTGTGAATAATTTGGAATCTTGGACATTTACAGTTCTCCCTTATTCACGAGCGATACAGGACTTATAGTATTTTTTGTAGAGGTAGAAATGTTAAAACCCTATCATCCTGAATATACTCCAGCATGTATACTTCCATTTTGCTTACCGATGTTAGTCAGCCCCGTAGTTTCAGTTCCTGTAGCCAAAACATTTGCGTCTTCTTGCTCTAAACTGGCAAATAATAACCATGTTGTCAGTTTGTTGACTCACAGGGCAGGGCGTTTCTACAGCTTGCACTGTTATTACATCTGTCTGGTAAAGAAAGCTCATTATATCACACATGCATAAAACATTTTAGCTAACACCGTCTTTCATTCTTTTAACAATTCAAACATTTACCTAAAGAATAGGCATTTTCCCCTGCTTGGCCAACAAGAGATTTGGGTTTTCTTCTGTTTTTACTGGAAAAATTGTTTCCAGAGTTTGCTTTTCAGAAATGCAGTTTGACTTCCCCTCTGATATTTTTTTCATCATGAATGATTGCCATTCTTCCTCTTTTCCCTATTTTCTGATCTTCAGATATGATTAAAAGGGTCAATTGATACATTTAGCATATGAACTCTAAGATCACAATTGAAAATCTACACCAAAAAGAATAGAGCTTGATTAAATCTTGACACTGGGTTTGTGGGCTGTGCCAATATTGACTACTTCTACTATCTACATTGGCTAATGGTAATAATAATAAAATCTCAGATCCTAGGAGAAAAATAATTGTTTTTCAGCATTCTCAGAGAGTAGCACAAATTCTGTGCTCTTATCCCCATCACTCAGAGATGTTGAGGCAGTGAAGGTAATGATGGGACATATAGTCTATTTACAATGGTTATGTATTTTGCTGTCCAGTTCCAAATTGCTCCAAAGCATTTGTATTTATCCCTTAAACAGTAAAATAAAGAGGAATCATGCATATTAAGTTTGTATTTGGAAGTTTTAATTTTGGATTTAAAGAAAGATCCAGCTCCCTTAAACACTTGTCCATATTTTAGTTTCTGACGTGAACATCTCTGTAGACCTAAACAAAACTATATGAGCCTTGCAAGCCTATCTGTGTTTGCTGAATCAAGAGTTAAGAAGACTTTTGTTAGTTCATCTACATAAAGATGTAGGCATTGCTTGTTAATTTTTAATTTAGATATCTAGGCCAAATTTTCAGGATGTATAGCCTAATGACAACAAGCAACAGGAGCTGCTTTTAAGATTGTTTTCCCCAGAGTTGACCTCAAATACCTTTCTTGAGTAAAAACAACATGCACCTTCCTGCTTCACTCAAGACTGGGCAATGAGAGCTTACCTCGTGTTTTCTGTACACCCAGAGTGTCAACAGTAGTGACTGAATGGAATCATCGAAATACTAACATTGTTCATTAAGGAGTCTTTTTTCTTTTTTTTTCTGCCATTGATTTATCTCTTTTTTTTTTTTCCTTTTTTTTTTTTTTTTTTTTTTTTTTAATCCAGAAAAATCAAATTGAACTAGAAAGGTTGCAGCACTGAAAAGAAACTAAGAGCTCCCCTTGAAAGATTGCCTAATGCTGCAGATTTCTTACATGTTTATTTTTGTGAAAAGTATTTTATTAACTTCATGGAGAAATGAGTAGAGGAATATTTAACATTAAAAAAGGCACTGAAAAAGCAATGGATTGATAGGAAATTGAATCTCCTTATGTTTTAATGCATTATTTACAAGCAGAGCTGTGATGTAGGATATATTTTCAGTTGAGATAGCATACACTGTACAACCACTTTATTTCATAAGAGCACTAGGATTCTTGGTGAAGAAAGGTGCTATTATAAATGCGACACATTATTATTATTATTAATATGTTAACAATTGTAGTAATTATTGCAAAGGAAGTGAGCTATTTGTTCAAATAATATCATTTTATCATCAGTTCCTATCTAGATACAATAGAAATGGAATTCAATCCAGTCCACAATGATGCCAAAGTCCAACTGAGTTTCATTTACAGTGCATTAAGCAGGAAAGGAAGATAATTTGGGAAATGTGGGATGTTTGGACTTTGCTTACTTTGGCAAGACCCGTTCCTGTAAAACACATTCCTGGCTCTCCTATTTTTGCAGTCAACATCTTTTTTTTTTTTTTTTTTTTTTTTTTCCAGAGCCAGGAGATCAGTGTGCTTCTTACAAAACAAGGTTACATAATGCTCCTAGCACACGTGAGGCAAGGGAGAATCACCTCTATTCCATGTCGTACAGCTTTATAAAGCCAGTGCTGGCATTTTTTTTTTTTTTCACTCTGCTGCATGTGGTTAATTTTTTTCACTTACTGCGAGCAAAATAAAAGCATCCCAGTGTTTCGAATGAATACTTCTATCACAGAACTAGATGGTTCTCAGCCTGACGCATTTGGGCCCTACACTGAGCCCATTGTGCTCAGAGGTTCTCCAAGTAGATGGGGATTTTACTGTTGGCTTTTCCCTTTGTCTCTCAATTAAATGTTCTTGACATGGCCTTTCTCCCAGAAGGAGTGAAAGAGCTCCGATGCTGCCTGTTCACTACCACCTCCAGCGTCACCATCTGCTCTGCAGGATTTCCAGCCCAATGGGTGCTCCGGATTTACAGCAGTCCCAGTCAAACTGTGCAAAGGCTTGTCAACACATTTCCTCTTTAAATAGCACAAAAAGCTACATGGCAGGAGGGTGGGTGAGGTGAGTGCATCCCAAATGATATTGTAAAAGCCTGAGTGGATTGCCCAATCTCCTTTCCTTCACCAGCTGGGAGCACTCTATGAGAATGATTCCTGCCTCCTAGTTGCCTTGTTTGCATGTGGTAGGAGTGTTCGATTGAGTAGGAGAGGGAGGGACGGAAGTGGCAGCTGCAAACTGTTCAAGATTATTCCAGGACTTTTTTCCAGGCCATGGATTAATTTCTGGCAGCTCCAGGTGTGAGCAATACAAGCCACCACTTGAAGTCCTGACCTTCTGGCAGTCCTATAGGCTACCAGCTTGAAAGCATGCACCCACATGGAGACTTCCCCCGTCTTTTTTTTTTTTTTTTTTTTTTTGTTACATCCTCCAGCCTAAGAGCCCGCAGACAGAAATTGCTATGGAGTAGCTGAAGCCACAGCTGTGGTCCTGTTGCCTGTACACTGGCTTACATCTTGTGGGAATTCTGGCCACTAGGAAATTGCTCCTTTCTAAGCTGTTGCTCTGTTCTCTAGAGAAGTGTGAGTCGGGCAACATGAGGAGGGAAGAGTAGGAAGACTGGAGAGGCAGAGAGTCACTACTCCAGTTTGAGAAGGCACATGTGTGGTGAGCTGCTATGGACCTTGTGTGGCCCTGGACAGGTCTGGCCAGTCCTACTCAAGGCGTCATAAAAGTCCAGCTTCCTGGAGAACTAAAGGTTGTACTTCTCCCCTGCAGCATGTACAGGATCTTTCACCTGCAGCTGGTCTCTTGACTGTTGACCTCCAAATAAACTTTATTTGACCTTAGTTGAGTTTGTAGTCAGAAACAGTCTTCTGCATGGCCAAAACTAACTTCCTCTTGCCCCTCTTGCTATCCTCAGACATTCAGTATTGTACTACCTCTCACACACATCTCATTGTTTTTTTTTCCTGCTTTGGAAAACTTCCACTGTTCCAAACTCCAGTCATTTTCCGGAAAGCAAGTGAAAACCAGTTACAGTTAAATTTTAGCCATTGTTTAGTCTAATCTTGGACCAGTCACTAATTGATAGTTCTTTATGCTGGTCCCCTTTGTAGCTGCCACTCTTTTGTTGCTTCTTGCAAGAAGCAGGAGGCAGCAAGAGGAGGTAGAGACAGTTTTAAGACCAAAAGAAAAAAAAAAAATCCTGTTACACTTACAGAGGAATTTCTCTGTTTCTTAAAGGGTCACAACATACAGCTCTGTGACTTCAGCACACACACAGTACCAGGAAGCTGATTACATTTTTGCTGATATCCTATCAGAATATCCCATGTTTGATGGACCATGTCTCTCCTAATTAAGAAAAATCCTTAGTTTGTCAGCCAATTGCCTTTATAAAACCTAAAGCTGTATATATTTCTGAAAAAAAATGACATTTTTCCTTTAAAAAGTTAGTTACTGGGCTTCTAGCCCATCTCTTCTTGATTAAGGTACATTCAAATGTCATGGAGGGTTGGTCTTAATCAAATATACAAATGAATTCATTACGTCAAAGTCATGTTCACTCCATTGTGTTTAATGCCAAAGGTATTGAGGAAATTCCATCAATAAAATCAGCCTCCAGTCTCCCTCTGTTCATTGCCAGTAACAGCATCAGTACAGCTAATAACCAGAGTTGTTATTGGTCTGTAGCATTCTTTTCAAAGGAAAAAAAAGAGCAAACAGAGCAGAGTCACTGAAATACAATATAAATGGAGAAGAAAAAGCTTAAACCATCACTTTTTTGGTCCTCAGTTGAACAAGACTTTATGTGAAGTCAGTGGAACTTAGGGCTAAAGTGAAACAGTTGCTCACATTTTGCTTCTTGAATAAAAACCCTGCCCTCGTTGGTTCCTGCCAGTCTTTGGTGTGACTAGGCCAGTTCAAGGATGTTCAAAACTATACTGTTAAGTGAAAGTGTCCTTGGGGTGTAGTGCCCTTCCCAACTCATTTCAGACACGGTTGTTACCTTTCAACAATGTGAGAAACACCTCCCCTCCCACCCAGTACAGTTAGTGTTCTCCAGTGGTCATTCCTGTTGTTGTTTTGGTCACTTCCATCTTTGCAGAAGAATAAGGAGGCTGGAATGAGATAGATAATCTTCCTTTACATCAGCTGGGATTTCTCTCTAGGAAAGGGAAAGAGAAAATTTAAAACTTGTAAAGTTCTAAGTATTTAGAATAGCTTTCGCTACATACCATCTTCAGTTACTAAATAAACAGAGCCTTATATGTACACATATGGCTCCTTATGACTAAGGCCAGAACTCCTTCTCTCCCTCAAGCAAAGGAGAAATACTGCAGGTGTTTTTCAAACCAGATCCTGGAACCAAAACCAGCCAAACTTTCAGGTGTTCAAATTCTCGATTCTGATTTTCCATATGGGACCTTTCCCTATTTCATAACTCCTCTAAAAAAAAGACAAGGATGTGGCTTTGCATTGCAGAGTCTAAACTCCTTTTGAATTGCCTCTCCCACTGCTTATCTTCATTCCTCTAGTTATTCTTTCCTATATCATGTGCTTGTGATGAAATTGCAGGAAAAGCATGTGGCCTCACAGCCCATGCTCACAGCAGAAATGTCATAACCCCAAGATTACTGCACTTGTAGAGCTGGAAGAGTTAATGAAGAGTAAATGAAAACAGGCAACTTGAGAGGACGGAGAGATGTTAAGAATTGAGGCATTGTTCTCTGGATTAATGGTTCGTACATAGAAAAGAAAGTCAAAACTTTTCCTGTTGTAGGCAGTTGGAATTGGTAGAATCTGGTCACACCTTTAGAAAAAAAAAAAAAAAAAGACAAAACACAACAACAAGAAACCAAACCAAACAAAAAAAAAAAAACCAAAAAAACCCCCAAAAAACAACAACAAAACCACACCTTAGCATTTTACTCCAAACAATTGCAAGTAAACTGAAAGTTTTGAGGTTGTTTAGTCTTCATCCTGATATATCATTTGGTGAAGATTTAACGCTTGTGATCATAGCTGAAGTGTTTAATGTCTGTGATCAGAGTTGTAGCAATGGGAAGAGAGAAGTGTGCTGGATGGATATGTGTAAGCCTGAGTCATTCTGCTCCGCTAACCATGGAGGACAGTAGGACGTGACTGACTGAAGCTTAAATGGTGAATGTTTAGAAGTGCAATGAAAGCACTTCAAGTTACACATAGAAAACCCAGTCTTAACAGTGAATCACTAAAAATGGATATCACTGTATTAACATCCACTTAAATCCCTCTTCTAAGAAAAATGTTATCCAGTTGGTCAATACAATATTAGCTGCTATGTAGAACTATCTATAAAAAGAAAATTATCTCTAGAAAAATTAATGAGTGCAGCTATAAGAAATATCTCCAGAAAAAGTGTTATGTAGATTTCTCAGTACCAAAAAGTGTCTTCACTTGTTGACCGGTAGATCTCATTTTCAGTGTCTTTTCTCTCTCACACCATGCCTTGTCTTTTCCTAGATGACTGCTTCTTCCCAAGGTAACTAAGATGATTTCTAAGTACTTGCATTCTTCATCAGGGTACTCAGCAGTTCAATTCCATAGGAACATCAGTTTAAGCTCATCTAATGAGAAAATAATATAACTTACCACTTGACCTACCCTGCATGGTCACAGGCTGGCATAATATCAACACTGGTCACAAATTTTGTGGAGCTCAATGTACACTAACATGTACATCTTTGCTCCATCTGTTGCTATTTTGATGTGAGCCAGATGATTAAGCAGAAGAGGTGGAGCACAAGTTTTCTTCGTGGAGAAGTACAGTGTATCATAGCACGATGGGAATGCGTGCTGTATTGTAGCCCTGTGAAGGAAGAGCCAACATCTGTTTTATGTATTATAACAATGCTTAGGCATGAAAGAAACTCCTAGCATCTCAGCTGTCATGTCTTAGACAGTAGTTCACAGCTGCAGACCTCAAGGATTCTTCCCTAGTTCAATGGAACTTCACACAAATACAGATTTTCTGAGTGTCAGGGGTTCATCAAATCAGATTTTAGTTCATAGATTCATAGAATCATAGAATGCTAGGGACTGGAAGGGACCTCAAAAGATCATCTAGTCCAATGCCCCTGACGGAGCAGGAACACCTAGATGAGGCTACAGAGGAACGTGACCAGGCGGGTTTTGAATGTCTTCAGAGAAGGAGAGTCCACAACCCACCTGGGCAGCCTGTTCCAGTGCTCCGTTACCCTCACTGAGAAGAAGTTTCTTCTCAAGTTTAAGTGGAACCTCTTATGTTCCAGCTTAAACCCATTACCCCTTGTTCTACCATTGTTTGTCACCGAGAAGAAGGTACGATCCTCTTCAAGTTTTAATCCATATAGATCAGTTCAGACTCTGAGTACCCTCAATATCACCTTGGGCTTATACTACCTAATTTCATCCATTTAAGTGCATTAGTGAGTTAAGACCCTTACTTGCCCACCAAGTAAATACCCCCACCAAGGCAGTTCCACCCATCAGAGATACAAATCTCCTTGTATTACTCTCTGCTGACTCAGGTTCTAATTCAAGTGCTTCAGTTAAGTGCCCACATCAGATTGAGTATATTTAGGGTCCTCATATTTTATTGGCAGGTAAGCTTTTGGCATTCATTAAAACTAGAATTTGCTGTAATCATTTAACGATACTCAGCAGGTCTGCAGCCTTGTTAAGCACAAAGTGTTTCTCAGCCTCCCTATCTGTAACCCATAAAATGACTGTGGTCTGATACAGAGAGAAATCATGTCAGGAACAGGCCCTAGATTTGACCTTTCATTCTTTATCCTGCAATTTATTGTCCAGAGACTTTGCAATTTCTTCCAAGTACTCCTTGGAGGAAACAAATACTTTGTAGTAGCTACTGCCACAAAGCTCACAATCTAACCTGCATTTACATTCAATCATACAGCAATAGACACCACAAATACTGAGAGAGGTCTGCTTGGAGATTACTGGAAGGACAGCATGAAAATGTTAGTAACTTCATGATCAAGGAAATTTTCCATAACTTTGAGGAAACAGAGTTCAGTTGCACTGTCAGCAGATGTCAAGTTAAATATTACCTTGATTTCTGAAGGCAGTCACTGATTCCCTCTCTTAGTCCTGTAAAGCTGCCCAGTCCTAACATCACCCTTGTTATGTATGTTCTTGTGATCAGTGGCATTTCATAGAAGTCAGCGCAAGCCAGCAGACATGAGCTTCCAGGAATGACCGTATTTTAGCATCCTGGGACAGTTTCAGCATCCTGACCAAAGCAATCCATTTAGTACAAAGCATCGGATCTTAAAAAAAGAGAAGTCGAGGGAAAGATCTTCACTGATTACAGCTGAGTTTGAATCCCCTCTATATCTTTGTTTCACTGCTTCTGGTTATTTTGTGTATCAGCTGACAGAAAGGCAAAACACTCCAAAATAGGGTTGTGGCTACATGTAATACAGGTTGTCAGGAGGGAAGCCTTGAGTAGGGGCTACAAGAAATCAAAGGATCTTCTTCAGCAGAACAGCAGGAATAACTCAGCAATGAAGAGGGACACCCATTAGTCAATATGAAAAAGGCTTTATGCCTCCATATCCCCACTTAATATTGACTACTGGTGAATGGTGGTAGCAGTTGTAAACATGTAGGAACATCCTATAACATGACTAAAATTAAATATAAATAATATTTATTTTTGTAAAATGTAAGGAGTCTCCACTTTTATTAGCATCAGTTCATTCAGCCTCCTTGTATCCCATGAAGAACTTTGAATTTTGAATTTCCCTCCCAGCTCTCTCTCTTCGTCCCATCCATAACAGCAAGCTTACACTTACTGGTTTACTTTGTTGGTGTTATCAGGACACTGAGGATCTTCATACTGTATTTCATGCTAGTCTATGAAGTGTCACTTAATGAAGGTTAATCCTTTTAAAAAATATAGGACCCACCTACTAAATTCAGCTGGCGGATTTTTATCTTACTTTTAGCCTCTGCCTGTTTACCTTCCACAAAGCCTTTAACTAAAATAGCAGAGATGGTCAATATTACAAGACCCAGGAAAAATTAAATCTTTCTTTCTGGATTAGGTTTTCCTATCAACTCTGGGAAATAATAGTGTACTGTTATTATTAACCTACCATCTTTACTTGTTAGGATTTTGTTGTTTCTTCAGCCATGGTTTCAGAAGATTTCTTTCTTTGACTTAGTTTGTTTCTTAGATTAAAAACACCCTGATTAACTAGAACTTAAGAAAACATTCCTATAGCTTTACATGATCACCAAATTGTTATGCAAACCTAAATATGCATTGATGAATGTTAACCACCACCCTTTGGGGGGAGATGAAATCATAGGTAAATAAAAGGGAATAGTTAGATAACATTTCCACGGTAATGAAACAATGGTAGTATGTTTGTGCAGCTGTACTCAGACCAGAAGATTTCGTTTATTGGGACTTTGTTACATGTTTGAAACCAAAATTGTTCAAGTCTATGCTAAACAGTCCGCTTTGACTGACTAGATGAAGCAGAGCCAGAGGTAACCCCAAAGGGATGATCTGGGTTGCTCCATTGACACCTAATCAGTTCTTATAACCGGCCAGGGAGATTGAAGTTTAGTAAGGTCTGCTCTATCATTTTGAGTCCCTTCCCTATCCTACCTCCATACATCCTCATGAAGATACACCCCTCCTATCCTCCATCCTGCTTTTACATAGGAGTTGGTGAGGAAGAAGACAGAGGGAGAAGTTACTGAGCTCTCAGTACCAGGTTTCTCTTAGCAGTAAGCATTCATCTCTATAACAGAATTATTTTCCTAGCAGTCATCTCCTTAATTTTTAAGATCACATTTGTGCTGCTGATAGGGAGCACAGCAGCATTCACTGGATGGACATACAAGGCCAGGACCCTTGCAGCAATGCATCCAGGTTGGAAATCTTACTGGTACAGAAGGGATTGATAAGGCTTGAGTAGCATCAGCAAAGAGGAATATGGAGCTCACTGGGGACAGTTCTTCCAGGAAGAAATTCTTGGCTTATACTGCAAAAATAACTTCAGAGTAGGCAGGGTTGGAGATGAACAAAAGTAGTGACAATGGTCAGCTGTTATACCAAAATCTATTAGACACGTGTCTCAGAAAAACAGAAGTGAAGCAAATGTGATCTATTGTAGGTTGGGCAGGTTGTTTTTTCCCCCAGGGAACCCTTCCCCATAGCCTAAGTAGTTAAAATGCACAGCATATTGTTTGCTTCATAGTGGCTCTCGGGGTTAAAGTACCATAAATCATACACCTTTTTTTTTTTGGTCAGGATACTTAAAAATATGATATAAACAGACTCCTGACAAAAATGCAGCACCACTGGAATGGCCAGGAGTCATTGATTTTATATGTTTATAGGTTATCTTCCCCATATTCAAAACAATCCAGTGTACAGCTAAATGTGAGCTGTCATGGGAGCTATTGCAGACTTTGAAAGCCAGTAATATCAATGGCTGAACAGTGACAGATTAGCTAGGTAAAGAGAACTGAGGTGCTTATTTCTAATTATAATATTACCCATTTAATTCCAAATTATTTTTCCAAATATTTATATTGGACCATTAACCTAAAGGGTAAATTGCCCCTTACCTCAAACCAGTCTCCATTTGTGCTGGAGCTGTCAGAGCACCTCTGTGGAGCAGGACTAGCAAGTCCACAAAGAGATGGGGAAGGTAAAACTGCAAAACCCTGATTACTGAGCACCCTAAAATTTTATCCAGAGGATCTCTATTTTTCCATGTCTAAGAGGCAGGATCCTATTCTCTATTAAACTTAATAGGAGGTAGCAGTCCAACAGAAGAAGTATCCCAAATTCTGCTGGAACAGCTGCTACCCTAAAACTATGTGAAATGAATGGGTTAATTCCACATGTGGAAGTCCTGCAGATGCTAAGGAGTGCATGGTAACTGGTAAAGAGAAAAAAAAAAAAAAGTGGATTATGACTTCAAATGGAAAAATACATGATTTATACCTTAAAAATGCATTCATTTAACTTAACATGGTAACATCATCATTATTTGTCTGTAACTTGTTCTCTGATAGCCCACTAAAATGCTCTGATATGCCTGAACTTAGTACAGCATCCACCGCAGTAGGTAATAGAGCTTAATGCCATTCTGTATCTTTCCCTTGGTTAGGAGAAAGTCACCTGATGCAGGGACATCATCTTTGAACATATTTTCCAAAAAGTACAATTCTTTAAAGTTACTATAGGTATTGAGTGTTGATTTGTTTAAATCCCCCTAATATACTACAACTGAATAGATACAACTTGGTTCAGGTTTATCCTAGACACAATGAAGGGAAATAGACTTAGGAGCTTATCACTGTGTAATAACTGAACAATCACTATAAGGATTATATAGGTTTCTGTGAAAGCCAGAGGATAAGTCAGATGATCTATGTCTAACACTTGTGAATGTCTACTGCAGTTCCTTATCAGAGAGCTACCTCTCCAGCTGCTGGCTGCAAAAAGATAAGAAAGGGCTCAAGCCATAAAATAAATCAGATTTTAATTTCAGACACTTTGGAAATGGGAGAGTTTAGTTTCTTTTGTTTTATTGCACTGACAGGGTCCATGAACAAATGAACAGACAAAACCTACCCAGAGCCAAAACCCAACTGATGCAGTTCCTCTGAAGACACCCAGCAAAGTTTCTGATTTTCAGTCGTGGTCCACAAAGAAAAAAATTGTTTTGCCTCATGTGGTACTCTCACTGCACATGAAATCAGAAATTTCTTGACTAGCTGCTCCTGTCTGGACAGAAATTACTGAAAGTTAATGAAGGGTTAGGCAATGATTCTTAATATCTTTTAATATTATAAATGTACCTAATTCCTTGAGATACTAAAACATTGTGGTGATAGCTTTTCTGTATAATAAGAGACTGAGACAGCTCATTGTATAAAAATCTCTGTTTATATGGAAAGATAAACAAATTTGTGCATAAATGCTCTCATACATATACATTTGTGAATATAAATATAGATGGCTTAATTTATTTTCCCAGATCTTTCATTTAAAACTTCACTTGTCTGATCTGCTCCCATCTTTCTGTGTGTCTTTAAAATACCTGTGAGCTCTTTTATCTTGTGTCTCTGTTGCTCAAAAGGAGTGAGGACTATGAAGCAGTTTATTAAAATAAGTTAAAAGGGCATAGCTAGTTTAGCCAAAGACTCAAAGGGGGTTATGACATTTGTTTGTATGCACATAAAAGGTTTGTATCTGAAGTGTGGAGAAGAAATGATGTAAAGAGAATGATGTAAACTGGAAACTGAAGTAGGCAATATACCAGACAATGATAAACTAATCATGACCTTGAAAGTACCAGATTTGACACTGGTCTTCCAAAAGTCTGTTAGAAAACTAAATAACTTGAAGATGGAGCTTAATCCCTAGACAAGGGTTGAGGTAAGTTTTGCTGAAAATAGACCTCCCCACTCACCCATCCCTGCAGTAGCTCCAGGGATGGGGAGGGTTTCGAAGGACCAAGTAGGAAGCAACCATTTCCCCCAAGTCCCTTCATGCATGATTTTGCTTACAGGTGTGTTTTTCAGACTCTGAAGTCCTGGAGATTGGGCAGAGATAAGAGGATGCAGTAGTCCTTGCATTCTCCTCATTCTCCCCTTACAGGTATCCAGCTACCACAACCTGTTTGCACACAAGGAGTTAAAACAGATCTCGAGCAGAGAAGATTTTTTTTTTTTTTTTTCCTCACTGAAGTATATTGGAGGGGGTTGTTGGACTTGGGGGCTTCTCTTATTTTCTCTGATATGGGTGTGTTTCACCAAAGCATAACGTCCCGTTATTTTCTGTATGCTTTCCTCATTATAGGATACCTTCAAATCTATAGGCCCTGGCTAGGCTGTTTTGTTCATGCTTTCCTGATTTATGACCTCCAGGTGACTTCCTCTAGCCTTTAATGTGATACCCATTCAAAAGGCCACACATATGTTTTTAGGAAATAAAATATAGTAGTGCACAGTGACATTTGCAATTTATGCCATCTCCCCTGTGCAGCAACAGTGACAAGCAGACATCTGCTCCAGCATTTTCATGAGGTCTTCTGCCTACATGGCACTGTTAATTTATTGTCAGTGTCATGCTCACTTTAGACCCTTATCCTGCTATCATTGCATTGAATGGAAGGTTGAAATTTCCATGCAACCTCTCAACATCAGCTGTTTTTGCCTTACGACAGGCACCAGAGGACTCTGAGGCTTGTCATGAAACAGTAAGTTATGCCGAACCTGGCTTTAAGCACATAACCTCTTTGACATGAGGAAATCTCATGCAAGTAGAACCTATTCCCCGTTTTCTTGGGACATTTCTGATAGGTTCACTGTGATTTGTCTTTTTTTTTGCGTATAACAGTATTACCTGTAGCAAACTCGCTAGCCTCTACAAATCATTTGCTACATGATCTTGGAAATATTTCAAATCCAGAAAGAAGTTTAATTAACCTTTGTGGTCAAGCTGATAAGGCACAATCATATTTGCAGCAGTAACACTGGCTAAATACAGATGGTTAAGCTTGATGAGGACATGAGCCACCAACATGTTCTTTAAGCTTTCACTTCCCTCTACATATCATTTTGGCAGTTGCCTTTTATGATACCTCCCTGCTATGAAATTTTACACAGATGCAAATTCCTGTGAGATCTGTGGTATGCAGTTTAAATTTCTGCACAATTCTACCCAAGGAATGAGAAATTATCTGATGCTTTTCTCTGGTGTCATTTTGCTGTTTGAATGATGGTGCTTCTGGCATACATGTACTGGCAAATCCTCTTGGGAATCCTTTTGGATGAAAGGTATTGTCCAAATGTAAATTTTAACTTGTTAAAAATACCACTTCTTACTTTCTGTTAGGAATTACATTAATAGATGTTTGAAAAGCCTGGCTAATTCCCTTTGAAATGCAGGGCATAAGCCAGCACTGTTGCCTGCCTGGTTTTCTCTAGACTATTAGGAATTCAGGAAGCCCCCAAGTTAAAAGCAAGAAATACTGGAAAAGACAGACAAGGTCCTCACCCCCTACCTCTTGTTATTAGAAAAAAAGGGACATAATGAAAAAGGCTGATTTTTGTCTTCATTCAAAGCCTATCACATTCCTAAGGAGTCTTGCCACTACTTTCATCAGCTTTGTTTACAGCTTTAAATTTCCCATATACCTCCAGTGCTTTCTTGACAACACAGCTTCCAGCAGTTCCCATCTCCATCAACCCTAACAGTTGCCACTCACTGAATTTACTCATTTTGGACCACTGAGAAAACAATGCTGCTGTATCTGCTACATGTTTGAAAAGACCTAGCTTGTCCCAAAGAGTTGAGTCATTTTTACTATGTTTTTTTAAGGATATATACACTGATTTGTAAACACGGAACTAGAAACAATTTGTGTGCCAGAACTGTGTAATCTCATTTTGGAAGCAGATTAGAACCTGGTTTCAATGCACACTCTTTCTGCAACTGCCAAAGAACGAAGATAACTTAGAAATTGTCTCTGCTGATATTCTGAGTTGGCTTGTTTTGCCTTCTACCAGCCACCCTCCCCCATTTACATTAGGTCCTGTATCTTGCACTGAACCCAAACATACTGTCATGGTTTAAGCTGAGCTAGCAACATAACCACAATAACGGCCCATTTACCCCCTTCCTCACACCCCTAATAGGGAAGAAAATCAAAAGGGAAGGGAAAAACTCAGATTGAAATAAACAGTTTAATAAAATAACAAAGTATTAATACAGTACTAGTAAATATCTATATATAACAGAAATAGAATATAAAATAAAATATACTCAATGCAATTCCTCATGAACTCCGTCCACACTGAGCAGCCAGTCCAGCACCTGATCCCAAACAGCTGATCCCGAAGAGACAAAAAAAGAAAAAAGGCAGAAAGGCCCAGAGGCCTCTGCAAAACAGCAAAAGGCCGAACTAAACGTCCCAAACAGAACTTTCCCTGGCTCTGACAAAAAGAGTGAAGAAGGCAAAGAAGCAAGAAAGAGACCAGAAGATCCTGACTCTCCCTAAATATGAAGGATGATGCTAATGGCATGGAAAACTCTCATTGATCAGTTTGGATGTCAGTCAAGCTCTGCCCCATCCATGCCCCCCTTCCTTGATGCTTCACACCTGTGGGCAGAACACTTAGAACACCCTCGGCTCTCAGACCAGAGCAATTAAAAACATTAACTCTGTGCTGGCTGTTATCTCTTGTTCCAAACTAAGTCCAAATAATGACGGTGCTAGCTATGAAAAAGAAAGATTTCTAACTGCATGAAGAAAATTAACTCATTTTCAGTCAAACCAACACACATACTTTGTGCATTTCTTAAGTCAGCACCAAGGTTCCTGCCAAAGGCCAGATGATGCCAAAGGGGCATCACTTTACCTTGTGATCTCCATTCCTGTGAGGAACATATCTCCAGACACTTGTTTTTCCTGCATACATCTCTCTACTCCACGCAGAATACAAGAGATGGTATGCTGAAAGGTCAGAAGACAAGAACAAGAAATTGTGCAATTCCTGTCCATCAGCTTTTTATGTTAAGATCTGCACATGGGTAGACTCCAACCCCACAGACACTGGCTGGAAAGTCAGCCGCAGCCAGGTCAGTCTGCTACGTGGAGATGACCAGATCTCCCACCACAGTCAGGCTGCACTGCTGCTTGGGGTCAAGTGAAAAAAATGAGGATTGAGATGAAAGGCAGATAGAAGTGCAAGGCCAGCATTAAGGACAACCTAATTTTGCTTACATCTGCTGCTTTACTGACACAGCACAATTATGCAAAACCATGTAAGAACACATGCACACAAATCCTTCACTGCATGCATTCATTGAGTCACCCTACTATTTGCAGTGATTAAGCTTCAGGCAAAGCAGCAAGGTGTTGGCTTCCTCCAAAAAAGTTTTCACAAATGATAATCTCTACTGCTGGGACAGCTGGAGAAAATAAATCTGTTTCTTCATTTCCCTTAATCCTGCTAGTATGTAATGCTAGACAGTTAGGATAAAAATGAACCAGAATGAGAAGGAATAATACTGGTATAAACATTTCTACTACTGCAGCATTCTCTGCACTTCAAGCACATATGTACCCCCAGTAATAATATTATCTCACATTACTTCAGGGCCTTCCATCCTCTATGGCTTCACAAGCTGTTTTAATAATATCGTTTGGACAGGTGATTTCCATTTGTAGGCAATGCAGAGCAGAGAGAAACACTGTGGAACAGAGGATAATAATAGTACTAAATTTAGATGAAAATATAAAGCAAGATTTCTAGCCATGAAAATGCCTCCAAACTGGAATCAGACCTCCATAGGATTAGTATCTTTTCCTTTACTGAATTTACTTCTGATCATCAATTTTTGTCTGTATAATTGTTCTTTCAGTAAAACGTCATCTTCTAATGATATGCGCGGTGGGTGGGAAATGCCAGTGTAATGCTGGGATAAGAGGTGAATGAGTCACCTACTGAATTGTTTATGGGTCTCTGAAAGGTGCTATTCAAATTCAAAATAGCTGTGACTATCAGACTGTATCCAGCAAAAGTAAGTACAGGAATCACATGTGCATTTACTGACATTTAAAACTAAAGCAGCAAAATACAAAAAATCTTTGCTAAATTCAGATATGCAATTGTTCTTTGATGTTACTTTCCTGAAAGTATAATTATCTCTCCTTTAGTAATGTTTTTATTAAAACTTTGTGTCCTTCATGACACCAGGAAGCACATAAATACACACACTAACAAAAAGATATCCAATAAAGCTCTTATGGGCTGTTCTTAACAATCAACGTCTGAACATATCTCTCAGCCCTTTGTTCTTGCAGAGTCCCTTTAAAAACTCTGTGTTTTTTGACAGTTATTATCATAGTAGGTCTGCTCTAAAACACAGTGGAGCCTTTCCATTGATTTTATTGGCATTTTATCAAGATCAGCATGCCAAAGATTTTGCTGTATTTTCCATTGGAACATATCAGAAAGTATGTGACTTTGTACATACCTTATTGACTTTTCAATGAACATGAGACAGTGGCCACTTCTGCCTTGCTTGCGCAATTTTTGAAAGATTTAAAGTCAAGACTCATTGTACTTTTCGATATTTGTTTACTAGAAAACCAAAACCAAACCAAACCAAAACCCCCCAGCTATGTGGCAAATTAGAGTTTGGAGTACTGTTCCAATTTTTTCAAGTATTACTGATACAGTAAAAACATACTTAGAAATTTAGAGAAAATCTTGAAGATATCACCCCAATATCTTCAGTGATTAAACGTTAGAGACCTCAAAATAAAAAAGAGCACTATGGTCAAAACTGTCTTCTAAAGACATTTCCTTAATCTCTGCTGGCATTCATTTTGACCAAAACACACTGCCATATAATCTCTGTGGATATTTACTTAGGTCTTGCTGTTGGTTCACTGCTTTTACCTAGACAACAAGATTCATGGAAACATTCACATATCATAATCTAATCACTGATGAGATAGTGTAAACGAGCTTTGCGTGACTGTACTAGAGTGGCTCAACAGGTTTTGGTCCATGTCTAGTACACTTCTGAGTGCTTTTGATTTACAGTGACATCCCATCAGATTTCCATCCAGAAGGGCAATCTAATATTGGTTTGGAAACTTTTTACAGCAACCAGGCCCTACTTTGCCTCAGCAAATTCCTCCTATAATAGTTTTCTTTATTTATTTGTCATATGCAGTAAGTAGAGTTTTGAACAATTTGGAAGATCCTTTATTGTTTGGGGTTTTTTGTTATTGTATTTTGTTTGGTTGTTTTGGGGTTGTTGAGGGTTTTTTGTGTTTTTGTTTTTGTTTTGTTCTTGTTGTTGTTTGGGGTTTTTTTGTTTTTTTTTTGTGTTTTTTTTTTTTAATCAAATACCTTGTCAGTGAATTAACTGCATGCAACCTTCTTTGCAAGTGTTGATCTGCTTTCACAATAAGCTTTCAGGTGCCTGTGTGTTCTTGGTCCAAGTTTGAGAAACTGAGCTTTACTTTCTCAGGTTGGACATGCTCCAAAAAATAGTTATTGTGCATCTTTCCTTTGACTTCAGTGAGCTTATTGTGCATTGCTTATTTGTTGGGCACACATCTACTTATTGATCAATGCCTGTTTCTGTCCAGACATTGCAAAAGGAGACATACAAACACTACAGATATCCAACAGAGTCCAAGATGAAGTCTGCCGTTATTATTTTGTCTTATTAATTACATTCTAGCCATATCCACAAACTCTTATCATTGTTACAGATCTATTGGGATGTGCTCCTTTACATCATACCCTCTCATTCAATATTGTTAACGTAAAAATACAATGTAGTGAGATTTTTTGTGATTACTAAGGATAAAAATCTACACATTCACCCCCTGCCTTTTTTGAGGCAACATTAGCCTGATTGTTCTTCCTTTTATGGGTACAGTATCCTTGGAACTAGTGAGTCAAGGGGGTAAATAGTATACCAAAGGGAGAATGATTGCTATATGTGACTATCTTTAAGTGTCATACACAGTCAGAGAAGCAAAGGAGAAGCTGTATTTCCCATCTACATTCCTATCTCAATGCATCACCAGCTTTGAACCTGGCTGATCTGGTTTACAACAGCACAGAGTAATTCGTAAATCCCCATTTTACATCACTCCACTAGGAAGAATTTTTGACAAATATCCAGAAGTCTGTAATTCACTTATGACTTCATCACATAAAAGCTGTGTAGGTATTCTATACAATAATGTACAATAATATAGTTCCTAGCTTTAGTACTTTGCTGTCTCTACTTTTCAGCAAATATAACTAAACTATGAATACTTGCCCTCGCCTGTCACCAGAACAGAAATGCTTCAATTTAGCATCTTCTGTATGTACCTAGTCAGAGATATAATACCTCCAAGTACTGCAAAACCAGCATCAGTCCAGTGACTGCAGTGTAACTGTTAAGACTGATAAAGAACAAGGGAAAGTTTTTGACCAAACTGATCAATTGAAAAAAAAAAAAAAAAAAAAGCTGGAAAGGCAAAGAAAACTAGTTCATAAGCTAGCACATGGTGTTTTAAAAATACTAGCCTGTTCTCATCGTGCCACGGTTACTCAGTAAAAATGATATCCAGGAATGCCATTTTCACAGTGGTTTTTGACCTTACAAGCCCAGGGCTTTGTTAGAAGCAGGGCTCTCACAGCCATTTTTTTGGCACTGATGGATCTTTCAAAAGGGTTTCAGATGTAAATGAAAACAATATATTATGCTATTTGCTTTGAAATGCTTCAGGGTTTGGGTTTGGATTGAAATTCTTGATCATGGGCTTGTCAAAAAACAGATTTAAGACATACTTGTTAAACTTCCCAAGTTAAACAATTTATGTGCACACACACAACAGTAACAGTCATGAAAGCCCACAAAAACTTCTGTTAAAGTGCATATTAAAGGTCACAGTGTCAATATGTATTGAATATTAAGGATATTCAGGAATACTCAACTTTAATAAAAATCAGTGATTACCAACATGAAAAATGTGAAGTAAAAACTACACATTTAAATAAGGCTTTCAAACTATTCAAAGTCAATGATGTAGAAATCTTTGCATACGATGTTAAATAATGACAGGTTAGTTAACAAGTTATTTTTAAAAATCAGTATCACATTTCAGTACAATCACAATATTTATTAGAGTATAATAGGAACTATTTTAAGCAGTCCAAATACTCTAGAAGGAATAACATATCATAATAGCTTTTCTTCTCATACTCACAAAATTTTTTGCTTAAGAGAAGAAAGAATAGCAGTTGTTGGAAAGCAAGAGTTATTTGATTAGTTGTTTTGAAGGGGCTTGCATTGGTTCTGCATATTATATCCCTTATTGCATTTTTAACATCATAATTACATCACTTTTATTTTATTAATGTAACTAGAAATGTAATGTCAAATATTAACTTTGTAAATGTCTTGAAAAAATGCTTCTGGACTTAAAAGGACATTTGGTGCTGAAATATCTTTGCTGTATAATTTTTAAAGATTTCAATCTTACCACATGAATGCACCACGAGACTAATTGCTTGTATTATTCCTTGGAAGGCAGCCATGTGACTGCTCTCATATTAAGGTAAAACATAATATATGTATTTTATACTCATGTTCAATGCTTATACCTTCTTTCGTCTGTCCAAGCTTTTAACAAGGCCTCTCAAACACTCACTGGTTTCTGTTTGCACAGCTCTATGGCCATTAGAGTTAAAAGCTTTAATATAGTGAATAAATACCCCTATATGACCAGCTGACTGCCTTTTACATTCATGTACAGATGTATTAAAAAGCCTGACACAAGCTACTAATTTCAGCTCTCATTTTCAGAGAATCACAGAATCATAGAATCATAGAATAGTTTGGGTTGGAATGGACCTTCTAAGGTCATCTAGTCCAACTCCCCTGCAGTGAGCAGGGACATCTTCAACTAGATGAGGTTGCTCAGCCTCTTGTCCAGCCTGGCCTTGAATATTTCCAGGAATGGGGCATCTACCACTTCTCTATATATGCATATCTTCAACATCACGTCAGACTTTGTTCTTCACAGAACTGTATTAGGACCTCCAGTGGGAACATCAAGAGAGGTCTTATTGGGCTCTTGCATCACATGAAAAAACACTTTAGTCTTCATGGAGGGATGTGTGAGTGCAGAGTAACTGAGTATAAATGCAGAGCAATCACATTGCATAAGGTCTTTTTCACCTAACTTTGGGGATTTGAAATTTGGGCACATAAGGCCACATGAACACTCTGCTTCCCCCTATCCTAGCCACCCCAGGAGAGAAGAATAATCTTCTAGAGGTGCTCATCTCTCTTGCTGGACAAAAGGAGGTCTATATGAAACTCACAGGGCCAGAGAGCTCTCTTCAGATGGCTGAGGCTAAGTGAAAAGAATCCTGCATAACATGACAGCATATATCCTTAGAGATTTTAGTTTCTGTAAAAAAACAGAGATACTTTTATAAATCAGCTGCGGCAGTACAGGCTAATTTAGATTCATTTTACATACATTTCGTAGTTTGTCTACACTTTGCTTCTGTTGAAGTGACAGCAGGGTAGACACGCCTTTAGAAAATGTCAGTTGGTTTGGTGACTCATACAAGGCATTGAGAGCCCTGAAACCTTGACACTGAATTTGCTAAGTGTAGGCTGGGTACCACTGGGTGTGCACTGTTCAGTACTGCTTCAGTGTACTACTTGTTTAATAATTTATAATGTTCTTTTAAAGTAATACAAACAACTGAAATTAAAGCCATGAAACAAACTAGACACTACATAATGGAAGTCTTAATATTCTAGGTTCTTTCTGAAATTCTCAGATCTCTCACTGAAAACAAAAACAAAAAAACCAAACCAAACCAAACCAAAAACAACAACAACAACAACAAACCAACCAAAAACCCCAAACCCAACCAAAATCAGATGGTTTCTGCACAATAGCAATATTTTTTAAAAATACCTGGTATTAATAAAAAGGCATCACGAAATCTTGAAGACATTTTTTCCCTTCTTTGGGCACTATTAATGGCCTGTATGGGTGTACTCTGTGAGGGATAAAGAACTGAGTGGAGGGGCAGACCCAAAGAGCTGTGGTGAACAGAGCCAAATCCAGTTGGTGGCCAGTCACAAGTGGTGTTCCCCAGGGCTCAGTATTGGGGCCAGTTCTGTTTAATCTCTTTATCAATGATCTGGATGAGGGGATTGAATGCACCCTCAGTAAGCTTGCAGATGACACCAAATTGGGTGGGAGTGTTGATCTGCTGGAGGGTAGGAAGTCCATACAGAGGGATCTGGACTGGCTGGATTGTTGGGCTGAGGTCAATTGTATGAGGTTTAACAAGGTCAAGTGCCAGGTCCTTCACCTGGGTCATAACAACCCCAGGCAGCACTACAGGCTCAGGGAAGAGTGGCTGGAAAGCTGCCTGGCAGAAAAGGATCTGGGGGTGTTGATTGACAGCCGGTTGAACATGAGCCAGCAGTATGCCCAGGTGGCCAAAAAGGCCAACAGCATCCTGGTTTGTACCAGGAACAGTGTGGCCAGCAGGACTAGAGAAGTGATTGTGCCACTGTACTCAGCCCCCCTGAGGCCCCACCTTGTGTTCAGTTTTGGGCCTCTCATCATAAGAAGGACATTGAGATACTAGAGAGAGTGCAGAGGAGGGTGACAAAGCTGATGAGGGGCCTGGAGCACAAGTCTTATGAGGAGCAGTTGAGGGATCTGGGGCTGTTTAGCCTGGAGAAAAGGAGGCTGAGGGGAGACCTTATCGCTGTTTACAATTACCTGAAAGGAGGTTGTAGCATGGAGGGTGTTGGTCTCTTCTCCCAGGTAGCAAGTGATAGGACAAGAGGAAATGACCTCAAGTTGTGCCAGGGGAGGTTTAGATTGGATATTAGGAGAAGATTCTTCATGGAAAGGGTTGTCAGGCATTGGAACGGGCTGCCCAGGGAAGTGATGGAGTCACCATCCCTTGAGGTGTTTAAAAGGTGTATAGACAAGGGACATGGTTTAGTGCTAGAGTTAGGTTAGGTTAGGTTATGGTTGGACTCTATGATTCTGAGGGTTTCTTCCAACCGAAATGATTCTGTGATCCTATGTAGAAAGAATTAGAAACTATCCCTGTTTTATCAGGTGTTTATCACAAGCATGCATGAACTACCAAAAGTAAAAAGAAGCTATTTGTAGAGAACAAATACCTGTTTCCTTATCTACCTTTTCTTGAGGCCACTGAATCTTAACTAGCAAACAAAAATGGTTTTGTTGCTGTGAGACTAATCAGTCTTCATCACAAATGTTTATTTACAAGCAGTTTCTTGAAGTTAACTGTATCATATGGTAAATGCAAGTGTTTTATAAGCTAAGAGTCAGCACTTAAGCAAACTGATAAAACACAATTTACGTGAACAGTAGCACATCTATGCTTTTGACCCAACATGTTTACTTACAGAGTATTAGTCTCAATCTAGAGGTTTCATGACACTACAGTAGCAGAATTATTTCTGAGATTGAGAAAGGTGGTTCAGTCAGGGTAAAATGTCAAGGATGTCCTTGATTCATTAGAGGTATATACAGGGGTTCATACAGAGCATGCTGCATCTCCATGCTTCCTCACTTATTACCCTGAACTCCACCAAAATTACCAACCCCTGCCACAAGGTCATCACCCCTTGTGTGTCTGCTGCGCATTTGGATATCCTTCAAAAACATGCATTTTCCTCTCTTTGGAATATCACTGAACCTCCTTTAGGTAGGTCAGGTACAAGACAGCTACATCTACATCAAAAACAGTAAACAAAGCTGCTAGCTCACTCCACAGTCCCTAACCTCATGCACTGGGTGGCTGGTAGGCAGACAATGAAGATACCATTACACAAACATTCAGTCTCCTTTGCCTGAGGAAATGTAGGAGCAAACTCTTCTTATGGTGAGCTATTCCTTTTGGCTGCCTGTTGTGAGGTGTCTTACACTTTCCTTGGAAAGCATTACTCAGCCAGTCATTGTCGAAGGCAACTTAGAGGATTTGCAGGCTTGGCTGCCAGAATTAGTCTGACGCACTTCTTTGTAAATATGTTCTTGGTGTTTTCCTACCATAACTGCTTTGCAGCAGTTTCCAAGAAATCATAGAAGGGCTTTTTGCACTGACAGCTCTTGAGAAGACTGTACGTGGAGTCTGTCAACACCAATTCCTGTTATTCATAGAATCACAGGACCATAGGATTGGATTGGATTGGATTGGATTGGAGCTTCAAAGGTCACCTAATTCAACCCCACTGCAATTGGCAGGGACATCTCAGATGCCCCATCCCTTGAATGTTTCCAGGAATGGGGCATCTACCACCTCTCTGAGAAACCTGTTTCAGTGTTTTACCACTCTCATTGTAAAAAATTTCTTCCCCATGTCTAGCCTGAATCTACACTCCTTTAGTTTTAAACCACTACCCCTTGTCCTATCACAACAGGCCCTGCTAAAATGTTTGTCCCCATATTTCTTATAGGCCTCTTTTAAGTACTGAAAGGCTAAAATAAAGTCTTCTCCAGGCTGAACAACCGTAACTGTCTCAGCCTGTCCTCACAGGACAGGTGTTTCAGCACTTTGATCATTTTTGCATCCCTCCTGGCCCCTCTCCAACAGGTCTATGTCTTTCCAGTACTGAGAGCTCCAGAGCTGGATGCTGTACTCCAGCTGCAGTCTCACAAGAGCAGAGCAGAGGGGCAGAATCACCTCCCTCGACCTGCTGGCCATACTTCTTTTGATGCAGCCCAAGAAACAATTGGCCTTCTGGGCTGCAAGCGCACATTGCCAGGTCATGTCCAATATTTCATCCACCAGTACCATCAAGTCTTTCTCTCCAGGGCTGCTCTCAATCCCTTAATTCCCCAGCCTGTATTGATACTGGGAGTTGCCCTGACCTATGTGCAGGACCTTGCACTTGGTCTTGTTGAACCTCATGAGGTTTGCATGGGTCCACTTCTCAAGTTGTCCAGGTCACCCTGGATGGCACCCTGTCCCTCAGGCATGTCAACTGCACCAGTCAACTTGGTGTCATCCACAAACTTGCTGTGCACTCAATCCCACTGTCTCTGTCATTGATTAAGATATTAATCAGTACTGGTACCAGTATGGACCCCTGAGGGACACCACTTGTCACTGGTGTCCATCCAGACATCGATTTATTGATCACTACCCTCTGGATGCGACCATCCAGCCAGTTTGTCATCCACCAAACATCCACCCATCAAATCCATATCTCTCCAATTTAGAGAGAAGTATGTTGTGGGGAATCATGTCAAAGACTTTACAGAAATCCAGATAGACCTGTAGCCCTTCCTTTGTCCAGTGTTGTAGTTACTCCATCGTAGAAGGCCACTAGGTTGGTCAGGCAGGACTTGCCCTTGATGAAGCCATGTTGGCTCTCTCACATCATCTCCCTGTCATCCATGTGCTTTAGCATAGCTTCTAGGAGGTTCTGTTCCATGATCTTCCGAGGCACAGAGGTGAGGTTGACAGGTCAGTAGTTCCTGGGGTCCTCCTTTCTACCCATTCTAAAAATGGGTGTGATGTTTCCGCTTTTCGAGTCACCAGGGATTTCACCTGACTGCCATGACTTCTCAAATATAATGCAGAGAGGCTTGGTAACTACATCGGCCAATTCCCTGAGGACTGTGGGATGCATCTTGCCAGGTCCCATAGACTTATGTATGTTCAGGTTTCTCAAGTGGTCATAAACCCTATCTTCTCTTACAGTGGGAGGGACTTTGCTCCCTCAGTCCCTGTCTTGTGGTTCATCCACTCAAGAAGTGTGGGAAGAGAGCTTGCCAGTGAAGACTGAGGCAAAGAAGTTGTTGAGTACCTCAGCCTTCTCCTTGTCCATTGTTACCAGTTTACGAGTCTTGCTCATTGGGGGGGTACACTTTCGTTGACCTTCCTTTTCTGGTTGATACAGCTGTAGAAGCCTTTCTTGTCGTTCTTTGTGTCCTTTGCCAAGCTCAGCTCCAGCTTTGCCTTGACCTTCCTGACCCCATCTCTGCACAACAGGGCAGTGTTCCCATACTCTTCCCGGGATACCTGTCCCTGCTTCCACTGCCTGTGCTTTTCCTTCTTGCCCTTTAGTTTTGCCAGTGGGTCTCATCTGAGCCATGCTGGCCTCTTGCCTTCCTTATCCAATTTCTTGCACCTAGGGTTCATGAGCTCTTGTGCTCTATGGAAAGCATACTTAAAGGTCTGTCAGGTCTGTTCTGCTCCATTGCCCTTGAGGGAAGTTTCCCAGGGGGTCCTGTTGACTAACTCCTTGAAGAGCTTTCCTAAAATTCAGGGTCCTGACTTTACTCTTTGCCTGTCCCACATCCCTCAGGACTGTGAACTCCACAAGTGCAAGATCACTGCAGCCCAGGCTGCCTCCAGTCTTGATGTCACCAATTATCTCACTTGCCTTGGTGACCATCAGGTCCAGTATTGAATTCTCCCCGGTAGGGCTGTCTATTACCTGACTGAGGAAGTTATCCCCAATGCAATCCAGGAGTCTCTTGGATTACCTACAGCTCACTGTGCTACTTTTCCAGCAGATGTCATGGTGGTTGAAGTCCCCCAGCAGGACAAGAGCCTGTGAGTGTGATGCCTCCTGTAATTGGAGTAAGAAGGTTTTGTCAATAGTCTCCTCCTGCTTGGGCAGCCTGTAGCAGACACCAACCAAAGGTTTCCTCTGTTGCCTCAGTCTCTGATTCTTACCCATAAGCTTTCAACTTGCTTGTGGCTATTCTTCAGAGAGAGCTCTTCACCCTCTATCCCTCTCTTGATGTAGAGGGCAACCCCTACAGTTTTCCTTCCTTGCTTGTACTTTCTGAACAGCCAGTAGCCATCAATCACTGCACCCCAGTCATGGGATCTGTCCCACTAAGTTTCAGTAATGGCCACTACGTCATAGCCTTCTAACAGCATGGTGGCTTCCAACTCCACCTGTTTGTTGTCCATGTTGCATGCATTGAGCATGCTGCATACACATTCCAGGACGAAGGGATATTTTATATGCCAGAGACATGAACTGTATGGAGAGGGAAAGAGATCCTGGCCGTCTGGATCACGGGTAGGACACACAGGCAGTTCCAGCCTGTAGAAGACTGAATCCCTCTTCAAGGAGGACATCTCCCTCAGTGAGAACTGAATGTGACTTTGGATTCAGATTAGGGTTCTTTTTTCCTTGAAACAGTAGCAGTTTTCTTTAAATTTGAACAATGTCTAATTTAGAGAGTGAAAGGATAAAAAACATTTCCTTTCATAATATATTGCCTTAAAGATATGTAGATCAAAGGTATATAGACTGAAATTAAAGTAGTATGCAAACTGATGTCCCTTAGAAGCTTTTCCTGTGATGACTTTATTACAAACACAGATCCAAATCTATCAAGACACTGAGATTATGAAAATAAAACTAAATACATAGATAAATAAAGATAACCCCAGCTTGAAAAATTAATCTAACAAGAAATCTCAGTCTCTTCAGATCTTCATGTTTTTTTGATTTTCAGTAAAAAATCTTACTTATATTTCTCTAAGATTATTTGGTTTGTTCAGCCTTGAGAGGAGGAGACTGAAAGGAGACCCCGCCATGGTCTACAGCTTCCTCATAAGGGGAAGAGGAGGGGCAGGCACCAATCTCTTCTCTCTGGCAATCAGTGAAGGACCTGAGGAAATGGCAGGAAGATGTGCCAGGGAAGGTCTAGGTTGGATATTAGGAAAAGCTTCTTCACCCAGAGGGTGGCAGAGCACTGGAACAGGCTCTTTCAGGGAGGTAGTCATGGTACCAAGTCTGACAATATTCAAGAAGCATTTGAACAACACCCTCAGACGTATGGTGTGAACGCTGGGATTGTCCTATGCAGGGACAGGAGTTGGACTCGATGATCTTTGTGGGTTCCTTCCAACTCAGGATATTCTATGATTCTCCTTTTTTTACCCTATATTTACCTTAAAACCCAGCTCCCTGCTTTTTTTTTTTTTTTTTTTTTTTTGGGGGGGGGGGGGGGGTGCAGGCGGCTGCTTATAATCCCAAATTCTGACATAAATAGTCTTTTTCTGCCCAGTACTATATTAACATGTTTTTCAGTCTGTCAGCACTGCATTGTGAACATATTTGGTTGCAGAGGTAGATTGTAGAGTTGTCTCCCTATTTGTCTCAGCATTACAGACTTTATCTTCAGTCAATACAATTTATAACACACGTATAATATTATAATATTTATTAGAGACTGTGCATATCTTCATCTTACCACCATGGTTAGAACTTACCTTAACAGTCACATAAACACAAAACTAGAGCCAGGAAAGAAGCTGCACTTTCCTGGTACGTAATTTCTCCGTCAGCAGCAAACTCTCACAAAACCTCCTAATTGGGAGTTAAATGATGTGGAGCATATCTCCATGAAACATTTAAAGTTAGAGAGTTAGTAGACCATATCCTCCACTAGCTAAAACTCAAAATAAGCCTAGTGAAACTGAAGGAATAAGGATTGCTGACAGCTGCAGATAAAGCCTGTTCAGATGCTTGCTTCAAGACATGCCCATATTTTTTCTTAACATTTTGGCAAAAATGAGGTAAAGAGGCCATATAAACCAGGAAAGATCTCCAAGATTCCAATGTACCAAATAATTTTATTTCACTGTGGCAGACAAGAAGTCGAAGTACAAACTGGGTTTTAGAGTTGCATCCATCTAGGCATGCTGGACATTAACTCCAGTTTTACATATCTTTATGTTTCTTGTATTTACTTCTCTCACATAATTTTTGCAATCTTCATCTGTTGAACTCATTTTCTGTTTGGTAACTTGTATGATGTGTTGCCTCCTTAGCTAAACATACAGATAAAATACAAAGTTGAGAGGAATAATATAACTAAGGTTATTATTATCTAATAATGAGTCACAGTTATGTGAAATACAGGGCCATGGAGGCATCAGCTACATATAAGTCAGGAAGGCAAATACAATCTTGGGCTTCAGCACACTAAGAAAACCAAAACTCTCCCTCCATCTCTCCCTCATGATAAAGACCAATAATCATGTGGTAGAATACAATATGCCACATTACTTGACAAATCCACCAGAAGGACTGACCCTTGCACAGCACTTTGATAAATCATTCATGAATAGATTTTCTTTCACCTTTGCATGTGTATTGGAGAGGAGAGGAGAGGAGAGGAGAGGAGAGGAGAGGAGAGGAGAGGAGAGGAGAGGAGAGGAGAGGAGAGGAGAGGAGAGGAGAGGAGAGGAGAGGAGAGGAGAGGAGAGGAGAGGAGGAGGAAAGAAAGGAAATGACAAAATGCAAATGTCATACCAGGAACAACATAAATGAAAATACTGGTGCATGGAGAGCTAAAATTCCCCAGCCTGCTTTCCCAATTTCTTTAGAGGCTATGCGTGCATTTGTGAAGGTGTGTCTGTTTGCTGCCTTTTTCACCTGATATATTGACAGAAATGCCTGCATCCTGTCCACTTTCCATCAAGCATTTGACTGAGGAAATAGTACCTCTTCACTTACAGGCATTCAAACATATGTTCCAGAGTGCAATGTGATGTCGTGTGCACTATGGGGACAACAGAACAATCTCCGTTTCCTGAAAATGTTGGTCAATATGACTTAACTTTCAGTTAGCAACCTGATAAAGGGGGTTATTTCTTGTACAAAACTGAAGACTGGCAGGAGATCACCTATGGGATTAGGCTTTGAGCATGTGACAAAGTCAAAAATCTGTCCAGATGATGGCTATGGCTAATTTCAGCAAGGAACACAAGGAGGGTTGATGCAGAATCCTTGTGTACAGCACTCTGTTGTGCAGGGTTTTGTTTGGGTTAATGTCATACTAGATGTGCTCACGGATTCACCTGAGAAAGGTGCCTGGGAAATTAGCAGAGGCTGCAGAACCTATATGCTGTTCTCAGAGTTCTTCCTCTGCCAAAACTTGCTGAAATAAAGCTTACCTCCAAAGATCCCAAGTCCATGAGAAGAAACTTTGGACCAGGTTTGCAATGCACTTATCCTGGAAGGAAGAGCAGCTGCCAAGAGCTCCCTGTTTCAACATACATCAGTAAGAAGCAGCAGTGCTTGGTCTCTCCCACAGACAGGCCTGAGGGAGCATCCTCACATCTGAATTAGGCCCATCATTTTTATTCTGACTATAGTTTGCACTGGATTTTGCTTCTCGGTATTTCACTTTGAAGCCCATCCTTGTGATTTTGTGTAAACAATTGTTTACTTTCTGTGCCAAGAATATGCTATGGTATTTCCGAGAAATGCACCCTTCAATACATGTCTTGAAAAATAAAACAGCTGAGAAAGGGCATGGAAGATATCTGGATTCAGATCTGGATTTCTCTCCATAGCTACAACTGATGAGTGACAGTGGAAAACATGTCTATGAGAAAGTAGCCTTATTTCTGACAGTGACAAGTTCTGATGCACCATATGGGTTTTAATCCTGTTCAAGTTTTGGATCTCCCAAAATAACCTCTTAAACACACTAGTTTTGACCTGGTGAGTCAAAGAGAAAACTGCAGAAGAACTGACCAAATACTGAAGAAACAATTTTGAAATTAAGATTTAAGAATTAACAAAAAAGAGTCTACAAAGCAAAAGAAAAAATTGACGTTTAGGCTGAATTCACGAAGGAGGAATAGCAGCTCAACAGAAATACCAGGAATGAAGACATGAAAGTAGGAAGATAAGCAAAGGTCTCAAAGTCACGGACAAGAAATAACATTATCCTAGTGTGCACAGATGGCAAGACACAGCACAAGGGCTTCTTCAGACAACCAAAATACTCTCAGAAGGAAGAATGGGGAAGAAAGGGCAGGAGAGCTGAAAGTGTCCTCATGATTCATGATGACTGGAAAGTACACGATTAAAAAAAAGCACTACTTCTTTAACAGCTCAAAGAGGAGCTCATTAATTTCTCTCAGAACAGTAGTACATTGTGAGGGCTGACGACAGTATATTCATTCAGTTTCAGGGCGAAAAAAATCCTGAACAGCAGTTCCATAAACATCGGACCTAATGAAGTTTAGTTTCCTGGAGGGTTCTGTCTTCTTGGTCCCCTGAATCTTTAATGAAGTTACACTAAATGGAGTTTTAATTGAACTACACTAATATTATTCATCTAAGCTAAGAATGTTATGAATGTGCCAGCTTTCAGTCAGTATATACATCTTAGTAGACATCACAAAATTCACCCATCAGGTGAGAGGTCTTTTTAAGGTGTGGGGCAATGAAGCCTTGTTTCCAGCTGTCCTGGTTTTGTTAAAAACAAGTTTCTCTTTTAATGATTTTTTTTCTGTCAGCTAAAGCCTTCTTACTAACTGCACTTTCCTGAAAGTTAGCTACATGTTTTGGTAGACATAGGAATGTTATGCAAGGTCATTGGTATCAATACATCCCGCAAAATGTGCAAGCAGGAGGTGACTGAAACTGAACCAACTGATTACTCCATCCCATTCACGTGATACTTTATATAAAAGCAGGAGACCACGAGGATCTCATCCCTTTTTCCTTATGGCTGACATTAGGAGAGGACCTTGTGAGTTGTCCCTGCGAACTGAGGCCTAGTGACAGACTGAATCCAGTTCTGGTTGGCTGCAGAATCCAGTCCAGGACTTCCAGGTGCCAGCCCTACATCAGCTGGAGCAATTGCCAGGACTTTCAAGATTGGTTTTGTATATTTTGTATTATTTTCTCTATTTTTATTAGTAGCATTAGTAAAACATTTTTAATTTTTCCAACTCTCTTCTCTCTGTCCTTCTTCTGCTTCCAATCGCCTGTCCTTAGTGGGAAGGGGGGAGAGGGAGGGACCAAAGAGGAAAAGGCGGGGTGAGAGGGGGTTAACAATACATCTGCTACTGTTTATTGTCACCCTGCAATCAAACCTTTGACACCAACATATAAGCAATTTGATGTTAAGTTCTCATGTAGATTCCCTGTGCAATAAGGGGTAAATTAATACTGATGCTTCTCCTGCAGTGGAAATTCTTTAACAGAGAAATCTTGATAAAGTTTCTTTCTTTTACTTGGCTAACTTATTTCTGTAGCCTTACAGAAGCTTGTGGAAACTTGAGACATCTAGCCATCTACCAAATTGGATTGAAATTGGCCAAAGGTCCAGAAAATGTTCTGGGGAACAGACAAATGTTTACATCAGGGAACAGATTATTATTGGATAACACATGTTGCATAATAAGAGGTAATTGTTTAAAAAGGGGATCTTTTCTACTAACTTCTGGTGGTAAAGGTTGGAGTGATTTGATTGACCAGGAATATTTCTCTTTTCTGGACACACTGACAAGGCTTTGGCAAGTGCCTTTAGTAAAGGAGAGGACATGTCTGTGAATATTAACTTGCTGTTTCTGGAAAATACTCTTTCTGCAGACACAGGTTGCCGTGTGTTCGGCAAGGCCAGAAAACACAATCAATTTTTGAATATTCATAGGGTCAAACATTTGCATATCTGGCATATTACTCCAGAGAGAGGGAAAAAAAAAAGAAGTGAAAGCATTTGGAGGAGAACCAAAACTGCAGGACAAGAATGGGGTGTGTATAATTTGCCTCTGGATTCCCACCCTCTAGATTTGATTAAGCATTTAATTACTGCTTAATTCCAGAATCAATAAGTATGGTCTCAGTTCTCTACGATTTCCATTTGCTGCTTTTGCTATAAATGCACATTGGCCTTCATTCATATGATAGCACAGATCTATCCTCACTCTTCCCTGATATTTACTTCTTACAAAATAGAAACTCTTCATGTCTACAATATTCCTAGTTCAGTTTACACTGGAACATCTCTGGAGTCAGTTTATCACCCACAGATGATAACAAGTGAAAGGTATGGCATGGATGTCTCATTTAACTTAATGTGCTGCCAGCCCCTCTGGACATTTTGCCCAGGATAAATCAGATAGTACATCTTCTACCAGCAATGGCTAATGACTGCTTTTTAACACACTATTAAGTAGTTTGGAATGCATATAGAACCAAGGTATATCTCAAGGATTTCTCTCTGCTGCCAGACTGTACGTTTACCAGAGTGACCACACTAATTTTGGAAGTCTTCCTTTTCTTTACAGATTTGCCACTACTTTCCTCCATGTCTTTGCTTGTGCATTTATGTGCATGCATCTATTAGATATGATATGGTATGATGTGATATGATTAGCATATTCTCAAAGGTGCCTGGTCCTAACTTCACCAAATTGCCTTTTTGCCATATGTCCTTGCATCCTGGTACAATTCTGGACAGGGCCCATCATTATGGCACTTGTGTCTCTCGTCTCACATTGATGCCCTGAGTATGAATCCGGTTTCTGTCGTGTTGCTGCCCAGAAGTGGGTGGTACTCTCATCCAGAAGGGCCAATGTGAGCTATCCCATTAGCAATCAACTGCATTTGCCCGCTGTCTCAGAATGCTTTTATTGCACTTTGCCTCACCTATCCACATACTGCCAGTACAATTTATGTCTTAGCAATCACCTGGGCTGCATTGGGCAGAGTGTTGCCAGCTGGTTGAGGAGACATCCTTCCCCTCAGCACTGGTGAGGCACACCCGGGGTGCGTGTGTAGTTCTGGGCTCTGTACAAGAGAGTTATGGAGATGGTAGGGCAAGTCCAGCAAACAGCCACAGGAATAATTAAGGGATTGAAGGATCTCTCAGGTAAGGAGAGGCTGAGACAGCTGTGATTGGTTAGCTCAAAGAAGAGAAGGCTCATGAGGTGCCTTAGCCTTTTGTGTAACATAGTTTATTTTCTTGCTGTTTTTAATGTTCCAGGGGGGTTCAAAACTGCTTATTGTAAGGTATGCCTGAGATATCACAGAGGAACAATATATCTTATACATGCCTTGTTCTCACAATATTCTGTAAGTACCTTCTGCTATTCACCCTGTTATTCACACTTTTTAGATTCTGATCTTTTCAGTAGAGTATTTGTTGGACCATAGCATCCACATTCTTGGTGCAGGTCATTGCTCCACTTCTGGAGATTCCACAGATGTCCCCTTGGCCTGCACTTCTACCAGCAATGACAAGTGGCTGTTTTGATTTGACCCCTGCCTGGTCTACCTAGACTGTAGTTTGTGTCATGCTCTCCCAAAACTGCAAGCACTTTTCTAGGCACTCTTCCTTCAAGGTCTGCCAGCACTATTGGCTTTTCTGCCTTAAGGCTCTCACACAAATTATTCTGAAGACTGTTGTAAAATTATGTACTGTTCAAACATTTTACTGAGTCATGATTGATGTACAAACACAGAATATTTAAATATTATTGTATAGTTGTATATATTACTGTATATATTGTTATAACTGCTATTTGCCTGTTAACAACCACTTTTCTGATCAGCTGAATCAGCTATGGGAGGTTTTGTGCTAGAAATTACAATTCTAGTGTCAGAGGTCTGCAGATATCTAAGCATTTCTTGGGCAGTGTGACATTCAAGTGAATATACATGGTTTGGGAGGCCTGAAAATAAGAAAGGGACTAGAGGTAAAAAAGAAGGCTCTGATTTAGATGAAGGACCAAAACCTAACCCACACTTACTCTAAGAATGGACACAGCACTTTGATTGAAATAGGGAGGTCCTGAGAGAGGACTGAATTTTGATGCAACAGTCTGCCTAAGAGTGACATGTTGTTTAGTAGCTTCTAAATTAGTTGTGAAAGTTTGTTGTGAGAGGAAATACTCTTTAAACTGGATCTCAGCTCATGAAGTAAAACTGTAGTCATTCTAACATCAAGACCCAGCTCAGTAAAAGGAAAGTTTTAAACAGATGGAATTGAATCTTAAACCAAAACCAAAACCAAACCCAACAGCTTTCTGCTTTGCCTGCATGTTGTTAGGCAGGATGAAAGCAGGCTTGTCCCAAGCCCCAGTGCTCCACCAACAGCTTCCAGAACCACCTGGAGCTCCTGCTGCCACCACAAAACACTGTTGGTTACCAAGGAGCAAAACCTCACTGCTATCTACATCAGTGCTATCAGAAGTTTTTCTTGTTTAAACTGAAACAAAAAAATGGACACATCTCCTTCCCACACAGGTGCTTTGTTAAGAGCCATGTTAGTAAAAGTTCAACACTGATCCTAAGATTAGACATCCAAAGGGGAGCAACAAAAGGAGAACCAAACTATGAAGTAAACTACATGGTATTTTCACCACAGATATTTCCACCCTTGGAAAAGAGACTGTAAACCCTAACAGTGTGTCTCATAATACATATCAAATTTTCCATTGCTTTGTGATAGTGATGTGTGACAGAGGGAAAGCTTTGGCAATGTTGTGAGAATAATGAATATATTTTATGATCTACTCTTACTGGATTACTTAAACAAGGAGAAGCTTTCTTCCAATTCTGGATTTGGGAATTTTTCTTGAATATAGTATAAACCACTGACATTGCTAGTAAGAGAACTTATAAACCAGCATGTACCTCTGAGATCTTAAAACTCAAGTTTCTGCATTATTTTTTTTTCTTTTCCTTTTTTGACGTCAAAAGATGATATAAATAGAAAAGCCCTAAGGACACACAAATTGAAAATGAACCTTCTAATACTAAGTCTTTAGAAAACTGTTCCCTACAAGCAGATGGGCCCCAACTTGCAGCAAATTGAACAAATAAAGAATAATTTATCTTTAGGTGCAATAAGCATCATACTAAGTTTGCCAAAGGCTGGATAATTCCATAAAGCTGCTCAAAAAGAAGCCAGAAGAGATTAGAAATGAAAGGTCTCACAACACCACCCTGAGTACTCAGCTCTTAATCAGGTTATCAGACAGCAGGGCTTTTCTTAATTGATATAGCTTTTTATCAAATGACGGTGTTATCTCATTGGTGAGGTCATAAAATATGAGTCACACACAGTCAATAGGATATCTAGCACAAAGGCAATGCTATGTATTTTAGCGGCTAAAGATACTGTAGGTATTGTAGGAGCTGTTCACTTAATAGCAACTGGTGAATGTTGTGGCCTTCTTCGACCTTCCAAAAAAGCTGGTTTAACCTCATTTTAAACTATGTCTGCTGTTCATAGTAATTCTGCTAACCACGATTTGACATTGTTGCCTTGGCAATGCTGTGTGGTATTTTGAACCCAGGGCCTAAATAACTATAATTTCACTGATTTTCATTTGCCACACAGCTGAGATTTTGATTTAGCTTAGCTGAATGTGTTCTCTGTGTTAAACTTGCAACCAAATCACTTATATTAGATAAAGAAAAATTAACGTTATTAATAAGTATTTTACAGATTTACTAAAATTTTATCTTCAGAATGGCTGCCAGTCAGCACTGGATTTCTTATCTTGGAGATCTGGCTGTGATGACTCCTAGTTTCACAACTGAACTCTCATATGACTTTTGGCACGCCTCTGGCTTTGATTTTCTACAACTCTTAGGTACCTAACCTTTTGGTGTTGTACTTCTGCATGAAAACCAGTGCCTTGGAGTATTCTTAGCTTCATTTTTTGTTTTCTGTAAACTAGGAGAGAATGAATCCATAAACAAAACCAAGGCTAACACTTAGGAGAATCCTAACAAATCCCACTCATAAAAAACCCACTTCTATACTAGTCTGATCACCTAGCTTCTAATGCTTCAAGTCAGAAAACATAATGCACTGTGTTACAAGAGCCAGTCACAAGATCAGGATGCAGATAATTTTCTTTCTAAAATTATTTTTTAAACCAAAAATCTTTATGTTGATTAACACATCTTGCATACATATTACATTTTTTTTGTTTCACATTCAAGCCCTTCATAATGCTTTTAAACATAGAATTATGCAAATATAAAAGGCAGAAATAAAGGGGATCTTTCTTATCATAGATAGTCTCAAGTTGAAAGGAACCCATCAGGACCATCAAGTACAACTTATCTGTGTCTAATTCATTGGTCATGGTAGTTAGACACCCATCTTTCAGGAATTAATTTCAACCTTACAAATACACAAAATGGCAGAAGTACCCAACTAGTTGGTACAGTGTGCTGAGTTTCTTTGTACAGCATCCCTAGGACACAGAGTACGCAGCAAGTCAGTTTCAGCAGTTTCACTGTTTCATTGCAAACACCATCAGGGCTTGGTTTACCAGGCACACTGAGATTATGACTTCTCCCACCTTTCTTCCTACTTCGCTACTTAATGCAATAGACTAGTCAGCCACATCAAGTGTAATGTTTTGTTTTATGCCAGAAATGGTGTTAAACATTACGTCCAAAGGATAAATAACTTTTTGTTCTGTTAAAAAGGAGCAACAGCAGTAGGGAAATGCTTTCGAGCAGCAATGAAAAAAGAATGACCAGAGAACAGAAGGTAACACCTGGATAATCTCAAGTTACACAGGTTTATCCTGATAATGAAGTACAGATACTGAATGGCTCTTAGAAACCTATTTACATTTTGGTGAGGTCTTCAATCTTGTCTTCACACATGTCATCTTTGATCAATAGGATGCTGTATCTGACTGTGAACTTTTCTCATCACTAAAAATAAAGCCTAAATCCACTGTCAGGTATGAACATTGCAGGTATCTCAAGCCTGAAATTGACCTGGAGCAGTAAAATGAACATACTCATTAAGGAAAAAATAATTTCCTTTTGTTTTCAGGTCAGCTTGCAGGTAAATTAAAGAACTCAAGCTAAGAAACCGAAGAAGACAAATAAAGTCACAAGTAAATGACTGGGAATGATAACTGCTCATTTGAAAACTGCTGTATTATTGAGTTGGTATGTTTTAACTATCTGTAGCCACTAGAAAAAACCTACGGGTATGTGCACTGTAAAGCAAATAGGATCTTACAAAATATCTCTTTATTTGCTACCTCATGTCTCATGTACTTTATAATGAAAATTACCCAAACTTTGTTGAGTAAAGCAACATATGTTTCTTTACAAATGGTGATTCAGAGCAACAAGCTGTTGTAAGAATCTATAGGATCTCACTTTCACATTGCTTCAAATATTTACCCGTACTTTGACCAAAAAGAAATGGGGATTTCCAGGCAGAGAGATACTGCAATAAACAAGACCATGTTTAATGGCTCAGTGTGTTTGCCACCTGGACAAAATCCACCAATGGATTTGAACAGCCCTTAATTACAGTTCAGCCGAAAGACTAATAGGGCTCTGCAGGCCAACAAAAGTTGGTAGATGGGCAGTCTGCCAAAAAATTCAATGCAGAAAAAAAAAAAAAAAAAAGTCGAAAATATATATTGGCTGGTCTAATTATACCACATCCCTGGTGCCATGAACCTAGGACGTCAGATGTTAGTTCCTCCCTTACAAGAAATCTAACTGAGTTACTCATTCCTAAGTCCTAGTTTCAATCGCTCACTCATGTTGCATATATGCCAGCTTGCTTCTAGGCTCTTTTTGGGAACAAAGTAACTCCACCCAGGGTGAAACTTGGGTACCTCCATTTGGGAACCTCCCTCCCAAGGCAGAATGGAGAAGCCTGTGTTCTGATCAGCTCCCTCTGACCCACATGGTCCTTTAGCATTATCTGACCAAGTCTTAAATCATCACATGTCCTAGTCCCATGCCCAAAGTTCACAACTCAAGTGTTTGGCATAATGTTTTAAATATCCCTCTCCTCTCATTTATTTGTGCACTTTAGACTGAAAAAGGCCCAAATTAAACACAGAATAATGGTATTTTAGTGCCATAGAAGCCCCACATAGCACCCAGAGGAAATCCAGGTCAAGAGCTTCCCAACATGAGTGCAGCCAGCCTGCTCCAGAGGAAACTAACCTTGGTGGTCAGAGGTTGTTCAGATGATGTCTCTAGCTGTGAAGGCTCCTCTGTAACAATCACACAGCTAAAACTTGGCATCTCATATTAGCATTTGATTTTATAAAGCCAAATACTTTACTTTTTTTATATATTAAACTCTACAGTTTTAAACGTGCACACACACGCACACTTACAAGCCTATAATATATTAGACCTCTGAAATTGTTTTACACTGAAGTCGAACATACTTTCATTCCTTCAAGCATACTTAGAAAATACTTTTTGTATGTTTCAAATTGTGAGGTTTTTGTTTCTTCCTTTGACTTCTTGCCCTTCTATTCTGCATCTTCAAGCCCTTCTTCTCTTTAGGACAAATATAATAGTAAGAACTCAGAGGTTCTTTTACTTTCATATTTTCCTTTGTACTTTTGGGTTACACTTCTGCTCAGTGTTGGCATAGTGATGTGGCAGAGAAGGAGTTTCACTTTCTTTCTGAAAGTTCTGATAAATGGCAAATGGAAAAATCAATAAAGAAACCACCTCACATATAATTCATTTTAGAATAATTGGTGGAAAATGGCTTCTTTTTTTTTTTAATAATGTAATTAAAGACACTGGAATTTGTTTATGGTTTAGTAGAAAACTGGAACTAACTCTGTTTTGAGATAAGAAGAACCTCTCCCACCCCCCCCCCCCCCTTTTTTTTTTCTGTGGGGTTGGTGCCTAAGAGGTGGATATGTTCAGTTGTCATTCACAAGCCTCTGCAATATTGGGAGCTGTGGAGGTCAAATCCCAGCTATGGGACATTTTCAGCCTTTCCACCAGTTGTGGGCACTCATTTAGTGTCATATGGTCATGCACATGAGAAGAATTGATTCCATCAATACTATGCGTGACTTTAACCAGGCATCCAGAAAATGCTACCTATTCTGTTCAAAGTGTGGTGAGCTCATTACCTTCTCAACCCATACCATCTGATCCTGTGAAAAGTACTGTGTAGATGTCCCCCCTCACATGGTTTCCCTAAGCAGGTATTTTCTCTGATGTGTCTCAGAGCAGACTATTATTGCTGATACTCCCCCCTTGCTACCAGGAAGAGGCTGAATGGGCACACAAAAAGTAGTCCGAGTTGCATTCCTTTCACCATATCACTTGTTTGGTCAGACTATGGTGCAAGAGACAGACAATGTGGGTAATAAAATCATGTAAGTAGCAAAGGGAAGTAAAGGCTGGGGTGGGGGAGGGAGGAGGGTAATGCAGGCTGTTTTTTTAATCAGTTCATCTAGCCAGGGGCATCAGATAAACATAATCATCAACACAGAGGTTTGTTGAGCTGGAACATCACCCAGACTTGTTTTTTGGCACTAGTACAGGAAGAAGTCAGATTGTCTCACTCAGTAACTTTGAATGGGTTGCTATTTCTCTGATTATTAACTAGCATCAGAGAGCTGCTAAATCAGTAAATTGTTAGCATAGCTGGGTCTGAATTCAGCAAGCTTGACTTGCTCATCCGGTTAGTGTTGCACGTGCTTTGACATCAACTTCAGCAAGGAAGAGGATCTCAACCAGGAACTCAGGAACTGCTATAACCAATTTTCCCTTGAAATCAGATTAGCAAGTCAGAAATGTCAAGTGATAAGACTTCGCTTCACAGACTTCCTTTAGCAGTCCTGAGCCTGTGATATCAGGAGGACACAGGCCTTCATGTCTATCCAAACAGGTAAAAAAGTTGATTCACTGTCATCATGAAAGTATAATTTTAACCTAACCTTTAGCAAGCTGTAGAATATCATTAGAGATGTGTTAGAATCAGGCACATACCTTCCAAATTAAAAAAAAAAAAGAAAAAAAAAAAAAGGTATAATGTGCTTGGAGGAAATGTTCTCTCCAAATCTGGATGAAAATACATAGGGGAGGGAATCAATGTCTTTGCTTGCTGGTTTTGACAACAAGGCTCTTTGCAGGCAAAAAGTGAGCCTTCCAAGCAAGCAGATGGAGAACTGTTTCTTTTCACTGAGGTGTGGGGAGAGAAGGGGAGGGCTTCTTTTGGGGAGTGGACATGTAGCTAGAAAGTCTTTTAAGTAAATTATGCTGACATAATGTTCCTGACCTGTTCTTCTAGTAGCAGCCCTTGTATTGGTAGAAATCTAGCAACTTGGAGATGCTCAGCAAGAGTCTCATGAAGGCCCATGTTTTGAGTTGTGGTATGCTGACTACGTAGCTGCACACCGGCATCACACCTGCATAATATATTCTTTGAAGAGCCAGATACACTGAAGCCTGTGGTTTTTCATCAAGCAGGCATGAAAGTTACACTGAGGAAAAGGTATTTGGTGAACAGGGCAGTTTCTCTTCTAAAAGTAACAGAACAGTTTCCCTTTCTTTGTCTCTGTTGAACTATTATGATAATGGCCCATCTCAGTCTCGACATCCCTTTTTTGGGCTGGAACTCCACAATGAAAATTTAGAGTGAAAGCAGGAGGATTCTATAAACAATTTAGGAACCTGCAAGGATCCAAACTGCTCCCAACCAAAGAGAGAGTTGTCAACCTAAGAATTTTCATCCTTATGTCTGCTTTTCCATCTTTCTCAAAAAAAATTACCTTAGAAATATCCTCAGATCATTGCCATTACAAAAACTTTACTGCTACGTCTTGAAACTTCTGTATATAGCAAAAAGTCAATAATAGCAATTCCAAAATGTAGGATTTTTCTACCACAGGCATCACATCAAAACCTCGAGCATCTATAAAACTGGATAGGTTATTTTCCAAAAAGTGGTTTACAGAAGGGTTTTCACATGCATTCTGTTTTACATTGGTCTACCCAAAATGGAAACAAGAATTACACAGAGGAGGTGAAAAACTCAAGAGTGTGAAATACACTTAACTGAGTCTCTTAAATCCAGCACTTAGTTTCTTGGTCTTCCTCTATTAACAGTGGACAGAGGTACCATCAGGAGGTCATTCAGCATACCTAAAATCCAAGTGGAACATGTAGTATAGCTGCACCTGAAGTTACCATTCTCTAGCAAACCCTAATAAAGCAGCATTCAGAAGTAGCTTCTGACACCTGACCCAGAAAGATCAGTGTTGCTCCTTTGACTGGATCAATTTTAAATCAAAAGAAACAACACATTATACTGCTGGAAAAATGGAGCTGAGCCCTGTACATCCACTATTTTCATGCACAAGCTCTAATTAGGGCTGTGATCTGTCATCAGTGTGGTGGGTCATTACCCACAGACATGGTGTTTCTTCTGCCAATATTTGTTCAAGTCTGCAAATAAGTGGATTACCTGCATGTAAGAAAAGAAAAGTTTTAAAAAAAAGAGACAAGAAAAGAGAAAAAAGAAAAAGGAAAAAAAGAAAAGAGCAAAAAGAAATAAAAAAAAAGAAAAAAGAAAAAAAAAGAAAGAAAAAAGAAAAAATTTTGCACTTCAAAACTAATTAGGTGAAAGGGGTGGAGTAATGGAGGATTTTACAAGTCTATAAAAGAAAAATAACTATCACCTTAACTCCTGCACATTAGCTTTACATATTTGCTTTTAGTTTTTATCTGCATCCTGTTAATATGAAAACACAAGCCACTTGCATTAGTTTTGTTCCCAAAGGAATTTATTTCAAAGTAAACTATATTCCTGCTTCTTTTACCTTGTTTTCTTCTATATCCATATTTTTCATTTAAAAAATTATGAAATGTATTATTCTTATTTAATTTATTTTAAACCAGGCAACTTTCTGCTGATATTTTCTCAGCTAATGCCAACCTCTTTTTCTCCTCTTCCTTATAAGTCCCTTTTTCTTTTTATGAGCTTCTGGCTTGCTTTCTTCTGATACACATATACCTATCTTAAGCCCTTTATTGTAACATTTATGGATTTCATATATGTTTAGAGATATCTTGCAGTGCGATCTAGTTACCATGAAGAAAGCCAGGAAAGATACGTGACAATACTTGACTCCTACATTTGTGACATATACTTCATACTCAGAACTCTAAACATTTTCTTCTGTAATTAGATCTGAAATATCCAATCCTTTTTTTTTTTTTTTTCCCCTTTTAATGAGAAATATGTTGTGTAACTGGGCTCCAGAAAAGAACACATAAACTTAATATGCAAGGCTTATGCCCGGGAGCAATTAGCTGAATATCAGTCTCAAGCCAGTAACAAATGCAGCTGGTTGTTAGCCAAAGATCTGTTATTTTGAAATATTTAAAGACATGTAAGTGTGAAGGGCAAGAATAATTTGGAGCAAGACCTGCTTAAATATTAGTAATCTACCATCTTTAGGAATTAATCATAAACTCTCCCTAACACTAGAATATTTCCTTCTTTACAGTGTGGGAAGGGTTGAGTAGGATATTAATAAGGAGAGAAAATCTGGGAAATTATGCAAACTAGTGGATGCAGCCACACTAGGAGACCTGCAGTCCCTCCTAAATTCCACCACACTTATGTGAGGGCAAAGAACAAGCTACGACCACCCATTCTCAGTATTCACATCTATTCAGAGTGTGAGCTGGACTACGAAGGGACCAAATTTCTCTCTACATGTGTGTGGTGGTCAGCATTATGGAGTTCTAACCTGAAGGTCTTTAAATTGATAATAACAAAAAAAATCACATACTGTCACCCTTTTTACCTGATCTGAACTCTGTTCTGTTCCAATTGCTATTTCAGATTGCCACCCAGCAAGATCCAAGAGCTTTTCACAGCTTCTCCAAAAGAATTTCACGTGTTTGCTACAAATCAAAAGTGTCATGCTATTAAAACACATTCACAACTCTTCAAATTACCTTACATGGAAAGCCAGTAATTTCATTTTCATTGTAGCTTTTTAACTCTTTTTTTTTTTTCAGTCTGACATCCTAGCATTTTTCTGTTATCTCACTTAAATTCTATCCTATAAAAGTAGCTAGTTTCCTGCTGTTTTCATTGCTGCTAAATTCTTCTCTTTCTTTTTACTCCTTCAGTGCAGTCACTGCTTCCTTCCTCCCTCCCACCTCCTAGCTATCTTCGCCTCAGCCCAACACCCTCCATGCTCCTGTGATTTCTGCAAACAGGCATTGGAAATGCCTGGGAGCCTGGGATCAAGTTCCCAGCCTGCACTGAGAAGACCAAAAGACTTTATGATGAGATTGTTCTCTGCTCCAATTTTCATTTTTCCTGTTGGCACAGCAAACTTGTTGGGAACTGGTGGTCTATGCGGCACTGTCGAATCTGCTTTTAAGAGCATTATTGGAGGAAAAAAAGGTCATTATAAAGACCATAATCCGCTCAACATTGGTCTCTGTTGACATGGCTGTTGAAGCAGCAATAAACAGTGGCTATCGGTGTGAGACCCAGTTGTGAGCCTCTTTCATCAGCACCATGATACAGTGAATAAGTCTTGAAGGAGGTCCTCCTGAAGAGCTGTTTCTAGAAATGGTTCATGTCTTGCCTAGCTCAGGTCTGTTATAACAGAGAAAGAAAAAAAAAAAGAGAAACATTTGCTGTGGATGACTGACTGAACACAAACAACTGGAGGGCAAAGAGGTTTAAAATACAGCTCATTTCCCTCCTTGACATAGTCCCAAGCTTAACTGCAACATCTTGGAGGCAAATGTTCAGAGGGGGCAGTCGTCTTACCTGCAGGGTATTTTCATTTTACACACAGTTTCATGAGTTTATTCTTTTATGAGCATCTTATGCAATGTCATAAGCCTGGCAGAACAAGCTGTGACAGGGTGTTTTGGTGTTTCAGTTTCACACTTGTTCCTTCCAATCGAAGGAATGCCACGAAGAGAACAGCTGTGGAGTGGCTGAACTGATCAGCCAATTTCACACACAGGTCAGCTTGCAGTGGACCTGGATAAATATCTGCAGTAATTCTTTGCTAATATTTAGTCAAAGGGCAGTTGCACTGTATCCTGCTTCCAATTTTTCTAGTCTTTGCATCTGTTTTCAACTAAGACTGTTTTCCCATACACTCTTATTTGTGTGCCATCCACAGCCTGTTTTGCTTTCTGTTGTTTTGTTCTTTGGTTGCAAGACCTTTCTGGCTGAGAGAAATGTTTTGCCCTGTAATTACATGTCTAGCAGAGCCAAGGTTTGGTCTGAGACACATATATATAGATATATAAAATAAGGACGGCAGTTCGGCTTCTCTTAATACGTTCATCACCTTCCATAGGAACTCACTCAAGACTGGCCGCAGGTCATCCAGTACCTTCTCCTTTTTTCTCAGTTCATTGTTCCTGTACTGGGGCATCTTTTCTCAATTCCTAGGTCTTCATTTTTACTAGACACATGGTCTGAGACAGGTATTATAAAATAACAGACCTTTGCCTACCATAAATGTGCAACATACAAAGCCCAGTCTGTAACCAAAAGTAAGAAGAAAGAGTGTTATCCAGATACAAACTTTCTCAGGCTTTTGGAAGATGTTAATTGTGGTCTCAGAGTTAATGTTCACATGTACATCCAAATCATCACAGAGGATGGCAGACAATCCTAGTTTAGCACGTCTTTTAAAGGTTAGCTCTAGTGGCTGTGTGCTCCTCTCTTACAGTACATCATGGACCAGACACTTAAATATATAGAGGGCTTAAGTGTGAGGCTGAAGGGTAGCACAACCTTTGTTCCGAAACTTCATTTAAGGGACCAATGTCATTCCCTATTTAAGGAGATCACATATTAGAAATACATATTTTTTTAAAACTAGGTATTCATATACACTGAATTTGGGATAAAGGAAAGAATTCCTATCCATATTAAAGCATTATATCTTCCTAGAGTTGTTTGAAAATCGTCCATACACTGATATAATAATAATTTCCCTCTGTAGAGGGGTTAAACATAAACTTAGTTCTATGTGCTTGTAAATCAAAGTCACTGGATTTATGCCCATTTATAAAAAATTTGAGCTGACCAATAGTTACTCTACCAGGTCTAACTTGTAACTGTAATTGAACTTTACCTCAAGTCCTTGTTTGACTTACTTTATTTTTTTTTCCTTTAAAAGAGACTTTTCCAGTATTTCCAAATGACTAATCTAAGCTATAAATATATTAATCTTATTTTTAAGTGTTACATTATTATACAATTACAAATAAAATGAAATATTGTCCACTGGATTTCGTCTAAGTCACTCTCTGTAAAAATTCAGCAATTGCTTTAGAGATGACAGCTTTTCAAAGGTTACTGTCTTTTGCTTTGCTGGCTGCAGAGCTAGTGCGGTGGTCAGATACCTCTGGAAGGCTAGTTATCAGAGGGGATATTATATGAAATGAGCAAATATCACAGGAAACAACTTCACAAAGTAGTCAGAGGGTCTGAGATGGCAGAAAAAGCCAGTGCTAGCTGGTCCAGTACACTGCTTTCCTTGCTTCAGCTAGTTAAGGGTCAGTAGTCAAACAGGGGATGAAAACAGAAACCTTAAGAGTTCTGCAATAAAACTTCTTCCAGCCCACCATTCATATGAAAAATTGCACCTTTAGCCACAACCATTGGTCATTAAATTCATGTGAATGCAGAATTTCCTCTTTAAGTGGTATTTGAAAATCAAATGAATTATGGTGAGAAGAGTAAAAGCTTCCTCTCTCATTTTCTGTCTCTACCAAACAGAAAAACGGCCTTTTTCCCCTTTGTGCCACAAAAGGAGCCTGTTTCATCCAAACTCTCCAGTTCCAACTCACTCAGCATCATCACTCTGTTCTCACATGAGCTTTGCTCCTTGAATACCTACTTCACTACTTGCCAGTACAGAAAAACAGCTAAAGAAAGACTCTGCTTTCCCAATTTGCAGAAAGTCTTGCTGCCTCACTGTAGCCCTGCTAGGAGACATAGTCAGGACTCATTAGCCAAATGTCTGCCAAACAAGTGGGAAATGGGACTTGGAACAAGGGTTGGTTTGGACTGAATTTCACTGGGACAGCACCAGAATATTTTCTGAATTTAAGGCGCTACTTTTCCAAGCAATGAAAATGAGTGATCTTGTCAACAGGAAATCTCACACTACAGGTAGTCGTGCTCTCAAACAGTCAAGCAAACCATCAGAAACCACAGGATAACTACACAGGTGTTTGATTTAATTAATTACAAGGACTACAGGGTCAATATATTTCATCACTTCTATCATAGATCTCACTACAGGTAAAGACAGAATACACTTCACAATCCAGGGTTTAAACCTGACCAAGGGTTTTGGTTCAAAATAAGAACTAAATTTCCTGACTGGAACGTGTTGACCTGTAAGTGAATGTAATTATGGAAAGAACCTGTGGCATGTACAGTGGCAAGACAAATTTCTGAGGACTCTGTTTATCTCCTGTTGTTGCTGCATCAAAGCTGTCAGCCAGAACATACCCTTTCAGTTGAGTTGCTCAGTCAAAAACAAAGCTTATGTGAATGTTCAGAGTCATTTCCAAGCACCTGTGACAGACAGAGTAACATTTGTCTCTTCTATTACATAAAAGATGCTGTCTGACACCCGCAGAAGCCATACATAAACTGGCACACTTAGCATATATGCTGGCTGAATGTGGTATTCAGCTCAGTATATTTAAACTCCTTATTGCTCCATAACACTCACCAGGAATAAATGATTCTATGTACATTTGATTGACCTGGAGATTCCGTCAGGTAAAAATGCAATTTTGTTTTTTGCAGTCATTGCAGAAACAAATAGATTTAATGTTGTAGTGCTTGACATGGGTTTTGGCTGAAAAAGGATTCCAAATTTGTCATCTGTATGGTTATGGGTTGTGTGGTTACTATCAAAAGAAAGCCTGCTAATAATCTGGCATAAGATGAAGTGGGAGTTCTGTACTTTGTTCTTACGGAACGTGAGAAGTTTCTTTTTAGATACCTGTCTGCACAGCACAGCTTATTATTAAACATACATTTCTGGGTGGAAACCGATCACTGGATGGTATTCTTTGTTATTGTTCTTGTTCTCCTATATAATTGTTTTAACAGGCTAGTCTTTGTTTTCACAGATGCTTGGCTCTAAGTTGTTCATTTAGTGCTTTGGCACCAGAGAGAACATCTTTTTAGCAGTGCTGTGCACTCTCTATGGCTGTGTACTTGCTAAAAACTTTGTTTAAAAAGACTGTCATGATATCAATCTGCTTTTCACTCTGACAGAAAATACTGACATATTCAAACAGCACAGATTTTGCACTAGTAATTAAGCAAATGGGAAACTGTTAATACAGGAATTCTATAAATGAATAGTTTATTAAACTAATATAGCAAGTTATTAGTATACATTGTACTAATATTGCAAATAATGTTAGTTCTTTGTATGAACATGTAAATTGGTATGTGCCTGGACACAGTCCATCTCATTCCTGATTTGGATAATGGCATTTCTTGATGATACCAACCTTAGATGGGTAACAAGTACCCTGGATCAAAAGAATTGACATCAAAATTATTGAGATAAACTGGAAAAAATATCTAAAATTAAGACCAGAACATAAAAACTATTTGAGCAGTTGATTTTGGGTTGCCAAAGGGAATTTAGGAATTGCAGAGGAAATTAGGTGTCAAAAGCCAGTCAGGAAAGTGGCATACAGTTTGCTATAAATTCCAGTTAGCATGTTAGTAAAACATCATTATCTTGCTTCCATTGAGTTATTCCCTATTTACCATTGAGTAAGTTTGCACTCTTATGTTTCCAGAGCACTGCTGCACAATCTTATGTTTGCTAGCTGCCTGGAATTTATACTGCAGCTTCATCTTTATTAGAAAAATTCTCAAATCAAACTCCAATCTGTAACTATCAGTAGTTCTTACATTGACTACTTTTCCTGCTAGCAATGGTAGAGTGTCAGGAATCACCATCAGACTTACGACTATCCTCAAATAAAACAGTCAAGTATACATTAATGAGACCCAAAGTGTTGAGGACATGAGGAACAACTGCCAGTAAGCTGGATAGCTGCTTAACTCTCTAAATATAGAATCAATTTGGTTGGAAGAGACCTTCAAGATCATCGAGTCCAACCATTAACCTAACTCTGGCACTAAACCATGTCCTTAAGAACCTCATCTACACATCTTTTGAACAGCTCCAGGAATGGTGATTCAACCACTTCCCCAGGCAGCCCGTTCCAGTGCTTGACAACTTAAAAGTGAAGAAATGGTTCCTAATACCCAATCTAAACCTTCCCTGGCCCAACTTGAGGCCATTTCCTCTCATCCTATCACTTGCTGCTTGGTTTCCAATATGCTCCATGCTACAACCTCCTTTCAGATAGTTGTAGACAGAGATAAGGTCTCCCTTCAGCCTCCTTTTCTCCAGGCTGAACAGCCCCAGCTCCCTCAGCCATTCCTCATAATACTTGTTCTCTAGACCCTTCACCAGCTTTGTTGCCCTTCTCTGACCTCTCTCCAGCACCTCAATGTCTTTCTTGTAGTGAGTGCCCCAAAACTAAACACAGTATTCGAGGTGTGGCATCACTAGTGGTGAGTACATATTACACCAAGTAATAAATACATTATTAATTGTAAGGGTAAAGCTTCTTCCAGATCAAAGATGTTATTTGCAGGTTATGGTAGTGACACATGAAGGAAGAACTCTGTTCATAACACCTTCAGTTCAACTCAATTGCAGCCCCTCTCAATTGCATTTCTAGAAGATGCTTTTTTAGCTCATCTCAACCAGTGTTGCAATACCTTCGAGAAACAGTGTGTGGTAAGCAAATCGATTTCATGATTGTGGCCAGACCTGAAGACACAACATTGCCATTCTGTAAGATACTGGTGACAACTATAATTCCTTCTTCTTTTCTTTCTTTATCTCCCCAAATTTGCATGCCTGCTGGGGCACATTCTGTGGCAGTACTTCCATCAAGGGTAGTTTTATTATTTTCAATTATTGAAATGAAGATAAAAAGCAGTGCAGAGGAGATCTTTATCAGGAGCTGTTTCTCCAATACTGTTTATCACACAGTTTCTTCCCTGATTCAAACAGGCACATATCAAGAAGGCTGCCAACAAAAGCATTGTCTCAGACATCCAGTGTTTCAACAAAACTGTTTTCACACTATGAACCGTGGCTCTGAGTTTGAAGTACCTTGTTTTCAGGGAATGGCAAAGGGAAAAGTGATTGAACTTGTGCACCCAGTGTCTGGGCACTTAAAACCACCATCTATGCCATAGCTTGGGACACCACCATTTGTTAGCACTTAAACTGCCACCCTGTGTTATTAAATACTGAGCTTTATTATACCAGTGTATAAGACAGTGGCGGGGTTTGTTGTGTATTTAAGATTTTGATGGAATTTGTCCTGGCTAATCCTAAATGTTCAAACTGTGCTGTGTAAAAGACTCATTGCTCTTTACCCAAGGGAAGTGTCCTTAGATCCATTTATTTAGTTATTCATTTACAATTCTGGCTCTGACCAGGTTTCTCAGGTGTTTCTACCCTATCCTTTATTTATCAAGGTGGGAAACAGCAAAAATCACCATCCCTTCAATGCCTCTGATTTTTAAACTTCTAAGCTAGCAGTCAACTGTGCGTATCTATTTTTATTTACCACACACAAAAAAAACCAAAACCAAAACCAAAAACCAACCACCTTTTGCTTTTTAGATGTATAAGAGACTTATATTCCAAACCCATGGAATTTTGCCCTAGCTTCTCTAGTGGAAAAGTAGATTGTCAAAGTAGATTGCTCATCGAGGTGGATCATCTCCCAGGAACACTGAATCTAATGGATTGCACATCATACAGATAACCATTACTTCCTGTAGACTTGAGAGCAGGCTGAGCAAAGATTTTGGTTTTGGCTTTGAGACAGCAGAGTAAGTTCTGTGAATATCTGCAAAGGAATCCTTCAGTGGACAAAGTTTATTTGAATTATCAGAAGATTTTATGGGTCAGATACACCAAAACTTGTTTCTACTAGCTAAGAATCCAGGCTACTATAATGTTGCATGACAGAAAATGTACAAAATTTGCATTATGAACTCTTAATAATACTTATAAGTTCAGCTTGGAACCACTAGAGGGTAAAGTGATTGCAGTAAGAAAATGTATTTTATTCCCTCAACGAATGTAATAACTGTAAATACAATGAATTCATGTGAACTGGTTCAAACAAGAGTCTAGCTTGATGGAGCTTCAAGCCATAATGTGTATAAATATCTCAGTAATTGCTAAGCATTATATAAGTTGTAAAACAAAACTTAAATATCATTTAAGCCTTTTGATATGTAGCAATTACAGCAAAGCTGAAATAGACCATAATGCCTAGAAAAGCATGCTGAAGTGAGCATTGTACATCACCAGTGTGGCCAAAACACCTCTGTTTACATGCAACCTGAATGATTCCTAACGCGGTGAAAAGCTTGTCTCAATTTGTCAACTACAGGTAGTATTTTATCTTGATCGCATCCGGCTTCACTAGGTGTGGGATAAAACTGGACTGAGTTCCTGGGAGCCCAAACTCTACACGAAAAAAAAGGCAGTCAGACCTTTTTTTTTAGCCAAATTTTAACATCAAGGTTTCAGCAAGCAGACTTAGTTCTCAGCTGGGCAATGCTTCAGCTGCTGACATATGTATGCTTCCTCCCCTCTACTCTTGCCTCAAAAAATAAGACTCTAACATTTAGCATTGTTGAATATATAAAACTAGAACAGCCTAATGAGAGATGCAGACAATTCTCTGTCATTGGGAATCTCTGAGCAAAGAGGGGATGTTTGCTTAAATGATTTGCCCTAAATCAAATGTAAACTGGTAAGTTACCTGAAAAAAAGTACAGGATAAAAAGTGTATGAGAGTGTAGTCTGGGTTACAGAGGAAGTCTGTTGCAACAAAAACAATCACAATGATCTCTGATAGCTTTAAATCTTTGAGTCTTGAAATATACCACAAGTTGTTTGGAATATCATTAAAAGAGCATGGAACTCATGTGCAGGTTTACTTCTGTGCAGGTCAACTGAGTTACGCTGAACTACTTTGAAAGTACACCAGTGTAAGAGACTGGAGTTCCCTGGAGTCTTGAATTCTATCCAAAACCTGTAAGAAAATAAAGCACTCCCCACCTGTTTGCAAGAATGATTCAGAGAGAACAAATGAGCATACAAAGGAGTTCCAAAACTGCAAGATCCACACCATAAAAGCAAACTTACTTTTCCTGTTTCTCTTCTTGTTAGACTGAAACAGAAAATGGAGATGGAGAGACTTTTGGACTGTGCTTGTTTCAGAAAGCTTAAGAGCTCACTGTCTGCCAAATCTGCTTTTGATGCATTCATTATGGCACTAATGCAGCATTTCCTATCTGTAGTGTCCAAAACACTTTCCAGCAAAAGGAACAATGTTCCTATTTTATTAAAAGGGGAATGGATAACAGTGTTGAGCTTAGTTTGAGTCAACAGTCAAAATCTTGCTCTCCACAAAGTTAATTGAACTTAATTAAGAACAGGGCTTAGTGTTTTCACCAGTAAGCAGGATCTACTATTATTTCAGTCATTAACTTGAAATGTATACAAATAATATATGGCAGCCAATAAGTTAAATGCATTCTAGAACAAATTACTCTTTTTCAATCACATATTGTATTCTTAAAAGGAAAAAAGTGCTGAAGACACATAAAGAACCAACAGAGGCATGCATCCCTGAAGCTAGCTAAGGGACAATATAAACAAGTGGTAAATGTGCTTTGTTTTGTAATAAAAAAGGAATCATAGCTCTTCTACCTGTACCTGCACACAGAATAAGTCTTAAGATAACACAATGCAGGACAAAATATCAGGAAGATAAAATTCAACAAAAAATAATTCCATGTATTCCATCTTACCACAATGGCCACTGAATCAAGAGTCAGATGAGACACGGAAGAAGATCAAGTGTTTGAAAACCTAGAGAAGCAAATGAAAAGGCAAATCTATCCTCTAGAAATTAAGTACTTGAATACCATTTTTATTATGAAAACCAGGTGAATTTGGCACTGTCCAGGGAATCTAGAAATATCATTATTTTAATTTGTAGGGTGACTACCAACAGTTTATAATTTAGCCTTACTTTCTTAATCAGCAGCTCACCAAAATCTGCTTCAGATCTGAAATCTATGTGGGATTCTGTCTGTTCATTTTATTACTAATATTGCAAACTCTGCCTTCATGCAGTCAGAAATATCCATGGAATCATAGAATCATAGAATGTCCTGAGTTGGATGGGACCCACAAGGATCATCAAGTCCAACTCCCGACACTGCATAGGACAAACCCAAAATTCAGACCATTTGTCTGAGGGCATTGTCAAAATTCCTCTTGAATACTGTTAGCACTTAAAAGAGGTGCAAAGTTAGGAGATGTACATCAAAATTAGACAATGGCTACAGCAATCACTACCAGCTTACAACATCATTCTCCTACTGAACAATGTTTGACAGTCAAACTGCTTTTCATAAAGTTTGACTGATTATTACAACAGAAAGGAGTAGAATAATCTTCTACTCATCCATAACCCTGGCAGTCATTCCAGGTCAAGGGAAGAATTTTCAGTTAATACGGTTCTTACATACAAAACATGAATGTTCAACACCAGGTGCCGCATTGGATCAAAGCAGATAAGAGTTTTTATAGTTTTCAGATCAATAAAGTCGAAAACTGACTATAAAAGAGGACAACAGACAGTTCATCCACTGACGTACTGAATGTTCAATCAAGTAGAAGTCTAACTGCTCAAGTTTAACAGCATTCTTGTTTTATATCATACTTTGGCATTGCAAAATGATAAGGAGGCTGACAGCTCAGCTCAGCAAACCATGCAGATCAATTAGTCACCTCCATGATGCATATTTAGAGAATATATCTAAAAACCACAATCTGTGATAACTTACAACATAGAGCCTAAAGAAATGAGAATTTCTTGTGAGAAGAATGAGGAAGGATTACTTAGGTGAGTAATGATTGTAGGCTATCTGAAGTTGTAATGTGCCATCTTTGTGCGTATGCAGTATTTCACAATCTCCAAGCACAAGATTGGATCCTGCTGTTCTCCTTTAGGTTTCTGTTTCACTGGGTGCACATCAAGCACCTGCTGTAGGGAGGGTGAACCCGGATTTGAGTGTGAATGAGAGCTTGTTTGAGTGTGATGCTTGTCTACAGTCCTCTCATTTCCTGGAGAATTTGACTGTTGCAGAGTGAATGTGGTGCACAGATGTCATAGTCTTGAAATGGATTCATTTCTCTCTCAATTTGAATAGTTCTTTTCCAAGGCTGCACATATTCATTTAAACTGCACTTTTGACAATTTTCTTCCAGGTGCTGCGTTGGACAATTCAGCATCTCAGCTGCCAAACTTTGGGACCTTCAGAGTTCTATCTGGGGGGAAGGGTTGACACACCAGAAGGCTGTGCTGCCATTCAGCAAGACCTGGACATGCACACTACCAAAATAAAGCTCAATACTTTGAAAAATCAATCCTAGGAATGTTAAGCAGTTCACCCCAAAATACTGGATATCCATAACTTTTCTATGCCTCATCTAGCAACATGTAGAACAAAGCTAATAAAGCACAAGTATTTCCAAACCTGTTTTCAAAAGCAGTACTTTACTGGTAATTAATTTCTCAGGTACTCCAGTGGTGGGCACTACAGAAAAGTAACTAAGGAAACTGATGAGTAAGGTCTGAATAACACACAGTAACAAAGTGTTAGGCCACATAGTGAAAAATAATTGAACAAATGACTGAAGAATCACAGAATCATATAATCACAGGATGGTTGGGTTTGGAAGTGACCTCCAGAGATCATCTAGTCCAACCCACCTGCTAAAGCAGGTTCACCTAGAGCAGATCGTACAGGAATGGGCGCAGGCAGGTTTTAAATGCCTCCAGAGAAAGAGACTGTCTCCAGAGAGACAACCTCTCTGGGCAGCCTGTTCCAGCGCTCTGTCACCCTCAAAGTGAAGAAGTTTCCCTTCATATTAAGATGGAACCTCCTGTGCTTCAGTCTGTGTCCATTGCCCCTCATCCTATTGTTGGGCACCACTGAAAGGAGTCTGGTCCCATCCTCTTGACATCCACCCTTCAGATATTTGTAAGCATTTGTAAGATCCCCTCTCAGCCTTCTCTTCTCCAGGCTGAACAAACCCAGCTGTCTCAGTCTCTCCTCACAAGAAAGATGCTCTAGGCCCCCATTCATCTTCATACCCACTGCTAGACTCCCTCCAGTAATTCCTTGTCCTTAAACTGGGAAGCCCAGACTGGATGCAGTACTCCAGATGTGGCCTAACCAGGGCAGAGTAGAGGGGAAGGATAACCTCCCTCGACCTGGTGGTCACACTTTTCCTAATGCACCCCAGGATACTGTTAGCCTTCTTGGCCACAAGGGCACATTGTTGACTCATGGTCAACCTGTTGTCAACCAGAACTCCCAGGTCCTTCTCTGCAGTGCTGCTTTCCAGGAGGTCTACTGCTAACCTGTACTGATTCCTGGAGTTATTCCTCCCCAGGTACTGGACCCTATAATTACCCTTGTTGAATTCCATCAGGTTCTTCTCTGTCCAGTCCTCCTGCCTGTCCAGGTCTCACTGGATAGCAGCACAGCCTCCTGGTGTGTCAACCCTTCCTCCCAGTTTGGTATCATCAGCAAACTTGCTGAGAGTGCACTCAGTCTCTTTATCCTGTTTGTTGATGAACAGTTCGAACAGCACTGGACCTAATACTGACCTCTGGGGAACCTCACTAACTACAGGACTTCAGCCAGACTCTGGACCATTGATCACAACCCTCTGAGCTCCACCATCCAACCAGTTCACCATGCATTCATCCAGCCCAGACTTCCTGAGCTTGCCTATGAGGAGGTTGTGAGAGACAGTGTCAAAAGCCTTGCTGAAGTCAAGGTAGACAATATGCACTGTTCTCCCCTTGTCTACCCAGCCAGTCATGCCAACCTAGAAGGCTATCAGGTTGGTCAAACATGATTTCCCTTTGGTGAACCCATGCTGACTACTTCTGATAACCTTATTTTCCTCCACGTGCTTGAAGATTATGTCCAGAATAAGTTGTTCCATCACGTTTCCAGGGATGGAGGTGAGGCTGACTGACCTGTAGTTTCCTGTGTTGCCTTTTTTGAAGACTGGCATGACACTGGCTTTCTTTCAGTCCTCAGGCACCTCCCTTGTTCTCCAAGACCTTTCAGAGATCACAGAATCACAGAATGTTAGGGATTGGAAGGGACCTCAAAAGATCATCTGGTCCAATCCCCCTGCTGGAGCAGGTGGAGAGCGGCTTAGGAATAGTATCTCCGAACTCTCTCAGCACTTGTGGGTGCATCCAGAGATACTCATTATTTAAACTCTGTCTAAAAAAGTAAGAACCCTCTAAGAAACCTGATATTTCATTCATGTTATTTAAAACTGTCTCATGAAACTGCACTGATGTTCTTAACAAAAATACCACCAGTGTTTTGACCTTGCAAACCGAATATTTTATAAAAATAATTATAAGCTTTGTATTAAATTTACTAAACTGAAAATAAAACAACAGATGAAGATAATGTTAATTAAAGCATCATGCCAATAACCACATGAATTAATATTAAGATTGTCTTTAAAGTATTTATGGTCCTGATCCCTGTTACTGCAACAAGGTCTTGCAGTTCTGATGGTGATCCTTTGATGCTTACAAACCTTATTCAGACTTCCAAGTGACACTGATTTGTGACAAATTTGTACCTCCTGTATTTTGTCCAACATTTTCCATTAGTTTGTAAACCAAAATGCAAAATATAGAAAAGGAACTTTAAAAAGTTATTTCATAATAGAGATTCAACACACGTCACCTCTGCAATATGTTCTCCCAACAAGGAGAATGACATAAACAGAAACTTTAATTATTAAAATGAATGTCTATATTTTAATTGAAATACTAAAGAGACGTCTGCTAACTTCCTTACCACAGCTGTAAATTCAATTAATTTCTCAGAATCTTGAATCGTATGTGGACTAAAAGATTTTGTTTCCTTCTCCATGTTTGTTTACATGTATTGAATTATATCTTCAATGCAAATTTTGGATAAAGAAAGTCTGCTACAGATTTAAACAAAGGACATATTTGCAAGAGTCCAGTGGAGGAAGAACCATACAACTTCCACTAATAGAACTTCTGCCGAAACTCGCTATGGTAATAGTATGTAATATCCACTTTTCACAGTCTGTTGTTCATATTATTACAAATGTATCCGAGTGTCATTTAGCAGAATGCTGATTGCCGGACTATTCTAACATGTAGGTGTTTTTGAGGTTGTGCACCACTAATAGGTCCCTTTGAAGGTTTAGCTCAGCTCAGGACTCCATTTCACCCACTTTTTTACTATTTGTACCATTTATTTCTCTGAACTTGAAAACATCAATTGCTTCTAAAGACTCATTTTTTTATTTCTGGGCACTATGGCACTATGTAACACAGTCCAACTTTCAGCTGGCTTTAGGCAGTGCTGCTATGACCATATGGCACAGTATAGCTCTAGGTAGAGATATCAGCTCACATCCCAAACAAAATGTTGCCATGTCAGTGCCTCAGAGAAAGGCAAATTCTCACAGGTGGAACTTCCTATCAATGTAATGACATTATTTCCCACAGTAAATTTACCTCGGCCTTTGCTAGCAGAGGGATCTCTGCAACATGCACCACTGCACAATGTAAATAGGTCCTCAAGAATGTGTGTGTACATAAATTTTTTAGTCTATAATACCAATTGCAAATATTAGTATGCACAGTTGTGGTGTCTGTGTTTGTGAGCCGTAAAGAGGCTTATGTGTTTATCCCCTTTATACACAGACATATCCTGGACAACATGCAAACCTTACTCTGGCCCCTATGTTCATATTCCTCATGGTACAGGATGCACATTATTTTTTCCTGCAGAACCTTCTCTTACTCAAAGTGTTTAAGGGATCTTGCTGGTAAAATTGTCTTTAAGATTTCCTGCTTTGTTTTTTATTTGTTTACTGCAGAACTTAAATTTGAAGTGACTGAACTCAGGAAATGCTGAAAAGAGCAAGGACAGTATCATCAAGCTGCTTGAGTGCCATAAAGTTCATCTGTGATGCCAGTTGAAATATTTATATCAAGTTGTAATCATAGCTTTTTAACTGCATTCTTAATTTTCTGGACAATCAGCTTGAAACACTGACACTGAACATGCAGATGTGCTGAGCATTCAGTTGCTGCTGAAAGCAAAGCCAATGGGAGCCATACTCTGAACATATAGCATTATATGTAATGCTAAATACTCTGGGAGAAAAAACAAAAACAAACAAACAAAACAACAAACACACACACAAAAACAAACAAACAAACAAAAACAAAACAAAACAAAACCCCAGGTCCTATGTATGCCAAGAAGAAGATAAAGGATACTGGAGGAAGAAGAGGAAGAGAAAAATGCAGAGCAGCACTGGTTGCAGGTAGATCTGAAGCAAAGAAACAGTAATGACACAGGTGCCAGCAGCAACCAGTCAGGAGAATGGCTATTCTGTATGCAAAAATCCTGTGAATGACAACCTGAAATTTGGCACTAGATTTGCAGAAAATGTGTGAAGGAAGGCATGGACTAAAACAATGCAGTTCAACCACTGAATGTTTTATTACAAGAAAAACACATCTTACCAGTGCAGGGTTACTCTGGGAACTTGTGGTAATCTCACATTATTGTGCTAATACTAATACTATTGTTCACTTAACCCAGTCCACACCAGTCATGACATTTCGGATCTTTCCCAGGAAAAGGAACTTGGTTAATATAAGAGCATGGGTATATTTAACATACAATATTTGTAAAATTAGGTCTCTTTATTAACTTTGCTTGGGCGTAATGTCTTAATATGGGACTCTAAGATGTTCTATGACTTAATTTCTTCACAAAGGAAAATGGTTAAATAAGACGAGAGATACTAAATGTATTTTACTTCCTATTCATATTGGTGTAAACTAGCCTTTCATGTTGCAGCTAAAAAGCTTCCAATGCCTGATTTAACTTGTTATGCATGGCTTGGGTTAATCTAAATGACACTGCAACCTTTGAAATTAACAGATAATAGAAATAAAACCAGAAATAGGTCCTAATCATTATACACATTACCTGTATTACAGTAAAGCATAGAGGCTGCAATGGAGATCAAAGCATTATGTGCTTGGTTCTCTACAAGGTACACACTAAAAGACAGCAAAAGAACTACTCATGTTAATGAAACAGGATTTCAAATCTCAGATACTAAGGTAATTTGATATTAATCAATGAGTTTTATCTAAGCCTTTGGAAATAAAGGAATGGATTAATGGCACTATGTTTGACCAAGATCTACTAAAGGATATAAAAGAAGTTGTATCCCTATTTTATTCTTTAACTATAGCTTTATTTTAGTTAAATTGTGTGATATCACACTATAAAATACCTACTGCAACTGTTTGAAATGTACTTCATCTTTGCATAAGAGGACACCTATAATGTTAATGAACAACTTTTGAGTAGAAACTGATCAGCTGCCTCACTTTTCTATAGAAACTTTCAGACAAAAAACCTTGGTTTGGATTTGCACAGGAAAAAAAAAAAAAAAATAGGGACAATCAGTTGGTACTTCAGCTGAATGCAAAGCCTAATGTCCCAGCACCAGTTCTGGACCTTAAACTCAGCCTCAGAAGCAGACAAATTACCAGAAAAACCTAGCATACAGATCCTTGTTAACTTGCATTTTAGCACTGGCACAGAGGACATGCCATGGTTTCTATCAATTAGAAATGTTTTCATCCTTCTGTCAAAACAAAGCTACTCCGAGGTAGCACTAGGTGTACTAGCTACCCTTTGCATGTCTCTATGAGTCCATCATTCTATATCAATAGAAACATAAATGCAAGCACTGATTTCAATCATCACTGCATCTGAAAGATAACTAAACTTGGTATGACATTTTATTTGCATTCTACAGAGAGCATGCATGAAAATAAGATCTGACAGTCTCATTCTTCCTTTTGAAGGATTAGATTCAGAAATCATGAGTAAGATGTTTGAATAACATAATCACCCTGGAGCATTTGAGCATGTAGGATCAAAAAGAAAGGATCTGAAAATGCTGACAACTCTTTACTGAAATGTTTCATTCAATTTAATATTGCAGATACAGAGAGTAGGAATACGATGCCATGAAAAAGAAAGAGGAGCTAAAGAAAGAAGTGTCTGGGTTTTCAGATCAAATGCAATTTTAGAACCTTTTCTCTTTTCTGTTAAAAAAATACATACCTCAATAAATTTTTCTAAGATATAAATAGTTCTGCTTATGCAGTCAACTGTATCACAGAATCACAGAATGTTAGGGATTGGAAGGGACCTTGAAAGATCATCTAGTCCAATTCCCCTGCCGGAGCAGGAACACTTAGATGAGGTTACACAGGAAGGCGTCCAGGCGGGTTTTGAATGTCTCCAGAGAAGGAGACTCCACAACCTCCCTGAGCAGCCAGTTCCACCTCCTACCCTCACTGTGAAGAAGTTTCTTCTCATATTTAAGCGGAACCTCTTGTGTTCCAGTTTGCACCCATTGCCCCTTGTCCTATCACTGGTTTTCACCAAGAAGAGCCTGTCTCCATCCTCATGGCACTCACCCTTTACATATTTATTAACATTAATGAGGTCACCCCTCAGTCTCCTCTTCTCCAAGCTAAAGAGACCCAGCTCCCTCAGCCTTTCCTCATAAGGGAGACGCTCCACTCCCTTAATCATCTTTGTTGCCCTGCGCTGGACTCTCTCCAGCAGTTCCCTGTCCTTCTTGAACTGAAGGGCCCAGAACTGGACACAATACTCCAGGTGTGGTCTCATCAGGGCAGAGTAGAGGGGAAGGAGAGCCTCTCTCAGTAGACCTACTAACCACACCCTTCTAACTGTACACTGATTTGATCATAAACAGTTACACAAATTTTGGCATGTGACTCCAAACCAATCCTAAAAAAATACTCTCCCATGCCACCTGTGTAGGTTTTTTGAGTGAATGGAGGTGAAATACAATTTGAAGAGGAATTATTTATTTGAATAATTAGTATTATTACTAAATTAATTTATCATAAATATTTGGATTTTTTTTTTTAAGTATCATATATTTTGATACACTTTAACATAATGTCCTTAAAGAATCAGCACAAGATAATGGCAGTTAACATGGCAAGAGGATTAATCAATCAAGTAACCACTTAGGAGTTTAAGGATAATGTGATCTGTGACTTCTAAGAGACCTGAGACTTACAGCCAGAAATGCAGATATAGGGAACCACTTTTGATGGTGCCTTAAAGCTCAGTCAAAGGGGTTAAATTTAACTGTAAAGCAGCTTGAGCCTAATTTGTGATGTGTCATCGGTAGTGACCAAACTGGGATCTCTGAGACGTCATAGTACTTCCCTGAACATGTAGGAAATGTTAACCTCTGTGTATGAAACAACAGCATAGCAACTGTTGATATGAATTGATTTTTCAGTGGTAAGCAATGTAATGATTCATAAAGCATATTTTTCTTCTCACCAACAGAATCACTTAATAAGCTTATGTGTGTTACCCAGCTGAGGTTGCCATACTATTTTATAATTACTTCAATTACACACCAAATGTGTCTGTTATTTTTTTTCTTTTGAGATCTTCATCCTGGAACTTTGATAATAACTGTTAGAGGTTAAATTCCCTTAAATTTTCACTGCATGTATTTCTGTATATACAAATATCTATTATTCATCTTCTTTTCCTCATTTAAATGGTACTAAGGTAAATTCTTCAGACTTCTGTCAATGAAGTTGCCAGAGATGTAACTCATGACTGAAATTGACCAATTCTTTTACTCAACAATTTCAATTTTATTTAGTTATGTCACTTTTATTTATATTTTAATAACCAGTTGTACTTTTAAAAAGATAGGAAAGAGAACATATCTTCTAGTTTCTGCTCACTGGTTAGGAAAAAAAGTATTCCTTTTATTTCTCTGTTAATATTGAAGTTACTTCCTCAAATATAACTGTTCCAACAGAGAGAATACATATTATTCAGAAAACAAACAAAAAAAAAACACATAGAAAATTGTGTTTGAAGAAACCTCAAATGGCAATTTAGTCTATTACTTGGCCTCAGGGCACTATCAACAGCACTTATACCATTCTCAGGTAGGTCTTTTTCTAACTTATTCTTAAAAAATAAGTCTCCTTGGCAAGCTGTATGAGTACTTCATCATCCTTGCAAAAAGAAATTTTCTCCCTCTTGCCTAACCTAAACTTCCTTCTCGGTTTTAAACCTAATTACACCCAGTCCTCTTGCCAGAGAATATGGAGACCACCACAGTACCTTCTTCTTTGCAGGAAACGTTTGATTCCATATGGGATTATGTGATCTGTCCTCCTACTGAAAGACAGTGTTTCTCTACATCCCAGTGTAAAATACTATAAAGGATTAATTCACCAAAGTAATATAGCTGCAGATAAATATATTAACATATTCACAAAACATTGTTCACTCTTGTATTGTTCCTAAGATAAGAAACATTCCAAAGGACATTCTTGTAGATTCATCTTTTTGTGTCTCTAGGAACCAGAATCACCAAGAAAATCTACTTTTTAAATTGAAGGTAGAATCAATCCAATTTGTTATGATGGAATAATATTTACTTAGAAAGGAAACAGCTGAAGTAGCACTAAAACTGCCCATGTGAGAAGAAGAATCCCTCAAGGAAAAGTCCTTATTACTCACTCTCCGATATTGAAGGATTTTCACTGCACAGTCCTGTCTTGTGCATGGCCTGTGGATAAATTCTGACCTTAGATGGTGTTTTATTTCCTTACTTTCACAGGCAAAGTGCAAATTCATCATAAAAAAAAAAAAAAATCTGTGTCAGATGGAACTTCCTCAGATTTTGTTTGAGAAGTTGCCATCATTTACAATAAGGAAGAAAATAAAGTGAAAAAAATGTTGTTTGTTTGTTCTTTAACTCATCCCAAGCTCCTGCTCAAATTTAATTCAAGAGTCCTTTAAATTGTATTTATCCCCTAATTTATAACGGTTTGGTAAGGCTAAGCCTGAGCAAAATTTCTTTCTCCTCGCTTCTTGACTTTTAATCAAAAAGACCTATAGAAAGAAGACTCCTCCTAGAGTGCAAATACTTGAGGGAAAGTCAGAGCATCCTCTATTTACCTGTGCACCTGCAAAGAAAAACTAAAATGTCTGAAGCCCCACCTTTTAAGAACCTTGTGAAACAATCTGGGAACTGAGCCAAAACCTACTCTCTCACTATATAAGACTTGGGAGCAGACAGGTATTTCCTCAGAGGCAGGTTGTTCGGTAGTTTCTACCGGACTTCCAGAAGATGGGCACAGGTGGTGGGATACGAATACCACTATGGATATCAATACTAGCACTTGCCTTCATACAGATCAAAGGTAGGAAGATTCACTTCCTTTGCTTTTTTACTGTTTTAAAGAATTTATAGCTTGCTTTGGAGTTCGAAACTTTTTTTTTCCTTGGCTTTGTGAAGCTAATGAAGCTGTTACCTTTAAGCAAGATTTTCTTTTCTGTTGCAAATACTTTCCTTCCTAAGAAGAGGAATTTAATTGTCTTGAAAAAATTGTACTGTAGTCCATGCTCTCATCCTGTTTTCTCCAGTGGAAATCTGGAATAGCTCCACTGAATTCATTGAAACTCACTCAGAGCTCACATTTCACCAGAATGCATTTAGCTTTTGATGTCCACTTCAAGGTGGTATAGCATTTCAAAATGCAAAAACCAAAATGTGCAAAAGTGGCTCTAGGAAGGAACAAATCAGTGGAGTATGACTGCATGCATTATTAGAGATTTTGTTTGTTTTATCAACTGATGACACAGTATTGAAAAAAGGAGAGATTTTTCTTGAAAAACATTGGATAACAGGTTTTAAAATTTCATCTATATATGAAGTTGCATAAAACCTTAGAGCACAAGGCTGGTTTTTGATGGGGTGAAAACAAATGAAGTTGCCTTAAATATTCTTAGCGGGCACTCACTACTCACAGATGAGTGGAAAAAAAATGTTATGTATACTTCACCTGGTAACGTCCCTTAAAGTTTAAAGTAGTAAAGTTAGATTTTAGTGCATTTTAATTCAGACATAGATCCTATTGTATTATTTTACTTTTTTCCTACTTCCAGATAATTCGGCACTAATTTATGTCAAAAAGTGCTATGTTAAAGAATAGCCCATCAAAAACTAGCTGCAGCATTACCACGCCACTCAATGGAATCAGGAATCCGCAGTGAATATGGCATGAGGCAGAGCGTTGGAGCCATACAGTGCATAGAGAGAGAAGCAAAAAATCTCTCTGAGGCTAGGCAGTGGAGAAGAGGAGCCCAGAATCATCGAATGGTTCATTGTATAAAACCGGGCACAATGTGTCCATCCAACACCAGCTGCAGACCCCAGCTGGTCCAAAAAGGAAGGGACTTACTCCCTGCAGCTCTGATTTCAGCATTAGCCCCTCTAGTGGTGCTACCCAAGGACTGCCCTTGCTGTGGGATGCAGCAGAGGGTGAGGCTGCCTTTTCGGTTTTCTCCAGCCAGCGTAGCCTCCCCTGCAACCTGCCCTCTGATGAACTCTCACTAAGTGGTGCATTAAAAGCCCCTCTGGCCCGTGCAGATTTTGTGTGTATTCTTATGCTGATGCTGCAGTGGAATGGAATGAAAAAGCATTTTTTTCACTGGAAACAAAACTTTTTAGTTTGGAGCAAAATCACCAGTCACAAATGTATCTGTTGGAAAGACCTATTTCTTTCTGTGTGGTTTGTGTGACTGTTCGTTCTCCTTCTGTCATTTATTACGAAAGTGCTTGAAACTGTAAAATACATAATGACTTTGGCTTTCAGGAAAAGAGGACAGAGATCAGCCCTTTTACTTTAAATGGATCCTTCCTGTGAAAAAGGGACCTATTTTTAAAGCCCTCTGGGTAGACAAACAGTTTTACTGACAAAGTGCACAGTGATCATAAAAATCTGCAGTAATATTAGAAAAATAAATTTCTTAAAAAATATGAAGGAATAGTATGTGGCCTTCATGGTTGCATGTACAAGTCCTAATGCAAATCTGACCTCCTGTACATGAAGATAGTTTTGCTGATTTTTGATATACTGACTATTGCATATTTAAACAGATATAATTGAGAAATTATGAGGGAATTCAAGAAAATTAGACATTAACATTTTCCTCCTCCACTCTTCTTGATACAGTTCAAGCTCAGGATGTTGATCCACAAACAAAATCAAACTATGTTTCCCCGTCCATCCTGCAGCGACAAAAACGTAAGTATTTTTATGCTGATCTATTTCTAAGATCTTGTCCCAAATTTAATTGATAAATAATAAGATTACTAGAAACTGGTTATTTCTAGCTAGAACATACTTCCCTTCCCCTGCCTCCCAGCTCGTCCCCCAGGGGAAAAAAAAAAAAAAGAGAGAGAGGGAGATAAATCCTCTGTATAATTTATCCAATTCCCAGCCAATCTCTGACTGCTCTAAACTGGAGAACGTCCTCTGAGGTCTTGCCCAGTGGATCTGGTCTACTGATATGATACAGTTATCTAATCTTTAACTTCATGAAAGGTACACACCTTCTATATAAAAGTGTATTTTCAGAAGAGGTGTATGTACACATACACATCACCAAGGTACTTGATAGTAGGAAATAAAAGATACATTTTTTATGCTGTGTCAAGATGACTGCATCACTCATGAGAGAATAAGAAAATTGTAACTACCTTAAACATATGAATCATTAAACACTACAAAATCATGCATGACATATAACTGTACAGAACAAATACCATAACTTCACAGAGCAAAATAGGGGTGGAAGGATGCAACACTGACTGGTACGTTAGTGATGATAGGCTGAACCAATTAATCATTAATCCTGTCCAGCAATCTGCAGTTTGTGAAGTCACTAACTGGTGATTAAAATAGTGATAAACCCAAACTGGAAGTGTACCACAGATTATTTAATAATAGTGAGCACATTTAATTATTGGAACAGGTTGTCAAGGAAGGCAATATGTATGATTTTCCTTGAAATTCTTACATCAGGGCTAAACGAGATTGTCTTTCTAGAACACGTATTTGTATTAGTGATATTTTTTGGTCTAAATGCAGAAGTCAATGGCTGACATTGCACAATCTATAGTTTGGAAGTCATTAAACTCTACGATTTTGGTACTTTCAAGGGAGAAACTTCATCAGTTCCTCAGACCGTCATGTTAACAAAACCACATTGCAGGTTCTCTAAGTATTCTGTACCTTTTGTTGATGGATCCAAAGAGAAAACATTAGATTTGGATGTGGAAAATTTAGGGCTGGATCCTACCAACAGAAGTCTTCACATGAAAAGCACATGTTTAAAGTTTAATAGAATTTAAACTGCTGTTTAAAAAATATCTGCTTAGAGTTGGTTGTGTAAAACTGCATGTCTCAGCACAAATAAAGATATGAGCTTTACAAAAAAAAAACCAGCTCCAGTTTCTCTTCCTCGCTTCTAATATTCTTCAGTAACTGTCTGCTTCTAAGTGAGAGGCAAAGTTTCAGACACAGTCATTTAAACTTCTTCTTCTGCATTTCTGTTACAAACACTGTGCTCTAAGGATCAGATTGCTCCTCTTCTGACTTCAGAACATCAGGCCCAGCATCAGATAGGAGTCTTGAACAAACAATGGAGGAAAGTACTACAGCCAAAGAGCATGGTATTTAGGATCTGGCTATTAGTGAAATATTTAGAAAGACAGAAGCACTGTGTAAAAAACACCAATAAAACCTTGTTGAAACTTCCACCTAGAGTGTACGTAGTAGTAAGAAATATTAATCCCTAAAGAGACTAGGCAATGTCTATCCATTTTTTAGGACTTCTAATAGATTAAACTTGATCATTTCCCCACCCTTAGGTTTTCCAACATCTTCGAAATCCCAAGAAGTGACAATCATTCCACCTTTTCAAAACACACTGAAGTTAAAGGGTAAGCTGAACAAACGTCATGGATCAGATATCTGTGTTCTTGCTGATCACAGGGGTCGAGCATGGAGTAACCCAAAAAATTAACAAATTGTGTCAGATCTTTTAGCATCATAAAATAAAAAAATGAACAAGAAAAGCAGTCAGTTCATCAGGTAACAAGGATAATCTAAATATGACCCCAGTACTCAGCCTGTATCTTGTTAATACAATGCAGCTTCTTTTTTTTTTTTCTTTTATATATATATATATATATATATATACACACACATATATATACACGTGTATATATATATATATATATATACACACACATATATACGTATATATGTGTGTGTATATATATATATAGTACTGGGGAAAATGATGCAAAATATTTCCAGTAAAGAGAGGGAAATATTAATGTGTTCAAAGCACTGGTGAGACACCTTATCTAGGGTTTAGGGTGCAATTCTGACTAGCCTTGTTCAAGCAGAGTGAGTGTAAGTCTGGAAGCGACACGGTGAGGGACTTTGAGGATAATCAGGGAGATAGGAGAGCCTGCTTGTAATGAAATGAAGACTTGAAAGAGATGAGTGATTTCTATAATGGGTGGGGGGAGGAGCAGAGAAGTGGAACACCTTCAAGGTAAAGTGTAATACTGGCACAAGAACAACCAGGTATACATAAGACAGGAATATGTTTTGGAAGATACTGGCAAAAGTCATCCAGCCGTTCAAAGGGCACAGCTCTGAGTGGCCTTCCCTAGCAGGAGTACAAGCTAGTTTAAATCTGACTTTAGATTTGTTTTACAGTGCAACTTCAGAACTTCTTACATATAGGAATATAGAGTATGGCTGTCAGCAGAACTAGACCATTGGACATAGTGACCCAGGAGATCTCTTCTTACCTTAGGCCCTCTATCCCTATGCAAACCAGATTTAAGACAAAATATAACTGACCTAAATAAATAACAGATTGCTAAACAAATAGCTTGACAAGAAGGAAAACAGAAGATGGGCTTTTTAGACAGAGATTAGTGAAAGAAATAAAAAGGAAAAGCAAATAAAAGGAGGGTATCTACAGCAAGTTATAGAAAATTCTTACTGCTTATTTTGAATCCACAGCTGGCAACCCCTCTCACAATGGCCGTGTGTGCAGCACGTGGGGTAACTTCCACTTCAAGACCTTTGATGGGGACATCTTTTACTTCCCTGGGATCTGCAATTACATCTTTGCATCCAACTGCAAATCTCCCTATGAGGACTTCAACATCCAGATTAGGCGTACCATGGTGGAAAATGCTACCATAATCACTAACGTCATCATGAAGCTGGATGGAACAGTGATTGAACTGACCCGTGGCTCTGTCCTGCTTGATGGCAAACTGTATGTTCATAATTTGAAACTTCCATCACTGTTCTTAGTTCCAGTGGGCTCTTTGAGTGAGCATCCCTTTCCCTCATCTGATCTCACATTGCTTCCAAGCAGCTGGAAGGATCAGGTCCTTCCTGAGGTATCAACATAAATAAGAGGACCTGACTAAGTGCCACTTTTGCAGATTACCCCGTCCCCATTTTGTTCAGATGAATCATATCCCAGATGCTGCCTCATTGCTACAATTGTGTATGTGTATATACAACTGAGTCTATATGCTGGATTCAGTCAAAGTGTTAGATTTTTACACTCTTTAAGTTTCTACTTAATTTTTTCAGAACAGGATCCTTGAGAGGAATTTTTGATGGCTTTTGTCCTTGCACTGAACAGCATGCAGTTTGGCGGTGACTGCAGCTTGTACCTACACTCATTTAGAATGAGCTAGTCTGGAAACTTGCTATCCATGTAGCAACGGTAGCACTGACTTTTGTATAGGGTGTGAAACCTGTCCAAAAGGTAGGGTAAATATTTGGGCAGCTATCCCACAGTGAGTTGTGTATTACAGCAGTTAGGTACAACAAGCTAGTCTAAAGGTTATCTTGGGTACACCCTTGTGAATGGCACTCATGTCACAGAAAGCCTAAAGCATCTGTCCCTTCATTATCAAGGGCTTTAAGGAGTAAATAGAAATATCCTGAAACATATTGCCTGCAAAACAGAACCTCCCAGCGCTTTTTTGAACAATACAACCTAAGACACATGCCAACATTTTACTTAGCAAAACACCATTAACAGAGATAGCCAAAAGGAACAGCAGGGAAAGCAGGGTTGATCCACTTGCACAATGAGAAGCAATTGCATAGGAAACAGCCAACATGTTACAAACGTATATTGCCTGGATTTAGTTACTGCTCTAATTTCCTTATCTATGTATGCTGAAGCTTCACAAAGAGAATGAGAAAGGGTATCAGTGTGGATGTTCAGTAGATATTCTGTCCCTAACCCTGCTGAATTACAGTGATCTCTTTCCAGGGTTCAGATGCCCTACAGCCATATGGGAGTCTTGATAGAGAAAAGTAACAACTATTTGAAAGTTTCCGCCAAGTTAGGACTGACCTTCCTTTGGAATGAAGAGGATGCCCTCCTGGTAAGAAAACATCCAAGACATGTCAGAAAGCCTATATTTTTGAAATAGTCTGTTTATATCTTTGCAGTTTTAATCGGCCAGGCAGGCATTAGTTACTTCTGGATTTGTGTCCATTTTCACTGTATTGCTCTGTCTTCCAGTCTTCTCCCAATTTCCCTTTTTTTCCCACCAAGCTCAGCTTAGGATCAATAGACCCACAATTATAATGTCCCCACCTTCAGTGAAGTATTCCTCAAATTCCAGGTCCAGAAATGTGCTCAAGTTCACAGCCCCAGGGCTAGAATAAGACCAAGTTTTTCTTGGTAGCCACTGACCTTCTCAATGGAGTCTACCTTGTTACCACACGACACATATGCACATAAGCAATATTGATGTAAACTGTGCTCCTAACCATGAAGCCTGACATTATTATGAACCTAAACTCTCTTTCCTCATTTATTTTAGGTGGAACTAGATAAGAAATACGCCAATCAAACTTGTGGACTTTGTGGGGACTTCAATGGAATTCCAATTAGCAATGAATTTATTTCAGAGAGTAAGTAATAAAAAGCATTATTAAGTATTGGTGCTCTGTTTTTCTTTCTTTCAGCAGTACACTGTAACATAGGTTGTGGGCCCAATTAACTGCAAAATTAGTGATAATGTATTTCTATAATGTCGGTTATGTATAGAGTTAAAGCTCTGAGTTGTATTAGGCTGCTTCCATCACTGTTAGATCTTTTAAGATCTGCCACATGCAGCTTTCTAGGTTTTCAATAGTTAGGATTCAGTTCCTTGTATACCTTCTTCACCTCCTTTTGCTTTTCATATTATTATGATATTATTTTGTAATCACTGTTCATGTAATAGAGGGCAGTATCAGAAAATTCCTCCATACAGAAGCCAGTACACCAGAAAATATTCTAATATTTGGACTGATTTTACAGATACGAAACTGACTCCCATACAGTTTGGGAATAGGCAGAAGATGGATGGGCCCACAGAGCAGTGTGATGATCCTATTCCTCCCACTCTTCTTGTGAACTGCTCGGCTGAATTTGTAAGAACCTCTCTCAAAATTTGTTTTCTCAGTGTAAAATACATTCTTCCTGTCTTTGGATAAAATTGTTAGAATTGAAAAAATGTAGCACAAATATGACTCAACCTTAGGTTTGGAAAGAAAATGTGTCTAAATGTAACATTTTATTCTTTACTAAAGTGAATGCTAAAAACTTTCATTCCCTTTCCAAAAGAAGACTGGCTATTTTCATGAAAGAGAAATTCACTGAAGATGTCTTAAAACAAAGAAACTGCATAATGCTTGGGAAGTCACCTGAGCTGAAATTAACTCAAGATATGGGAAGATAATGGGGTTAATCAAAGAAGTTCCTTGTGTAATTGCCCTATTGTTATATGCTTCCCTAAATATCGGCTAATGGCTATGGTTAGACAGGTTTCTGGACCAGATGGACCTTTGGTTTGTTCTGCTACATGCGTTAAATAATTAGTTTCACATTTTCTAAACATTTATTTTACCTTCTCAATTTTCCCTCCTAGGCTTCTATCTGTGAGACAGTATTAACCAGTAAAGCATTTACAAGCTGTAATGCACTTGTGAATGTTCAGGACTACATTGAAACCTGCATACAAGACCTGTGCCACTGTGATAGCTCTATGGCTGACTTCTGCATGTGCAACACCTTTGCTGAATACTCCAGGCAGTGTGCTCATGCAGGTGGACAGCCTCTGAACTGGAGAACCTCAGAACTGTGTCGTAAGTGTCAGGAACAAACCTTTCATCTGTGCTTACTACCCATACCTAGGAAACTTTAAATATGTAACTTTTTTTTTTTTTCCCCCTGAGGAAGACAGCCATTTAAAGGTACATGCCATCTTCATGAAATCAGTTTTAATGTGAGCATACTCAGGACTTCGGGCATTTGGAAGTTTAGAGGATTTTGTATTACTAAGGGTTTTCAACATATGTCAGAAAGTCTAAAATGTTGCAGCCTCCACTTGGATCAGAATTCCCCATTATGTCTTGACAGAAAACATCCTAAATTGCAAATACTGTCTTCTCAACATTTCAAATGAAAACTCTGCATTATAATATTCTTTCTAATTTCAGCCAAATTGTGTCCTTTCAACATGCAATACCAGGAGTGTGGCTCCCCCTGCTCTGACACATGCAGCAACCCAGAACGATCTGCACTTTGTGAGGATCATTGTACAGATGGCTGTGTCTGTCCTCCAGGCAAGCTTATTTCCTGCTCTTTTCTCATAGCTGAAGCTGCTAGGACATATATCTGTTCATTTAACAACTTTCTGCATCATGTCATCACTGTTATTATTGTTAAAGTAATAACTAAATTTCTTTCTTGATACACATACCCCTTTTCTATTCAGGTTTCTAAAAATACCTTTTAAAACAACAAACATGCCTGAGAAATGCACCTAACAACTAAACCAAGAATAAGGTACTTCACTCCTAACAGGAAGGGCAAGTCTTCTATTCTCAGCATCCATATTCAATTCACAGAATGTATGCAGTGTTTAATCACATTTTGACGCCAGTCATGATTCCTGGGGTTAGCAAAGCTGTGTCTGGTTCCCCAAATTACCAAACTCTTCCCATCCAGTGCTGAGTGACTAAAAAACAAGGAGCTGAGAGAGCACTAGGTAATGTGTAAAATCTAGTGCTTCAGAGAATTACGCTTGAGAACTGAATATCAGTACAAGACAAAAAATGTAAATGTGTTTTCTTTATGCACGTGCACTTTGAAGGCTGAGAATTGTTGGTGTTGTGAGTGACTGCATGGTAAGACCTTCACACCTTCCAGCTCTTCTTCCCATCCTCTATGACAAGGGGTAACCATTTTAAACTAAAAGAGGGGAGATTCAGGCTAGACATGAGGAAGAAATTTTTTACAATGATAGTGGTAAAATGCTGGAACAGGTTTCTCAGAGAGGTGGTAGATGACCCATCCCTGGAGACATTCCAGGCCAGGCTGGATAGGGCTCTGAGCAACCTGATCGAGTTGAAGATGTCCCTGCTTATTGCAGGGGGATTGGACTAGATGGCCTTTGAAGCTCCCTTCCAACCCAAACTATTCTATGCTGTCTCACAGAAATCACCCTGACTTGCTTGTACAATTGAATTGACTTCTCTTAGATAATCCTCTGCCTTTAGGTATAAAAATATTTACCGTACAAATGTGTCCCTCAGCAGTCTCACAAATGATTCATCTATTCCACCTCATTATCTAGTAATTTTAATCCTAATTCCAATCTTATGAAGTCCATAACAAAAAAGTATTTCCTTGGAAGTCTCTTTTGATCACCCTAAGATTTTAGATAGGTTTCAATGGAATGTAGCTTTTCAGTCCCTACATAGCTGGCATCCTATTATTTCAAAGTACTTTCTATTCATTTTCTGTGCAATGTAGAAGAAATGGAACATGCTTTCAGGCATCTGCCAGATATGTGTACAAAAACAGGTTCTGCACTGCACAGAATGAGTAACAGACCATTTATTTCCCTAGGAATGGTATTTGATGACATTAACGGCGCTGGCTGTGTTCCCCGTAAAGAATGCCACTGTACCTACGAAGGTGAAATTTATGCTCCTGGTGCCTCTTTCTCATCTAAATGCAGATCATGGTAATACTTCTTTCTCATGGTTCTTTTTTTAGGTGCATTGCCTGAACATTTTGAAACAGGGAAAAATTACTATTTTCCCCTTAAAAATGAATGAGGAACTACTTATCAACTGAAGTTCCTTGAGTACACATTTTTAGAGGATACTTATATCTCTGTTTTCTCCTCACACTTGAAAGTAAAAAGTTGAGTTTAGTTATAGATATTCAAATTTCAAGGTCAAACAATTAAAAGAGACAATCAAATTCAGGTACCAGAGGTGTTTAAAAATGCGAGTTACTGTGTTACTACTTTTGGAGCACTATAGTGTAATATTAAGATGCTTGTGTAAATAATATGGAGGATGTGACATTAAGAGACATGCTTTATTAGTCAGAGTAGGAGATCACATTTTAGAGGCATGTTTAACAGAGATTATATATATTTTTTCAATATCATTATAATTACTGATGTATTATGGCATACATGTATGCAAATGCACCTATGTATACAAGAAAAACAAACATGCATGTTATTTTCCAATAAATACTTAACATGTTTGAAGTTTGAGCCATGCTAATGGAGGTGAGGGACAATCATTCGTATGTTACAGAATGGATACCAGTTTTACCAGGACTGCATTCTGTAAAAAGACTGGAAATGAACAGCAATATATAAAAAACTATCATTAGTGTAATTGTGCCTGCCTCAGACTTACTCTGAGATTTCAAAGCAATGTTGGTTTCTTTGACAGTATGATCAGTGCTTCAAGAGGGAAATTAAAGCATCAACTGCCTTTATTATTGTCTCTCATTTACACTTGTATTACCCAAGGTTATTGAATGCCTTCTTCATTTCAGTACCTGTGCTGGAGGTGAATGGTCTTGTGTGAGCCAGTCATGCCTTGGGACTTGCAGCATTGAAGGAGGCTCCCACATTTCAACATTTGATGAGAAATTTTATTCCTTCTTTGGAGACTGTAGCTATGTCCTAACCAAGGTAAAAATGCGACACAATCCTTGCTAAAGAAACATGCTAAAGGAAAATGTTTTTATTATATATAACACTGTTTAATTAAAGCTACTCACAAACATCAACTTTCTGAAACTTAGGGGGTCAACATGGAGCCTTAAATGGAGTCAGGGGGCTTTCTCTTAGGGTTATACTAAATAAATTTATTGTAGTAGCTTAACAGTATTTGTAATGGAATTATTATACAGAATTCATGGGAGAGGAGTTATTTCCTCAAGATAATCAGCCTTCCAGTCTTTCCCAGAAAACACACAAGACTCTAGAGTTTAAAAGCAAAAGGCTAAGAAATACATATATATTTGAAAACCTGAATTAGAAATTGATGACTTACAAAAATACCTAAGATTTACTGGAATTTTTAGATTAGTAGGGACTCAATTCTTAGTAGATATATCTAAAATAATTACTCCTGAATTGCACATTTCACAACCCTAAGTATATTTGTTATTTCTTTTGGATGAGTGATGTAAACCATTTTCATAAAGACTTCATATTAAATAAAATCCATTGTCAAAAAGCTCAAACCAAATGTTACCAAGAACATCACAAAAGCTTAGAAATGGTCTAGAATGAGGTAATTTAGAAATAGGTTAGACTACATCAATGAAACTTTTTATGAGGTTCACAAGCACTGGGCTCAATCCACAATGGGACCACAGACCAGACTTACACATTAAAATACCCTTTTGGTACAAACACATACAATTAGACTGCCAGAGGCTCTGAAGGTACAGAAAGGCTCTAAACCTGGACACAGAAGGTCAAAAATCCCACAATTTTAACACAAATTTCTAGATGGCTGTAATTTTGCATCTCACCTGTCCTCAATTTAATCTTCATTATGCCAAGAAAGTGATAAGACACTTTCAGACCCACAGCCTTCTGTATGTTTCCCTGTAACATCTTGGCTATTGCACATACTTTGAATATAGCTAACAGAACACAGTTCAGTGAAAATCAGAACCAGGAGAAAATCTGAATTTTGCCTTTATTCAGTAGCTTAGTGAACAGTGATTTTAACTTAATTTTCTACTATAAGAGGATATTTACATGCATTTTTCCAACCTATTAAAAGTATGTCCAAATCACCAAGCTCTTTGATAATCTATTCAATGCACAAGAGACTGGAAACAATTTCTCTCCTCTTCCAGGTAAACACCATAACCAATGGGCAAGAAAGGAAAACTTCCTTGTCTCGTGTATTAAACTAGCATTAGCTAAACATGAGCAACCACTATTACCTAATCATTAGGAAGTTTTAATGTTCAGCTTAGTATATCTAACTTTCGCTTAAATGTCAGAAGTAATGGATAGCTTCCACCGTGTAAACTGCATGAATGCCAGCTTACTTGGTGACAGCATACCTATATGGAAGAACATGTTAGTAGGATGAAAAGCAATAAACAATATTTTAAAATACTTTATTAAGAATGCTATTTGAGTGTAAAACTTTTTCACATAACAATATTTTAATATGACAAATCTTTTTAACAATATATTTTGATTTCTTCTTCTAGCTCTGTGACAGCAATGAATTCACTGTTCTGGGTGATATCCAGAAGTGTGGCCTGACTGACACTGAGACATGCCTCAAGGGTATAGCCATCAGCCTAAGTGGAGGACAAACTGTAAGTAGCTAAAATAAACACCTAACATTCTGCAGGGATGTTTTCAAAGCTTAATAGACAAATAGTTTGCAAATAACACATAACAGCACAGGCAGGAAATCTGTACTGTTTTTGTTTGTTTGTTTTAGCTCATTTGAACATTATTTACAGAAAAAATAAGAATAAAGTAGGTAGATTGGAAGATACTAGTTGTCTGTCATTTAGTTATCTTTGAGCTTTTGCTTTTTTGGTTTGACAGTCAATGGACCCCAGTAATAAAGATTAAAGAAATAGTATAGGAATCAGAACATCATCACAGTCCCCACCAGCTTTTATTCTTTATCCTGAACAATACTACATAGCAAACATTTGGGAAGTGTTTTACTTTTCCTAAATATGCTTGGTAACCATTGCCTTTTTTTGTGGACAGAACATTGTGATCCAGCCTTCTGGCAGTGTATTTGTGAATATGATTTACACACAGCTGCCATTCTCTGCAGGTAAGTTCCTTTGGAAGACCTCTGTGATGTTGCTTGGTTTCGACTTTACAATGTTATTACATCAGTTAATCTAAAGGTAAATTCTAATTAGCTATTCAACTCTCATAATTTTAGCAAAAACATGGTCTAATTTTAGCAACATCTGATTAAATGGAGATTCAAGCAAATAGTATCATTGTACACTTCCAGATCCAAACACTGCCATAAGAGAGGAAAGAAAAATTCTGATTTACAACAGGACTGCAAGATTTCAAGTTGTTTAGTTCCCTGTGTTCCCTCTGTCCATTTGCTTGATACATATTCATCACTGGAGCGCTTCTCTCACACCATTTCTTTTCAGATACTACTGCACCTGAATAGAAAGCAAACCATGAAAGCACAGAATAGGTCGAGGTTGGAATCTACCACTAAATCACGCTATATCATTTTCATTGAGCAAAAGTGGTTTTTTTAAATAGCAACAGCAGTGTGTGTTCTTCCCCTTATTTTAAATAGTTTGACAGAAAGTGGAGGTTTTTTATACATCTGTTGTTTAGGGTAAAGACATCCTGTTTTGGTACTGGATTTGGAATCCTCTATGGATCATTTTTCTTGCAGTTCTTCAGAAATTAGGATCAAAACAAACACAGCTGTAGAATCCCTCTATATAATGAACAGTTATTTCAACTGTTAATCTCATGTGAAATTATAACTCTTATGTTCTTATGTCCCTAGCAAATGTCACCATCTTCAGACCATCATCTTTCTTCATCATTTTGCAAACAACCTTTGGTCTTCAGCTACAGGTTCAGCTTGTGCCTCTCATGCAACTTTTTATAGACTTAGACCCATCACATAAAGGACGTACCTGTGGTAAGTGATCTTATCGTAACAACTGCTTTCATCAGTATGCTTCATTCCATAGGAGACTTTCACAGCCCATCTTCTTCCTTTTAGGTCTCTGTGGAAACTTCAATGACATGCAGACAGATGATTTCAAAACCACCAGTGGTGTAATAGAGGGTACCTCAGCTGCCTTTGGCAATACTTGGAAAACTCGGGCTGATTGTCCTGATGCCAAAAATACCTTTGAGAACCCCTGTACTGTCAGCATACAAAATGGTAAACTCAGCATACAGTAACATCTTCTATTCTCTTTTAAGATGGAAAGAAGGAATAAGCTGATCAACCAACAAGCATTTAGCTAAAATAACAGTAGATCATTTGCACACACAATTTTCCGCAGTTCAAAATAGAAATCTTTAATTACTAAATTATAATTAGGATAATATTGTGGATCTTCAAAAATATTCTTTTGGATAAAGAAAGCAAGTGGTTTTGCCAACTTATTTAAAAGAAACTGGAACCATACAGCATATCAGGGATTCATTCCTGAAAAGGATTGATTGTCATATAGGAAAAAAGCTGTGCGTAGCCCCACTGAAGACTGGACTCAGTGTGGTCCTTCCACTGTTAAATTGAGATCCAGACCTACAATTCAAAGCTTCATAGCTCTCAGGATCCATTTCAGCCAATGAAATATTTAATTTTTGAGCATTCACAAGCCACTCTTCTGTTTTCTGAGATGAATTAGTGTATTGTTAATTCACAATGTGAACCTTCTTTTTCAAAATTCATCTAAGGATGTCTTAGTTTATTACATGACAACTACCATGAATTAAGAGCATTCCGTTTATGAAGAGTTTGTATTTCTTTAGAGAGGAAGTGAAAGTATGTGTTTCAGCAAATGTAGAGCTGAATTCTATTGTAAAGTTAAGTTTGCGCACTTTCCCTGCAGGAAGTATAATTACATTGAGACAAGTGTTTATACAATGAAGTGCAATAGAAATTCTTATCATGTTTTCAATTCACAGACCAGTATGCTCAACACTGGTGTGGGCTGCTCTCTGATACTATGGGACCTTTTGCTGAGTGTCACTCAACAGTGAATCCAGAAGTTTATGAGAAGGTACTTGGCTCTTAACTTTTTCCCATTTAAAAGAAAAATAGCAGATTTTTGATACTAATACCTGAGAGAATAACTTGCCAATTGGGAGGATATGCATTCACGGTAGTTCTTTTCAAGCCAAGGGTTCATTTTATCTACACATGACAATAATCGCTGCTTTATAAAGGTACCTTTCCATTCCCAGGAGGATAAACTTACAGGTGTATTCCTGCTGCCCATATTTTTAGGTATTAAGCAAAATGCCTAAGCTAGGAACTCGGACTCCCTGGACTCCTTGTAAGGTCAAAGGACAAAAGGAAAGCTTTAGTCAGAATCTTAGTTAGTACTTTGCTTAGTCGCTCTGAACTGCTCTCAGAAGGCTTTTGCATATATCTAGGGACAAGGCAAGACATGTGCGTAAGAAGCAGTAAGGATATTTAGATAAGATGTGAACAAAAATGTTCCAGGAATTCAAGGTGATGAAGCTCTGGAACAGACTGCCTGGGAATTTTAAAAAATCTCCCTGTTATTGGAAATCTATAAAATCATGTTCAACAAACATTTTCTGGGATGATAACATTATAGTGACCTTGCCTGGCATAGTAAGACATTAAATGACTTCTTGTTTTCTTCATTCCTCTGATGCAGAGAGCCCAAGCTCCTAAGCCTAAGCCATAAAAGTTGGGTGGCATCAAATACCTTCTAGTTGTTCTAAGTATATATGGCACAGTGGCTATAAACTGGAAGTAGCTGGGAGACCTACCAACACCCAAAAAGCAAAAAAGAACAAGAAAAAGAAGAAACTGTTTAAAATTGTGAACCCCTAATTACTCTCTTTCCTTGCAAAGAATGTTTTTTGAAAGTGCTTGATGAAACCTTTGAATGAAAAATGGGCATAACTATGCATATGGATTGTACTCACTTTTAGCTTTAATGAATATGACACACTAAAGAGTATAGAGCATCATGGCTTTGACATGATAATCTGATGATTGTATTCAATCCTCTGTCCCTAGAACTGCATGTTTGACACATGCAACTGTGAGAAGAGTGAGGACTGCATGTGTGCTGCCCTTTCCAGCTATGTCAGGGCCTGTGCCGCTAAAGGAGTTCTCCTCACTGGATGGAGAAGCAAAGCCTGCAGTAAGTTCTACATCCCTTTGCGTCTTGAAAATTATAATCAAGAAGGGCTCACACATCAGCTCTCGGGGATTCCCACAGTAAATTGTGTTAAATTGTGTTTTAAGTTTTGCACCGACTTTTGAGAATTTGAGTAGGAAAGGAATACCATAAAAGACAAGCAGTAAGCAGGAGAAAAATCTAAAAAAGTGGCTTTGTTAGATTATTTGTTCAGAACCAGCAGAAGCAACATGGACCTCAATACCCCTGCAACAGGAATAAAATAAGAAGGATTTTTCTCAATTCACTTTAACAAAAAATATAAAAATAGCAATGAAGAAAAACCACACTATGCATTAATATAATCGAACTTTTTTTTTTTTTTAACCTGGGCAAAGCAGTTGTATTCATGACACATTTATAGGGAAAAATTCTCCTCTAGCAGTACAAAAAAATGTTACACTATCGAGGTTATCACTAAAGCACATGTGCATACATTGCCTTATTTACCATATATACTTTACCTCAAATACTGCATTTATACCTATATCAATTGTTAAAGGAACTAGAAATGTAACTCACCTTTTTACTCTCAAGCAAAATACACCACCTTGTGTCCAAAATCCTTGAAGTACATGGACAATGTTGATGCCTGTCAACCCACCTGCCGGTCTCTGAGTGAGCCTGATGTCACATGCAGCATCAAGTTTGTCCCAGTTGATGGCTGCACCTGCATAAATGGAACCTACATGGATGAAAGTGGCAAATGTGTGCCTGCTTCTAGCTGTCCTTGCTACTACAAAGGAATGCCTCTGTCTTCTGGAGAAGTGGTTCATGATAATGGTGTTGTCTGGTAAGAGATTTGTAAAAAAAAATAATAAGATTTGATATGGGCAATCATGGAACCATATATAGTTTTGTGCAATCTATTCAAATCAAATGCATGTCTCTCCCTAATAATTTCAATGCAAAAAAACCCTCACAGAACCTTAAAAACTTTTAGGGCTGTCCATGTTTGGAAGATTGTACTTAGACTAGTACAAGAATTCAACAAACCATACTGTGCTGGGTTAGCCTTGGCTAACAGCCAAAGTCCCATCCTGTCATTCACTCACTCTCACTCCCCACCACATGCTTTTCTTATCCATGACTGTAAAAGACTTGTTCCATGGTGAAAGATATTTGATAACCCCATTACAGATTATTCCCATTACAAATGGCATCTGAGCTGCTCTAAAGGACAGTTTTTAACCAGGCAAATGCACAGAGCAAATCTGTCTTTATATAGAATATACTTGTATTTTGGTCTCTTCTAATATAGAATATTTTTGAACAGTACAAACTATTCTGATAAAGGAGACATTTTCTCTGTTTTATCACACAGTAATTTTTCATTATTTCAAATTTATTAGGAAACAAGCTGAAACATAACAAGGAAAAGCAAAAACATTTATTTTATTTTTATTTTTAATAGCACTTGCACTTACGGAAAGCTGAGCTGCATTGGAGAGAAACCTGAACCAGGTAACATATCACTTAATATTTTCTTTCATTCTCCCTTTCCACCTTCACCCTTTCCAGTTATCTCTTTTTTTTTTTTTTTTTCTTTTTTTGTCATAATGATGTAAATTGTTCAAGTGTGGAATCAAACAAGAAAATGAACTAATTACTTCTGTAATATACACAATATTAAAAAAAATATAAAGAAATTCTGTCATACCTTTCAGATGGCTGAAAAAAGTTACAACCTCCTGGGTTACCCAGAGAAAAGAATACTTGGCCACCTTGCTAAACGTGACAAAAAATCTGTCCACATTTTGAATAGAAATACTAAAAGCCTAAAAAATAATACAAAGTAAACCAGGGTCTTTGTTTTCTTGGGTTTCTTTGTTTGTTTGTGTTTGGTTTTGTTATCTTAAAGGAAGTGTTTCATGAAGCTAACTAAATATTATTTCTATGAGTAGCCCAAGCATAAGTACAAGAAACAAATGAGCATGATTTCAAAACAATATTCAGTTTCTCTTTCTGGTCAAGTGCATTATTTTAAGGTCAGGTATACCTATCTCACAAAAGAGTTGTCTTCGTTTTCTTCAGTCTGCGTTAAGGAAACACAAAGATGTAAATACATGGTTGTTCTCACATTTCTCATGGTTTTTCTCTCTTTCAGTCTGCGTACCTCCCATGGTCTATATTGACTGTGGCAATGTCACTGCAGACGTGGTAGGAGCAGGATGCCAGAAGAGCTGTCAGACTCTAGATATGGAATGTGTAAGTATATTCAGTTGAAAGCATATTAAACTAGATACCCTTTACAATTACCAGCTGCAGCTGGACTTTTCTATCAGAGGAATGTTGCAAGTCATATTTTCAATATGGTCTTTACAGTACAGAACCCACTGTGTCTCTGGCTGTGTATGTCCTCATAACCAAGTGTTAGATGGCAAAGGTAGCTGTATAGCTCCAGAAGACTGTCCATGTATTCACAATGGGAATTCCTACAGTCCAGGAGAATCAATCAGAGTTGGCTGTAACAACTGGTAAGAGCATATTGAAAAATATTGTTTTCAAGCGTAATAATTTAAGCTCTAGATGAACTACAGCATTTCGTGCTAGTAGCAAGATTTATAGGAAGGAATCCTATGTAAGAGGATCCTCTTAGTATCTAAAATGCAAGTTCTGTCTGTTTTGTACAGTGGCACACAGCACAGATATTGTGAAGATTTTTCCTTGCAGGCAATCCCTACATGTCAGTACATCCAACAAGATTTGGAAACATGAAAGATGTAAAGTATTTTCTAATCCAAATTTTTCATGACATCATGAATAGCATTTTGAGCTATGATGCATTTCTGAGAATAAGAAAACCTTATTTTTTCATTATAGGCTTGTCACATTTTAAAATCAGATTGATGCACATGCAGGAATGTACATATAGCTTTATTGTGTGTATGTCCGTTTTTTACATTTGGAGTTCTTTTTGGCTTATGTAGCACATGTAGAAACAGAAAATGGCATTGCTCCCAGGAACCTTGCCTGGAAACCTGTTCTGTTTATGGAGATGGGCATTACACCACCTTTGACGGCAAACGCTTTGATTTTGAAGGAGACTGTGAATATGTTCTGATCCAGGTAACAGAGTCCTTTCCAAATCTTCGCACTATCGAAGTACCTTGCATTTTACCTATGACCATTCAGCATAGCTAACACTGAATATCATTCACCTATTTCAGAACTACTGTGGTCAACAAGGTGTGAATCAGGGAACCTTCAGAGTTATCACTGAGAATATTCCATGCGGCACTACAGGAACCACCTGTTCTAAGTCTATTAAAGTTTTTCTGGGGGTAAGTATTTTATTTAATAAGTTGTACCCCAAGCTTAATGTGCCAGAAGGATGGAACAAGCTGTCCCAGACTACATCATAAAAGTGTCCTCCAAGACAGTGAAAATATTACTACATTTCTTTGCTCACTGGCAATGATTCTGCTCTCTGGTAGAGAAGGCAAAGGAGGGAATTCTGAAGATAACTTGCTTAACTTAAGGTTGTTAAATAGAATAATTTTGATGGTAATAGAGTTATAATGTCAATCACAGTTACTGGTGATATATAAAACTCTGTTCAATAGGTGACTTTTGAAATTGGCTTCTAAATTGCTCTTTTCCTATCCTAGAACTATGAACTGGTACTCAGTGATGGACACTCTGATGTCATTCAAAGGACGCCTGGAGGAAAAATGCCATTCCAAATCCGTTCCATGGGCATTTACCTGGTGGTTGACACTACTGTTGGCCTGATACTCATGTGGGACAAGAAAACCAGTATATTCATCAAACTTAGTCCCAGCTTTCAGGTATATTTTAAAATCCAAAACCTGGGTAAAATTATTTCTGAAACATATTCATGCTAACTCTCAGAGAAAAAAATGGAAATTTAGGTTGCAACTTGAAGATGGAAAGAGCAGTGATTGCATATTATTATCCTTGTAGTGTTGACTTAGATTGTGTACTACACTTTTGTTTAAATTACGTTAGATAAAACCAATTAGCTTGATGCTAAGAACAAAAGCCATGAGTCTACTCTTCCTCAGATCCTTATCCTTCCTAACAAGAAATTAGAGACATGTCTTCATTAAAGGTATTTTATGAAAACATCCAAGACTGTTACTGAAGAGGTCCCAATACTCTTAAATAAGATTCACTCTGTCTGTTACTCACAGATACTGAGAAACTGTACCTTACTGACCTTTGCCATTTTGTGTTTATCCTCCTCAGGGAAATGTCTGTGGACTTTGCGGAAACTATGATGGCAATGGAAATAATGACTTCACTACTCGTAGTCAGTCTGTGGTAGGAAATGTGCTGGAGTTTGCCAATAGCTGGAAAGTGTCTTCTAGTTGCCCAAATGCCAATCCTACCAAGGATCCATGCACTGCGAACCCGTACAGGAAAGCCTGGGCACAGAAGCAATGCAGCATCATTACCAGTGAAGTGTTTGCGAAATGTCACTCCCAGGTATGACAAAAACTTCACTCTGAAATTCCCTTGAGTCAGAGGTTACTGTAATTTTGATGTGGGATAGCTGAAAAATACACTAAAATACATTTTATTGTGCTTGACAAAATGAAGTTGGACCAAGTTCCAGAGAGACTGCATAGAAAGTATTTTCACCTTTTTTTTTTTTTTTTTTTTTTTTTCCAACTTGTGCCTTGAATGAGTACACTAAATAAATTTATAGTGGTTTTTTGTTTGGCTGGTTTGTTTGGTTTAAAAAGAAAGGACAATCACAGATAAATCTCACAATATGTTTATTTCTTAATGGCATCCCTTTCTACTAATCTAAAATATCAGCCACCTGATAGATATGAGTGTGTGCTAGCTTGTAGTAATTAACAGTATTCTTTCTGCAATTGTATCTTCAACATCAAATAGTTCCTAGCATTATGACTTATTAGTAATATTCTACATTTTCCTCTTGAATTTTTAAAGTATTCTCAGGGCTTCTTCCTTTCTTACCTTTCTCACACATATAGAGTTGTCAGTTTCAGATATTTTATTCAGCTTTTTTAGTACAGTGAATGCCTTTTGAAAGAGGACAAGTGCATGAAAACTCAAATGTTTTTTCCAACAGGTTGAACCAAATGAGTATTATCAAGCATGCGTGGATGATGCTTGTGCCTGTGACACTGGAGGAGATTGTGAATGTTTCTGTACAGCAGTAGCTGCCTATGCTCAAGCATGCAATGAACTGGACATCTGCATTTCATGGAGAACCCCGTCTATTTGTCGTGAGTCTTACCCTACTACTTTTTGAAGAGGTCCAGAAGGAAAAGAAACAGAGAAGAGAAAAACAAAAACAAGTACCATGAAGAAAGAGAGAAGGATAGAATTGTATTTATAAGATGCGCTGCTGTATTCTAAAAGCAGCAAAAAACCCCACCATGAAGCAAATTGGATAAATCACTGGAAGTCAATCATCTACCCTCTTAAAATGAAACCATTGATAGTAACTTTACCAGTGGTGTCTTTAGTGTCTGATTTACTTGTCAGTCATGAACTATAGTATTATAATACTATTATATTACACTCCCACCTGACTACATCAGACTAAATGTAAATAAATGTTAATGCATGCTAACTAAAATCAGTGATTCAATTATTTTTTTTTTTTTGTGCTAAGTATTTTATAACTTCATTGGTGTCAAAAGGTGGTAGAAATTTAACAATTAGAAATAAGACAATATACTGTTAACCACCTAAGTGATTATTCTGATCGCTTTGGATTTTTACCCAGCAAAACTGAAAGACTGTGAAGCAAAAAGATCAAAAGTCTTTTTCTGTCATTTCTCCCTCTTGTAGCTCTGTTCTGCGATTACTACAATCCACAAGGCGAATGTGAGTGGCACTACAAACCATGTGGAGCCCCATGTATGAAGACCTGCAGTAATCCAAGCGGGAACTGCCTTCATGAGTTGAGAGGTTTGGAAGGTAAACATAATTATGCATATCTTGTTCTACTTATAAACAGCTAAAATGCAATATGATTTTTTAAAATTATATTACTCTGTATATTACATTGTTATAATAGAAATTATAAGAGATTTTCTAATTATTATCTTACTCCCTGATGGATCATGAACTTGTTTGAAGTGAAGATGAGGACAAAATGCTCCAAAGCTTAACGTGCAGTCAAAAGAATATCAGTAACAGAGTATGAAATTCCATGTACCATGTGGAATAATTTGGGTACAGCAAATACAAGAACATAGAGTTATTTCTACTTGTGAAAGAGCTAGTGTCAACACAACTGTCATTTTTTTTTACTGCAGGTTGCTATCCACACTGTCCAAAGAATAAGCCCTATTTTGATGAAGAAACCATGACTTGTGTTTCTAATTGTGGTTGTTTTGAAAATGGAAAAAATTACAAACCAGGAATGCAGATGCCTTCAAAGCAGAATTGTCAATCATGGTAGGATTAGTAAAAATTTTTAATGTTGTATTTAAAGTTGTGGAACATAATTCATCATGCAGTAAGCTTTTTGTTTGCCAACAGGAGCTAGGACAGTCATAGGCTGCTGAATAATGCCTCATTTTCTTGTCTTCATAAGAACTTAAATGATGATGTAGTGAAAAATTTTACCATAGAAAGATTAATTTGCCCCTTATTCTGTATTCTTATGAAAGTACTTTTAAATTATTATTATTGTTATTAAGTAAAACAAATTAAAATAATAATGGTTATGACGATAGTCAGAATTTTTATTAAGATATCCCTAAAATCATTATGTAAAATTATTTAGAAGTCAGTAGGCAACTAATCTTCAGTGTTTTGAGCTTGTTTCTGTTATTGTACTGGTATTTGCATATTTGCAACAGTCAGCAAGTATTCTGCACATTCTGGGCAGAAATGATGATGTGTTCGGACAAGTGCTACTACGCCTTCTATCAAATAGCACAAAGTTAGCAGAACGAGTTGTGAAACAGTTAACACCTGCTCTAAGATACCTTTAAATTAGCTAGTGTAAGCTCTGCAGCCAGAATGGTAAAGAGCTTAGCACAAAGCCCATTTGAGCAAACCCAACTTTCATGGCACATTTTGCAGTGCACAGATAGCTTTGCCTGCATAGTCTATGTCATTAACTGCACTAAACATAAGCTGTTAAATACGTATCTATATTTAAGATTATTCAGTGTACAGATGCCCTTAGTAGCTGTAAATATATATATTAATATTCACTTCTTAACAGATAATAGATAAATTCCCTTTAAAATAGATTGCATTCTTGCATCTTTTGGAAATCTGATGGAAATTCTCTGTGTAGGAACCTCAACATCTGTGATACACTGATCATTTCTCAAATGATACATTTACTGCATTTTCCCTTTCAGAAAATAAGTGTACCTATCAGGGAGATAAGAACATTTCAAAACACCCCTCTCCACACCTTTGCCCAGCCTCCAAAAGCACCAATGAGGGTACTGCATGTTTAGTATGGTGCCATAGAAGGGTTGCCTTTCTTGCCAGAAAACTGAACAATCCTGCCTAACCTGAATTTGTACAGCAGAACTGAGTATCTAACTCAGAGAAGACAGGGTCTTTCTACATTTAAACATAGTATGAATATCAAAGCATCAATAGAAGAAACTGAAACAATAAAATGATATCATGAACCAATTAACTGTCTCCTTTTTTCTCTTTTCCAGTGAATGCACAAATTATGGAAAAAAATGCAAATATGATGAACATGGTACGTTGACAAAGTTGTTTTTACCTGAATAGAATATATTTGAGGTACTCTGCTCTGTGTTTCAGATACTAAGGAATAACACTCTCTTTTGATTTACAGAATGTGTCTGCATTTATGAGGGACAGAAATACAACTATGAAGATGTGATCTATAATACTACAGATGGCACAGGAGGGTGTATTGTTGCAACCTGTGGTTCCAACGGAACGCTTCAAAGGGTTGTCTATGAATGTCCAATCTCAACAACACCCACAATGGCAACAACATTTCACTTCAGCACTACACCACCTGCCACTACTTCCACAGGTACATTGTTTATAGCCCATAAGAGCATATTCTGTTCATTAGTGAGTAAAATATAGATACTAAACTATGCCTGCATTTACAACATAAATTAACATATACAACCTCAAAATAGATGACAGTAAGTCTCATTCGTTATGAGCATTTGGTTTCAGACAATATTTGGTAACCAAACTAACACAAGAAAATAAACACAGAAAATAAAACCACTTCTGAAACCCCAAAATGAAAACCACTACATACTGGTTTGATACTATTAATTTGCTTATCTTCATAGTGAACAATAAAGAAACAGTATCAGATTTATTATGTGGAACTATTTCTGTATCTGGAATAACCTTTACTGAATGAATAATTCATTATTTTTCTTATTAAATTAGACAATTATTATTATCTGTAAAATTCCTGGTAGGTTTCATGGTATTTATAATGACAGTACTAAGTGGATTGCCCAGATATTGGCACTGAGATACTGAAATTTTCATTTCTAGATTTCCTGTTCAGCATTCTTCAGGTTGGTAGTCTCTAAATACAATGTGCACATGTTGTTTAATGAAATAAGTATTCAGCATAAAATTTGAAACTTCAAGTTTTGGAATCAGAGAAACCATCAATACTGCTGGAATTCATTAGGCATTTTCCAGCCATTACACAATGAGAATCCACCTGCAAAAGCTTATGGACTGCTCTCCAACCAATAAATGCTTTCTTAAGACCAGAGCTAAAGTACGAAGTGTAGGAGTGCTAATAATGCTGCATTAGACATCTTTTACTTGAAATGGAAAAACAATCCAGCATATTACATGAGGAGTCAACTCATTTGGAAGAAAAAAGTACCCATGAATCTTGACATACAGACTTTCCACTGGATGTAAATTCAGGCTTTGACACTCCAGATATTCTAGCAAATATTTTTTCTAGGAAAACCAAGGAAATAAATATACACTGAATCTAATGCAAAAATAAAGTGAGATTTCCACACCCCCCCCCCCCCTCCAATGTGTATAAATTATACCTAAGACATATTTAAGCACTTTGTAAAAGATCATTGGCATTGTCTTTGGAAGTGAAAGTTCCAAGCATGTCAGTATATTGAATTTCTGGGTAATAGATTTACTGTTATATTTCATATTAAATTATAAGTACACTAAACTGATGCCCTATAGGCTCAGAATGCAAGCAAATGATCTTAGTAAAATTTTCAGCCCATTTAAAAAAAGAAAACATTAATAGGAATTTATTCTAAGGTTTGTGGTTTCTTCTTTTTCTCTTTCAAAGTGTCACCAACTACATCAGTATGTGTTCACGAAGTCTGTGAATGGTCAGAATGGTATGACGGGAGCCTGCAAATCCCTGGCTACGATGGTGGAGATTTTGAAACCTTTGATGATTTGAGATCTAAAGGTTATGAAGTTTGTAAAGCTCCACGGGCTGTTCAATGCAGAGCAGAGAAATTCCCGGATATACCTCTGAAAGACCTTGGCCAAAAAGTAGAATGCAGTAAAACAACTGGGCTTATATGTTACAACAAGGATCAAATTTCCATGATGTGCAACAACTATGAAATCAGAATCTTATGCTGTGTTTTTGTACCATGTTCTTACACGACACATTCAGAAAATACATCATTTTCAGTGACCACAACATCACCAGCTATTACAACTTCAGAGAGTACAACATTCATACCTTCAGCCACTAAAGAAGAAACCACAACTACAACTGAAATGACAAAGCCTGTCACCACTTCTCCATCAACAACATCCCTTTGCACTAAAGAAGAATGTTACTGGTCAATGTGGTATGATGCCAGTTATCCAGGGTCTGGATACAATGATGGAGACTTTGATACAATTCAGAACATTGAAAAAAAGGGATACAAAGTTTGTGATAACAGAAAGGAAGTCGAATGCAGAGCAGTAAGGTTTCCTAATACACCATATCCACTACTGGAGCAACACATAACATGTAATAAAGAGGAAGGACTCATATGCTACAATAAAGATCAATTACCACCCATCTGCTACAATTATAAAATACGATTTAAATGCTGTAAAAACGTAACAGTACCATGCCATACACCTGCAACACCTCGTACAACAACACTACCAACAAGTACATCGATTTCTTCAACACCTCCAAGTACATCATCCACGGAAGAATCAACCACACCACACTTACAAACCAAACATAAGACAACCACAACATCAATGACACAACCAGAAACACAATATATTCATACAAGAATTACAACACAACCAATAACACACACACAAACTGAAACAGCAACAAGCATATCCATTCCCAGCGTGAGCAGCACCACCACACACTCCACGATGGCCTGTGAACCGGAAGTCTGCTCGTGGAGCGAATGGATTGACGTCGACTTCCCCTCCTCGGGGCCCAACCAGGGAGATTTTGAAACCTACCAGCGAATCCGAGCTGCCGGCAAGGAAGTCTGTCAACATCCAAAGGAAATCGAGTGCCAGGCGGAGGACTACCCCGAGGTTCCCATCCAAAACGTCGGACAGGTCGTGCAATGCGACGTCCACTTTGGGCTGGTCTGTAAGAACGAGGACCAGACTGGCAAATTTAAGATGTGCCTCAACTACAGGATCCGCGTCCGCTGCTGCCGGCCAAACTACAATTGCCCAGCCATCAGCCCCCCGTACACCACCAGCCCCACCACCACCACCACCCAGAGCACTCCAACCTCCACCACAGTCACCACCTCCACCTCCACGGCCTACTCCTCCACCACGCTGCCCACCTCCTCAGAAACCACATCGCAGACCTACACCAGCACCACCAGCCCCACGCCGACACCTACGATATACATCCCCAGCGTGAGCTCCACCACCACCTACTCCACCACGGCCTGTGAACCCGAAATCTGCTCCTGGAGTGAATGGATCGACGTCGATGTCCCCTCCTCAGGGCCCAACCAGGGAGACTTTGAAACCTACCAGCGAATCCGAGCTGCCGGCAAGGAAGTCTGTCAACATCCAAAGGAAATCGAGTGCCAGGCGGAGGACTACCCCCAGGTTCCCATCCAAAACGTCGGACAGGTCGTGCAATGCGACGTCCACTTTGGGCTGGTCTGTAAGAACGAGGACCAGACTGGCAAATTTAAGATGTGCCTCAACTACAGGATCCGCGTCCGCTGCTGCCGGCCAAACTACAATTGCCCAGCCATCAGCCCCCTGTACACCACCAGCCCCACCACCACCACCACCCAGAGCACTCCAACCTCCACCACAGTCACCACCTCCACCTCCACGGCCTACTCCTCCACCACGCTGCCCACCTCCTCAGAAACCACATCGCAGACCTACACCAGCACCACCAGCCCCACGCCGACACCTACGATATACATCCCCAGCGTGAGCTCCACCACCACCTACTCCACCACAGCCTGTGAACCCGAAATCTGCTCCTGGAGTGAATGGATCGACGTCGACTTCCCCTCCTCGGGACCCAACCAGGGAGACTTTGAAACTTACCAGCGAATCCGAGCTGCCGGCAAGGAAGTCTGTCAACATCCAAAGGAAATCGAGTGCCAGGCGGAGGACTACCCCGAGGTTCCCATCCAAAACGTCAGACAGGTCGTGCAATGCGACGTCCACTTTGGGCTGGTCTGTAAGAACGAGGACCAGACTGGCAAATTTAAGATGTGCCTCAACTACCGGATCCGCGTCCGCTGCTGCCGGCCAAACTACAATTGCCCAGCCATCAGCCCCCCGTACACCACCAGCCCCACCACCACCACCACCCAGAGCACTCCAACCTCCACCACAGTCACCACCTCCACCTCCACGGCCTACTCCTCCACCACGCTGCCCACCTCCTCAGAAACCACATCGCAGACCTACACCAGCACCACCAGCCCCACGCCGACACCTACGATATACATCCCCAGCGTGAGCTCCACCACCACCTACTCCACCACGGCCTGTGAACCCGAAATCTGCTCCTGGAGTGAATGGATCGACGTCGATGTCCCCTCCTCAGGGCCCAACCAGGGAGACTTTGAAACCTACCAGCGAATCCGAGCTGCCGGCAAGGAAGTCTGTCAACATCCAAAGGAAATCGAGTGCCAGGCGGAGGACTACCCCCAGGTTCCCATCCAAAACGTCGGACAGGTCGTGCAATGCGACGTCCACTTTGGGCTGGTCTGTAAGAACGAGGACCAGACTGGCAAATTTAAGATGTGCCTCAACTACAGGATCCGCGTCCGCTGCTGCCGGCCAAACAACAATTGCCCAGCCATCAGCCCCCCGTACACCACCAGCCCCACCACCACCACCACCCAGAGCACTCCAACCTCCACCACAGTCACCACCTCCACCTCCACGGCCTACTCCTCCACCACGCTGCCCACTTCCTCAGAAACCACATCGCAGACCTACACCAGCACCACCAGCCCCACGCCGACACCTACGATATACATCCCCAGCGTGAGCTCCACCACCACCTACTCCACCACGGCCTGTGAACCCGAAATCTGCTCCTGGAGTGAATGGATCGACGTCGATGTCCCCTCCTCAGGGCCCAACCAGGGAGACTTTGAAACCTACCAGCGAATCCGAGCTGCCGGCAAGGAAGTCTGTCAACATCCAAAGGAAATCGAGTGCCGGGCGGAGGACTACCCCCAGGTTCCCATCCAAAACGTCGGACAGGTCGTGCAATGCGACGTCCACTTTGGGCTGGTCTGTAAGAACGAGGACCAGACTGGCAAATTTAAGATGTGCCTCAACTACAGGATCCGCGTCCGCTGCTGCCGGCCAAACTACAATTGCCCAGCCATCAGCCCCCCGTACACCACCAGCCCCACCACCACCACCACCCAGAGCACTCCAACCTCCACCACAGTCACCACCTCCACCTCCACGGCCTACTCCTCCACCACGCTGCCCACTTCCTCAGAAACCACATCGCAGACCTACACCAGCACCACCAGCCCCACGCCGACACCTACGATATACATCCCCAGCGTGAGCTCCACCACCACCTACTCCACCACGGCCTGTGAACCCGAAATCTGCTCCTGGAGTGAATGGATCGACGTCGATGTCCCCTCCTCAGGGCCCAACCAGGGAGACTTTGAAACTTACCAGCGAATCCGAGCTGCCGGCAAGGAAGTCTGTCAACATCCAAAGGAAATCGAGTGCCAGGCGGAGGACTACCCCCAGGTTCCCATCCAAAACGTCGGACAGGTCGTGCAATGCGACGTCCACTTTGGGCTGGTCTGTAAGAATGAGGACCAGACTGGCGAATATAAGATGTGCCTCAACTACAGGATCCGCGTCCGCTGCTGCCGGCCAAACTACAATTGCCCAGCCATCAGCCCCCTGTACACCACCAGCCCCACCACCACCACCACCCAGAGCACTCCAACCTCCACCACAGTCACCACCTCCACCTCCACGGCCTACTCCTCCACCACGCTGCCCACCTCCTCAGAAACCACATCGCAGACCTACACCAGCACCACCAGCCCCACGCCGACACCTACGATATACATCCCCAGCGTGAGCTCCACCACCACCTACTCCACCACGGCCTGTGAACCCGAAATCTGCTCCTGGAGTGAATGGATCGACGTCGACTTCCCCTCCTCGGGACCCAACCAGGGAGACTTTGAAACTTACCAGCGAATCCGAGCTGCCGGCAAGGAAGTCTGTCAACATCCAAAGGAAATCGAGTGCCAGGCGGAGGACTACCCCAAGGTTCCCATCCAAAACGTCGGACAGGTCGTGCAATGCGACGTCCACTTTGGGCTGGTCTGTAAGAACGAGGACCAGACTGGCAAATTTAAGATGTGCCTCAACTACAGGATCCGCGTCCGCTGCTGCCGGCCAAACTACAATTGCCCAGCCATCAGCCCCCCGTACACCACCAGCCCCACCACCACCACCACCCAGAGCACTCCAACCTCCACCACAGTCACCACCTCCACCTCTACGGCCTACTCCTCCACCACGCTGCCCACCTCCTCAGAAACCACATCGCAGACCTACACCAGCACCACCAGCCCCACGCCGACACCTACGATATACATCCCCAGCGTGAGCTCCACCACCACCTACTCCACCACGGCCTGTGAACCCGAAATCTGCTCCTGGAGTGAATGGATCGACGTCGATGTCCCCTCCTCAGGGCCCAACCAGGGAGACTTTGAAACCTACCAGCGAATCCGAGCTGCCGGCAAGGAAGTCTGTCAACATCCAAAGGAAATCGAGTGCCAGGCGGAGGACTACCCCCAGGTTCCCATCCAAAACGTCGGACAGGTCGTGCAATGCGACGTCCACTTTGGGCTGGTCTGTAAGAATGAGGACCAGACTGGCGAATTTAAGATGTGCCTCAACTACAGGATCCGCGTCCGCTGCTGCCGGCCAAACTACAATTGCCCAGCCATCAGCCCCCCGTACACCACCAGCCCCACCACCACCACCACCCAGAGCACTCCAACCTCCACCACAGTCACCACCTCCACCTCCACGGCCTACTCCTCCACCACGCTGCCCACTTCCTCAGAAACCACATCGCAGACCTACACCAGCACCACCAGCCCCACGCCGACACCTACGATATACATCCCCAGCGTGAGCTCCACCACCACCTACTCCACCACGGCCTGTGAACCCGAAATCTGCTCCTGGAGTGAATGGATCGACGTCGATGTCCCCTCCTCAGGGCCCAACCAGGGAGACTTTGAAACTTACCAGCGAATCCGAGCTGCCGGCAAGGAAGTCTGTCAACATCCAAAGGAAATCGAGTGCCAGGCGGAGGACTACCCCCAGGTTCCCATCCAAAACGTCGGACAGGTCGTGCAATGCGACGTCCACTTTGGGCTGGTCTGTAAGAATGAGGACCAGACTGGCGAATTTAAGATGTGCCTCAACTACAGGATCCGCGTCCGCTGCTGCCGGCCAAACTACAATTGCCCAGCCATCAGCCCCCTGTACACCACCAGCCCCACCACCACCACCACCCAGAGCACTCCAACCTCCACCACAGTCACCACCTCCACCTCCACGGCCTACTCCTCCACCACGCTGCCCACCTCCTCAGAAACCACATCGCAGACCTACACCAGCACCACCAGCCCCACGCCGACACCTACGATATACATCCCCAGCGTGAGCTCCACCACCACCTACTCCACCACGGCCTGTGAACCCGAAATCTGCTCCTGGAGTGAATGGATCGACGTCGACTTCCCCTCCTCGGGACCCAACCAGGGAGACTTTGAAACTTACCAGCGAATCCGAGCTGCCGGCAAGGAAGTCTGTCAACATCCAAAGGAAATCGAGTGCCAGGCGGAGGACTACCCCAAGGTTCCCATCCAAAACGTCGGACAGGTCGTGCAATGCGACGTCCACTTTGGGCTGGTCTGTAAGAACGAGGACCAGACTGGCAAATTTAAGATGTGCCTCAACTACAGGATCCGCGTCCGCTGCTGCCGGCCAAACTACAATTGCCCAGCCATCAGCCCCCCGTACACCACCAGCCCCACCACCACCACCACCCAGAGCACTCCAACCTCCACCACAGTCACCACCTCCACCTCTACGGCCTACTCCTCCACCACGCTGCCCACCTCCTCAGAAACCACATCGCAGACCTACACCAGCACCACCAGCCCCACGCCGACACCTACGATATACATCCCCAGCGTGAGCTCCACCACCACCTACTCCACCACGGCCTGTGAACCCGAAATCTGCTCCTGGAGTGAATGGATCGACGTCGATGTCCCCTCCTCAGGGCCCAACCAGGGAGACTTTGAAACCTACCAGCGAATCCGAGCTGCCGGCAAGGAAGTCTGTCAACATCCAAAGGAAATCGAGTGCCAGGCGGAGGACTACCCCCAGGTTCCCATCCAAAACGTCGGACAGGTCGTGCAATGCGACGTCCACTTTGGGCTGGTCTGTAAGAATGAGGACCAGACTGGCGAATTTAAGATGTGCCTCAACTACAGGATCCGCGTCCGCTGCTGCCGGCCAAACTACAATTGCCCAGCCATCAGCCCCCCGTACACCACCAGCCCCACCACCACCACCACCCAGAGCACTCCAACCTCCACCACAGTCACCACCTCCACCTCCACGGCCTACTCCTCCACCACGCTGCCCACTTCCTCAGAAACCACATCGCAGACCTACACCAGCACCACCAGCCCCACGCCGACACCTACGATATACATCCCCAGCGTGAGCTCCACCACCACCTACTCCACCACGGCCTGTGAACCCGAAATCTGCTCCTGGAGTGAATGGATCGACGTCGATGTCCCCTCCTCAGGGCCCAACCAGGGAGACTTTGAAACCTACCAGCGAATCCGAGCTGCCGGCAAGGAAGTCTGTCAACATCCAAAGGAAATCGAGTGCCAGGCGGAGGACTACCCCCAGGTTCCCATCCAAAACGTCGGACAGGTCGTGCAATGCGACGTCCACTTTGGGCTGGTCTGTAAGAATGAGGACCAGACTGGCGAATTTAAGATGTGCCTCAACTACAGGATCCGCGTCCGCTGCTGCCGGCCAAACTACAATTGCCCAGCCATCAGCCCCCTGTACACCACCAGCCCCACCACCACCACCACCCAGAGCACTCCAACCTCCACCACAGTCACCACCTCCACCTCCACGGCCTACTCCTCCACCACGCTGCCCACCTCCTCAGAAACCACATCGCAGACCTACACCAGCACCACCAGCCCCACGCCGACACCTACGATATACATCCCCAGCGTGAGCTCCACCACCACCTACTCCACCACGGCCTGTGAACCCGAAATCTGCTCCTGGAGTGAATGGATCGACGTCGACTTCCCCTCCTCGGGACCCAACCAGGGAGACTTTGAAACTTACCAGCGAATCCGAGCTGCCGGCAAGGAAGTCTGTCAACATCCAAAGGAAATCGAGTGCCAGGCGGAGGACTACCCCGAGGTTCCCATCCAAAACGTCGGACAGGTCGTGCAATGCGACGTCCACTTTGGGCTGGTCTGTAAGAACGAGGACCAGACTGGCAAATTTAAGATGTGCCTCAACTACAGGATCCGCGTCCGCTGCTGCCGGCCAAACTACAATTGCCCAGCCATCAGCCCCCCGTACACCACCAGCCCCACCACCACCACCACCCAGAGCACTCCAACCTCCACCACAGTCACCACCTCCACCTCCACGGCCTACTCCTCCACCACGCTGCCCACTTCCTCAGAAACCACATCGCAGACCTACACCAGCACCACCAGCCCCACGCCGACACCTACGATATACATCCCCAGCGTGAGCTCCACCACCACCTACTCCACCACGGCCTGTGAACCCGAAATCTGCTCCTGGAGTGAATGGATCGACGTCGATGTCCCCTCCTCAGGGCCCAACCAGGGAGACTTTGAAACCTACCAGCGAATCCGAGCTGCCGGCAAGGAAGTCTGTCAACATCCAAAGGAAATCGAGTGCCAGGCGGAGGACTACCCCCAGGTTCCCATCCAAAACGTCGGACAGGTCGTGCAATGCGACGTCCACTTTGGGCTGGTCTGTAAGAATGAGGACCAGACTGGCGAATTTAAGATGTGCCTCAACTACAGGATCCGCGTCCGCTGCTGCCGGCCAAACTACAATTGCCCAGCCATCAGCCCCCTGTACACCACCAGCCCCACCACCACCACCACCCAGAGCACTCCAACCTCCACCACAGTCACCACCTCCACCTCCACGGCCTACTCCTCCACCACGCTGCCCACCTCCTCAGAAACCACATCGCAGACCTACACCAGCACCACCAGCCCCACGCCGACACCTACGATATACATCCCCAGCGTGAGCTCCACCACCACCTACTCCACCACGGCCTGTGAACCCGAAATCTGCTCCTGGAGTGAATGGATCGACGTCGACTTCCCCTCCTCGGGACCCAACCAGGGAGACTTTGAAACTTACCAGCGAATCCGAGCTGCCGGCAAGGAAGTCTGTCAACATCCAAAGGAAATCGAGTGCCAGGCGGAGGACTACCCCGAGGTTCCCATCCAAAACGTCGGACAGGTCGTGCAATGCGACGTCCACTTTGGGCTGGTCTGTAAGAACGAGGACCAGACTGGCAAATTTAAGATGTGCCTCAACTACAGGATCCGCATCCGCTGCTGCCGGCCAAACTACAATTGCCCAGCCATCAGCCCCCCGTACACCACCAGCCCCACCACCACCACCACCCAGAGCACTCCAACCTCCACCACAGTCACCACCTCCACCTCTACGGCCTACTCCTCCACCACGCTGCCCACCTCCTCAGAAACCACATCGCAGACCTACACCAGCACCACCAGCCCCACGCCGACACCTACGATATACATCCCCAGCGTGAGCTCCACCACCACCTACTCCACCACGGCCTGTGAACCCGAAATCTGCTCCTGGAGTGAATGGATCGACGTCGATGTCCCCTCCTCAGGGCCCAACCAGGGAGACTTTGAAACCTACCAGCGAATCCGAGCTGCCGGCAAGGAAGTCTGTCAACATCCAAAGGAAATCGAGTGCCAGGCGGAGGACTACCCCCAGGTTCCCATCCAAAACGTCGGACAGGTCGTGCAATGCGACGTCCACTTTGGGCTGGTCTGTAAGAATGAGGACCAGACTGGCGAATTTAAGATGTGCCTCAACTACAGGATCCGCGTCCGCTGCTGCCGGCCAAACTACAATTGCCCAGCCATCAGCCCCCTGTACACCACCAGCCCCACCACCACCACCACCCAGAGCACTCCAACCTCCACCACAGTCACCACCTCCACCTCCACGGCCTACTCCTCCACCACGCTGCCCACCTCCTCAGAAACCACATCGCAGACCTACACCAGCACCACCAGCCCCACGCCGACACCTACGATATACATCCCCAGCGTGAGCTCCACCACCACCTACTCCACCACGGCCTGTGAACCCGAAATCTGCTCCTGGAGTGAATGGATCGACGTCGACTTCCCCTCCTCGGGACCCAACCAGGGAGACTTTGAAACTTACCAGCGAATCCGAGCTGCCGGCAAGGAAGTCTGTCAACATCCAAAGGAAATCGAGTGCCAGGCGGAGGACTACCCCGAGGTTCCCATCCAAAACGTCGGACAGGTCGTGCAATGCGACGTCCACTTTGGGCTGGTCTGTAAGAACGAGGACCAGACTGGCAAATTTAAGATGTGCCTCAACTACAGGATCCGCATCCGCTGCTGCCGGCCAAACTACAATTGCCCAGCCATCAGCCCCCCGTACACCACCAGCCCCACCACCACCACCACCCAGAGCACTCCAACCTCCACCACAGTCACCACCTCCACCTCTACGGCCTACTCCTCCACCACGCTGCCCACCTCCTCAGAAACCACATCGCAGACCTACACCAGCACCACCAGCCCCACGCCGACACCTACGATATACATCCCCAGCGTGAGCTCCACCACCACCTACTCCACCACGGCCTGTGAACCCGAAATCTGCTCCTGGAGTGAATGGATCGACGTCGATGTCCCCTCCTCAGGGCCCAACCAGGGAGACTTTGAAACCTACCAGCGAATCCGAGCTGCCGGCAAGGAAGTCTGTCAACATCCAAAGGAAATCGAGTGCCAGGCGGAGGACTACCCCCAGGTTCCCATCCAAAACGTCGGACAGGTCGTGCAATGCGACGTCCACTTTGGGCTGGTCTGTAAGAATGAGGACCAGACTGGCGAATTTAAGATGTGCCTCAACTACAGGATCCGCGTCCGCTGCTGCCGGCCAAACTACAATTGCCCAGCCATCAGCCCCCTGTACACCACCAGCCCCACCACCACCACCACCCAGAGCACTCCAACCTCCACCACAGTCACCACCTCCACCTCCACGGCCTACTCCTCCACCACGCTGCCCACCTCCTCAGAAACCACATCGCAAACCTACACCAGCACCACCAGCCCCACGCCGACACCTACGATATACATCCCCAGCGTGAGCTCCACCACCACCTACTCCACCACGGCCTGTGAACCCGAAATCTGCTCCTGGAGTGAATGGATCGACGTCGACTTCCCCTCCTCGGGACCCAACCAGGGAGACTTTGAAACTTACCAGCGAATCCGAGCTGCCGGCAAGGAAGTCTGTCAACATCCAAAGGAAATCGAGTGCCAGGCGGAGGACTACCCCCAGGTTCCCATCCAAAACTTCGGGCAGGTCGTACAATGCGACGTCCACTTTGGGCTGGTCTGTAAGAACGAGGACCAGACTGGCAAATTTAAGATGTGCCTCAACTACAGGATCCGCGTCCGCTGCTGCCGGCCAAACTACAATTGCCCAGCCATCAGCCCCCCGTACACCACCAGCCCCACCACCACCACCACCCAGAGCACTCCAACCTCCACCACAGTCACCACCTCCACCTCCACGGCCTACTCCTCCACCACGCTGCCCACTTCCTCAGAAACCACATCGCAGACCTACACCAGCACCACCAGCCCCACGCCGACACCTACGATATACATCCCCAGCGTGAGCTCCACCACCACCTACTCCACCACGGCCTGTGAACCCGAAATCTGCTCCTGGAGTGAATGGATCGACGTCGATGTCCCCTCCTCAGGGCCCAACCAGGGAGACTTTGAAACCTACCAGCGAATCCGAGCTGCCGGCAAGGAAGTCTGTCAACATCCAAAGGAAATCGAGTGCCAGGCGGAGGACTACCCCAAGGTTCCCATCCAAAACGTCGGACAGGTCGTGCAATGCGACGTCCACTTTGGGCTGGTCTGTAAGAACGAGGACCAGACTGGCAAATTTAAGATGTGCCTCAACTACAGGATCCGCGTCCGCTGCTGCCGGCCAAACTACAATTGCCCAGCCATCAGCCCCCCGTACACCACCAGCCCCACCACCACCACCACCCAGAGCACTCCAACCTCCACCACAGTCACCACCTCCACCTCCACGGCCTACTCCTCCACCACGCTGCCCACCTCCTCAGAAACCACATCGCAGACCTACACCAGCACCACCAGCCCCACGCCGACACCTACGATATACATCCCCAGCGTGAGCTCCACCACCACCTACTCCACCACGGCCTGTGAACCCGAAATCTGCTCCTGGAGTGAATGGATCGACGTCGATGTCCCCTCCTCAGGGCCCAACCAGGGAGACTTTGAAACCTACCAGCGAATCCGAGCTGCCGGCAAGGAAGTCTGTCAACATCCAAAGGAAATCGAGTGCCAGGCGGAGGACTACCCCGAGGTTCCCATCCAAAACGTCGGACAGGTCGTGCAATGCGACGTCCACTTTGGGCTGGTCTGTAAGAATGAGGACCAGACTGGCGAATTTAAGATGTGCCTCAACTACAGGATCCGCGTCCGCTGCTGCCGGCCAAACTACAATTGCCCAGCCATCAGCCCCCTGTACACCACCAGCCCCACCACCACCACCACCCAGAGCACTCCAACCTCCACCACAGTCACCACCTCCACCTCCACGGCCTACTCCTCCACCACGCTGCCCACTTCCTTAGAAACCACATCGCAGACCTACACCAGCACCACCAGCCCCACGCCGACACCTACGATATACATCCCCAGCGTGAGCTCCACCACCACCTACTCCACCACGGCCTGTGAACCCGAAATCTGCTCCTGGAGTGAATGGATCGACGTCGATGTCCCCTCTTCAGGGCCCAACCAGGGAGACTTTGAAACCTACCAGCGAATCCGAGCTGCCGGCAAGGAAGTCTGTCAACATCCAAAGGAAATCGAGTGCCAGGCGGAGGACTACCCCCAGGTTCCCATCCAAAACGTCGGACAGGTCGTGCAATGCGACGTCCACTTTGGGCTGGTCTGTAAGAATGAGGACCAGACTGGCGAATTTAAGATGTGCCTCAACTACAGGATCCGCGTCCGCTGCTGCCGGCCAAACTACAATTGCCCAGCCATCAGCCCCCTGTACACCACCAGCCCCACCACCACCACCACCCAGAGCACTCCAACCTCCACCACAGTCACCACCTCCACCTCCACGGCCTACTCCTCCACCACGCTGCCCACCTCCTCAGAAACCACATCGCAGACCTACACCAGCACCACCAGCCCCACGCCGACACCTACGATATACATCCCCAGCGTGAGCTCCACCACCACCTACTCCACCACGGCCTGTGAACCCGAAATCTGCTCCTGGAGTGAATGGATCGACGTCGACTTCCCCTCCTCGGGACCCAACCAGGGAGACTTTGAAACTTACCAGCGAATCCGAGCTGCCGGCAAGGAAGTCTGTCAACATCCAAAGGAAATCGAGTGCCAGGCGGAGGACTACCCCGAGGTTCCCATCCAAAACGTCGGACAGGTCGTGCAATGCGACGTCCACTTTGGGCTGGTCTGTAAGAACGAGGACCAGACTGGCAAATTTAAGATGTGCCTCAACTACAGGATCCGCGTCCGCTGCTGCCGGCCAAACTACAATTGCCCAGCCATCAGCCCCCCGTACACCACCAGCCCCACCACCACCACCACCCAGAGCACTCCAACCTCCACCACAGTCACCACCTCCACCTCCACGGCCTACTCCTCCACCACGCTGCCCACCTCCTCAGAAACCACATCGCAAACCTACACCAGCACCACCAGCCCCACGCCGACACCTACGATATACATCCCCAGCGTGAGCTCCACCACCACCTACTCCACCACGGCCTGTGAACCCGAAATCTGCTCCTGGAGTGAATGGATCGACGTCGATGTCCCCTCCTCGGGGCCCAACCAGGGAGACTTTGAAACCTACCAGCGAATCCGAGCTGCCGGCAAGGAAGTCTGTCAACATCCAAAGGAAATCGAGTGCCAGGCGGAGGACTACCCCGAGGTTCCCATCCAAAACGTCGGACAGGTCGTGCAATGCGACGTCCACTTTGGGCTGGTCTGTAAGAACGAGGACCAGACTGGCAAATTTAAGATGTGCCTCAACTACAGGATCCGCGTCCGCTGCTGCCGGCCAAACTACAATTGCCCAGCCATCAGCCCCCCGTACACCACCAGCCCCACCACCACCACCACCCAGAGCACTCCAACCTCCACCACAGTCACCACCTCCACCTCCACGGCCTACTCCTCCACCACGCTGCCCACCTCCTCAGAAACCACATCGCAGACCTACACCAGCACCACCAGCCCCACGCCGACACCTACGATATACATCCCCAGCGTGAGCTCCACCACCACCTACTCCACCACAGCCTGTGAACCCGAAATCTGCTCCTGGAGTGAATGGATCGACGTCGACTTCCCCTCCTCGGGACCCAACCAGGGAGACTTTGAAACTTACCAGCGAATCCGAGCTGCCGGCAAGGAAGTCTGTCAACATCCAAAGGAAATCGAGTGCCAGGCGGAGGACTACCCCGAGGTTCCCATCCAAAACGTCGGACAGGTCGTGCAATGCGACGTCCACTTTGGGCTGGTCTGTAAGAACGAGGACCAGACTGGCAAATTTAAGATGTGCCTCAACTACAGGATCCGCGTCCGCTGCTGCCGGCCAAACTACAATTGCCCAGCCATCAGCCCCCCGTACACCACCAGCCCCACCACCACCACCCAGAGCACTCCAACCTCCACCACAGTCACCACCTCCACCTCCACGGCCTACTCCTCCACCACGCTGCCCACCTCCTCAGAAACCACATCGCAAACCTACACCAGCACCACCAGCCCCACGCCGACACCTACGATATACATCCCCAGCGTGAGCTCCACCACCACCTACTCCACCACGGCCTGTGAACCCGAAATCTGCTCCTGGAGTGAATGGATCGACGTCGATGTCCCCTCCTCGGGGCCCAACCAGGGAGACTTTGAAACCTACCAGCGAATCCGAGCTGCCGGCAAGGAAGTCTGTCAACATCCAAAGGAAATCGAGTGCCAGGCGGAGGACTACCCCGAGGTTCCCATCCAAAACGTCGGACAGGTCGTGCAATGCGACGTCCACTTTGGGCTGGTCTGTAAGAACGAGGACCAGACTGGCAAATTTAAGATGTGCCTCAACTACAGGATCCGCGTCCGCTGCTGCCGGCCAAACTACAATTGCCCAGCCATCAGCCCCCTGTACACCACCAGCCCCACCACCACCACCACCCAGAGCACTCCAACCTCCACCACAGTCACCACCTCCACCTCCACGGCCTACTCCTCCACCACGCTGCCCACCTCCTCAGAAACCACATCGCAGACCTACACCAGCACCACCAGCCCCACGCCGACACCTACGATATACATCCCCAGCGTGAGCTCCACCACCACCTACTCCACCACGGCCTGTGAACCCGAAATCTGCTCCTGGAGTGAATGGATCGACGTCGATGTCCCCTCCTCAGGGCCCAACCAGGGAGACTTTGAAACCTACCAGCGAATCCGAGCTGCCGGCAAGGAAGTCTGTCAACATCCAAAGGAAATCGAGTGCCAGGCGGAGGACTACCCCCAGGTTCCCATCCAAAACGTCGGACAGGTCGTGCAATGCGACGTCCACTTTGGGCTGGTCTGTAAGAACGAGGACCAGACTGGCAAATTTAAGATGTGCCTCAACTACAGGATCCGCGTCCGCTGCTGCCGGCCAAACTACAATTGCCCAGCCATCAGCCCCCTGTACACCATCAGCCCCACCACCACCACCACCCAGAGCACTCCAACCTCCACCACAGTCACCACCTCCACCTCCACGGCCTACTCCTCCACCACGCTGCTCACCTCCTCAGAAACCACATCGCAGACCTACACCAGCACCACCAGCCCCACGCCGACACCTACGATATACATCCCCAGCGTGAGCTCCACCACCACCTACTCCACCACGGCCTGTGAACCCGAAATCTGCTCCTGGAGTGAATGGATCGACGTCGATGTCCCCTCCTCGGGGCCCAACCAGGGAGACTTTGAAACCTACCAGCGAATCCGAGCTGCCGGCAAGGAAGTCTGTCAACATCCAAAGGAAATCGAGTGCCAGGCGGAGGACTACCCCGAGGTTCCCATCCAAAACGTCGGACAGGTCGTGCAATGCGACGTCCACTTTGGGCTGGTCTGTAAGAACGAGGACCAGACTGGCAAATTTAAGATGTGCCTCAACTACAGGATCCGCGTCCGCTGCTGCCGGCCAAACTACAATTGCCCAGCCATCAGCCCCCTGTACACCACCAGCCCCACCACCACCACCACCCAGAGCACTCCAACCTCCACCACAGTCACCACCTCCACCTCCACGGCCTACTCCTCCACCACGCTGCCCACCTCCTCAGAAACCACATCGCAGACCTACACCAGCACCACCAGCCCAACGCCGACACCTACGATATACATCCCCAGCGTGAGCTCCACCACCACCTACTCCACCACGGCCTGTGAACCCGAAATCTGCTCCTGGAGTGAATGGATCGACGTCGATGTCCCCTATTCAGGGCCCAACCAGGGAGACTTTGAAACCTACCAGCGAATCCGAGCTGCCGGCAAGGAAGTCTGTCAACATCCAAAGGAAATCGAGTGCCAGGCGGAGGACTACCCCCAGGTTCCCATCCAAAACGTCGGACAGGTCGTGCAATGCGACGTCCACTTTGGGCTGGTCTGTAAGAACGAGGACCAGACTGGCAAATTTAAGATGTGCCTCAACTACAGGATCCGCGTCCGCTGCTGCCGGCCAAACTACAATTGCCCAGCCATCAGCCCCCCGTACACCATCAGCCCCACCACCACCACCACCCAGAGCACTCCAACCTCCACCACAGTCACCACCTCCACCTCCACGGCCTACTCCTCCACCACGCTGCTCACCTCCTCAGAAACCACATCGCAGACCTACACCAGCACCACCAGCCCCACGCCGACACCTACGATATACATCCCCAGCGTGAGCTCCACCACCACCTACTCCACCACGGCCTGTGAACCCGAAATCTGCTCCTGGAGTGAATGGATCGACGTCGATGTCCCCTCCTCGGGGTCCAACCAGGGAGACTTTGAAACCTACCAGCGAATCCGAGCTGCCGGCAAGGAAGTCTGTCAACATCCAAAGGAAATCGAGTGCCAGGCGGAGGACTACCCCCAGGTTCCCATCCAAAACGTCGGACAGGTCGTGCAATGCGACGTCCACTTTGGGCTGGTCTGTAAGAACGAGGACCAGACTGGCAAATTTAAGATGTGCCTCAACTACAGGATCCGCGTCCGCTGCTGCCGGCCAAACTACAATTGCCCAGCCATCAGCCCCCCGTACACCACCAGCCCCAGCACTACTACTACATTTCTACCTTCCTTTACCAGGCCTCTTTCTCCATCTGTATCTACACCGTGTTTTTGTAAAATTGGTGATTCTATTTTTTCACCTGGTAAGTAGTTCTTATTTTTGCACGCTGCATATCCCATAATCAATATTTTGTGTTCATTTTTGTCACGTTTCCTAATTTTCACTTTTTTATAGTCACAACTATTTTTCTGAAATTCTGTAGGGTTTTTTTTCAATTTTTATATTTTTAGTTGTTGTGTGTTTTTTATATATCTATATTCTTTGCATGTCTTCTTCTCTTGATTTTTTTCAGGTGATTTGATTTACAACAAAATGGATAGTGATGGATGCAGATTTTTTGCTGTCTGTAGTCCAACATGTACAGTCGAACGACACACTGGATATTGTAACATCACTATTCCTTTAACCACTAGTTCGCCCGAATGGTCTACCGGAACAACATCAGTTCCTCTTCCTACCACGTCTGAAATAGTTCCATTTCATGGCTGTGTTTCTGCTACTTACCCTGCCCTACAGGTTTGTAGTATCTTTGATATGCTATGATTGTTGACATAACACCAATATTAGCTTCATACTTGAGTGGAAGTGTTTGCATTCTTTGAACTTTGTATGTGCAGATTGCCAGAGTATGTGTTGCAAGTGATGGGCTATATAGATGACAAAAATTTCTATATTCCTTTATGTTATTTTTTCAAATGTAGAAAGCAAGCTACAACAATCATTTCTTATTACTTTATTGCTAGTAAAACACTTTCTGATGCACTTCATTGCATAAATAACAACGCTTCCTATTGAAATAATAGAGGAGGTTTTATTGTTCATTTTATTTCTTCACTAAACAGAAAAGTTTAAGCTACTCTGGAAACTTGCATCTTTTTCTGTTCTCCTGCCCTCCCACCTTTACTTCTGTACACATTCTTTCGTTTGTTGTTGGTTTTGGCTTTTGAGGGGTTGTTTGACTGATTGATTTGCTTTGGTTGATTTGTTTTTTGGGTTTTGATAGTAACGGTCTGTGCTGATAGTGAAGTCCACTACACATAGCTAGTACAAAGGACATCGGTTCTCTTAACCCAAGACCACTCCCCCCAAACCTCAGAAGAGCTCCTCATGCAGAAGAAATGACTGGAATTGAGGTTCCCATCTCCTTTAGCATAAGAAAAATAGATCATGTAGAATATTGACAACCTTGTACTATCAGTGAAGATTTTCAATTTAGTCCTTGCTTCAGATTTGGAAAACAAAACTGTTTCTGTGACAGCAATTTTTGTTCATTTTCCAGCCTGGACAAAGATACAAATTATCCAACTGTACAGAACTCATCTGTAAGGGAGACAACAAGGTAGAAGTAATTCCAACACACTGCCCACCTGTAAGGGAAATTACCTGTGCTAACAAATATCCGGCAATACTGGTACCTGATGAAAACGGCTGCTGTTACCATTACGAGTGTCAATGTAAGCACCAGTAGATGAAGGAATAACTTTTTTTTTAAAAAAAAAGCAAAGCTTTGCACAGATTATATAAGCATTTTGTTTTCTTAGGATTGTTCTTTTAATTGTAGTATATTCACTCCAGTTTCAAAATTCTTTGTTCTATACTAATTTTTATGTTAATCTTCCAAATATTTTCTCTCTACCAGGTGTGTGCAGTGGATGGGGTGATCCTCATTATATTACTTTCGATGGAACCTACTATACTTTCCTTGAAAACTGCACTTACGTCCTGGTGAAACAGATTGTACCTAAATATGACAACTTCCGTGTTTACATTGACAATTATTACTGTGATGCAAAAGATGGACTTTCCTGCCCTAAATCGATTATTATTTTCTACAAAACTGCAGAAGTGGTGCTGACCCGTAAACTCATGAATGGTGTGATGACCAACGTGGTAAAATACGCAATTTTTATTTCTTTATTTTTAAAAAAAAGAAATAAGTTCCATAGGCTTTACCGATTCTCATTTGAAACACAGTCTGTTACATCATCATATCACAGAGGTGATGTGGGCAAAGGGTATCACTAGGGAAAAAAAAATTACACCGGTATCTAAGAACAAAATGTCAGAAACTATGAATATATTAATATATTATGTGCATGTATGCATATATATAAATGAAATTAAGAAACAGGCTAATACAGACGATAGAGAGAAGACAGAAAGAATGCTCATACTGGTGCTTGATTCATGTTTAATGAAAAACAGCACATTGTGCCATTCATTTCTGCAAACAAACACATTATGAGGAAACATGAATGCAGATCACAAATATGATTCTTCTCTCATGGTGAAGATGGGAATGTATCCCTTAACAGCTGGACAATTAGAGAGTGCTTCTTCTGCATAGGGAACTTCAGGCACCTAAGTGAGCCATAACACTGAGGAAGAATTTATTAGTTGATTAGAGAACACAAAGAGGTGGGAGGAAAACTTTGTCTCAATATGCACTCTTCCCCTACAGAGCCATGCCAGCTTCTCCTTACCTACAGTCAGAAAGGCATGCTGAAACAATTAGTCAAGTGATGTCCCTGGAAAGGAAAACAGTAACTGACCATTTTACTTGGTCCCAATTCAATGAGAAGAAAGTTGCAGACTAATTCTTGACAAAAAGCTACTAAGCAAATACGTCCACTCGCATCGCTGCAAATGCAACAGCTTAGATTAATGGATTTGAATGCAGACTTTTCCAATGCCAGACAACATGTAGCATAGGGAGTGTGATTTTGCAACAAAGTTATTACATAATAATAGCAGGAACATTTATGTAGTGAAAGAAAACTACCACTTATTTTCATATTGAAAATGTTTACAATAAACAAAATTATGAGGGATACAAAGAAAATAGTTGGATTTAGAATGCTATACATTAGCACACAATCTGTATGAAACACAGTACATAAAGGCTACTTAGATTATTATCACACTGTAGCAATATAGCAATACAAGCTGAGATATTAATGCATATATATATGCCATTATCACAATATCAATGGGCATTGAATGCGATGCACAACAATGTGAAGTTATGCACAATTATGCATATTAGAAAATTATTTTAAGAAATCAGGCAAAAGTAGTGCTTATTCTGAAGTTGTTTTGTTTTGTTTTAACCCCGCATTCAGATGTACTTCAACCAAAAGATCGTCAAACCAGGCTTCAAAAAGGATGGCATTTATTTCTCCAGACTTGGCATCAACATGATTGTTGAAATACCAGAGATAGGTGCAACTATCACCTTTAGTGGGCTGATTTTCTCTGTGAAACTCCCATACAGCAAATTTGGCAACAATACTGAAGGACAGTGTGGTAAGACAGATACACTAATTAAAATTGGAACTCTTTCCCCACTCCACCATGGTTATTCTCACCCACTCTGGCTATAAAGCTTCATGACTGGCAGAAATTTTTAAACAGAGATAAAACAGAAATGAAAACAGTTCTGCTCTTTCAACCTCTGTAGGATCAGAAGCTCAATATTTCAGCAACCTACTTCTTTCCTTTGGGGCTGGGGTTTTGGATTTGTTTGTTTTTCCGTAACCTAAATTAAAGCTCATATATCTGTAAAGAAAGCACTCTCCATGAAGCAAGACACCTTATACATTTCATGAGCACATCGTGTCTAAAGGTCATATCAGGACAATAATGTATTGTGCATCTCCGATGTGACTTATGAGACTTACATAGCTTGTCTCTTCCAGGAACATGTACAAATAATAAATCAGATGAATGCCGTTTACCAAGTGGTAAGATAATTTCTTCCTGTCCCCAAATGGCTCACCACTGGATTGTTGATAACAATGAGTCATGCCATGGAGTACCAATACCACCAGTTGTAACCACACCTTCACCAAAACCTCACTGTGAAACGCCTCGTCTCTGCAAGCTTATCTGGAGCGAGTAAGAAAAAAAATTAATTAATGCACTCTTTCTAGACAAAGCTGTCTCAGTATCTTACAGGACGAGTTAGAACTTTAGCCCTAGCATGTGATAATAGCTGAAAATGACAGATTAATGACAGGATATATATAGTAAAAGGCCTTTGCAAAAGAAACTGCTCTTCTTCTATTACTTGCATGCCAAAGGTAACTGAGGAAGCAGAGATGAAGTCAGAAAACCAAGGATGCAGCAAGCACTAAAATCCATATTCCCTGGGTTGCAAACACACAGATCTATGTCATCTTTCTCCCTCCCTACCTTCCAGGGTATGCTCATTCACTATTAGTTACACTATTAAGTAAAGACTGAACTTGAAATTTGAAGTGGGTCTTCATTACAAACCATAAAGAACCTTATTACCTATCAGGTTAACAAAGCAGACAGAAACAACTCAGCCAAAAAGCACCCATCATTCTTTGTGTGTTTTATGTAAAACATAGAGCTCCAAAAGCACAAAGGCCTGTTTTCTGCAGTATTTCCTAGGCTTGCATGAGCTCTGACAAAAGCTTTATTTTTCAGCTGGGTCACTTATGAAGGTCCACTTACACTTGCTTGCTGTAGTGTCCCTTAAGTTATGAGCTACCGCGTATGCAATTTTTCTGTCTCTCAGCTACTTTTATCATCCCTTTTTCCTCAATCTGATGCAGTTGCCTTTTTCATTAAATTTCTGGTGTCTGATGAAAAGTTGTATACACATACAGAAATACTGTTACCATTAGCCTCGACGGAAAAAAAAATATGGCGCTTTTAATTTCCTAACCCTTCCTTTATCTATCTCCCATATTATTAGCCATTCTTAGGGTTTTGTTTCTCATAATACATTCCTTCCTGAAGCAGAGAGTCATTTGCAATTAACTGGGAAGTGCTGGATTTTATATAATGACAGGTTAACATTAAAAGGGTTTTGTTTCTTTTCTACCTGCAGGATTTTTGCAGAATGCCGTGCCGTGATACCACCAGAACCATTTTTCAAAGGCTGTGTTTTTGATGGGTGTCGCATAGCCGATGAATCCATGCAGTGTTCCAGTTTGGAGATATATGCCACAGAATGTGCTGCTAGAGGTGTCTGTGTTGACTGGAGAGGAAAGACCAATAATACATGCCGTAAGTATAGCAGAATTCAAAAGCTGTAGTAATTAGTGTTTTATTCAGTAAATAAATCTTACATCTAACACTTGACTACTGTCCACAAAAACACAGCAACACTCTTACTCACAGAAGCTGCAGATGAAGAAGGCAAAGCTGTAGTCACTTTTGCTGCAAAAATGTATCTACTGTCATTTTTTGATCTTTTTTCTTCTTTTTCCATACAGCATACAACTGTTCAAGAGGCATGATATACAAGCCATGTGGGGCCATTAATCCTGCTACCTGTGAACCAAGGTATGGAAAGACAAAAAAAAAATTCTAAAAACAACTGCTTATATTTTTTTTTCTATTTTTATTGAACTCTTTTCCTTAGAAAATTGAGTTACTTCATAATGAAATGTCCTGTGAGTTTGGGTAATTTACTCAGGATTTATAAATATAAATCATCTCTATGAATATGGACTTCCAGTTACACTTCAGAAACTGCAAATTTTTTTGTCTCCCATGTAACTGACATGGTGACCTACATATGCTGCTGTCTCTCCTGCTTCACTGCAAAAACATTGTACTCATATACATACATTCTTCCCACTCTAGCCTTGTTGAGCTTCCTGGCTATGGAGTAACTGAAGGATGTTTCTGTCCTGAAGGAAAGACACTCATGAGTGAAGACAGCAACATTTGTGTCTCTGAATGCTGTAAGTAATTAGTAGCTAATTTGAGGAATAGAGATCAGGATGATAGTCAGGAGGTCTGTGTTCTAGTGCCATCTTCTACATGGTCAGATCATGGGCAAATCAGCCTATTTAAGCTCCCATAGTCTCCCCAAGTACCTTATTTCTATCTTCCTTACATAAGACCTACCAAGGTGGTGGAATTCCACATTTCAGAAGAACTAGTCTGTATATTTGTTTTATTGTTAGTTTTATCTTCACAGTATTTCTATTTGAAACTGCACAAATTCACTCCTTTGTGTCAGTTTTCAGTGCTGTAAATCTTCACTTGTTTTTGTTTTGTTTTGTTTTTTTCAGCTTGTAGAGAACCAAATGGAGTATCCAGATGGGTGAGTAGGACAGTCAATGTGGTTTATCGAGCACAGACAAGCGAAGCAAGGGGATATTTTGTGTTTCACAAATAACAACGTTTGGCTTAGGTTGGGGGAGACTTTATGTTTTTTTTTTTTAAAGGTCATTCCTCTTTAGTCTTAAAAATATTTATGAATGCCGGAGCAGAAATTGCATTACTCCTTAATAATATAAATAAAATAACCATAAATTCACATACTGGGGGGCTGGAGACGGAGGGCGAGGGGGAAGAGAGAAAGTGAAGTAGCATATGTGTTTCTTTGCTTTTTTATTTCCACAAATTTGGCTCTCTAAAGCTACTAGAGACGAAGAGACAGATAGATAACAGAGCTTACTTGTTGCTGATCATGTTGATAATCTGCATTCTTAGTTCCTCAGCTGCATACAAATTATAGAAATATCTCTCCATAATTTATGTGCAAATGAATATGTCATGTGATTATTTCTTATTCAAAAATGCATGCAAATCTTCTCATTTAGACCTCTTGTATCCCTCATACTAACACTACTAATAAATAGAAGGTGACATCTGTGTGAACATGCTCACATGCTCAGAACCTTCAGTGGTCTCCAGCATCTTCCCCTAATTACCTTTGTTTTGATGGTTCCTTATAAAATCTAAAAATATTAGAAATATGAAAAGGCTGATGTAATCAGGCACCACTGTATCCATGAATAAATCAACTAGAAACAAATAAAATTATTTTGGTTTGAATTTTTATATAATTTTTTTTTTTTTTTTTTATATAGCCAGGAGAAAAATGGACAAAAGACTGCCAGGAATGTTTTTGTGACAAGAATACTCTTAAAGTGCACTGTACAAAACACAAATGTTCTCTGACACAGAAAGTATTTTGTGATGAACCAGGATACATGCCTGTTAAGATACAGATACCAGAAGATCCATGCTGTACTAGGACTGAGTGCTGTAAGTACTGTCTTTGGTCTTTATCATGGGAAATATACTACATTCGTTTTGAGGAATTACAGTAAAAAATACCTTTTTTTAATACTTTGCAATGATTTAATAATTTTTTTCTCCCTTATCCCACTTCTTAAGAGCTTCTTTAAGAGCATTTACTGGATTTAAAGATTAAAAGATTTTACATAGCTAGATATAGAAAAGTAACTGGAAATCTCCTATAATTTAACACTGAAACCCTTCAATGCTTTCATCACCTGAAACGATATTAAAAAGACTACTCAAAGCATTTTCTGTTTTAAAGACCAATATTAAAAAAAAAAAAAAGTCTTGAATATGTAAAGATATGTAAAGATTCCTGTGCATATATACTGTATTAGTCATTAAACTAGCTTGTGTAAACAATACGATGTTTGTCCCACAGGAAAACTTCAGAGGCTCATGCAAAACAAAATTACTTCCATTTTAAAATTATGAGTTTATTATTTTCTATATTGTCTTACATTAAACAGACTGCAACACTAGCCTCTGCCCTGAGGTCACACCACAGTGCTTAGAGGGACAGGAAGCAGTCACAATAATGCAGCTTGGAAAATGCTGTCCTACCATTGAATGCAGTAAGTACTATATACCTTCTCCATGTGTTTTTCACAGATACATTTTTCTAAGTTGATGAATATAAAAGCCTTGAAAAAAGAAGATGCAGATTATCTGTGTTGTCATACTGGGCCAATAAGGCAGCAGTTTTTTCACATGCTTCTGGCTCTTAAAATTTACACCATTATGACACTATCTTTCTTCCTTCTTTCCAGGACATGGCTGTATAGTCAATGAAACCTACTATGCCGTAAGTACACAGAGTAATTCACTATTCACATAGGTTCACAATACCATGTTTTTGTGACTCCTGTCATGGAGCATATTTTGCAGAAAGGTTTGAGATAAGACATTAATTCTTTAATCGAGGTCAGCACATCAACACTCTCCCTGCAAGCAAAAGCATTACCTTATCTCATTTCTGCATTAGCAGAATTTAATTCCAAAACTGATATTACCAACAACGGAATCTCTGCTTAAATAAAACAAAAAAAAATTGTATTTAAGGATAGCTTAGTCCATACATAGTTCAGCTTTGCATTGTCTGTGACATACATACACAGGTAACTTATTTTTACTGATTAATAATGACTTTTTTTTTTTTTTTCTGGCTTCCCCTAGCCTGGAGCCATCATTCCATCAGGCCCCTGTGAAGAATGCTCCTGCTCTGAATCCTCTTACTCAGGCTCTCACCATGCTACTGTCAAGTGCGAGCCTGTTATCTGTGACACATACTGCCCAGCGGTGAGTGCTATGTTGCTGTCAGTAATTCCTACCACACTCAAATATCCACCACTTAAGGTCAGTGTCATACCTCAATGTCATTTTCTCTCTCTTTCTTTCAAAACAGGGTTACAAGTATACAAAGAAGCCTGGACAGTGCTGCGGCACCTGCAAAGCAGCAGCTTGCATAATGACTGTGGGAGAAAACATTACACGTGTTCTTCAAGTAACTATCCCTGTATTCATTCACTTTTGGTGAACTCTGATAGTCTTTCCACTCTTTCCTTCACTTGCCTATGTCACATTTATCTGCTGCATCTTTTCTCATGGTAGACAAATGCTTATTCAGGCAGGGAATACACTGTCTTGAACAGCTGGAACAGTACCTCGAGCTATGAAACTCCAGTTCTAACTAAAAATTGTGGAAGCAACTGTGATACTAAACAATGGCTTTCAGAAACCAATATAGAAAAATACATAGCTGAAAGCAATAGGCACTTATTTGCTTTAATCTCTGAAAACATAGCACTCATTTTGCTCAAAGGATGATTTTATCTGTGGAGACACTTTTCTGCTCCAAACAGCCAATCTCAAGTTAACTGAGAGCTTTAGGAGAGAATAAGTCAGTGAAGCCAGTGGGGATTCTGCCATGTATCTGAATGGACATACCTATAAATTCTGATGACAGAACTATTGGACCGCAAATTAATCTTTCCAAATGAGTCCACATACTTATCCTATTCACGCAAAAACCTGTCCATATCCAGATAAAAAATACAACCTCTTCACTGGGTTAAAGAAAAAGACTTAACAGCAGTATGATAACCTTACAACTACCAGCTGAAATTCAAGCAAAGTGTTTAGAATAATCAAACTGCAGTAGGCAGCAATGATAAGACACTGGTTTGTTTTGTTTGTTCGTCCGTTTCATTTTTATGGAAGAAGACTTTTACTCACTTTAATTTTAATCATTTTCAGGTTGGAGAATTCTGGAACCCACCTGGTGAGAACTGTACAACTTATACATGTGAAAAACATGATGACCAGTTCATTCAAGTTGTCTTCCAGAAAAGCTGTCCTCCCTTTAACTCTGATGACTGTGATCCAGTAAGTACTTTTCTAGCAGTTCTAATGTTTGGAAAAGTTGCAGTGCCTAATACCATTGATAGAAGGATTGCAATATTCAAGGAAAATACCTAGCAGAAGCATTACACGGGATGCTCTCTGAATCCAGACCCCACCAAATTTCATTTCAGAAAAGCAAATTAAAATTAAAATGACCTCACCGAGGATTGGGCACTAGAGAAAAAGGCACAGCATAACATTTTAATGTTTTGGCTTCCTAAAAGTCATCAGGTGACCTACAAGCAAGAACGTTATTGAAAAATAATGGGATTTTAATTCCTAAATTATTTAAGATTACAAATTCTTTTTTAGAATTCACTTATTGAGAGCAAAGGTGAAGGAAAATAAGCTTCTTCAGTTCACAACATCATTCAACTTAATACAGCTCAGGGTAGATTAGAACCAGCTCCATATATTTCATTAATTGTGTTACCAGGTCTAAAAAGTGCTGAGTCACAACAACCTTGTGCAACGCTACAGGCTCAGGGAAGAGTGGCTGGCAAGTTCCCCAGCAGAAAAAAACCTGGGCATGTTGGTTAACATTCAGCTGAACATGAGCTAGAAGTGTGCTCAGGTGGCCAAGAAGGCCAACAGCATCCTGGTTTATGTCAGAAATAGTGTGGCCAGCAGGACTAGGGAAGTGATCCTTCCCCTGTACCCTACACTGATGAGACCTCACCTTGAATACTGTGTTCCGTTTTGAGACCCTCACAACAAGACAGTCATTGAGGTGCTGGAGGGAGTTCAAAGAAGAGAAATGAAGCTGGTGAAGGGTCTGGAGCACAAGTCTTATGAGGAGCCTGGAGAAAAGGTGCTTAGGGACATGGTTTAGTGGTGGACTTGGCAGTGCTCTTAAAGGTCTTTTTCAACCTAAACAATTCTATTGTTCTATAATCCTTTACCTGGACTGACTTGGGTCAATCAAAATAACCCACATGTGCTGCAAGCTTTATTTCTGAAATTTTATCACTGAACTCTGATGACAGCAAAGCTGTTCCAATTCCCCTCAATGTCAGCTTTAAAATAATTCTTATTAATATTGAAGTAGTTATGTGCCCTTAATATTTAGCCTTGCTTGAAATGAGATTCCATGTCAATACAGTGAACTTTCTGATGCCAAAGAAACTCAGGAAGCAGTGAAAGTCTCTGCTTTGGTATGCAGATATGAAACCTAAGTTATCTTTTTCTGTTTTTCCACTCAGGATGACATCAAGCTATCTGATGATGGCTGTTGTAAAGAGTGCCAAGCAAAACTGAAGAGTAAGTATTGATAATTTTTTCAAGACTAAGTAGTGATAATATGTGACTTATTAGGTATATTAATCCCTCTTGCATGATAGACACATAGACAGAAGAGGTGAAACAGACCAAGTTTGGGACAACTGCCTCACACTGTGGTGAGAAAGGAAACAAGAAAGGAACAGAACGATTCCAGCATGCACTTTAGGAAAACATGGATATGGTGATCTTTCTCATCCCCTACTGTTAAATGTTAGGCTTTTTGTGGGGAGTGTTGGAGCGAATAAAGGACTCAGCATTCCGATTCAATGTGAATCACGCAAAGCCATTTATTACAGAAGCAAGCCTCCTTATATATGCAACTAACCTCTGATCACTCGTCCATGCTCCAAGCATGCATTCACTAATTGGATATCATCTATGTTCACGAGCTGTCCACGCGGTGAAGTCTCACTGCTGATAGGTCCATTGATTTATGTCATGTTGAGGCCTTGTTATTGTAGAACTGCTTCTCTCCCACGGCAGGTCCTGTTTTCAGCTAAGTTGGCCTTGAAATTTCTTTGGGCCTGGCTGGTTCAACAACAAATGTCCATCTAACAGAAATGCTTCCACAGGAGAGGACTATGATTATTTTCCAACTCACATAGGTACATTCTTTTTAAGGAAGAGAGGTGGGGGTGCATTGAGAAGTTGGCACAGTGCTGATCTTTATTTCTGCATCTTGCACCAATGTTGCATGAGCACAACTGAATTTTTAATTTATTGATAACACAAGAGGCAAGAGTCATCATTTGACCCTTAGCAATTAAAAGAGAAATACACTGTGACCTAATTTCCTATTTCAGCTCCATCCATCTCAGTTTTCTACTACAACCTGTGTATCATACACAGGTATTTATTTATATGCATATGTATTTTAACCTGTTTTCCTCTGGTTTGTGACAATCTCAGGTTGCATGAAGCACAATACTACTACTGTCATCCAATATCATGGATGTGTATCTCCTGCACCTGTTGAGATGACATACTGCGAAGGCAGCTGTGACGCTTACTCACGGTAAGTGGCATAAAAGATAATTGTGGTCTCACCTTCTGCTTCTTTACACTAGTTAAATAAAGCAAATTTTAAGTGATTTTTCTAATATGTCCAACATCCACCCAATCATCAGCAGTTTCCATTGCACTAACTAGATTTTTTGACAGACATGATGCTGTACTATCTTCATTTCCTCAAGACTCACAGTGTTTTAACAGCCTATTCAGTGTCATAGTGAATAGACCCAAGATTTGATTTTACCTGTGTAAAAGTGCGGTTGTTGCTCACTGTTCTCTCATTTTGGACTGGCTTCATATGTGATCTAGATTAATTCTGTGCCTTAATGAAGAGCTAGATCCATCCATATTTACAATGAGGAACCACTTATGTTTCACCCAATACTGTAAGAATGGTAATATTCAGCAATAGTCCTACATGTAAGCACACAGCTTCTGGTTATATTTAGTAATGGGTAAAAGGGGCAGTGGTATTTCCCACACAATTTCTGACTCTTTCTCTTTTGTTGGTTTTGCAATCAGATATTCTGCAGAGGCGAACATGATGGAACATAAATGCTCATGTTGTCAGGAAATCAAGACCAGCCAAAGAAGGGTGACTCTGACGTGCAGTGATGGAACCTACCTTGATCACTCATACACCTACGTGGAGAAATGCAGCTGTGTGACCGCTGAGTGCATTGCCCAAGTCAGCACCCAACAGGCAACAAAACAGATAAAGGCCTCTCAGGAACAAGGAAATGTCTAAAATTAGAAATAGAGTGAAGAAGTCAAACAAGGTTTGAACATAAAACTAATGACAAAACTTTGAAAAAAATACAAAAGTGTGAAAAGTAGCTAAAATTTTGGATTAACAGGTGATATTCTCTGCATACAAACTCAATACGTCTGTCTACATTTTTTCAGTTTTCATTACCAATATATCTCCCAGTGTTTTTCATGTCTTTTCTTTTAAACCTTGAGAGGTACAGCATAAAATGTCATTTGGACATTTTCTGTGAGCTTGTTTGTCTTGTGAGAAGTGCTGCACCGTTAGACTGAGAGCTGGATTTGCACTTGCAGAGTCTATCATGAGAACAATATTCTTTTCTGGCTTGAAGCTTGCCTGTGGTGGCACGAAGTAGGCACTTGACAATATTTCCATTGACGTAAACTGACATTTTTGGTAACATTTTCATTCCAGATCATTGAGAAAAATCAAAAGCTAAAGTCCAGAAAACAAACAAACAACAAACCCCAAGGAAAACCGTACCTCTCTGTTTCTTTATTTTTATTTTTGCATTGAGGAAAACAGACTGTAGAAAGCCATACTTTCTCAGAATTATAAACTTCAAGATTTTGAATAATTTATGATAGGCATATTTCCCTATATATTCTCATGAGAAAAAGAAAGAAGTCCTATCATGTGAAGCTGCTGTGCACTACTCTTTGTTTACATAACACCATCAGCATAGTAACTGTATGAAAATATGGATTTTTTTTTGTTTGTGCTTAATTGTTTACAGAAGAAGTATATATATATATGTAAGTATATATATATATTTGCCAACAGGGGCATATGAAGGATTTTTGTAAACAAAAGTTAATAATAATAATAATAATAATAATAATAATAATAATAATAATAATAATAATGTAAATTCTTTCCTAGGAAGCTTTTAAAGCTGAACCGTTGCTATTTATTTTGTTTATGGAAAATTGATTTATTGGGTCTTTTTGTTCGGAATTAATATTATCCCATTTCTTAGTCATATTATCTGGGTGTGGTATATTTTCTTCTTCTATTTCATTTTGGAATATTGTTTTATTTTTGTTCTTTATGACAAAAAGTAATAGTGATTAATAAATTTCAAGCATTTTATAGCATGTCTCCTTTGACTTTTCACTGAATCCCTCTCATGAGAGTTGCTGGCCCAGTAAAATATTTGCTTCCTATTCTGCTACAGCCATTTCTCAACAGCTCCAGGTCAAATGTCAATTGAGACACCCCCTACAGAGCTTTGATACTGCCTCGAATGAAAGGTACTCATAAGCAAAGTGTCCCAAGCACATCAGTTCAGATGCTATCCAATAGTGAGCTTTCTATGAGCAAGCCCGTCTTTGAGTATGTACATATTTTGTAGCTCTGAAACTATCCAACCTATCCAGCCTAGTTAGTCTCTTATTTTAGAGCTCACTGCAACATGTATAAATCTCAAACATAGAATTGTAAATCTACAAGTTTCAACAGGTTACTGTGCAGCTTTAGTTACACTATACTTTGAACCAGCTACCGCAGATCTGACTGTACATTGTATAACAATGCCAAACAACATGCTTTAGGATCAGCAGGGGAACAGTAAAAAAATAAAGGTGACGACCTTTCTCCTAGTCTACAGTCTGGACAGCTCAGCAGAGGAAGCAATAAGCACAGGCTTTCTGCAGGTGCCTTGTGTGCACTGACTTGTCCCTGAGGATCACTAGTAATGTCATACTGCCTGCTGGCAAAATTCCTTGCTTCCTCCCAGCTTTCTGTTGACAAATTTTTACTTCACTGTCTTTTTTTTTTCTAGTCCTTAGGCTCTTCTCCTTCCCAGTGAGGCCCCAACAAAGCATACTGCTCTGTTCCCTCCTTTCCACCTAACTCACCAGGCTTTCCAATGCAGCACTATTACTGAATTAATGACCATCTGGTGAGTGACAGGTTCTCTGGCCTTCCCAGGCAAGCTAGGAAATTATTCTTCTCCCACTCATTCTGCAGAAGGGGAATGAGATTGTCTATAATATAAAATCAATTATTATGCACTTATTTGGTCCATAACAGCTCCTTCTCCACAGTTAGCTCAGCAAATAACAGGTTCCCTCCATGTTGCTTCAAGATCATTAGTTGTTTTTCCTTATGCAAAGCCTGTATCTCAGCATCCCAGTAGCTATCCTCTTGCCTGGAAAACTCTGTATATTAAGTCTGTGCCACCACTCACTTCATACAACTCACTGAAAGAGAGAAAACTATGATGAAGAAAAAGAGAATGAGAGACATGCAATATGTGTCACATGGGAAGACTGAGAGGTGATAATGACAGGGACAGAAGAGGTCCAAAACCAACCTAGAGTTTGGTGGCATAAAAAGAAAATAAAAAAAAATAGAGAGAAGTGAAGGAATGGACAGACTTTGGTCCTGGCATGGTGAGACAAGGAGGCAAGGAAACAAACAAGGAAAACATAAGCCAAGGCAAAACATGGAGGCATGCAGATCCTGTGGTTGAGAGCATACTGGAGACACTGTCTTGGAGAAGGAATGATCTGTATCACAGATACAGTCCCAGTGCTGAGAAGAGTAAATGGGAATTCTAAATTCAAGAGGAGAACAGAGGAAACATGCTTTGGGCATGAAAGAGTCAGTGGAAGGACTTGCAGGCATTCCCTGAAACAAGACACAAAGTAAGTGAAAAACCAAGAGCTGCAGTGGATATAGGTAGACCAGCCATACAGGCTTCCTAAATCTTCTTTTACGGACTTTTATTTGCTGTAAGTTCTTGCTGAAACAGACTGGGTAATAGCTCCAAAGTAAACCTATCTAAAAACTGGGATGAATGAGATCAGTTATATCTTTCAGAAATGAATCTCAATTTTTTTAAACCATAGATAAATCAGAAAGTCAGTAAACAATTAGATGGAAGAAAGTTATTGGCTTGGTACCTCTCTCTTGATACAATTCAGAATACTGTGCGGGTCACACTGAACCATGCTAGCGTAGGTAATTAATGTATATTACTTGCACGTTAACACTAGAGGGCTCTAGGCTCACAGTTTACAAGTCTGTATGAAAAGGTTTTCTGTCAACAGGGTTTCTTCTTCCAAGGCACTTCGAAGCAAGCCACATAGTAACTACTACCTTACTTTCAGATTATTAAGATAAACTTTGCTCCCAACTTACACTTTAATCTACGGACACCTATTCCACATAGCATACCAATACTTGTTTATATATCTTTTTCTTTTTTTTTTTTTTCCTTATCTGATCATATTTGGAACACAAATAAATTGCAGCAGAGAAGTCATTCACCTAAGGACAGAACTTATTCCAGCTGTGCAAAAAACATGCAAAGGCTTCAGGTCTAATTTCAATATTGGCTGTCAGCAGTCCTTCCTTGGGCAGTCAAATACTGGCTCTCCACTCAGGACACCTGTTATGTGGTATAACTACTGCATGACCAACTTATTTTTCCCCTTTTCCACACAACATTTTAAAACTCTACAGTGTAAATCACAAATCACTAATAATCCATTTTCACCTATGCTTTGTGTTTATCAGCAATATATAAAATATAACCTGAAATTATATGTCTATTCAGATTTATCACCTAAGAGTCTACTTCAAGTAATTCATTTGACCATTAAAGCACAACAGCCAGCTTTTGAGCCACCTTACATTCCAAAAACAGCTATGGAAAGAATTAAGATTGTTTGTGGCACAATGCAGGAGCAGGGCTGATAAAAGACAACTGAAGAATGGAAACCATACTTGAAACCCAACTCAAAGGAGGGAGCTTTCTTCCTTTTTAATATGTTTTGTTCTACCATTGCAGAAAAGAGCAGCTCTGTTGCAACCAGCCAAGTTAAAACAGAGTTTTATTACGGAACAAGAGACTCATTCTTTTTGAACATTATTAATGTAATAATAAAACAATAAAAATGCAGAGAAAGTACATTTTTGCAAATGATGTGTTCATGACTGTCACGTTTTCTTTTGCACTGTTTAAAAAATTACCTTATTTAGTCTCAGATTTCTTTTGTCATTCATTTTAACTTATTTATAAATACAATTCAGTCATAAGAAACTAGCAAATGTTTGTAGTGTTACAATAATCATTGTTACTAACAATTGTTCATATAGTGAAAATCTTCTAAACAGACTGAAACTTCCTGTCTGCTTACTCCTCCCATACTGTTACAGCCATGCATGCAACCAAAATCCCACTTTTGACTCCTTGTTTTAAGAAAGCAAAAGCTGTAGAGATAGTCAAAAATGGAGCCATTAAACATGAGCAATTATACAGATCTCATGCACTAAATCTCTCAAACTGCTGTAGACAGCTGCATGAGTTTAGTAGCCAATTCTGAAACTAAATGATTGCTCCTGCACTTGCATCTGTCTAACTGCAGGGATATCCCCGTGGCTGTTACTGGTTTTCACTGACCTAAAAAAAAATAAATGGCAGAAATATTTGAGGGGAGCCTGATTCCAAAGCAAATTTGTAACTGGTCTAAGTTTTGGACAATATCATATGTGGACTCGGCAACTGTACCCTCACTCAGCAAGGAGCCAGTCAAAACCTCTTATTCCACTTTGGCTGATCTTTAGGGAGGTTTGGGGACAAAACTGAGCTTTATTATGTTGCGCATCTAGTGAGACACATGACTGCCAGCTGCAACAGAGACAACTATATAAGATTTCGCAGATAAAATACGACAGTAGGTGATATGGAATCTGCAGAAAAGGCATAATAAACACCATTGTGGAATGAACTCTTGCCACAGCAGAACTAAGTTTCTTACTCACATTAAATTGGTGGTTGCTCTGTGTTTTGGAGAATGAGATTATTCTCCCTGATGCAGTTCTGTTACTTGCTCTGCTATTAATGCTTTTGTGCTTTATGACCTCATTCGAATAGAAATTAAGGTCTATTATTCAAATAACTGCTGTTTTACAGGAAATGAGAATTATAATTGCACTAAATTTGTGTTGACTGAAGATAATGCAAAACAATACTGAACCACATACCTCATGGCAAGGTGCAGTTGCATAGCATTCATAAAGAAATTTGGCAAGGAAGCTATGGGATCAATATAATCCACTCCTCAGTAATCCTAGACAGGTTTTTAATGAGCAGTATTTCAAAAAACAGTCTTTCCATCTCAGATGAGATTGCATCAGAAGCCATTTTTCAACCCAAACCATTGTCAGTTTCCAGTATACTCTAGGCTTTTATAAAAGAAAACAAGAAGTTTATTAGTCATTGTAAATGTATATTACATTGTTACAGATTCTATATTCTTTTATATATACGTGTGTGTCTGTGTGTATAAAGACCAGTGAAGGTTTATACAGGAAAAACTCATCAACAATCCTACTTCCCATGTATCTTTTATCTTCAGTGTGAAATGGTTAGCACCAGAGGGTTCACACACACAGTCTGTTAATTCAGAGCAATTATTAACCAGAAATAATAGAGTAGCCTGCAATTTTGTTTCAACCTATTAAACTGGAGGTCCTGAAGAAAAGGCATCTCTGAAGCAAGCTTTCCAGAAGAATACAAAAGCTTAGCAGAAAATTTGCAAAATCTGGCTTTTTACATAAACAACAAATAGCCCCTTACCATGTTAGCTTATCATTGATTGATTAGATCTACTCTTAATTTCTTCCTGAAGAATTCCCCTATGTCACTATCTTTGCAAGAACAGAGGCAATGTAGGCCCACTGATGAATGAGGTGGGTGCCCTGGTGATGAAGATACAGAGAAGGCAGAGTTACTGAATGCCTTCTTTGTCTCTGTCTACTCTGCCGGAGGCCGTCCTGAGGAGCCCCGTACCACTGAGGCCCCAGAGGAAGGCAGGACAATGGAGGAGTTTGCCTCAGTTGGTGAGGACTGTGTTAGGGAGCAAGTAGGCAATCTGAACATCCATAAATCCATGGGTCCAGATGGGATGCACCCACGGGTGCTGAGGGAGCTGGCTGAGGTCACTGCTGGACCACTCTCCATCATCTTTGCCAAGTCTTGAGAGACGGGAGGGGTGCCTGAGGACTGGAGGAAAGCAAATGTCACTCCAGTCTTCAAAAAGGGCAAGAAGGAGGACCCGGGTAACTATAGACCAGTCAGCCTCACCTCCCTCCCTGGAAAACTGATGGAACAACTTATCCTTGGTGCCATCTCAAGGCATATAAGGGGGTCATTAGGGGCAGTCAACATGGCTTCACCAAAGGGAAGCCATGCTTGACCAAACTCATTGACTTCTATGAGGACATAACAAGATGGATGGATGATGGCAGAGCGGTGGACGTGGTCTACCTTGACTTGAGTAAGGCATTTGACACAGTCTCCCACAACATCCTTACAGCTAAACTGAGGGACTGTGGTCTGGATGATCAGGTAGTGAGGTGGACTGCGAACTGGCTGAAGGGAAGAAGCCAGAGAGTCGTGGTCAATGGGGCAGAGTCCAGTTGGAGGCCTGTATCTAGTGGAGTGCCTCAAGGGTCAGTACTGGGGCCTGTATTCTTCAAGATATTCATCAATTATTTGGACGAGGGAATAGAGCGTACGATCAGCAAGTTTGCTGATGACACGAAGCTGGGAGGAGTGGCTGACACACCAGAAGGCTGTGCTGCCATCCAGTGAGACCTGGACAGGCTGGAGAGTTGGGCGGGGAAAAATTTAATGAAATCTAACAAGGGAAAGTGCAGAGTCTTACATCTGGGCAGGAACAACCCCAGGTTCCAGTATAAGTTGGGGAATGACCTATTAGAGAGCAGTGTAGGGGAAAGGGACCTGGGGGTCCTGGTGGACAGCAGGATGACCATGAGCCAGCACTGTGCCCTTGTGGCCAGGAAGGCCAATGGCATCCTGGGGTGTATTAGAAGTGGGGTGGTTAGTAGGTCGAGAGAGGTTCTCCTTCCCCTCTACTCTGCCCTGGTGAGACCACACCTGGAATATTGTGTCCAGTTCTGGGCCCCTCAGTTCAAGAAGGACAGGAAACTGCTGGAGAGTGTCCAGCACAGGGCAACAAAGACGATTAAGGGAGTGGAGCATCTCCCTTATGAGGAAAGGCTGAGGGAGCTGGGGCTCTTTAGCTTGGAGAAGAGGAGACTGAGGGGTGACCTCATTAATGTTTACAGATATATGTGAGTGTCACTAGGATGGAGCCAGGCTCTCCTCAGTGACAACCAATGATAGGACAAGGGATAATGGGTACAAACTGGAACACAATAGGTTCCACTTAAATTTGAGAAGAAACTTCTTCTCAGTGAGGGTGACAGAACACTGGAACAGGCTGCCCAGGGAGGTTGTGGAGTCTCCTACTCTGGAGGCATTCAAGACCTGCCTGGACACCTTCCTGTGTAACCTCATCTAGGTGTTCCTGTTCCAGCAGGGGGATTGGACTAGATGATCTTTTGAAGTCCCTTCCAATCCGTAAAATTCTGTGATTCTGTGATTCTGTGAAATGGAGGAATGCCACCAAAATGTGTATAAACTTCAACCAGCTATCAGACCACACGGGTTCACATCTGCCTTTCCAGCAGTGCAAGAATTCACTCATGAATGGAAACGTTTCCACAGCAGTGGGAGACCAAAGCCATAAAACCATCACAGTCACTGCTGAATCTCACCCTGAAAAAGAGAGACTTCTTTAGGATCACCAAAAAAGCCAGGTAGTAGAGGGAACACACACATGCACAAAAGCACGCCTCATGGTAATACCTGATCTTACAGATTGTCTTTATAGGTTAAATGCAGAGATCTATTTATGCAAAAATCTGGCCCAAACCTTTGTTTATACTTAAAGTCCTACAAGTTCTCCTGGGACTGCTCTGTAAAATTGGTTTAAATCATCAGCCACTTATTTGGTACAAGGAAGACTTCAGCTGATTAGAAGTCTACATGTTCTGCTCTAATCCACCCCTTCTCAGCTCTCCGAGCTTGGGATACATGGCAGGGACATGGTGAAGAATAACTCAAGTCTGCTCAGCTCCTGTGAAGCTCATAAGCTCTCCTGCCTCGGTGTCAAAGAAGCTGTTTTTTTCATGTTTGAAGCAGAAATTCACACAAAACAGTAATCCTAAGGCACAGGGCAATCAAAGTCAGCCAAGTCCAAGAGACACAATAAACCCATCAACATTGCATTAATATAACTACAGGGGACACGATATTAGCAGGATCTCCATTTACGTCACAGGAAAATACAAATATGCACTGTTACTAATCTCTGAAGGAAACTACAAAAATGGTTTGGATACTCTTCTTTACAGTTCATTCGCCCCAACTGAAAAAAATTACTGAACATCCTAAATGCCTCAGTAAACACATCTCACTTACCCAGTTGAGGAAGTACACTTGAGAAACACACAAAGGTGAGAAACAAAGAAACAGACAAAAGTTAGCAGAGAGAGGCAGAGACTTTCTCCTACTTTGCTTCACTCACTTCAGTATGGTCACACAGGTACTATTTCATCATTTTTCTAGTACGCATGACAGGAGCATGGAGCCTTCATATGCTGAGAATCAAACACAAAGCAGAGCACGAGGATTACAATCTTTCTTACATTTATGACAGCAATGATAAAGAAGGGACCAACTTTCTAAAGGCGGGTATATTTTTTCAAGTTGCCAATTCACTTTAAGCAATTTGAGATTTAATCTGATCTGGTGATGTGGCCAAGCTAAGAATTTGGAAACTGCTCATAATAAAGCCACCCAGTGGCAAATTGCTTCAATCCTTGCAATTGTGTTTTTTTTAAATCTTGTATCAAAGATAGAATTAATGCAATGTATTGAAATAATTTCTCACACATAATTTAGTCATAAATGACATTAAATAAGAAATAATCAATCTGCACTGTGCCCCACATGGCTCTTTTAAAACTCCTTTTACAAGGGTTCAGAGTAAACAGTAAAGGATGAAACAAATTTATCTGAATGTGCCACAGTCTGGATTAATCCATGATGTAAAAGCTGAAAATCACAGAATCACAGAATCGACTGGGCTGGAAAAGACCTCAGAGATCATCGAGTCCAACCCTTGGTCCAACTCTAGTCCGTTTACTAGATCATGGCACTAAGTGTCATGTCCAATCTCAGTTTAAAAACCTCCAGGGACGGCGAGTCCACCACCTCCCTGGGCAGGCCATTCCAATGCCTGACCACTCTCTCTGTAAAGAATTTCTTTCTAATATCCAGCCTAAATTTCCCCTGGCAGAGTTTAAGCCCATGCCCCCTTGTCCTATTGCTAACTGCCTGGGAGAAGAGACCAATCCCCACCTGGCTATAACTTCCCTTCAGGTAGTTATAGAGAGTGATGAGGTCACCTCTAAGCCTCCTCTTCTCTAGACTAAACAACCCCAGCTCCCTCAGCCTTTCCCCATAGGTCTTATGTTCAAGTCCCTTCACCAGTCGTGTTGCTCTTCTCTGGACCCGCTCCAGCACTTCAATGTCTTTCCTGAACTGAGGGGCCCAGAACTGGACACAATACTCCAGGTGTGGCCTCACCAATGCAGAGTACAGGGGAAGGATCACTTCCCTTGTCCTGCTGACCACGCTATTTTTGATACAGGACAGGATACAGTTGGCCTTCTTGGCCACCTGGGCACACTGATGGCTCATGTTGAGCTTCCTGTCAATTAGTACCCCCAGGTCCCTTTCTGTCTGACTGCTCTCCAGCCACTCTGCGCCCAGCCTGTAGCGCTGCAGGGGGTTGTTGTGACCAAAGTGCAGCACCCGGCACTTGGCCTTATTGAACTTCATCCCATTGGAATCAGCCCATTTTTCCAGTCTATCCAGATCCCTCTGCAGAGCCCTCCTGCCTTCCAGCAGGTCAACACTCCCTCCCAACTTGGTGTCATCAGCAAATTTGCTGATGATGGTCTCAATCCCCTCATCTAAATCATCAATAAAGATGTTAAACAGGACTGGACCCAACACTGACCCCTCATCCACCAGGTGAGTCACCTGATCATAAAAGGAGATCAGGTTGGTCAGACAGGACCTGCCCCTCCTAAACCCATGCTGGCTGGGTCTGATCCCTTGTCCATCCTGGAG